>NC_136070.1:404318943-405524247 GCF_964261635.1 Lissotriton helveticus
ATCCACAAGCGTCCGACATCCACAAGCATCAGACATCCACAAGCATCAGACATCCACAAGCATCAGACATCCACAAGCATCAGACATGCTTAGCATCAGACATCCACAAGCAACAGACATCCACAAGCAACAGACATCCACAAGCAACAGACATCCACAAGCAACAGACATCCACAAGCAGCAGACATCCACAAGCATCACAAGCAGCAGACATCCACAAGCATCAGACATCCACAAGCATCACAAGCAGCAGACATCCACAAGCATCAGACATCCACAAGCATCAGACATGCAGCAAACACACATCCACAAGCATCACAAGCATCAGACATCCACAAGCATCAGACATCCACAAGCATCAGACATCCACAAGCCTCAGACATCCACAAGCATCACAAACATCAGACATCCACAAGCATCAGACATCCACAAGCATCACAAGCATCAGACATCCACAAGCATCAGACATCCACAAGCATCAGACATCCAAAAGCATCAGACATCCACAAGCATCAGACATCCACAAGCATCAGGCATCCACAAGCGTCAGGCATCCACAAGCGTCAGACATCCACAAGCATCACAAGCAACAGACATCCACAAGCAACAGACATCCACAAGCAACAGACATCCACAAGCAACAGACATCCACAAGCAACAGACATCCACAAGCATCAGACATCCACAAGCATCAGACATCCACAAGCATCAGGCATCCACAAGCATCAGACATCCACAAGCAACAGACATCCACAAGCAACAGACATCCACAAGCAACAGACATCCACAAGCATCAGACATCCACAAGCATCAGACATGCAGCAAACACACTCACTGATGCTCACACACCCTCACACACCGCCACACACCCTCAGCTTCACACACCCTCACTCACCCTCATACACACACACACACACACACACACACACACACACACACACAATACAGCATCCAAAGGAAGAATAGAAATAAACCATCCTAATCCACACTCTAACTCCAACATAGAAATCCAGAGTCCTAATCCACCCTAATAAACTAACAGCCGAATTCACCCTCCAAATACACCCTCAAGATACGCAACAGAAATACATCCTAGAAAACAAAATCCAAAGGAAAAATACGCCATCCTAATCCACCAGCCAAATAAACAATCAAATTAAACTAAACAAAACACAATACAAGTAAAGACTCAAAAAATAGCCTCCTATTCCACCCTATTAAAAAAAATGATTGTGCATTTAACAAATTGATACATTTTATGCCATTTTCTGAGACATAAACAAATTTTAGGACGAAATTAAAAACAAAGGGGGTCAACGGAGTCGTGCATCAGATACGTTACACACAAAATCTACTTCCCAAATGTGAGCTACAGCATGCAAGGATGTTTATCAGGCTTCAGGTCACAAAACAAAAATGATTCGGACAATATAACACCAACAAAACAACGAAAAAATATCTGGCAGGAAGCGAGTACGAGGATGTACCAACACAAATGTGAAACAGCCTACTTTTTATTGGGGGAATAAATAAGCATTATTCACCCGGGGAATGGGACGGATTAAACACAATTGTCAAGAGTTACACAAAAAGCCGTACGCATATAACACGAGCATTTATTCACACGAAATTACATCAAATATACAAAAAAAAAATTCGCTACTCTACAGTAATGTGGACATAAGTCAGAATTCTGATAGCAACATGGAGAAAGCATATATAAGAAGACAATATTGCTTTAAAAATACATTGTAACACAAAGCGGAGACATTGCATTGATTATTAACGAAGAGGAAGTATCACAAACCACAGCACGAAATTTACATACACATCAAAATAAAAAGCTATACAAACATACATTTAATAATAACTGAAATAACAGAACGTAGAGTTGAAACAATATAAAATATTCACGCAGATATACAACATACTACACAATTACACAAAAAAACACTGCTCTAATTATTAACACAACTACTAACCAAAAGCAAACATTTTAAAAATTAGATCTGAACAATAGGATACAATGCATTACATACATAAAGAGCCGACAATTCAAAATAAACATCCTTCGTTGCAAAACAAAGACACTACTATGCCAATAAAACTAATAGGAAACAACAAATCGAATAATTCATAACACTATACACACACAAAACAAACAACAAAAAACAACTTACCTGTCGAACGATGCACGGAACAGACAACGAAGCCAACACTCCTTACACGGGACCCGCTTTCAACAATATGGGGATTTCCAATTAGACGCGAGTAAATTGTTACGCAACGTGAGAGGATTTTGAAATCTCATTGGCTGACACGGACGTCAATCAAAATAGTACGGGATTCCCAAAAAGAACTAGAACGCAATAACTTAAATACGTTAATATAATTATGGGACAGTCACACTTCTGCTATTTAACATTTCCAAAACATATAATACAACAAAGATACACCAACATCTACACACACACACAAGCACACACACCACAATCACACAAATACACAACACACAAACACCCTCACACACCCTCACCCTCACACACCCTCACTCACACCCACCCTCACCCCCCCACCCTTACAACACACTCACCCTCACTAACCCTCACACACACACCCTCACACACCCTCACACTCACACAAGCATCAGACATCCACAAGCGTCAGGCATCCACAAGCGTCAGGCATCCACAAGCGTCAGGCATCCACAAGCGTCAGGCATCCACAAGCGTCAGGCATCCACAAGCGTCAGACATCCACAAGCATCACAAGCAGCAGACATCCACAAGCAACAGACATCCACAAGCAACAGACATCCACAAGCAACAGACATCCACAAGCATCAGACATCCACAAGCATCACAAGCAGCAGGCATCACAAGCAGCAGACATCCACAAGCATCAGACATCCACAAGCATCACAAGCAGCAGACATCCACAAGCATCAGACATCCACAAGCATCACAAGCATCAGACATCCACAAGCATCAGACATCCACAAGCATCAGACATCCAAAAGCATCAGACATCCACAAGCATCAGACATCCACAAGCATCACAAGCATCAGGCATCCACAAGCGTCAGCCATCCACAAGCGTCAGACATCCACAAGCATCACAAGCAGCAGACATCCACAAGCAACAGACATCCACAAGCAACAGACATCCACAAGCAACAGACATCCACAAGCAACAGACATCCACAAGCAACAGACATCCACAAGCATCAGACATCCACAAGCATCAGACATCCACAAGCATCAGACATCCACAAGGATCACAAGCAGCAGACATCCACAAGCGTCAGACATCCACAAGCGTCAGACATCCACAAGCGTCAGACATCCACAAGCGTCAGACATCCACAAGCATCAGACATCCACAAGCATCAGACATCCACAAGCATCAGACATCCACAAGCATCAGACATCCACAAGCAACAGACATCCACAAGCAACATACATCCACAAGCAACAGACATCCACAAGCATCAGACATCCACAAGCATCAGACATCCACAAGCATCAGACATCCACAAGCCTCAGACATCCACAAGCATCAGACATCCACAAGCATCACAAGCATCAGACATCCACAAGCATCAGACATCCACAAGCCTCAGACATCCACAAGCATCACAAACATCAGACATCCACAAGCATCAGACATCCACAAGCATCACAAGCATCAGACATCCACAAGCATCAGACATCCACAAGCATCAGACATCCAAAAGCATCAGACATCCACAAGCATCAGACATCCACAAGCATCAGGCATCCACAAGCGTCAGGCATCCACAAGCGTCAGACATCCACAAGCATCACAAGCAACAGACATCCACAAGCAACAGACATCCACAAGCAACAGACATCCACAAGCAACAGACATCCACAAGCATCAGACATCCACAAGCATCAGACATCCACAAGCATCAGACATCCACAAGCATCAGGCATCCACAAGCATCAGACATCCACAAGCAACAGACATCCACAAGCAACAGACATCCACAAGCAACAGACATCCACAAGCATCAGACATCCACAAGCATCAGACATGCAGCAAACACACTCACTGACGCTCACACACCCTCACACACCGTCACACACCCTCAGCTTCACACACCCTCACTCACCCTCACACACACACACACACACACACACACAAATACAGCATCCAAAGGAAGAATAGAAATAAACCATCCTAATCCACACTCTAACTCCAACATAGAAATCCAGAGTCCTAATCCACCCTAATAAACTAACAGCCGAATTCACCCTCCAAATACACCCTCAAGATACGCAACAGAAATACATCCTAGAAAACAAAATCCAAAGGAAAAATACGCCATCCTAATCCACCAGCCAAATAAACAATCAAATTAAACTAAACAAAACACAATACAAGTAAAGACTCAAAAAATAGCCTCCTATTCCACCCTATTAAAAAAAATGATTGTGCATTTAACAAATTGATACATTTTATGCCATTTTCTGAGACATAAACAAATTTTAGGACTAAATTAAAAACAAAGGGGGTCAACGGAGTCGTGCATCAGATACGTTACACACAAAATCTAGTTCCCAAATGTGAGCTACAGCATGCAAGGATGTTTATCAGGCTTCAGGTCACAAAACAAAAATGATTCGGACAATATAACACCAACAAAACAACGAAAAAATATCTGGCAGGAAGCGAGGACGAGGATGTACAAACACAAATGTGAAACAGCCTACTTTTTATTGGGGGAATAAATAAGCATTATTCACCCGGGGAATGGGACGGATTAAACACAATTGTCAAGAGTTACACAAAAAGCCGTACGCATATAACACGAGCATTTATTCACACGAAATTACATCAAATATACAAACAAAAAATCGCTACTCTACAGTAATGTGGACATAAGTCAGAATTCTGATAGCAACATGGAGAAAGCATATATAAGAAGACAATATTGCTTTAAAAATACATCGTAACACAAAGCGGAGACATTGCATTGATTATTAACGAAGAGGAAGTATCACAAACCACAGCACGAAATTTACATACACATCAAAATAAAAAGCTATACAAACATACATTTAATAATAACTGAAATAACAGAACGTAGAGTTGAAACAATATAAAATATTCACGCAGATATACAACATACTACACAATTACACAAAAAAACACTGCTCTAATTATTAACACAACTACTAACCAAAAGCAAACATTTTAAAAATTAGATCTGAACAATAGGATACAATGCATTACATACATAAAGAGCCGACAATTCAAAATAAACATCCTTCGTTGCAAAACAAAGACACTACTATGCCAATAAAACTAATAGGAAACAACAAATCGAATAATTCATAACACTATACACACACAAATCAAACAACAAAAAACAACATACCTGTCGAACGATGCACGGAACAGACAACGAAGCCAACACTCCTTACACGGGACCCGCTTTCAACAATATGGGGATTTCCAATTAGACGCGAGTAAATTGTTACGCAACGTGAGAGGATTTTGAAATCTCATTGGCTGACACGGACGTCAATCAAAATAGTACGGGATTCCAAAAAAAAACTGGAACGCAATAACTTAAATACGTTAATATAATTATGGGACAGTCACACTTCTGCTATTTAACATTTCCAAAACATATAATACAACAAAGATACACCAACAACTACACACACACACAAGCACACACACCACAATCACACAAATACACAACACACAAACACCCTCACACACCCTCACCCTCACACACCCTCACTCACACACCCTCACTCACACCCACCCTCACCCCCCCCACCCTTACAACACACCCACCCTCACCCCCCCACCCTTACAACACACTCACCCTCACTAACCCTCACACACACACCATCACACACCCTCACACTCACACAAGCATCAGACATCCACAAGCGTCAGGCATCCACAAGCGTCAGGCATCCACAAGCGTCAGGCATCCACAAGCGTCAGACATCCACAAGCATCACAAGCAGCAGACATCCACAAGCAACAGACATCCACAAGCAACAGACATCCACAAGCAACAGACATCCACAAGCAACAGACATCCACAAGCATCAGACATCCACAAGCATCACAAGCAGCAGACATCCACAAGCATCAGACATCCACAAGCATCACAAGCATCAGACATCCACAAGCATCAGACATCCACAAGCATCACAAGCATCAGACATCCACAAGCATCAGACATCCACAAGCATCAGACATCCAAAAGCATCAGACATCCACAAGCATCAGACATCCACAAGCATCACAAGCATCAGGCATCCACAAGCATCAGGCATCCACAAGCGTCAGGCATCCACAAGCGTCAGACATCCACAAGCATCACAAGCAGCAGACATCCACAAGCAACAGACATCCACAAGCAACAGACATCCACAAACAACAGACATCCACAAGCAACAGACATCCACAAGCAACAGACATCCACAAGCAACAGACATCCACAAGCATCAGACATCCACAAGCATCAGACATCCACAAGCATCAGACATCCACAAGCATCAGACATCCACAAGGATCACAAGCAGCAGACATCCACAAGCGTCAGACATCCACAAGCATCAGACATCCACAAGCATCAGACATCCACAAGCAACAGACATCCACAAGCAACAGACATCCACAAGCAACAGACATCCACAAGCAACAGACATCCACAAGCATCAGACATCCACAAGCATCAGACATCCACAAGCAACAGACATCCACAAGCATCAGACATCCACAAGCATCAGACATCCACAAGCAACAGACATCCACAAGCAACAGACATCCACAAGCATCAGACATCCACAAGCATCAGACATCCACAAGCATCAGACATCCACAAGCATCAGACATCCACAAGCAACAGACATCCACAAGCAACAGACATCCACAAGCATCACACATCCACATGCATCACAAGCATCAGACATCCACAAGCATCAGACATCCACAAGCATCAGACATCCACAAGCATCAGACATCCACAAGCATCACAAGCATCAGACATCCACAAGCATCAGACATCCACAAGCATCACAAGCATCAGACATCCACAAGCATCAGACATCCAAAAGCATCAGACATCCACAAGCATCAGACATCCACAAGCATCACAAGCATCAGGCATCCACAAGCATCAGGCATCCACAAGCATCAGGCATCCACAAGCGTCAGATATCCACAAGCATCACAAGCAGCAGACATCCACAAGCAACAGACATCCACAAGCAACAGACATCCACAAGCAACAGACATCCACAAGCAACAGACATCCACAAGCATCAGACATCCACAAGCATCAGACATCCACAAGCATCAGGCATCCACAAGCATCAGGCATCCACAAGCATCAGACATCCACAAGCATCAGACATCCACAAGCATCAGACATCCACAAGCATCAGGCATCCACAAGCATCAGGCATCCACAAGCATCAGGCATCCACCAGCATCAGACATCCACAAGCAACAGACATCCACAAGCAACAGACATCCACAAGCAACAGACATCCACAAGCAACAGACATCCACAAGCAACAGACATCCACAAGCAACAGACATCCACAAGCAACAGACATCCACAAGCAACAGACATCCACAAGCAACAGACATCCACAAGCATCAGACATCCACAAGCATCAGACATGCAGGAAACACACTCACTGAGGCTCACACACCCTCACACACCGTCACACACCCTCAGCTTCACACACCCTCACTCACCCTCACACACACACACACACACAAATACAGCATCCAAAGGAAGAATAGAAATAAACCATCCTAATCCACACTCTAACTTCAACATAGAAATCCAGAGTCCTAATCCACCCTAATAAACTAACAGCCGAATTCACCCTCCAAATACACCCTCAAGATACGCAACAGAAATACATCCTAGAAAACAAAATCCAAAGGAAAAATACGCCATCCTAATCCACCAGCCAAATAAACAATCAAATTAAACTAAACAAAACACAATATAAGTAAAGACTCAAAAAATAGCCTCCTATTCCACCCTATTAAAAAAATTATTGTGCATTTAACAAATTGATACATTTTATGCCATTTTCTGAGACATAAACAAATTTTAGGACGAAATTAAAAACAAAGGGGGTCAACGGAGTCGTGCATCAGATACGTTACACACAAAATCTACTTCCCAAATGTGAGCTACAGCATGCAAGGATGTTTATCAGGCTTCAGGTCACAAAACAAAAATGATTCGGACAATATAACACCAACAAAACAACGAAAAAATATCTGGCAGGAAGCGAGGACGAGGATGTACAAACACAAATGTGAAACAGCCTACTTTTTATTGGGGGAATAAATAAGCATTATTCACCCGGGGAATGGGACGGATTAAACACAATTGTCAAGAGTTACACAAAAAGCCGTACGCATATAACACGAGCATTTATTCACACGAAATGACATCAAATATACAACAACAAAAAAATTCGCTACTCTACAGTAATGTGGACATAAGTCAGAATTCTGATAGCAACATGGAGAAAGCATATATAAGAAGACAATATTGCTTTAAAAATACATCGTAACACAAAGCGGAGACATTGCATTGATTATTAACGAAGAGGAAGTATCACAAACCACAGCACGAAATTTACATACACATCAAAATAAAAAGCTATACAAACATACATTTAATAATAACTGAAATAACAGAACGTAGAGTTGAAACAATATAAAATATTCACGCAGATATACAACATACTACACAATTACACAAAAAAACACTGCTCTAATTATTAACACAACTACTAACCAAAAGCAAACATTTTAAAAATTAGATCTGAACAATAGGATACAATGCATTACATACATAAAGAGCCGACAATTCAAAATAAACATCCTTCGTTGCAAAACAAAGACACTACTATGCCAATAAAACTAATAGGAAACAACAAATCGAATAATTCATAACACTATACACACACAAAACAAACAACAAAAAACAACTTACCTGTCGAACGATGCACGGAACAGACAACGAAGCCAACACTCCTTACACGGGACCCGCTTTCAACAATATGGGGATTTCCAATTAGACGCGAGTAAATTGTTACGCAACGTGAGAGGATTTTGAAATCTCATTGGCTGACACGGACATCAATCAAAATAGTACGGGATTCCCAAAAAAAACTAGAACGCAATAACTTAAATACGTTAATATAATTATGGGACAGTCACACTTCTGCTATTTAACATTTCCAAAACATATAATACAACAAAGATACACCAACAACTACACACACACACAAGCACACACACCACAATCACACAAATACACAACACACAAACACCCTCACACACCCTCACCCTCACACACCCTCACTCACACCCACCCTCACCCCCCCACCCTTACAACACACTCACCCTCACTAACCCTCACACACACACCCTCACACACCCTCACACTCACACACCCTCACCCACCCCCACCCTCCCTCACACACCTTCACACCCTCAACCTCACACATCCTCACTCACCCTCACACCCTCACACACCCTCACTCACCCTCATGACCTCAACCACACACCCTCACATGCCCCCACCCTCACACACCCCCACCCTCACACACACCCGCCCTCACACACTCTCACACATCCTCACACACCCACACACATTCTCAATAAGCCTCACACCCTCACCCTCGCCCACCCTCACTCACCCTCACCCTCACACCCTCACCCTCACACCCTCCTCCCCTCACCCTCACACACCATCACCCCCTCACTTACCCTCACCCCTCACAACACTCACACCCTCACCCTCACATGCCCTCAACCGCACACACCCTCACACACCCTCACCCTCACACCCCTTCCCTCACCCTTACACCCTCGCCCTCACCCACCCTCAACACCCTCACCCTCACAACACCCTCACCCTCACTCACCCTCACCCTCGCTCACCCTCAACGCCTCACCGTCACTCACCCTCACCCTCACTCACCCTCAACTCCTCACCCTCACTCACCCTCACCCTCACTCACCCTCAACACCTCATCCTCAACCCCTCACCCTCACTCACACTCACCCTCACTCACCCTCACTCACCCTCACTCACCCTCACCCTCACCCTCACTCACCATCAACCGCTCACCCTCACTCACCTTCACCCTCACTCACCCTTACCCTCACTCACCCTCAACACCTCACCCTCACTCACCCTCAACTCCTCACCCTCAACCCCTCACTCACCCTCACTCTCACTCACCCTCACTCACCCTCAACACCTCACCCTCACTCACCCTCACCCTCACTCACCCTCACCCTCACTCACCCTCACCCTCACTCACCCTCACCCTCACCCTCAACTCCTCACCCTCACCCTCACTCACCCTCACTCACCCTCAACGCCTCACCGTCACTCACCCTCACTCGCCCTCAACACCTCACCCTCACTCACCCTCAACCCCACAGCCTCACTCACCCTCACCCTCACTCACCCTCAACTCCTCATCCTCAAGCCCTCACCCTCACTCACCCTCACCCTCACTCACCCTCAATAATCCCTCACCCTCACCCTCAACACCTCACCCTCACTCACCTTCACCCTCACTCACCCTCACCCTCACTCACCCTCAACACCTCACCCTCACTCACCCTCAACAACTCACCCTCATCACCCTCACCCTCACTCACCCTCAACTCCTCACCCACCCTCACCCTCATCCTCACCCTCACTCACCCTCACTCACCCTCACTCACCCTCACCCTCACTCACCCTCAACACTCACCCTCACTCACCCTCACCCTCACTCACCCTCAATCACCCTCACTCACCCTCAACACCTCACCCTCACTCACCCTCAACACCTCACCCTCAACCCCTCACTCTCACTCACTCTCACTCACCCTCACTCACCCTCAACTCCTCACCCTCAACTCCTCACTCACCATCAAACTCACTCACCCTCACTCACCCTCAAACCCTCACTCACCCTCACCCTCACTCACCCTCACCCTCAATAACCCTCAATCCCTCACCCTCACCCTCACTCACCCTCACCCTCACCATCACTCACCCTCAACGCCTCACCCTCACCCACCCTCACCCTCACCCTCACTCACCCTCAACACCTCACCCTCACTCACCCTCACCCACCCTCACCCTCACTCACCCTCAACGCCTCACACTCAACACCTCACCCTCACCCTCACTCACCCTCACACTCACCCTCAACTCCTCACCCTCACTCACCCTCAACACCTTACCCTCACTCACCCTCAACACCTCACCATCAACACCTCACCCTCACCCTCACTCACCCTCACAACACATATTGTGTTACAATAGGTGTCACATTTGCGGAAGATAAAACTATTGGCATTGTAAAAAACAAAGCTATTAATTACGCTATTTTCAAAACAAGCACATACATAAAAAATGTGTCCTTTACAATACCAATAGCTCAAACTTTCCTAATGCGAGACCTATTGCATTGCTGTGCTTCTCTCCCCTGCTGCACTCTCCTGCTCTCTAGAGATGTGGCATAACGACCAGAGCTGCCATATAAGTCACGTAAATACAAAACATGTTGCATTCCAAATGCTATAGGTGTCACATTCGCGAAAGTTATAACTATTGGCATTGTAAATGACAAAGCCATCAATTTAGCAATTTTAACAACCAAAAAATAAATAAGATATGTCATTTACTAGACCAATAACTACAACTTTTCTAATGCGAGACCTATTGCATTCCAACCCCACTCATCCACGCAACCCCACTCATCCACGCAACGCCACTCACACACGCAACGCCACTCACACACGCAACGCCACTCACACACGCCACTCACACACGCAACGCCACTCACACACGCAACGCCACTCACACACGCAACGCCACTCACACACGCAACGCCACTCACACGCGCAACGCCACTCACACACGCAACGCCACTCACACACGCAACGCCACTCACACACGCAACGCCACTCACACACGCAACGCCACTCATCGACGCAACGCCACTCACACACGAAACGCCACTCACACACGCAACGCCACTCACACACGCAACGCCACTCACACACGCAACGCCACTCACACACGCCACTCATCCACGCAACGCCACTCATCCACGCAACGCCACTCATCCACGCAACGCCACTCATCCACGCAACGCCACTCATCCACGCAACGCCACTCATCCATTTGCAAAACGAAAAAGGTCAAACTCTTCTATTGCGAGACCTATTGCATTTTCAATGCTTGTCTGTTTTGCATCTATTTCATCATTGCAATATTTTCCTTTTCTCAAAATGTCATCAACCGAAAGTGATTGCCAGCCAACTTTTCCAGACCTTATCATTTCACCAATTTCAGGTCTTAAGCCATAAACAAATCTGTAAATAAAGTGGCTCATATCTTTCTCACTCAATTTTTCATAACCACTGTATTGTTAAAATACCAGTAATAATCCTTCATAAAATGAATGTACTGATTCTTTTGGCTCTTGATTTGTTCAATCTATTTTAACCCAATCAACTTCTTTTGGGGAATCTTATTTTTCAACCATACAATTACCTTATCGTACAGATTCATAACATCTGCTGAAGGAGCACCTGTTACTCTATCTCGGGTAGGTTCTTCTTTGGGCCAATCTATAGAAATTTTACATTCTGTCCAGAGATCCGATGGGACAACAATGTCAAAGAATCCATCAAGATCAATCCACAGAACTTTTGAAACCTTAACAAATCTGTCTACCTGTCGATACCATTCCACAGACTTTTCTCTCAGCCGAGGGAAATCATTTGTAAACAGTAAAATTTCCTGACTTGACCAAGGAACATGCACATATCCACCTCCAGCTATTTCTCTCATTGGAAATTCATTAGTTACTTCTCCTCTTTCCCGTCTGTCTTCCTCTCTTTTCTTTGTCCATTTTACTCTCCACTTACTTAATTCTCCTAATCTTTTCAGAAACACAATTAATTCTTTTACATGAATAATTCTTCCTGTGGTATTCATGTTCTCAATGTCTTTTTCTGAGAAATCCACTCTGTAATGTTTCTGCAAATTTTTCTGCCTGCTTAAATCTATTTCTATTTCTTTCAGCAGCCATTTCCTCTAATTGATCATACTTGGTTTTCGTTTTCCATTGTATGCTTTTGCAAATAAACAATAATTCATCATCCTGATATAACTTTAAACTGTCAGGTCCAATTGTGCCAATAATTCATTCTTCCAAATCTGCTTTCAATTTTGCAACATCAAGTAATTTAAATTCTGAGCTTTGTGGGGAATGCGTTAAATCTATTTTATTAATGCTCTTTTCCGGAGTTCCAGAATCTGATTCTGCACCAGATGGAGTTTTATTCGAGAAACTTTGATTAAAAGTTAAGTCAGGCATCGTTGTTTTCTCTTGGTGAATTTCTGATAAATCTGAATAAAAATTTTCAGCCACTTTCTGAATTTCTGCATTTAATGGAACAGTTAAAGCTGAGTGTCTAGCTTCTCTTTGATCAAATACTGGCTGAACAGGTCCAATCGTTACTGGTACCGTTACTGCTTCCATGCCTTTAGTTAACTGCTGTATTAATTCATCTTTTGATCGGAAATATTCTGAAGTGTTTGGCATTTCCTCACATCTTTCTGTTCTCAATTCATTTCTTGGGTTTCATTTCTTTGAACTGGAGTATTAGCATAATTTCTGTTTTCACCAGATAAACTAGAATTAGATCTTGTTTCTATTCTTTCAGGAGTTTTTGCAATATTCGGATTTAATCTTGGTGATGTCTCATCAATAATTTCTCTAGGAGGAGCACTTGGAGAAGTTCCTGGAGGAATTCTCGCAGTAGACCATGTACAAGCTGGTTGATAAGGAGGAGGTCGTTTCGGTTTTGTAATATAAATCTGCTCTAAAACTGAATCTTCTAATTCACTTTCTTCAGCATTATTATTTTTCTTTTGGGCATTGTTTTGACCAGTTGCCTCGCCAAATCTCGCTGGATACAGACCATCAAATGCGCTACGTCTCCATCGACGCATTCTATCTTCATGAGTTTCCCTATTTATGTCCAAAGTTGTACCTCTTGTTATACCTTTGTTCTCTCGTTCCAACTCAAACATCTCATCCTCCCATTCAGCTAAAGCCTCAAATTGTGTAGGTCTAGGCTTTGGTTCAAGAGTCATAATTTTTTCTCTTAAGTTTTTCATAACCCTAATGTTAAATGATCCATCTTCCGGCCATGCTAATACACCATCTTTTTTGGTATATTTCATCCAATTCTCCATCCAGAGACAAGTGCGATAACCATATTCACCTAACATGTAAGCTGCAGGTGTTTTGTACTTATGAAGTAATCTTCCACCTCGCGTGTCAATTTTCTTGTCAGGTTTCAATTTATTTTTCAATTTCTGAAACCAAGAAAGCTTCTTTTTCTCTTTTATGTAATAATAATCCATGTTTTAAAACAATTCCGCTTATTTTAGAATGGATCGTAATTATTTCCTTGTTGTTCCGTAAAATCAACCAATCCGTGCACAAAACTCACCAACAAGCCAAACAGGTTAAACTACGTCACTGCTTTGCTCAACCAATAGAATTACTGCTTTTCAGGATAAGCCAATCAGCTGCAAGCCTGCCTAGTCACATGAGCCAATCAGTGCGCGAATACTGTGACGTATGCTAGCCAATCACAGCGCGACACTAGTGATGTATACTGCCGCTGCAGCTTCTCTGTCCTCGCTCCACTGTGACACTGACACCTCCTTTATAAAATATTTTCACAGCGCCATTTTTAACAAAACTTTTCGATAGAATTCAGTTAGTAACTCAAGAAAAACAAACCATTTGTCTGTTTCGCTAAAATAAAGTTATAGCTATTTCAGTCATTCAGGTATTCTTTGCGTGGAATAGATGACGCTATTCTCACTGAATATTTAAATTTGTTGATAAAGTAAGGCTACTCTACCCTTCTAGCATGTAATAACAAACTCGTTTCTCTCTGAATGTACATATAGTAACAATTCAAAGTTTCACTCGAACATATATTACAAAATCATTTACGCACATTCAAACAGAAAAATCCCTAACCATGCGTACATGAATCTTGGTAGGACTTTAACCCACACCAGAAAACCCCATACGCCAGTAAGATAGACAACGCTTCCTTACCCTTCACTCAAGCTTGGATAAAATCTACTACTCTTTTCACAGTGAGTTTTAAAACAGGCTCCAAGTCCCTATACTCAAAGCTACGATTTCATAGACAATCCTCACTATACATTTTATCTTACACACCTAGAATCCTTAAACTTGTGCTGTACGACCACAACACTAGTGATATATGACAATACCACTATTTTGAAACAGAACGAATGCACTGTGCAAATTCACCTGTTACACTACTCTTGCCGGCACAACTAGGAATTTTCACACTGCTGGAAAAAACCTTTCGACTACATATAACAACTGAACAAACTCAACATATGTTAAACATCAATCCTATGTAATGACCATGTAGCATGACCGTTACCATAGCAACCGTAACTCTGCTACCAAGGAATTGATCCAGCGCCCCTAAGGAAAAACTGTCTCACCAACGCTACTCAACACCACAATACTCACCATTAATCATATATCACTCATAAAGGCCCATATACCAACGAGACAATTTTGGGCATCTGAATCATGTGACCTAATTAAACAGAACTAATCATAAACTATTTACACATTTATATACATCTGCAGTTTATCATTTCTTACCATGGTTTTAAACATATATCATTTTAATTAAGTCACTAAGGTAAATGGATCAGCTGATGGTAACTAGACCATGAATAAACAAGACCAGCTTGTCGTTTCAAAAATCTAATTTTATTAACTTTATTATTCAAGAAAGAGCATTTTCTTAAGAATCTTAATTTTATTAGCAATAAAAGCAGCGTTTATTAAGAGAAAGACATATTTGACTGACACTTCAAAGGCAAATCAGTTAGCATGAATTAAGGAAAATAACAGTTTCCATTCCCTAAATTCTATTTCCCTGTGTAAAACTCACTCCACCTAAAGGAAATAATCATTAAAGTCTGCTATCCTTACGTGCGCCAAAGAGTCCAACAGCACGTCACGCCCTTCAGGAATCGGAAAGCGAGAAGCGCCCTCCTGCTCATGCGGCCAAGTTTTATACCTTTTTGTCTAGCTAATCTCACTAATTTGTAGAATTTTCCTTGCCATCCAGTGTCCTCATTGGCTGACTTATGTCAGTCCATTACGTGTCATCACGTCTCCATACAAAAATCGAGCCCTTTCTTTGACTCTATTGTCCACTGTTTTTCGTGACTTTTGGCTTCCTCGAAAATGAAACATTTCACGAGTTACAGTTCATGACTTCCTTAGCTTGGCAAACTTTGCCGCTTCCTGTCCTTGAATCTTTCTCTCGAAGAGCACGTTTAGCACAGTTCATTTGAATTTGCAAAAACTTGTCAACGTGGTAAAAGTTTCCACTTCCATGCAAGGGCTCTTTCTGAACAGGACTCGAAAACGCCATCTTTTCAATGTGCCTTTAGGCCTCACTTGAAAACTAATATTTAAACAAACACAAGACATCAATTAATTAGAGAATTGAGATCCATTCTGTTACCCTCCCCCTTTGCTAATTATTAACCCATTAATTTATGTTACCTAGCTGTGCACACAAAGCAGCATTTTATATCAACCTTCTTCTTATAGACCGCAGGATATCTTCCACGAGCTTTTGCCACATAAAAGACATAACATAAGCACACAAATAAGCACATGCCATTAGTTAAACAGCCGCATTTAATACTGACAAAGACAATAGACAAGGTTAGTTTATTATATTCCACGCACTTGCATTTGCAACATAGAGCACATGAGTTAGTCCCTCGTGTTTCTCTTGTGTATATGCATTTTAAAGTTGATTAATAATTCACCAGACACTGATTAATACAGTTACGGTTTTTATTGGAAGTTTAACTTTACGAGTTAGAACAAAATATTATTCTGAACCTCGCTCCATCAAGATCTTAGAAGGACCTTGTTCGTTCTCGAAAGAACAATTGAGATTCCTGTTGGGTTCTTCTGAGCAGCGGCACAGACAGACGCAGAGACTTGAATGATGGTTGAAAAATGTTTTATATTCACAGACCAAACAGCACAATGATAATCCCACTAACAGCTCCAGGAATCAGCCCTCAACTGACTCTTCTAGAACCTGGAGTCAGAATACACCCTGCCCACATTCCACCCCTAGCGGTCATTCCACTAAGCTGTAAACACTTCCTTTTTGCATTTAACAGATTTCTTTAGAATGCTCATCCGAACTTATTCATAAAAATGGCAGCATTTTAAGATATATATGTGTGGTATAGATCAAAAGGCAGCTTTTAACCTAATCAAGAAATTGTTTGAAATGGTTTGCAGTGTGAAGAGAGATTGCATTTTGGTAGTGGAATCTGGTAGTTTTGGTTAGATTCAGTACTGATGCAAAGACATAGTAAAGACAAATGAATTGTTTCATGTTGTTCGAGGACGTTAAAGGAGGCAGATAGTAATTGCTCTGTCATAAAAAGAGAACTGTTAATGTGTACATGGCCTTGGAGCCCTATTGTTATTTTTATTGCAATCCAATACTAAAGTACATACAAATTCATGTCAAAGATGATAAATACATCATATAAAACTCCATACTGCTTCCAAAGAGGTATATACAAGTTCATTAGACATAAAAACCGGATAAAATCCTATGAGCAAAATAAATATCAGACCCCCAGTTTATAGCACAATTCATATTAATACTTCACATGATTGATCATAGGCCCCATGTTTGTAAACCTAGTTTCTGTTTCCGTATCCCCTTGAGAGCATATAAACCATATTCCAGACTAAAGATGACATAAAATCTAGCTCTCCAGATTTCAAATGTAGGGGCTTCCTTTTGCAACCACATGGAGGCGAGCACTATTGACTGTTTTTTTGAGGCACAAGTCTTGCAATCAGGACTAATTACAAGCGTCGGGAGATATGTTATTATCTGAAGGAGAGAGAAAACTCACTGTCAGTTGAGTGTTGATTAGTATACCATAGACCACGTTTCTCAGAAAAACAACAGGCTAGCACATTTCATGCCAATGTTACTGTTGGCTCAAGGGAACATTTAATTTTTGAACAAGAAGCACAGTTTGAGTGTTAGGCGGCTTACCCGTGTAAATATGAGATGTATAGAGTTATTGGAGATCTGGAGGAAGATTTGTCTGAAGATAGATTTCAGTTCGAGCTGGAGAACGATTGTGGTTTGAACGAGGTCATTGACCTTCCTTGGAGTCATTGGTGAAGAATGGAATTCTGAAGTATGGAAACAAAATTGTGCCACTGTATGATATGATGAAAAAATGACCTTGCTAAACCATTCATGTCATTGAGGAATACATGTGACAAAAATAAGAATATGTGAACAATGTTGGTGGCTGAGTGTGGATGCTGTAATTGATAAGTAGATCCAACATTGTGTGGCAAGCTGCAAGGTTGACGAATCTGACTAGGTGTATGCTGCACCTTCTTGTGCTTTTGAGTTACCATGAAAGATAACGTACCATTCATAAAATGGCTCTCCAGTATTTCTTCAAAGCTAGTAGTATGCTCTTGGTGTACTTGATAACTATTCTAAATGGATGGTTCAGCATATGGTAGGGAGTGTTACCGTTACATTGTTGTCAAATTTTTGGAAGATCCCATCTGCAAAGGTCTTCTGACAGAGCTGGTATTGGATAATAGTGCACAATTCACCAGTGAAAAGATGCATATTTTTTTTTAATAAAGGCGGGATTACATACAATAGGATGGTGCTATACAATGCGGAGTCTAATGGACAATTAGAGGTGCTAAATCGGGTGAAGGAATCCGTTCAGTTGTCAATCAGCTTGTGTGAGTTGGCAGAAATTGTTGCAGGCCACGCTGTTAGCATATATTAAATGTTAGATCTAGCGGTTTATTACTGGGACACATCAAAGCCAGACAGAATCCACTGTCCCATATAGGATGAGTAAGATACGCTTGTAAGATAACCTGTGCTCACCCTTTGGTAGCTTGGCACAGAGCAGTCAGGCTTAACCTAAGAAGGGTCAAATGTAAAGTATTGGCACAGCACTGCCCTCACAACACACTGATTACACTACAAAAATACTTCACACTGATCTGTGTATTATACACACAATGAAATCAAAACGACATGCACATCTTATGTATGCTTTACAGTTTTATGTATTTGTCGAACTTTCCCATTAGCAGCAGAACGACGTGAACACATATGTACCAGTCATAGGTATTCGCTTGCCCCGTTATGCCCTCAGCCTCGAAAGCGACATAAATCCATGTGCATATTTTCCAGAGATTTTCTTGATTCAAGCTATCCCTCCCACATCAAAACAACAAAACATATATCAGGCTTGGTCAGAGGTATTCCATTTTCCCGCTTTCACATTAGCCTAAAACACAACATATCCCAAAATTGCATACCCCTCACAACTTGTATATTGTCAAAAGATTACAGTTCTCCCCTACGCCTCATGCCCTAGCCCCATAGTCACTCAAACTACACCAGCCACCGATACACTTGTACCCGCTGGCGACAGTTTGATTAGATTGTCATGACCACCCAAGCTGAAGTTCGTCCGTCCGGATTAGGCCATCAAGGTATTCCGCAGTACCTTCACGAGTGCAGGATCACTATCCTTCCCCGTAGCCAAAGACTGTGATGCCGGAAGTTGCCTCACTTCCAATTTGGAGACATGTTCCCTCCAGGCGGAGGTGCTAGCCGCAGTTACTCCAGGCAGCCAGCCATTGGTGCACACAAGGCACAACGAGACCACTCAAGTCCAGTCACTATGTCACCAACAACAGTACCTTGTGGAGTGGGTTCGGTGCGAGGGTACCAGAAACAGGCTGAGGCTGCGATGTCAGGCACTGTCGTCCTACCGATTTGGGTATCGGAGACAGTCCAGGCTTCTTCTTGGGTCCCGCAGACTCTGCAAATGTTCCCTAACACCCCTCAGACACCACACACTACAAATGCAAGCTAGCACAGGATTCTGGTTGTAAGCTCGGGACCCTTGAATTCGGCAAATTTCCCCAGCACTCCTTGAACTCCTCACATTACGGCACCCTAGGTGGGCCCCTCATCTTTACGGGCACACTCCTCTACGCAGTGTGATTATTGCGGACGTTAAGATCGTCCTTGTCCCATCTGACAATAACTTCCACCCGTTTCCGACTCACCCTGTGCGGTCCTTAGAATCTTGTGGAAACGGGGAGATCCTTTCTGTTCCTGGGATCTCCTGGACAGGAGGCCAGCCTGCCGGCCCTTGGAGAGTGCTTAGTGCCCTGGATCCCACTCTCTGGAGACCTGAGGGAGTCAGGGGACACAGCTGATTGTCATTCTTTATTTTGCAGCTTCACATGAGTATCTGAAGACCTTGGCAGGATAGTGGGAGACTGGGAAAGTGTCAGTTCCTCGGTGACATCACAGGAGTTAAAACCACTTTGTTTTTTTACTGTGTGAGAAATTGGATTGTTGGTTGACTGGGATGTGAGCCCTAGTCAGGCAGCAACCACAAATTGTGTCAGGGTGAAGCACACGCCAACCCTAAATGAATCTGTGCTCAACCCTCGTTTGGCACAGAGCAGTTAGGCTTTACTTAGAGGCAATGTGTAAAGTATCTGTGCAACACTTCAAACAGTAATAAAGTGAAAAACCCCACACAATGGATCCCACACAAAGTTAGAAAAATAGAACTGTCTTTAATAAATGAACACGACCAAACCAACAAAAATCCAGTTAGTAGACCCGGAGTTATTCAAGTTTAAAAATGTTTGTAAAAATAGTGCCAGAAAGCACAAACCACCAACTATGGATATCTGGTCGTACCAGACCAGGACAAGTCACAAATTCAGGCTGACCGCGATGAAGCATGGGCCGGCTACAGGAACCCAGCTAGGCCTCCTGAACAAAAATACCTTAAATCCTGGTTTGCGTAGCACTGTGAGGATTTACGTTGAATATGTTCCACGCAGCCAAAGCAATGCATTGGTTCTGAGATGTGGTGAGGCTGCAGTGCGAGAGCCTGCGTCGTTGTCGAGGATCCCATCGACGGGGCTTGCGATGCGAAGTCCAGCGTCACGGATGCACTGCACAGTACTGGCGAAGCGTTAGTTCTGAGAAGCTGCGTGGCTGCAATGCAGAGGCCAGCGCCAATGAGGGATGCAAGGGCCTGTGCCGAGGATGCATCACACTCGAAAAGAATAAATGATGGACGGAATGCTGAATCAATTGAACATTCACCTCCAGTCACAAATCTGGGTTAAATCCATCGTGTTTTTTGCACGCCTCTCCACTACAGTTTAAACTCAGCCATATTCAAATCAGTCTTGACCCTGTTCCTCATGGGAACAGTCCAGCTCGAACTGCCAGGCCAGATCCTCTCTGGACCAGAAACAAGCATTCTTGGACCGGTTTTGGGATTCACCCCTCATCAGCGAGGATAGCTTGAATCGGATGGTGTAGCGAGCATGTGGATCCATCACGCAGCAGCAGCGATGTGGGGCTTTGCGACGGATCCAATCCACCCACCAGTGGAGATCCGTTGGTTCTGCTCTGGGTTTTGCCATACAGCAGAGGAGATCCGTCAGTTCTGCTGGATCCACACAGGCTGACAGAGCACATTAATCCCACTTCCAAGGGTCCAAGACTGGTGTAGCACCACTTGGTAGGAAAGACTCACAGATGGCAGGGTCCAGGTGCAGGTGCAAGGTTGTTAGAAGCATGTTATGTCCCCGAGGCTTCAGACCAGGAGGCTAGCCAACTTGTCCTTGGAATCACTCTGGGTTCTGGGCTCATGAATTATAGGTCCAGACCCTCTCACCCTGGTACGATGGCAGCAGGTCAGCAGAGCAGGGCAGCAGTTTCTTCAGAGCAGTAGTCCAGCAGAGTGGTTGTCCGTGTAGCAGTGCAGCAGTCCTTCTTCCTGGCAGTGTATCTATCCACAGGCTCAGAAGTGTACTAAATTGGTGGTGTCTGAGCGCCATAATATAAACACCCAGTTGTGCCTTTGAAATGTAGAGAAGCTTCTAGAGGCACGCCTTTCAAGTGCACTGATACCCTGCCTTCCTTGCCCTGGCTCCAGACTAACTTCAGGGGCATGAATCCCTTTTGTGTGGATACAGGACACAGCAAATTCAAGTGTAAGTGAGGCTAAGCCCAGCTCCTCCCTCCCATCCTGCCAGTTATGGCCCATCCAACCACACCTAAGGTCCTCATTCTGTGTGGCTGCCTAGGAAGAATACACAAAGCCCAACTGTCACCCACACCCAGTCTTATGACCAGAGTCAGGCTGCAGGCACCAAATGGCTAAGGCAAGAAAACTCCAACTTTTTAAACGTGGCATTTTCAGGATTGCAATTTAAACTCCGACTTCTTTATAAGTTAGGATTTTAAATTGGGATTCCAGAGACACCAAACATGAATGGATTATCTTTTCCCATTTGGAAATTACACTTAGAAAATATAATACAGTAAGTTCAATGTTATCCTATGGGAGAGGTAGGCCTTGCATTAGTGAAAAGCAAATATAAGAGATTTTCACTACCAGAACATATAAAACGTAAACGTACATGCCCTACTGTTTAAATACACTGCACCCTGCCCTCTGGGCTGGCCAGAACCTACTTTATGGTTAAATTACCTGTATTAAAAAAGGAAAGTTTGGGTCAGGCAATAGGTTTATTTTGCCAGGTAGAAATGGCATACACACAGGCTGCAATGGCAGGCCTGAGACATGTTTAGAGTGCTGCTTAAGTTGGACGCACAATTCGTTCTGCTGGCCCACTATTGGCATTTAATTTAGTGGCCCTGGGCACTGGTAGTGACACTTTACTAGGGACTTACGAGTAAATTAAATATGCCAATTGAGTCTAAAGTTAACCTAACGTTTGAGGGAGAGAGCACAAGCACTTTACCACTGTTTAGCAATGGTAAAGCGCCCAGACTCCCAAATAAAACAAACACTGGTTCAGAACAATTAGAAGGTGAAGGCAAAGCAAATTGAGGATGACGCAGCAGGAAGTCCAACACACTGCTATAACACAGTTTCAATGAATAAGGCGATTTTGAAGCTGGTTTTTGCATTCATTGCTTCTTAGGTAAACCATGCACCACATTATATTTTGTAATGGTTTAAAGATGCTGAAATGCAATTTCACAGTTCTTAATATTCCCACATAAATAACAAATGTTTATTCACACCTTGCTCCAGACTGCTTTTAGTTTTAAAATCCCTTATATATCTGGTCGGGACTGAGTACCATCCTCTGTCTACTGTTCTTAATACAACATATATTTAATTTCTTTCCTTGGCACATTATCACATAGCAGGTTTTTCAAGTTTTCTTCATTTAATTCAAGTTATTGGGATAGCCCCTACTCCTTGCTCCATTTTATTTGGCTCAAGAGATCTTTGGTCTGCTTGTTGTTTAATTTGCTGGGTCCCCACCTGCAGAGTTGGTTTGGGTGTCTTGTTGGTACAGACATATTTTTTAGCTCTGAGCTTTCAGGTTAATAGCATTACATGTGTGTAATGTTTTGTGAGGCATGAGCACTGCGAGCCCAAAAACCCACCTTACTGTCTTCATTATCAGCACGGCATTTATTTCAGACACAAATTTAACAGTATCGCAGAACAGCGTGAACGCCACAGCCTGTAATCCATACACAATCCCAGTGAGAGTGGCAGCGGAGAGCTACAAAGAGCGGGCCTCGGGTCTTATCAAGAAGACGAATGGAGGGTGTCACTGAGGGCGGCGACACGCTCGCATTACACTTTCCCCTTTGATCCCCGTTGTATTTGTCCTTCGCTGTGAATAAATGTAGAGAATAGTACACGGGGAACTCTCGAGTTATTCTCTGAAGCGCCGAGTGATTCCGTGACAAGCCGCGGGAGGATTTTTTTGTGAATTCTCGTGGTCTGCGTGCGAGGTGGTTTTTCTGCAGCTTTATAACCTGTGTTTTGTACAAAGTCATTTATTGGAAGCCCTCAAATATACCATGAATGATAATAAAACCAAGCAAAAAGAATGAAGCGAAAACACGTGGCTTTGTTTATCAGTCATATTTATTTATGTGACAAATAGTTATGATTGGTAAATTGTATTTTGATGATTGGTAACAGATTGCCTCAAACATATGCAAAATAGATATATTTTTTTTACTTAAACTGTAAATGACAGCTGGGTAGACCATTTCATCTTTTGATTAGTCGTTTTGCAAGTACATCAGTAAGTACGACTGCACATTTTTACACGTGCGCTTTAGGTCTCTTGTGCATACCATGTTCCCTCCTTTTAGAGGGGCATGCAGCGAGTAATTTAGATTTCATGTTAAATCAATGTCTGTGTGCAATGATGGGTACTGGAAAGTACACCCTGTTAGGATTCTATGGTTTTACATATTAAGACATATCTAACTTTTATCTAGTCCTCAGTAATTACTTACAGTAGGTGCATCTAATCTCACCTGACAAGCAAGCACTCATTTAATTCATTACTGACTTTAGACTATAACAGTCAGCAATAAAAATCGTTGTGTGCAGCTATTTCTCATCACATCTGTGTACAAATTTGAGAAAAAGATTGACCAGCTTATTTGGTTACAGTTATGGGTATGACCCTCTTTTGTTTCTATGATTTAGTCAGATTTCCATTTGGATCAAGAGGTAGTTTTGCCTAATTCATTACCCCTAGAACAGATTTATTTATATTGTTTGGACGTTTAAAGGGCCATCTTGGTCTGTTTGAACCAGGAAGCTTCTTTTAGGAAAGTTGATTCTTTGTTCCTGAAATCTGGTCCAGCTAGGAAAGGCTGGGCCTCTGTATATCTGCCTTAAATTGATGGGTCTGTGCCCCGATTTCAACACCCTGTATAAACGTTGTATTCTAGATCACTCAAGGATTGTCTCTGCATCCTCGCTAGAAGCTCAGAGTGTGTCTATGGTGAAGATCTGCCATGCTGCCACTTGGGCAGTCTCGCCTTCTTTTGTAAACCTTTATCGTGTTTGTTGTAAGGATAAAGTGTAAGGTGGTTTTGGTTACACAGTTCTCTCAGCTGTGTTATGATGGTAAAAGGAGGTTTCTGCACATTGCTGAATTAAACTTTTCACAGGTGTTTCATCAATAATGTATTGTGTGTTTTTTAGACGAAAAATAAATCATATGTTTGACTGTATTGCCCAGTTTTTGCATTTGTATTCCACAAGAGAGTAATGACTGAAGCGAGTAAGTATACTAAGTGGTAATGTTTCAATTATTTACTGGTAATTCTATTATTCTGCGTCCTTTTAGTCATTAGAGGCCAAGATCCCAGCCAGTTGTTTTGCAGTTGCATTCCTTAGTGGAGGGAAGATTGGGGTAGAACAGATTGACTTCCAAGTGGGTGGTAGTATTATCCATCTGCAGTTTGGTGTGGAGAACTTTTCGCTTTCTAAGGGAAAGCGAAGTCGGGCAACCAACATTGTGTTTGACTGTAGATGCAGACTCGCCTAAAGAGTAATGACTGTTGTGAGAAACAATGGACTAGGAGTAGTGGAATTACCTATAAGAGGTTTACCAAGTCATCTCTACTCTATTCATTCTATATTATTTATTACTTCTATTTACAAGCATTGAATAGTCGGCTTCCCTATTTCCTTTCAGCAGTCTAATGGATATTTAGAGATAATAGAAAATGTATGGACTCTGCACTCGCTTTTGCACCTTGAGGTTGACTTTTGAGTGCATGGATACAATGATCCGATGGAGTTTCTAATACATTAACCAGAACATGTCAACAGTACGCTCAAAGGTTCAGATATTTAACATATGATTGGGGAAACACTTTAGTTTTTAGTCACTTTTGGAGTTAGAGTAGTTTTTCGTATACTGCTACTTATGCCGGGAGCTCATTACACAATCGGTAATATGTGGAATCCAAGGTCTATAGACCTGATCTAGTCCTCCTAAATGTAAGTGGTTTTATTGTGCGGGCAGTGCTTGATTAAATATTACTGGTTGCCTTTAGTATTACGGTTGATTTTGTGATATTTAGTTGTCAATCTCTCCGCACACCTTTATACATTTTGTATATTTGTGGCAACTTCTTGACTGTCTCCCCATTTCTAGTAAAAAAATAATCATTAGGTTTCAAAATATTTGTCGAGAAATTGCTTCAAAGCAAGATTTTTTCGTATTTCATACTAAAGTGGAAATGTGAAGCTGTGCAGGGTGCACAGGTCACATTATGACTTTCTGAAGAACCTTCTGTTGGAAACCTAGTGCATTTCTTACCCATTTCTGTGACAGAGTGCATTCCCAAGGACACAAAAATGAAAGGTTATAATGCAAATGTATAAAACGAAAGCACATTCAGTTTGACAAAGATCCAGACAAGACAGGCATCTATCTGTCCGGTGGAGAAGTGTGGCTCAATGGTTAGAGCGGCAGACCCTGATGCAGAGGTCTGGCCCGGGACCAGGGTTCGATTCCCGCCTCGGCGGGTCTTGGGCTCAATTTCCCCGGACCTGATATTTCTCGCCTCGGTGCCTAGTCTAATCATGGGTCCCACTCTGTGACTCTGGGCAATAGCTTGCTTAATCTCCACAACGGCCCCAGCAGCGCTGTGGATGCCTGGCTTCACCTTGGGGGTGCCCAGGAGTGGACATTTCACAGGAAAGCCAGGATGGGTTCCGCAGCGGTATGAATACAGCGCTACGAGGCCTCCGGGTAGAAGTGCGCTATATAAAATACAAACAAACATTTACATTTACATTTATCTATATTAGCTCCCATGAAGTTGGCAAACAGCACAACATTAGCCTATTGAAAAAAAGATAAGGCACTGAAAAGAAATACTGCATTGATGATTAACTTTGAAGATGGCAGAAACGCGTTGATGCCCACATAGACACATTTCAAGGGACTATGACCACAAGCCAAATGTCATAGAAGGGTCTACCATTCCACCAGTCCCCGAGGAACATTTTGACCCTCGAACAGACCTTCATTTTTGGGGCCATCTGTGTCACTTGGCTCAGCTAGATCCCTGGACCACAGGTGTTGGTGAAATTCCTGGTAACACAAGTATTATCTCTTCCTTTAAATTAATAAACATTATAGCAGAAAGAAACTGATGGTGTTAAGTTGATTTGGGCCCCTGGATCCGCTTGGCAAACAGAAAGTAGTCCTGGCTGGACATATATATATATATATATATATATATATGTATATATATATATATATATATATTTTAACTTTTTATTAACTGTGCAAGAAAAACAGTGGTGTATAGCACAAGCATACAGTATAGGATTTACAATTGTACCAGAAAGGAGCCGAGGCAGAGCACATGAATTCACAAATCGTAAGCCTTACAATATACATGATTACATTATACATTCAGCATTGCGAGTGGTTCGTCAACCCTGGCTGTCTTGGGGAGTTCGCAGATATTACCCCTATACTCGTTCCAAATACCAACCCACTTCTTTGGGCAGCCCCTGGCGACGTAAACTGTCTTTTCTTGGAACATGCACCAGTCCATGTCTGCTTTCCATGGACCAATCTTTGGAGGCCCCACAGCCCCCCACAATCTAGCAATATTACGTTTTGCAATAACAAACCCAAGCGTGGCCCAAGTTCTACCCCATTGCGGCAAATCAGTAGGCTCCCATATATTCAGCAGTCATCTTTTTGCCTCCACCCATAGCTCCACCCCTAGCAGTGGACATTCCCATAAAATATGAAGAAACGTCCCTACCTCGCCACAGCCCCTCCGACAAAGCCCGTCAGAACTACGGCCCACGAGTTGCAACCTTGTCCCCGAAATGTAAACTCGATGGAGTATTTTCAATTGAATCAGACGAAGCCTAGCCGATATGGCCACCTCCTTAGGGGACACCAGCGCACTGTTCCACTCCTCCTCATCTATTTCCAACCCGTCCGACTCCCACTTCCTTTTCAAAGTATGTAATAAATCAGGGGATTTATTAATGATCTTTTTATATGTGAGGGAAATGGCGTGATCGGGAAGGTGACCATCCAATAATCTGTCTTCCAGGGGGGAGGATGCTGGGGGGAGGGTTCCCGGGGGGATGTTGGATTGGAGGGAGTGACGGACCTGTAAATAGCGGAAGTATTCTTTTTGGGCAAGCTCATATGTCTGCTGTAGGGAGGCGAAAAGCACGACCCCCTCAGTGCCCCAGAGATCCTGAATGCGGGAGATCCCAATCAGGTCCCAGTTGTGGAACCCCTTGGTGCGGTTTTGGTTACCCAATCGTCCAGAAGCCCAAATCGGGGTGGCCATGGTGAGAGTGTCAGCCCACTCAAGTTTCTTTTGCACCATGTACCATATTTGCACTGAGTGTTTGGTGGGGCCGGTCAGCGGGAACCTGCCAGGCTTAGAATATAACGCAGCCTCGTAGTCCCCCCCCGGTAAAAGCCAACGGTCCCTGGCTGGACATATTTAATAACTGGGCTCCCCGAAGTAAAGAGAAGGAGATTCGACCTGTAAATAGAGACGTGTCTGCAGTGACAGATAGTTCTATTAAAAATCACATCACAATAATATAACAATACTGTTCATGCCGTACCTGTTCCGAATAAACGATCTCTGTGTCTGGGGTATGCTTTCTTTTTATACCTAATGCCACAATGAATTATTGATTGATTTATCTGCTCTCGAGTGAAGGGTACATTTGCAGTTTCTGAAGTAATCTTTACTTATGGGAAGGTTTCAACGCACAGTATTATCCATGGCAAACGTTGTCAAGCTCCCTCTTCTCATATTACAACAAACTTTTAATAGGAAAACATGTTTTTACTCCTAGGCCCTGGGACTAAACAAGCATGCTTTACTGTTCAAGGGTTCACACAACTGAAGCATTTTAAACGTACTCGCGCATACCTCTCTCTTTATTTCATATAGTGTTGTTGCTTCATAAAGTAATATAGCCTGTTTTATCCTAGCCGCTGATATTTTCAGCCAAACTATGAGGGTTAGCACAATTTTCTTACTTGAAATCTTTTTCAAATAAAACTGTGTTCAGTATAATCTTATTAATAAAATAGATTAACTTTGTTTTAGGTCTTGTCTTTGCTGTATCTTTGGCTTTTTTTTACCAGACTTTTTTCGGACTGGACTCTGAGGTAGCTTTTCTGTCTCACCAGACTATTTAAGGTCTGGCCTTTAAGTTAGCTTTAGTAGCCTTGCTAAAAAACACATACTTAATGTACAAACATAGAGGGGCCTTTGGTTAATGGGCTTCTTCTATTACACAACAGTATACAGCTTGAGACATTGTGTCAGCCCCCTTTATCCAATGCAAAAGACACACAATTGAGGGAAGGAATGCAGAACAAAGCAAAACATTCACCCCAGTCAAGAGATCTGGGTTAAATCCATCATTCTTTTGCTCACCATGCCATTCCAGTTTAGACCTGGCCATATGCAAATCAGTCTTGAACCCTGATCCTCATGGCAACAGTCCAGCCCAAACTGCCAAGCCAGGTCTTCACTGAACCGAAAACAAGCACCCTGCGACAGCTTTCGGGGTTTCACCCCTCATCAGCCAGGATAACTTGTGGTGAAAAGTGCACAAACAAATGATGGGCGGATTGGGGTGGCATGGTGAGCAAAAGAACAATGGATTAAACTCTGATCTCTTAACTGGGGGTGAATGCATGATTTATTCACCATTCCGTCTATCATTTGTTTGCCTGGCACTTTTCATCCTAAATGGGGTGGTTATGCCCAGACGTGGGTCCCTTGCTCACTGTGCCACTGGATTCAAGCTAGCCTGGCTGATGAGGGGTTATACCCCGAAAGCGGTCCCATGATGCTTCTTTCTGGTTCAGTGAAGACCAACCCAGTGTTACTCTATGGGAGAGATAGGCCTTACCAACAGTGAACAAAATCTTTAGGAGTTTTTCCACCATCAGGACATGTAAAACCTAAACACACATGTCCTACTTTTTAAAAACCATGCCCTGTGTACCTTAAGGGCCTACCTATGGGGTGACTGCCACATCCAGAGAAGTACCAGTGAGCACCGTAAGCCAAGTGAAAACAAATACATCTCAAGTATTTCCACAATCCGGAAGTGTAAAGAAGGCAATCACCTCAGCTGACGTTCATATGTCAGGTTCCTAAACAAGACATGCCACCTTTTTTCAATTCAACGTCCTACTGAGTTAGAATGAAGCAGTTACATAAACTGGTGCTCAAAATGCTTCATGTAACATGTTTACATGAAATTGCAATCGAAACCATGCACTAAAACTCCAAGTTGTACGTCTATTGAACAAAAGCTTTCAGAATTTTACAAGATTTCCTATCCATATGGGACACATCATGTGTAAGTTTCTCTACAGCGAGATTCTGCCATAGTTTGTATAGACAGTACAACATATTGTGAGATTCCTAAATCTCCCAATGTAGGGGATTGAGACTTTTCCCACTCCCAAAATAAGTGATGTTAACAGTTTCATGCAAATTAAAATCGATATTTAAATTTTTCACAGGCTGTCCAAGCCAACCAAGGTCGAATGAAGGTTTTCCACCCACTAATATTTTTTTGGGGTGTACATAATGAGAAAATGTATAGTTTTCATAGTGTTCAAACATCCCTTGGGATACTACATCTCATCATGAATTAAACAGTGCATCATAAACAATAATTGCATCATGCTATAATGACCTGGCCAAATAATAAATAATGCCTCGGAAGACCACAGCCCCTCCTATGCAATTTCAATAGGCCCGACTAAATGTTTCTGCTGTGTGCATTCTGGAATTGTATTTGCGATCTGCACCTAATAAGCCACTTTAAGGTCCAGTGCCTTTTATACCTAATAGTAGAGTCTCCTAGCACAACACTTGCATAATTAGTTGGCTGTCACGCTGTTATTACCGCCCACCCTGGTCTGTTATGTAGGTAGCTTTTTAATTGCTGCACTTACATTTTCAAATGAGATGACTAACATGTTAATTATCTGTTTGTATCTGTTGAATTAAATAATACTTTCTCTTAGATTTGATTTTTAGATGGAATTTTTGTATATATATTTTTGCTGTAGGTAATACTTTAACTGTACAATTCTTATTTTTTTAAATAACAGGTTTCAAGATGTTTCTAACGTACCAGTGTTAAAGTTTGTAATTGTATTGCGTTATTAATGTGATTGTGTATGAATTGGCGTTTTAATGCTGGTTTTGTGGTTCCGTGATTGAATACCAATACATGAAATGATTAGTTTATTGATTGATTGATTAGCTACCAAACTTTAATGAGGGGTACTTTCCTATGTGAAAGAAATTAGCAGCAGCCCCACATTGTTACCCCAAAATAAACACACCAGTGTCATTCAGAGGAAGGCATTAATACATAGCTGTGTTTTGCCGAATAAAAGGACACTTTTTTATCGTAAGATATTGTGTGTTGATAACATTTGTCTTGTGCACATCTACAATATGTCTGGCTCACAAGTACTTTAAAGTCTGGTGTATTTTTTAATTCAAGTTTGCGCTTTTTAAAAATGTTGTAGAGACGTTAAATATATAGAGAAGGGAGAATGGCCAAGCCCAGGATGGTGCTGGATGCGTGAGACAGGAGCTCCTGCCCAGGACCAGCATGTTTGAACGCCAGGGTCTCCCAGAGGTTTTCTCTGTTCACCGGGGTAGGCACAAAGCCTCTGGAGAAGCCCTCAGCGAGTGGAAAGCAGCAATTTTCCTCAGCAGGAGAGATGCCCAGTATCAGACTGCAGCCTGTGCAAGATGGCGGCGCACTGAGATGTTGCTTTGCTGCTGCCTACCACAGTGGAGAGTGAGCGCTTCGCTCTGCCTGTTTTGAGACCCAGCCCTGTTGATCCCACTGGTGGCCCACAATCCTGCACCCCGCAGGCCTTAGACGGGGCAGGGCATCTGCAGTTATAGATGCTGTTGTGACCCGAGCAGCCGGTGCACCCCTCCCTAATGACCAATTGTTCTCCTTGAAGGTGTGCTTGGCTTTCAGATGCACCCTGGACACCCTTAAGTGAGTGCAGCCAAGCAGACGGGTAACATTACTGCATGCCGAGTGGAGTCCCGAGGACCAATCAATCAATCAATCAAACACTAATAGAGCGCAGAAAATCATCTAAGTGGGTCTGGAGGCACTGGAGCAGTTTTCAAACATCCAGGTCTTTAGTTCTCTTCTAAATTGCTGGAGTCATGGTGACGTCCTGAGGTGCAGAGGGAGGTTGTTCCAAGCCTTGGCTGCCAAGTGCAGGAAGAAGAGTCCTCCGCTGTTGGCTCTATGGATCCATGGGGTGTTTGCGAGAGAGAGGGAAGCTGATCAGAGGTGTCTGGTTGGTTGGTGGAGGGTCAGGCATTTGTTGATGTATGCTGGTTCATCGTTGAGTCTGCATCTTGAACTGGCATCTTTTCCGAATATGGAGATCTCGAAGTCCAAGTGGGAAACTAATATCAATGCCCTGTTCCAGGCACTCACAAGGACAGGTGAACCAGTCCCTACACCCAGCTTACAACTGGGCAGAATCTTGAAACAAGAGGAAGCCCCACTTGGTAATGATATGAAGGACCCCACTTAAAGCTTTATGGTAATTTTTTCATGGAAATCAAAAACGAACTCAGTGCCATCCGCATGGACCTCAAACAGAATCTTGCCAAAATCTGGAGGTATGTTCAATTTCTGGGTTCCAGGGTAGAGACTTTTGCAGCAACTCAAGATGAATGCACTCTTGACTTACAGGAATACCGACCCCACTAGTTGACTATGAATGACCTGCTGATCGCACTACAAGACAAATAGGAGGATTTGGAGAATCGCTTCTGCCTCTGCAACCTCCATATCAGAGGCGTATCTGCTGGCAAGGAGGGCAAGGACATAACCAGCTTCATCCAGGGCCTGGCAGAAGCAGTCCTCGATGAACATGGCCAGACCCAGCTCGGTGAGCAGGAACTTGGGTCTCGAGCTATAAGTTGCCACAGACATTCTGGTGTGCTTCCACCACTTTGAGGACAAAGAGATGATTCTGGAGGCGGCAGACGTGGTGGCCAGCCTGCTACAATAGGGACGACATTCAAATCTTTCAGGATCTCTCTCTACAATTACACTGATCAAGCGCAGATTATTCTGACATGCTACTACAGTCCTGAGAGAATACATAAATGGGGCCACACGTTCTGCCTCATGTTAGAGTGGTAGGGCCATCAAATCCCTGCAGGAGGCCTGTCGGGCATTAAACCTTCCCCTCACTGAGGCGTAGATTGAAGGACAACAGGAATCACAGCGCCTAAATAGCCCCAAATGTTCACAGTGAGACAAAAACTCATACCAAACTTACTTTCCCAAACCGGAGGAAATTGTGGTTGGCCAAAAGGAGGCTTTGGAGCAGGTCCAATGAGTGAGTAGCTTGTCAAAATCCCACCCATCTTTGTTGCCTTCTCCTACTCGGGGACTTGTGGCAGCAGAGGACTGATCTGACTGATAACTCATGCACCAGCAGGGTCAAAGGCGGGAGCTACACCGGGGGTCAGCGCACCGTTTGGAAGAGAGATGTGGAAGTTGCAGACCTAGACGGACACTGCTTTTGCCCAGTGCTAACAGGGGCCTTTTCTTTATCTTTCCAGAACTGGTACTACTTCTACAGTCTTGCCACCCCTGCTGGCCCGTGAGCCTAGTTGAGACTCACTACCCTGTTCTCTTTCACACAATTCCTTTTCTTGCAGAGGGGCTGGTGTAATACCTGTCCCTGTTCCAATATTTTTTGTTTGGGGTTTTTATAAAGGAGAGTTTTGGATTTTGGATGAGGTTAGCCACCTGCCTTTAGTCGTGCGTCCAGTCTCGATGCACTAGACACCCAATCACCATCCCAAGTGACATGATCTTGACTATTAACGCACTGCACGGCATTACCTATTAACGTCCAGTACCTTAAGAACCCCATTAAACATCGCTCCGTCCTTGGAGAACTAACACACCACCATGCAGATATATAATTTCTTCAGGTAACTCACCACTTACAGCACAATCGCTCCTGCCTGCACTCCGGAGAATATCCTGGTCAATACTTTTCTTCTGGCCGGTAGAAGACAGTGTTGGTGAGTATCTAGAATCACTGGCACTGCCCGTTCGTCGTGAAGGGGACCCACAGAGATGCTAGTGGGAGGTGTGTGGACATATGGGGATCATTAGGGGAAAGCCCCGTACTTTGGCCTCGATCTACAGCCCCAACCAAGGCCAAGAGTTCATGCTTTCAGGCATGACCTGAACTTTTCATGGGCTGGTCAACCACACCTTTGATCCTTGGTGGTAATATCAGCTTAATGCTTCACCAGACAATAGTTAAGACATTACTAGAGGACCTAGGCTCGGTGGATGCCTGGAGAACATGTCACTTACTGGGGCGGGACTGCTCCTACTTCTCCGGGACACACAAAACATATGCTAGAACTCGACTACCTGCTTCTGGGCAGTCCCAGCTTAACAGACTCCGTGCAGCACTCTGTCACTCTCTTTGACCATGGGTCAGTCTCTTGCACCCTGACATGTGTGAGCTCCCTATGGCCACGAGTCACAAATACCTGCCGCCTTCAAGATTATTTGTTGAGAGACACAGTGAGAGTCATTAATGTCAATAAGGGTATCGATGATCACCTCACACAAAACAATAATATATATATACTGCCAACACAGGTTCCACGAAATGCTGCCAGTCACCATCCATCACATAACCCGGCTCAACGCGTTTCAGGTTTCCCCTTGTTCACAAGCCTACTGCATGCAACACAGCCACCTTTGATTGGAAACACCTGCATTATTCAATAGTTACCGCCCTGGTGGGCGTGTCTCAGCGTCAAACTTAGCAAGTGCAAGATGATGCATTATGGTACGAGCAGTCCAATCAATACATTTTACCACAGTGGGTTGGTGTCAATGTTCAAAAATGTGCAAATGAACACCACAGTGGTTGACGTTCAGTAAAGAGCAGCTTCTGTAGAAATTCATACCCCTGGGTTTTTGAAAACCTCTGCTCCATACTGGCACTTGGAAGTCCGGTGCCTCGATCCGCAACCATGCGGCGGGCCTCCTCGCGACCGGCAAAGCCGCTCAAAATATTCAAAAAGGTTGCCACAAAGTGAGGGGGCCACTGCTGAGGATATCGTCTGCCAACACAGGTTCCACGAAATGCTGCCTGTCACCATCCATCACATAACGCGGCTCAACGCGTTTCAGGTTTCCCCTTGTTCCTTCTCCATCGCCCGTGACCAAGAACACCAGTTGTTTGAAACGCGTTGGGCAGTGTAATGTTTGAAGGGGAGACTGTTACTTTGTCGCACTGTGATCCTCAATTAAAGGCTGACAACTTTCCGTGGTGGCATCTTCATTTGGTGGCAACCTTCTTGTGGATTTTTAGCGGCTTTGCTTGGCCGCTGCAAGTCAAGCAGATCCTACGCTGGGTATCTCCTGGCACACCGGAGCAGAGGGGCCGTTTTGAGTGATTTGTGCGAACAGTCTGACGAACTCACAGCGCCCTACTCACCCACTGGGGTTTACAATAAGGACAAGACTGAAGGTTGTGGCAGCACCCACCTGGGTTGTACAATGAGTAACTACAAGTACCAACATGCCTTGCAGCATACGTCCACTGAGGCGGGGCTTGGAACAGTTATCAGGTGTTCCTCACTAACTGACTGCCGTTTCCTTCTCCATCGCCCGTGACCAAGAACACCAGTTGTTTGAAACGTGTTGGGTAGTGCATTGTTTGAAGGGGGAGACTGTTGAAGGGGGAGACTGTTACTTTGTCGCACTGTGATCCTCAATTAAAGTTTGACAACTCTCCGTGGTGGCATCTTCATTTGGTGGCAACCTTCTTGTGGATATATATATCAAGTCCTTGGAGAGCACGAAGTAGGGCAAAACTCCACCCAGCGCTTCTCAAACAGGAACGGACCGCACAAAAGGTAAGTTCTTAAAGTGCAATTTTATTTTCCTCCAACATGACGCGTTTCAACCAGGTTGCCCCGGCCTTGATCACATGACATGCTGAGAGAACCCACGCCCTTAAATACCACATGGCCCAATTCCTATCACTCCCATATAATTCATAGAAATGAAAGACAGACTTTACAATAAAGTGCTAGAAAAATCACACAAAGTATTTTGTAAGCTCATCAATACAATGAAAACTCCAGGGCTAGTGCCCATATTAACAATAGTAATAGCAAGTAAATATCTCATATTTCTGAATTACTTCAGGGGAGTAGAAAGAGACAAAATTAAGGTACACCCAAGTGTGATGACAAAGTACCAATAGATTACTCCACTACTTGTCAGAAATCAAATTAAAATCATGGTAACGGATGCGAATCTATAGCAAAGCAGCAAACAGGATGTCATAATTTTTCATTTTTAAACAGTTTTAGTAATCTTTAGAAATTATTGAGCAGATCTTAAGCAACGTTTTAAAACCCATTGTGCAATAGTCATATGTGAAAACATAGGTCACAATAATTTAGTTGTAATTGGAGAATTAACTACATCCCTGCCAGAGAAAACTACCAGTAAAACTAAGAACCTAGTTAAACCGATAACACTCTACAGTATTAGGTGAAATTCATAAGACCAATTAAAACACAATAAATACATCGTCATAATACCTAAAATTCATCATTAATATATATACACACAGATATTAAAAACCTCAAATTCATATATCCATTGTAATTTCATATTATCTGCAACATTGCCAAAGAGAGTTTATTTGTCATCATAATGGCCAACATATTTCCTAATTCATGTTAAAACAGCAAACAAAATTTAACAATTAGAGGAAGTTTACCAAATCCTCCCCAGTATTAAGCCCATTCTGCATTTTAGTATTCAACCGTACAATGTATTGACTTTCAAGTTGGCGTAATTTTTTCTCATGATTCCCACCCCTTATGGATTTGGGAACGGAGTCAATGACATAGTATTTTAGATCCTGTAGTTTATTTTGATGCACTAGTTTAAAATGTCGGGCAACCGGATAGGAAGGGTCCAAATTTACGATTGCCCGCAAGTGCTGCAAAATGCGATTAAACACTGGAAGTTTAGTACTGCCGACATAGAAGAGCTTGCAATTACATTCAAGAATATAAACTGCAAACTCAGTTTTACATGTAAAATAGCCTGCAATTTGATTAGGCATATGAGAGAACGGCTCGACAAAGGTCTGTTTATTAATCCCAAATTTACATGCACGGCATGAACTGCACTTAAAAAAACCTTTTTTATTCGTTAACCAGTTCACAGGGTTAACTGCCTCAGGACTTGTTCTAACCAACGCATCACTCATAGAGGGTGCTCTCCTAAAAGTAATTGTTGGTTGTGCTGTCAGTTCGGGAGCTAATGTCAAATCCGTTCTTAAAATTGGCCAATGTTTACTGACAATTTTTCTTATTTCTCTATCTTGGCTACTGAACGTAGTAATGAGTCTCACCACAGGTTTAGTTGAGACAACTGGATGTTCCATCGTCTCATCTATGTTTAGCGCATCCTCCGATGCTGTCCCTTTCTTCATTTTAGCCAATGCAGTTTGTAAATCCTTAGGGTCATACCCTCTGGCAAGAAACCTATCCATAGACTCAGTGAGACAAATGTCCAAATCATCTTTTCTGCTGCAGATTCTCTAAATTCGTAAAAACTCCCCATAGGGGATACTTTTAATAAGGTGCTTAGGATGAGCGCTACTGGCATGGAGTATAGAGTTTCCAGATGTGATTTTTCTGTTTAATTTAGTACAGATAATATTCTCTTCTACATAGATTTCAACATCTAAAAATTCAACTTTTATGTTACTGACTTGAGCAGTGAACTCAAGATTTAATGAGTTTACATTGATCTTATTAACGAATTCCAAAGCAGATTCTTTGGAGCCCTTCCACACAACACAGACATCATCGATAAATCTCCACCATCTGATGACGTGGTCAGAGACCTTATCTGCGAAAGTCTGGGCCAGGACGTGCTTCTCCCACCAGCCTACGTGCAAGCACGCTTAGCTAGGGGAGAAGCACGCCCCCATCGCAGCACCACATAGCTGCTGATATAATTCCCTATTGAAGATAAAGAAGTTATTAGTTAGACAAAGTTCTGTCATACGCAGCATCATTTTAGTGTGCTCATTGAAACAAACATTCCTGTCAGATAAGAAATGGCCAATTGCATTTAAACCATCCTGGTGGTCAATACTAGTATATAATGAACAAATGTCCATCACTAAAAAGTGATAACCTTCTTCCCATTTGACCTCTTTCAATTTTTCCAGGAAATGGCCTGTGTCCCTGATAAACGAGGGAAGGTTAGTAACATAATCATGGAGAAAAAAATCAACATATGTGGACATAGCCTCCAATAAGCTACCTTGGGCAGAAATTATTGGGCGCCCTGGAACCGGGGTTACTTGTTTGAGCACTTTTGGCAGGAGGTATAACGTGGGAGTAATAGGGAATTCAGTTTTCAAAAAATTAAATTCATCCTTATTAATTAAACACTCCCTCTTCCACTGTGAGAGTTCTTTTAGAACCTGTTCTTTTATTTTGAGCAAAATGGGAAAAGCTACCAACTTGTAACACCTAGCGTCACTCAGCTGTTTCTTAGCCTCCTCCATATATGCATCACGCGGCCAGAGCACAGTATTCCCACCTTTATCAGCTTTGTTAACAATAATGTTTTTATTACTGCTAATTTTATCCATAAGGCGTGAATATTGTTGTTCTCTGTATTGTCTATGTTTATTTTTATACAAACATGTTCTATGAAGGTTCTTTAGATCATCAACAACACAATCACCGAATACATCAATTGCATCTCTAGCCATGATGGGCATAAAAGTAAAGGACAGACGGAAATGAGTCGAGGCAGCCTTGGTAGTGGTAATGCCCATACCCATTAGAGCCTCCTGAGTGCTAAGGGGTCTAGTATCATTCACTTCAGGCAATTCATTCACAGTTCTTAGTATGGAAACATCAGAAATCTGAAACACAGCACTAGGTTGATTTGCTGCATCAACAACTGAAGCTCTAGAATTCACATTTTTCAATTTGTGGAATTTAACCAACTTTAGCTTTCTAATGAATTTAAAGACATCTATTCGAGATTGAACATATTTAAAATAATTTTTGGGACAGAAAGAAAGTCCCAAAGCTAGTAATTGAAGTTCTGCAGTATTTAATTCTAGCTCCGTCATATTAATAACAGTATTAGCAGCTGCTGTGGTAACTGCTTCTGTGTTTCCCTCCGTAGTTTTTAGTTTCTTTTGTTGAAGCCGCCGGGCTTTCCGCCTTTCTTTGCATTGCTTGTTTCTCCGGCGGCATTTTGAGTTTGGGGTTGTACACGGGGTATTCTCGGCCTAAGTGTTTGCCGACGGTCCTCTATCATAAACCCCAACTCTTCAGAGGGACTGAAACTCGGGGGCTCATGAACCATTGAAAATGGCTGATCATTAGGGATGGATTCCACACTGCTTGAAAGAAGACTCTCCCCAGAAACGGATACTGCACCAGTACCCTGATTGATAGAGATTAGAGGTGGCTGGTTCTTATTTATCGCCAATTTCTTTACTGTATCGAATCGTTTTGCGAATGTGAAAAAACGACCAGTCTCGTAGTCGCGCTTATCACGCGCAAACTTTGTAATCTTTCTGTTCATTATCACATTCTCATGTTTATCCATACGTTTTTGAATCTCGTCTCTACCTTTTTTGACAAGATCCTTTTGGTCCAGAGCATCCAATTCTGCGATTAATAGGTCAATCTGAGCCACAATCTCATTACGATCAATTTCTGCATATTTCACCAACATGCAGACCATATTCATGGAGGCTTCCAAGTTATTTGTGGCCCATTCCTTTAACATAAGGGGGTTAGGATTTTCAAAGGAAGGAGCTATTAGCACTCTTTATATTTTTCAAGAGATTTTCGCTCCCACCATTTGGTTAGCTCATTGCGCTGCAGTTTTTCTAATTTCTTAAGCAAACTTTTGACATCCCTTTGCTCTGTTGTTTGCGCCTTGTTCTGTTGACCGGTGCTAGTTACCACCGGCATGTTGGCAAACATCGCATCCGCACGTTCATCGCGGTTTCTCAGCATGTCTGTTGTTGACGCCATAGCGTAATTTCAGGTAATTTAGTTATGCACAGTTCTTATAAGGTTGAAAGAATCCCTCCCTTAAACAACGCCTGAGCCCAGACGTGCTGCTTCTTCAGGGATTCACAGCTACGTTTAAATCTTCGCACCCGTTATACTTTTAAATGGCAAATTATTGCTCCTTTGAAGTACGGTGCAGTGAGCGGCTCACCTGAAAGCAGAACCGAACAAGTTCCAGAGTCCTTCGACGCCGAAAAGCCGCCTCGGTCCTTGTACGGCTCACCGCTCTCACACACCGGTTCTCGAGCCTCTTGATTGCCAATATGCGGGGAGCCAGGAATTCGTACCACTTCCGGGTTGAATCATAAACCGCAGAACGCGATGTCAGCTGCCACAATCCCGGCTCTGAACGCGAAGAGGGTCCGTTGAAACGCCGACAGCAACGGCGTTTTTAATCAATGACAAACAAGTCCTTGGAGAGTACGAAGTAGGGCAAAACTCCACCCAGCGCTTCTCAAACAGGAACGGACCGCACAAAAGGTAAGTTCTTAAAGTGCAATTTTATTTTCCTCCAACATGACGCGTTTCAACCAGGTTGCCCCGGCCTTGATCACATGACATGCTGAGAGAACCCACGCCCTTAAATACCACATGGCTCAATTCCTATCACTCCCATATAATTCATGGAAATGAAAGACAGACTTTACAATAAAGTGCTAGAAAAATCACACAAAGTATTTTGTAAGCTCATCAATACAATGAAAACTCCAGGGCTAGTGCCCATATTAACAATAGTAATAGCAAGTAAATATCTCATATTTCTGAATTACTTCAGGGGAGTAGAAAGAGACAAAATTAAGGTACACCCAAGTGTGATGACAAAGTACCAATAGATTACTCCAATACTTGTCAGAAATCAAATTAAAATCATGGTAACGGATGTGAATCTATAGCAAAGCAGCAAACAGGATGTCATAATTTTTAATTTTTAAACAGTTTTAGTAATCTTTAGAAATTATTGAGCAGATCTTAAGCAACGTTTTAAAACCCATAGTGCAATAGTCATATGTGAAAACATAGGTCACGATAATTTAGTTGTAATTGGAGAATTAACTACACCCCTGCCAGAGAAAACTACCAGTAAAACTAAGAACCTAGTTAAACCAATAAAACTCTACAGTATTAGGTGAAATTCATAAGACCAATTAAAACACAATAAATACATCGTCATAATACCTAAAATTCATCATTAATATATATACACACAGATATTAAAAACCTCAAATTCATATATCCATTGTAATTTCATATTATTTGCAACATTGCCAAAGATGCCCGCTGCAAGTCACGCAGATCCTACGCTGGGTATCACCCGGCGCATCGGAGCGGAGGGGCCGTTTTGAGTGATTTGTACGAACAGTCTGACGAAGTCACAGCGCCCTACTCACCCACTGGGGTTTACAATAAGGACAAGACTGAAGGTTGTGGCAGCACCCACCTCGGTTGTACAGTGAGCAACTACAAGTACCAACATGCCTTGCAGCATACGTCCACTGAGGCGGGGCTTGGAACAGTTATCAGGTGTTCCTCATTAACTGACTGCTATTTCCTTCTCCATCGCCCGTGACCAAGAACATCAGTTGTTTGAAACGCGTTGGGCAGTGCATTGTTTGAAGGGGGAGACTGTTACTTTGTCGCACTGTGATCCTCAATTAAAGGTTGACAACTCTCCGTGGTGGCATCTTCATTTGGTGGCAACCTTCTTGTGGATATATATATATATATATATATTCACTGAAAAAACCATAGGTTATAGACCATATATAGTTAGGAATTAGCATTTACAAAACCTTGAAAATTCACTGAAAAAACCATAGGTTATAGACCATATATAGTTAGGAATTAGCATTTAGAAAACCTTATTTTACTCACACAAAACCATTGAAATTCCATATATAGTTAGTTGCACTAACTATATATCGCGCACAAGCAATCCACTGCTGATGATGTCACATATTACATCATTCATGACATGGTCAGTGACATCACTGATGACATCACTGATGACATCTCAAATGACATCACTGATGACATCACTGATGACATCTCATTTGACATCAATGATCACATCACTGATGATATCATTCATGTGACAATACAATGCATCTCCTCACACTTTAATATAACCTCTGTTACACCCAGTGTTAAATACAGAGTATAATTTTTGAAACCTTTGACACACCAATACTAGTTACTACATACACACTCACTGATTCCTACGTCTACACACACATTCACTCATTCACCCATACAATCACTCATCTTTACAACACTATCATATGCACTCATACACCTATACAGACACTCACACTCTGCCACTCATCCATGGAGTTACTCACACACCTAGTCAGTCCTGTAAAGAATCAATCACACTTCCATTTTCTAATCTATACAGTTAAACATAGAGCACCTTACATTTTCAAACATATACTAACACATACTTACTCTCTTATACAATCATTGATACAAGTACACATTGATCTGCACAGAGTCACACACCTCCCAGCCAGCCAGACACACACTCAGTCTCCCATACAAATACTTGGGCAATCAATCAATAACCCATATAGTTACTCATATAGCTACTGATCAACACATGCAGCAGTTTACAGAACAACAGACATAATGATGCACAAATTAAGACAGTTTAGTCACTAACCTATGAACTCAGTGAGACATATTTAATCACTCACTCATACAGTCAGTCATGCACCTACTAAATCCTTCATCCAGACACTTATACATCCACTCATTCTTCAATATGTAAGACATATTTAAACTTTACAGAAACATAAAATTACTGGATGTTGTTTTCAGTGATGTCATCAGTGATGTCATTTGAGATGTCATCAGTGATGTCATCAGTGATGTCACTGACCATGTCATGAATGATGTAATATGTGACATCATCAGCAGTGGATTGCTTGTGCGCGATATATAGTTAGTGCAACTAACTATATATGGAATTTCAATGGTTTTGTGTGAGTAAAATAAGGTTTTCTAAATGCTAATTCCTAACTAGATATGGTCTATAACCTATGGTTTTTTCAGTGAATTTTCAAGGTTTTGTAAATGCTAATTCCTAACTATATATGGTCTATAACCTATGGTTTTATCAGTGAATTTCATTGGTTTTTTAACAGCTAATATCTGTAGCTGTAAAATGTATTCTTCTTTAAATCCAAAAATATATTTTATATGTTTATTAATAACTTTTTTTTTAAATATTTTTTTTTCTTCGTTCCCGCTTCGCGAATCGGGAAGCTTCCCGTTAGCTGACCTTGATGCCGCGAAATAGACCGCGAGCCGGTAAACGTTTCTTTACCGCAACTGCCGCGTTAGAAAACAACATCGTGACGCCTCCCGTCCGCATGACGTTTCGCGTTGTCGCGTGATACGTCATATGACGTGCTACGTTAGCGAACTGGTACGCTTACCGAGTCGCAAAGCACAGGTTTCTGGAAGCAAACCGGGAGGCCCTGCAAAGCGCGTAACGTAAACACAGCAGGTCATGTGACTTGGTAATAACACTTTTCATTGGTTCATTTCACTTTTGGTTTCCTAATGATGTAAGACTAGGTCATATAATCTAAAATGAACACTTTTCATTGGTTGAGAACTATTGTTTTTCCCAAATGATGAAAATCCCTCCTTCTTTCCTCACTCTGACTTTCATCATTGTGAGAGAAAGACCCTTTGTTACCAGTGAGCAATGGCTTCTTTAGTAGCTTCAGCTGGTGCTTCCCCACCACCTCCACCACATCCAAGGAAGAGTGGACCACCTGCTAAAGTCATAATTCAGCAAGAAGAGGAAGAAGAGGAACAGGACGACCTAGATAATCTCCCTATTATGGCCAGAAGATCTGTTGTACCGGAAGTAACGGGACCAGAGGGCAGGGAGATGGTGCCAAATATACAAACGAGATTTCGTGAAGTAAAACAAGTCTGCGTACATTGCAGTGGATTCATTTGCTACGGAGAAAGTAGCATCACTCTGATCAACAGAGCTATTGACAATCATGCTCATGTTTGTCCGAAACGCCCCAAACAATAAATTCTTTTTTTTTGTTTTGTTGCTCCTGTTGAGCCCTTTACAATGAATCGTTTTTGTTGCCCCCTCCGAAAAAAAAACAAAAAAATATAAAACTGTTCAGAAAAATTCAAAAAAAGTAAAAAAATGTTCGGAAAAATAATAAAAAAAATATAAAAACAAAAACAATTTAAAAAAAAGTTCTTTTCAGAACTACCTCCCCGTTATTAAAAAATTGGTACAATATTTGGAACTGTGCCAACCTCTATTTCTCTTAGTTCGCTTCCCAGTTCGCTCCCCGGTACGCGAACCGGAAGCGAACCCAAAAAATTTTTTTTTTAAAAAAGAACAGTAAGTATAAGGGAAGGAAACAGACAGTTATGTTAAAAGAAAGACAGCTATAGGGGAGTAAACTAGAGATACTATTACCCGTAATCCACTGCTGATGATGTCACATATTACATCATTCATGACATGCTCAGTGACATCATCAGCAGAGGATTGCGGGTAACAGTATCCCTAGTTTATTCCCTATAGCTGTGTTTCTTTTAACATAACTGTCTGTTTCCTTCCCTTATACTTACTGTTCTTTTTTAAATTTTTTTTTTTAGATCAGTCAGAAACAGTGAAAGTAATGAAATATAAAAGACTACGTAGAATATGAGCACTGTATGCAACAACTTTGACACTTACAGAAGCCTCACCTTCTCCATGCCTCCTACACGGTTCTACATGTACATCATAAATGCAAACAGAACAGAATTAATTATACATGTTAAATGGTTTATTTTTGCTGTTCTCAGAATGTATCAAATTTCACTAAAACAGTGACTTGAAGGTATTCATCATATAACAGCGGGGAAAAAAAAACACAATCAAAATGATTGTGTTTAAAAAACCCATACAACATAACAAATCAGAATTCAGAACTCCTTAAAGTTAACTTACTTTCCATGACGGCCAAGGATGTCCTATGAACAGCTTACACTCTGTTGTGCTGTTATTACTTTCAACCCGCCACTTTCTGAAAGAAAACCTCCATCGTTTTCAAAAACATGTTACATACAATAAATGACTTCTCGCTCTCTACCACACGTTTCCACAAGGCCAAATCGTGTCTGAGCCATTTATAACTCTTAGAATTCTTTTAAGCCAATCCCGTCATGTTGTATTTCCGCAACTTTCACAATTAAAATGTTGAAGATCATTTTCACAATCCTGGACTAGTAATATCTTCCCCTTCTTGCTCAATCATGTTCTACATTTCCTATCACACTGATACTGCTTACTATGAAGCAGACTTACACTACCTTTATGACTAGTACAATTATTTAATTCTCTACATCACTTTTAATGACAAAGCAATGTAAAACAGTAGACAGCATTGCAGACTTACATTCCCTCTACTCCATGTTTTGATTGGCTGCTTCAATTAGCTTATAAAAAGAAACAGTTTTTCTGAACTCATTCAAAGTGCACGTATTTCTCCATGACGTCCAGTGTTATGGTAAGAAGTTATGTCTCTGTACTACACTTATCCTCAAGGCCAAATCGTGTACGAGCCATTAGAACTTCTTGAAATTCCTCAGAGCACATCCCGAGATTCTTTCCCTAAAATTTTGGTTTTAAAAACACCAGGTAAGAGTTTTTAAGGTCATACGGCAATTTTTTTTTGAAAATTAAAACAGAATCATTGCAGAATGACCAGCCATTTCTACACTTTAAATAAGCTGTATAATGTCCTGATGTTATTGAAGGACCATCATGATATATAATTGCTACAGTTACAAAAGTCCTTCCTGATATTGACAACTGTGAAGCCACAAAATTTTTAATTAAAGTTGTCAATTTTGTTCCATCAGGCCTACATCGTTGGAACATTAAAATGACATACTGGCCATATGTTCGTATAAATAATGTGGACATCATTTCAGATTTACATTGGCTACACTCCATGTTGTGATCAGCTGCTTTTACTAGCTTATTAAAAGAGACTGATTTACTGTCTGGCAAAGTTAAATATATAAATCTTTCTGAGTCTACACTAGTAGTACTTGATACCCTACAGTTCTCGCAGTCATGCTGCCATTGATAAGAAAGCCCAAACAGGTGATCTACATCTACACCTTCATCATGCAATACATCAAGCATATACATTAAAAACTCCTGACAATCTTGCTGACTATTTTGAGAGAATTGTGTTTGGCCTGAACATCTGTCTAACAGATTTCGAATTTCAGACACACTTTCTATGTTTGTTCTATCAGTGCTACATTTCTCAAACACAGAATTTAACAAACTGCAAAATCTTTGATCAGAATTGACCACAATCTCTTCTTTTACATTTTCTAGAGAAAACAAAACATTAACCACTACATTAGCATAGCAGTTGACACCAGAACTGTTTTCAAATTGAAAACCAACAACATCTTCAACAGAATCCTTTTTGTTTCTGCTTATAATTTCAGGTTCATCGACTTTTCGTCTTTTTGCTACAACCTCCCCAGTATTGGTCACATTTCTTCGTTTCCGGCCTACCACACGTTTCTCAAACAAAGGATACTGAGGCAAATGTGGCGCATACTCTCTTCTTAACCTATTGTATTCCTTAACACAATCTAGATCCGCACAAATGTTTGTGACATCACACTCAATCAAGTACAATCCCGATAAAGTTCTAACTCGTGACAATGCCACATATGCCATACCCTCCTTGAACACAGAACTGCCAATATTCACCAATGCACAGTCTACACTTAAACCTTGCGATTTATGGATTGTCACCGCATATGCCAAGCAAACAGGAAACTGCTTACGACGAACATATAAGTCTTTTACAAGCAAAAATCTAGCAGAACAACGAGCAATTAGCTGTACTTCCTCAATGCCATCAAATTTAATTTTTAAAAATTCAATTCCATCTCTATTTCTGTATTTCACAAAATCAACAACATTACCCATTGATCCATTTACCAGACCTCTTTCAACATGTAAATTCCTTCTTAAAATTATACGGCAGTTCAAGCACACATTCAGAGTCTTTTCAAAACCCGCAGTTTTAGATATACTCTTCTCTAATGAATCCAATTTTGTTTTCAGAATCTCAGACAAAATAATTGTTGATCCCATATGCTCTACTCTGTCAATAGCTTCCAGTTTCACAATCTCTTGCTTTTCTAAATGCAACATTTTGTTGTTGAATTTGGCACATTCTGCAAGAGTTGGCATCAAACATATTCCAGATTTTTTCTCAGTAACTTTCTGAAAAATATTCTCAGGCACAACATCTTCGTCTGGATATAAATGTGTCAGTAATCGTGCATGTAAAGCTTCTTTCCCATGCTCGGTCACTTTTCCAATTCTAACATCTTGTAGAATAGTCTTGTAAACTTCATCCTTTGCCTGACGCATATTTTCATGCAGTTCAGCATAATTGAAGTTTAACCATATATTGACGTTGCCAATGCTCCCTAAGCACTTCCTGGTATCTTCATGCGTGAGCATTTTGAACACAGGTTGCCCTTTCACTGGTGTCAGCTGCAGAAGATCTCCGAAAACAATGATGTGTTTGCCACCAAATAACACATCATACTCTGTTTTGAGAACTTCTTGCATTCTCAAATGCACAAAGGCAAGCATGACATTGGAAACCATGCTTACTTCGTCAATGATAAGAAGTTTCATTTTCCTCAAGACTCTTGAAACTTCAAAACAAGCATCTCCAGATAGCTTGTGATATTCTAATTTGTTGTCATGCTCCACTGGCAGCATCAGTAAACGATGTAAAGTAATCCCTTTAATGTTATGTGCTGCCAGTCCAGTTGGAGCGGTGACAACACAAGACAGCGATGACTCTGTCCTTTCCTGCAAATAACATGAAATTGCTTTAATAAGGAAACTTTTTCCAGTTCCTGCTTCTCCACTCACATACAGTCGGACAGGCTTCAACGACGTACATGAGCACTCTTTCTTGTCATGACTTAATCCATGATCAATTTGCATGGTAAGTTCGTCATATATTTTCCTCTGCTCAACGTTGAGTTGTCTTTCCAACTCTTCTAAGTTAACCGCATCCTCCTGAGCATGTGCCATGGCTCTTTCCACTTCATTCATAGCAGTGGCAGCTTCATTTTCGATAAGAGGTCCTCCTAGTGGATCCTGACTCAATGAAGCAGAACTCTGACTGTCCTGAGAACTGTCTCTGGCAATCTCGGCTGCAATCGTTGCTTCCTGCTCAATTTCCACATTCAACATTTCTACATATTTGGGAAAAGCAGGACATTCTATGGTCTCCTTGGCAGCATTGAATGAGTCTTCGTAACAAAGGAAATCTCCAAGCAGTTCCTCTTCTGCACGCCATGGCTTAAAAAGTTGCAAAAGTGCTAAATAGAAAAACTCCTTTTTTTCAGGAGATTCGCCACTCAATTTTCAATGGTTTATCAAGTGGCATTTTCTTTGCTTGACCAGACATCCCTCACTTCCTATTACAGCATACACTCCTTTCTCAGTATCTTCTTTGATGTTCCTCTTGAATATGTAATTTTGCAGAACCTCATACAGACAAACATTCTCGAGGTGACTGCTTCGATTTGGATAATATGTATCCAACATGTTGCTCTTCAAAATGTCGGTACTGTTTGGCTCCTTTTCCGCCAAATACTCAATTTCCCGCACAGGTTTCAGAACTCGATTACGCGTTGCAGCAAGACCAACACTCGCCCAAACGATACTCCTGGACTTGGCATAGAGACTTGCTGAAGACAACCGGTCAGAACATTCGTAAGCTCCGATTTCTCGATGCGACAACATCTTCAGACTGAAACTGTACAACTTCTTGCTGAGGCTCTTTTCATGGGAAATGTCCTCCCACATATCCTTCAATTCTGTCTTCTCTTTTTTGGTGATGTAAGATGTCACATACCGAGCCACAGCCATACAGTTATCAGCCACAAACTGTATATCCATGTTAGCATTCCACATGGACAAAATCACCGGGTTGTAGTCGTTGATGTACTTGGACTCTTCGTTCCTCTTCAAATTGTATGTGTTTTTAGGTGATTTCTTCATCACATTATGTCGCAGCGAAGACATCAAACTGTTTACTCTTCCTTTAGAAATCACCGGTCGTGGAAAGCCGAAACGACATTTGGTGTAGAACTTGTCCTTGTTTCGGAATTTACGACGGCAGTACTTTCCACATCGATGGCTTTGGAAACGCAGAACTTTTTCTCTTAGGCTTTTCTTCTCCTTTGCGTTTGGAACAGCACACGTAGAATACTGTTGAATGAAACTCATCACTGAGTCTTCTGGATCCGTTCCAAATGTAGGTGCATCCTTGATCCACAACAACATATGTATATGAGGAGCACCTCTTGCTTGGTACTCCTTTCTCCAGAAGAAATCCAACACCTCTCCAAGAGGTGGATTCTTCTTATTCATGATGAAAGACATCATAGCTTCAAATCTATGATTGAAGTACCTACATACATTGACTGGATCCAAAGAGCACAATTCTCCGGGTGTCTTGAATTCGATGTTATCTACGTTAGCATTTGCCTCTCGTAGAAATTCAAGTAAGTCTTCCCAGCCATACTCGGCACAGCTCAGAGTGAGGAACCATGTGGGAGTACCTAAGTTCCTCAGCATACATTTTAAATCACCATGACGACGGTACCAGTACTCATTAGTACCACGCTGACACGCCATGAGATTAATCAGGTGAGAATCCAAAATACTGTCTTGGACATTGACTTTATCCATAAAGTCACTTGCCGAGATGTTTTGCATGTGTATACCACTTTTCAAGATGTGGTTCACTGCATATGACAGTCCAGACAGATCGCTTTCAAACAGGAGATGAAACAAATAAGGAATGCATTGTCGAAACCTAGCATCTCCTGCATACAATCGCAAAGTCCGGTATTCAGAAGCAGGAATTTGATGAGGTCGCTCATCATATCTTCCTCCCTGACCTGTTGGAAAAAGCTGTGGGAAACACCGAGCTTCCAAACTTTCCTCCCAAACACTAATGGGACTCCCTTTGGCTTGTTTCATTTGAAACAACTCAATAGCATTCCCCATGACTTCCTTGGAATGCAAAGGATGAACACTATAATGTTCATATATTTCTTCACTAGTAGAGGGTTCTACTTTCTCAATTTGACCAGCACACAAATCGCTATCCTCTTCCTCACTTACTTCCTCTTCTGCAACATATACATTCTTATAGAATTTATTATTTTTTTCCAAATACAATGTTGCCTTTTTAACTTTCCTAACATCTACTAAATCTTGCCATATTTTCTTATTCTTTGTCGGAACCCCATTAACTAAGATAACCAGAGGTTCCTCGTCCACTTTTTCTACTCCAATTGTGTTAATGTTTTTCTTCAAATCTAGAGGCAAATAAACAACTCTTCCCTTTAATCCTCTCTGTAAATCTAATGGAGGCAATTTCCCTGTCTTTGGCTCCATTCTTACAATAGCCTGAAAGGGATGGATACTTTGAATCAAAATAGATTCATAAGTATTTAAATCCTTCAATTCAGAAGGAATCTCAATCAATTCCAGATTATTATGAACTGCTCTAGCAGGCATCTGGTTTTGATTTAATTTGTTACAACAATAAGTACACACACGTTGATCCAATCCCAAATCAAAACAATTTTCTACCATCAAGTATGTTGTGAAATCCTTCCATTCACTATTATTTTCCCTTTCACTTTTTGCATATAAATCCACTAACTTAGTCTGATTCTTATAATAAGTGCGTCGACAACACACACAAGTGAAATTTGGCCTCTCACTTGATTTGACCTGAAACGTCGCAATTTCCCTCTGGAAATTATCTGTACTGGAAACCTGTACACTATCTTCCACATTACCCGCTTCTTCTTGGTCAATTTCAACATTCTCCTCTTTACTTCCAAAGTAACAAAACTCAATTTCTTCACATATATTCTTCACATCTATTTCAGAACCATGCAAAAGAGCAGCGCATAATTGTTTAAGCATAACTGCTGGACTCTTAGCATAATACAACATTCTAACTAATTTCCTCACTTTATTATGATGCACTGCTAGCATCCTGAAATGATGAAAAACACTCTGGCATACTCTCCTGGAAAGACAAGCCAGTGAATGACCATGCAAACCTGTCACTTCTCTCACTCTGCAAGGATCTAATTCTTGCAACAACATCATTTTCTGCTTCAAACTTTTCTTATTAAATGACCGTACAAAATCACAAAGCAAATTGATGGAATCCTGTCGCACACTACAAATACTACTACACTTCCAGGTGTACACAGGACCCTTAGCACGTCTTCCTAAAACCTCATTACCTAACACCTCTTCTGCCTCTGTTGTCACAAGTTTTTCTTTTTCAACTGGACAACCATCTTTCACTTCATAAGCACGACCACTGGTGTCAACTGCATGCACCAAATCATTATCCTGGAAATAACTCTCCTCATTAAAAAATGCCTCAGAGCTTGAACTATGCATCCATTCTCCAGAAAAAACTTCACAAAAATTACTACGATTAACTATTCTCTTCCATCTACTATTTCTTTTGAAATCATAAATTGCCTTCTTTAGCTTCCTAATTCTATTGATTATCAAAATAAATAACTTACGTTTAATTTCAAATGCCTGATCAATAACTTTCTCAACTTTTTTTTTTCTCTTATAAAAAACCACTTTCTGTTGACCTTTCTTAATATTTTTTAACAAATTGCCAATTATCCTGTTGCGGAACATTCGTTTACGAATGTCCCTAAACTGTTGTTTCCTTCTACTATCATGCACAGAGTTATCTCTTGCTCTAGCAGTAACATTTTTGATTGGCCTTTCCTTTCCATTTGAATTGCTTCTCTTTTTAGGACTGAAACATTTTCTGTAGTAATATTTTTTTTACTACACATATTTCTTATGAATGTTTTTGTACTCTTACCCGGTGCTTTCTTCGTGACTTGACAAATCTTTTTGTTAGAGGACTGCTGCTTCTTTTGATTGGCCTGCTGTCTTTGACGTTTTGCAGCCTTTCTCTCTCTTTCTTTCGTTGGCATGGTGAAATGTTGAAATGATCTGCAGTTGAATCTGTGGTAAAATATATTAAAAAATGTTATTAACCACTATTACCAAACAGTAAATCAATAACAGTGATCAAAAACTTAACACACTACTTGACATTTTAAATAGAAGATTTTTTAGTCCTTGGCAAATTTACAATACAGAAATAGCAGAAAAGAAATGGAATTTATATTCATGTTACCTGTGCTATTTTATATGTGAATCTGATCTAATTTTATGAGCATATTTTAATATTTTATTGAAGACACTACACATAACCTGTTTTTGAAGGTGTCTTTATTTTTAAATTAAACGGTTTACACTTTTACTTTTTATTTATTATAAATTTTAAAAATAAATGTTTATAGTTCCATAGGCTCAAGCAGGTCAGCTTCCCATCCTATGTCATATAATTCGGACAAATCTGCATCCTCATCACGCTCTTCTTCATCCTCAGGATTTAAATCATCCAAGGGATCAACATCCACTGATGTTTCAATTACAAGTTCAATGATGAGGTCAAAATCAACTGATTGCAGATTGTCGCTCATGTTGATGTTGTCTTTATCTTTAAAGAAAGATAACAACAATGAGATGTTGCAGAGTAAGAGACAAATCTCAGAGATTATAATAGTAAAATTGTTTAACAAGAGTAACATTTTGCAGCTATTATTTAGCCATGTCCAGCGATGCTGAGCAGGTGAAGCCTATGTCTAATTTTTCAGTGAACAGGACTCATCTCTTCTTAACCTTGGATAAGCCTCACCAACTCTGTGTCCCCTGCACATACTTAAATGTAAAGGGGCAGATTTATGTTAAATGGCACATCCCCAGGCATGCACCAGTTAACGTGCACCGCTGCTCTGCCACCCATGGTGTGCCGTATTTACAATCAGATAGGAGAAAGCTGCGTCAAAACCCTGCGCCTGCTTTAAGCAGGCATAGGTCTCGACGCAACATTGTGGAGATGGGGCACCCCTGAGCCTTGCTTGAGCTGCATCGCACTTGCGATACAATTCCAGCAATGCGCCACCTTTACAGCACAGATACGTCACGCATCTGTGCCATTTTTGCCCCATGCTGCGCCGCATTGTAAATGCAGCACACCATGGGTGGCGGAACAGCGGCGCAAGATGACTGGCACATCCCTGGTGATGCGCCAGTCATCATAAATCTATCCCTAAGCTTCTTATCTTGTTACAGATGAACCGCCATATGTACCATCAAACTATTTTGCATTTCCTAAATAGCGAATTTTAAGGAATAAATAGCAATTCTTTACCATTCCTAATTTGCAATGAGCAAATTGCTAATTGCAAATTACCCATTCATTTCCATGGGCTAGGAGGCTCATAGGAATGAAGGTGCAATTTGCGATTAGCAATTAGCTCATCGCAAATTAGGAATTTTTCCAAGGGTGCATGGGTGTCTCAAGAACACCCTGCTGCACCCCTGAAAGAGAAATTTGGGGGCATATGGCGCACATACATGCCCTAAGGGCATGTATTGGCGTCATGTGGCACCTTTTGTTTTTTAAAAAAAAATTCTTTTTGAAAAGAATTCGCAAATTACCACAAACTAGAAGTTGGTGGTAGTTTCCAAATCCTTAATGTCATTTTTTACATATTTTTTGTTTGATACATTGCATTTAAGAAATCGCAAAATTTGCAAATCCTTGAGTGCAATCGCAAAATAAGGAATAGCAAATTTTGAATTAAGGACATTTTAAGTCATTTCCACATGTGCAGTGTTTTGAAATTATGATTTGAAAATCGTTTTTGGGGAAAAGGAATGGTTTGCAAATTTATGACAAGGACATAATGGTGTATGCTTCTCTATAAGGCATTTCACTGTCTCTGATGTCATTTTTCCCATATTACATTATAAGACCTTTCCCCATGGAGCACATTCCTTGTAAATATGCTCCCACCTGTGCATGGTGAATTTAGATTTTGACTGTTTGAGTCACATAGCCATGTTAAAAGTGACCCAAAAAAATTGCAAACGCTTTAAAAAAACACATTCATGTGTCTTAAGCACATTTTAAGTCATTTCCCCGTGGACAGTGTTTTGTAAGTGGCGCAAAAGAGGCATACACCTATCATAAATCTGTCCCTAGCATTTTAAATGATTAATTCATGATGACGATAAGGTGTGGCCTATCCAGAGGTTTGTTTAAGGTGAGGCCTACTCAGGATTGCAGATTAAAGTTACGCTTGATGAAGAATACAGAGGACATAATACATGTAAAGCTCTACCAATGAAGTAAGTAATGTCCACTTCATTGCGCCAGTCATCATAAATGTATCCCTAAGCTTCTTATCTTGTTAGACATCAACCGGCATATGTATCATATAACTATTTTGCATTTCCAAAATAGCAAATTTTAAGGAATAAATAGCAATTCTTTACCATTCCTAATTTGCAATGAGCAAATTGCTAATTGCAAATTACCCATTCATTTCCATGGGCTAGGAGGCTCATAGGAATGAAGGTGCAATTTGCGATTAGCAATTAGCTCATCGCAAATTAGGAATTTTTCCAAGGGTGCATGTGTGTCTCAAGAACACCCTGCTGCACCCCTGAAAAAGAAATTTGGGGGCATATGGCGCACATAAATTTTAACAACATTCCATTACCTCAAAAACGATTTTCAATTCATAATTTGAAAACACTGCCCACAGGGAAATTACTTAAAATGTTCTTAAGACACATGAAAGTGTTTTTTGAAAGCCTTTGCAATTTTTTTGGGTCACTTTTAACATGGTTATGTAACTCAAACAGTAAAAACCAAAATTAACATGCACAAGTGTGACCATATATACAATGAATGTGGCCCACGGAGAAAGGTCTTTTAATATAATATGGGAAAAATGACATCAGAGACACAGAAATGCCTTATAAAGAAGCATACACCATTATATCCTTGTCATAAATTTACAAACCATTCCTTTTCCCCAAAAACGATTTTCAAATCATAATTTGAAAACACTGCACATGAGGAAATGACTTAAAATGTCCTTAAGACACATGAAAGTGTTTTTTGATTGCCTTTCCAGCATGGTTGGGTCACTTTGAACATGGCTATTTAACACAAACATTCAAAATCTAAATTTGCCATGCACAGGTGGGAGCATATTTACAAGCAATTTGCGCCACAGAGAAAGGTCTTACATTAAAATGGGAAAAATAACATCAGAGACAGTCAATTGCCTTATAAAACAGCATACACCATTATGTCCTTGTTATTAATTGTAAAAACAATTCCTTTTCCCCAAAAACGATTTTCAAATCATAATTTCAAAACACTGCACATGGGAAAATTACTTTAAATGTCCTTAAGACACATAAAAGCGTTTTTTGATTGCCTTTGCAGCATGTTTGTATCACTTTTAACATGGCTATGTAACACAAACATTCAAAATCTAAATTTGCCATGCACAGGTGGGAGCATATTTACAAGCAATTTGCGCCACAGAGAAAGGTCTTACATTAAAATGGGAAAAATAACATCAGAGACAGTCAATTGCCTTATAAAAAAGCATACACCATTATGTCCTTGTTATTACTTTTAAAAACAATTCCTTTTCCCCAAAAACGATTTTCAAATCATAATTTCAAAACACTGCACATGGGAAAATTACTTTAAATGTCCTTAAGACACATAAAAGCGTTTTTTGATTGCCTTTGCAGCATGTTTGTATCACTTTTAACATGGCTATGTAACACAAACATTCAAAATCTAAATTTACCATGCACAGGTGGGAGCATATTTACAAGCAATTTGCGCCACAGAGAAAGGTCTTACATTAAAATGGGAAAAATAACATCAGAGACATTCAATTGCATTATAAAGAAGCATACACCATTATGTCCTTGTCAGAAATATTATAACCATTCATCTTCCTCAAAAACGATTCTCAAGTCATAATTTGAAAAGACTCCACAGCTCCTATGCAGAAAAACACCCTGTCAGTACTAATACTTCACATTTTCTCCAATTACATTTTCTCAAAGAAACAAAATCTATTTGTAAAACACTTGAGACAAAGCAACATTTGAAAAACACAACTTTCTTCATAATTTTCTCCTTAAAGCACACTATTCTCTATCTAAATTAAAGAAATATTTTCTCACCTTAGCAAATACTTTGACTTTGAAAACAGTCTCAGAAACACACCAATTTGTCTTCAGCAGAGCAAAAGGTATGCACTCCAGAGTCTGCAGCTATCAAAAGCACAGAAATGCTGTAATTCTTCACACATATCTCTCATGTCACCCAATCAAAACTCTTCCCTCACTTTTTTTCAAATGAAAACCCTTCCCCCCTCTGCCATTTCATGCCTTTTCTGCATAGCAACCACCTCTTGCAAGACCTCTGGTGTTTGCAAGTTCACACAACAATGTTGCAATTGAACTCTGAACTCTCAGTGCACCTTCGTATCCACTGCAATCTTTCATTTAATGATTATTTATTGACCATTCAAAATACATCTTTCAAAGAACTCACCCATGCACCCTAACTTTCTGTTTTCAGCAATCAAAATCCACCAATCACTGTTACTGCTTCATTAACACAGAAACTCCACAGTTTTTTTCATTTTAAACTCTCATTTTTTCAACTGCCATTTCATTGCCACACTTCATCTGACTGCAGCAGAACCTTCTCTCACCATGTTTTCTGTCTGGATTGTTGGACATAGTTATATCCACTGGGCTCACAGGTATGCTGAGAACAGAAAATTACCTAACCTCAATTTACAAGATGTGGAAATTAAGTGGTTTGGCCACAGAGGATTAAAATGTCACCAATTGATACCATTGGTGAAAACCTTTATGCATTTGCCCAAACCTGACCTGTTAATTGTGCACTGTGGAGGTAATGATTTGGGCACTTTGACTGGGGTAGGTCTGGAAATGCTTTTAAAGGACACCTTTGAGCAATTGATGGCACTTTTTCCTCAGACTGCCTTGGTATATTCAAATATATGCCAAAGACAGAAATGGAGGTGGTCAAACCAATTTTGTCCACAAATTGAGAAGTCGAGGAAGCATGTAAACAAATCTGTTTCAGCTTACATGAGAGACCATGGAATAGGCTCCCTGTACAACAATAACTTGCGTTACTACATGCAAGATATCTACAGAGGAGATGGAGTTCACTTCTCAGATGAGGGCAACAGAATTTTCATTCTGAATTTAAGAATGTGCATTGGTACCTACTTATAAGTACCTAAATGTACCATAAACCCAAAAGCTCTTCTCAGAGCTACCCTACATCTGATCACTCACAATTATTATTTTACTCTAACTTTTTTCACTAATTTTCAACAAAGTACGCTCCCCGGTACGCGAACCGGGAGCTAACCTCGCGAAATTTAAAAAAAAAAATGTTTTTTTTCGCACATATAAGCCTCCTCAGCCATCCTCACAAAACCTAGGGGGTCAAGATAAGTCTACCGTGCCCCCTTCTACCCATTCTGAACATTATTTGCCCTCCATTTTGTATCTTAATTCGACTGAAACACAAAATGGTGGACTCCCGTAACGCTTAAGGTTCGCGGACCGGGCGCTACCCACGCAAAAAAAACAAAAAAAAAATTATTTTTTTTTGCCCCGCGGGGCCCTTTTAAAACCTCCACATTAAACCTAGGGGGTCAGGGAGGATCTACTATGCCCCCTTATGGTTATTTCCCCCTTTGTTTTGGCCTCCTCTTGTCTCTCAATCCTACCGAGAGACAAGATGGCGGCCGCTACGGACTGTTTGGAATGTTGACAGACGCCGGAGAACCAATCAGCTTCGCTTCACAAAGCTCCGTTGCGCGAAAAGTCCGCGAACCGGAGCGCTGCCCGGTCCGCTGTTACAGATATATATCTTTTTTTAAACGTTAATTTCTCAAAATCCACTGGAGCACATATATTGAGACCTACAAAAGGCACATCGGGCTACCAGTCCCTATAATTTTGCCAAGTTTCGTGCAAATCCATTCAGCCGTTCGGGCTAAAAGTGAGGCCAACCGCCCTATGGAAAACTCAATGTTAAAAACACGTTTTGGGACCCCCCTTTTTTCTCGGCCCCCCCTTGACGAACCCCCCCCCAAATTTTCAGGGGCTGCTAAGAAACAAAATGTTCCATTTTCCTGAAAATTTCAGCCAATTCCGTCCACAAACGCCAAAGTTATTAGACATAGAATTTTCAAAAATCCCATAGAGAAAAAATCCTAACTATATATACCTACTGGCGACCGCCAGTAGGTAATATATATATATATATATATATATATATATACATACATATATATATATATATATATATATATATATATATATATATATATATATATATATATATTTGTGCAGCAAGCGTCCCAAGATGAGAGGAGCGGCCACAAGCTGGTGCAGGCGGTGAGGTTCAGGACACCCTCGCAAATCAGTGATTACAGCAAAGTTTTCTTCAAAGGAAGACGCCACACACCACCTCAAATTTTGACTTGTTTGTTTATTTCTTGTAGGTTCCCCACCTACGCGTTTCAGACAGGTAAACTGTCCTTGATCACGGTTACAAACACGTGTCCATCGTTTGTGTCTACCATTTATACTGATAGGCTCCACCTGGCAGTTTAGGATGCATTGTGGGTTCAGTAGTTTATTAAGCATTTGAATATCTTGCAATGCGTTTTGACCAGCCGGATCGCGGCAATACAATGGCATTGGTGAACGTTTGTTATTATTGGTCAGAAATTGTATCATTGAAGTAATTTCATGATACTATTAATATGACCAAATAGGAGCGATCATGGACTGAGTGTCCATGTGGGATTTTACACGGCTGAGTGCCCGTTGGCCCTAGACTTTGCTCCTAGTGTAATTGAGGCTAAGTGCCTCCGTTAGGTAATGTCATTGGCAAAAGGGAAACGAGCTGTGTTTCAAAATAATGTAAAGGTAAACTAACTTATTTTAGGAACAGTCCGTGTTTCATGGTACCGCAAACCACAAAAAGGTAAGGTGCCAGTAGGAACCGAACAGCTACAGGACCCTGGATCGGGTCATGCCCCTCCTACTACAGTTAACATGGGACCTTTCAAAATGGGAAGGTCATCCTTAATGGAGGAGGATGCCTCACACACATAATAGTGTTATGGTTCATCATCGGCATGCTCTCCCCACCCTGTTAAGATAGTGCTACCCGGGTGAACTCAACCTCTGTGCAGACTTGGTGGTAGGAGGGAGTTTTTACATAAAACTACTGGACAGAAATGGGATCCAGCTGAATTAAAAATACCTTTGGGTTCCTCTGTTATGACTTTTATTCGTGAGGGCCCTAGGTATGCTAAAAAGCAATCAAATGACAGGTATAATAGAGTACAATGACTCAAGACTGTCCTATTCTTGCCAACATGTTTCTACACTCAAAATTTGCCTAATAAGTCTGGTGCATTCATCAGGGCAAGTGGATCCCTATCGTGTTGGTCTAGGTGTCCAAAGGACTCTAGGTATTAATGTAGATGAAACACCTACTAAGTTTCCCAAGTGAGTCCTACCTGGGCTACTAATTCCCAGATTCCGTTGATAACCTAATTCAGGGTAATCAAAAAGAAGACTGCATTCATACATATGCATTACAAGGAGAGATGCAATCTCACACACACTTGTTAGGGACAAAATAAATTATTCAGTTGCCATCTAATGGTCAGGTTGAACTCCTAATATGTCATGCAACATGTGCAAACAACGGTGGTGACATTAACTAATGTCTACGGGTGGTTTGTTTAGTGGGTACCGCCAGGAGTGATAGGAGCGGCTAGCTCCACATGCACAGTGATGAGGCGTCATTGTACCTACTGTGTGTAAGAATAAAATTCTTCAACACTTAGTTATGAAGCCTATATTACTCTTTTGTGTCAAGGCACAATACAATATTTCATACCTGAACCTACACCTTACCTTAGGCTTTAGGGGATACCAGTAGGCTGGTCAAGGAGAGGGTGGTATCCTTCATTGTCACACTGCAGAATCGGCATCAAAAGATGTACGAGGGACAAGAGAAAGGAAGAAAACGAACACATTCACAATTCTATACATGGAAGGCGTGCCCGATGACAGGTGACATAGTATCCACTCTTTTCACACATCCGTATAACGAGATGGACCAGTATGTGTCTTGTCATATCCATTATATTTTAAATACATATCACACTAGTGTCTTGCGCCAAGAGCCTCACTTAGGCTGCATAATATGGTCACCTGCTCTATCACCCCCAGGTAGAAACGCCTCATTTGGAGAACAATTATCCGACCTGATAGCGCAAGGTACACTCGGTGATACCAATAATTTAATTCTGGGTGATCTGAATCTGCGGTGGAACGAGACCCTCTAATCCAATCGCTATCCAGTCTGCTCTGTGATAACAATCTTATCCAATACTGTACAGAGGAGACACATTACAAAGGAGCCACACTGGATGCCATCATTGCGCAAAAGAACTCAATCCCGGTCAACCACATACTCCCCGTCGACTGGTCAGACCACCACATGATCCTATTTCATATCAATCACCCCACTCTCTCCCAACCACCCCCACAAAACCCCCCCAAATGGCTGAGAAACCTCTCCCAAGTTCCCCTGCATATCCTGGAAGATCAGATAAGCTCACTTCTCCCGGACAACAAAGTCCACCTCTCCACCAATGACACTGATCGGTACAATTCCCAGCTAGTGTTCTTACTCGACAAAATAGCTCCATTAAAGCTCAAAAAGAGCAGAGCCATTCCATCCAGAACATGGTTCAACTCTGACCTCAACTCCGAAAGTAGGAACTTAAGAGCCAAAGAAAGAAAGTGGAGAAACAACACAACCACCATCCTTCGTGATCAACTGAAATCAGCCCGTAGGAAGTACAACAATGACTTCAAAAACAAGAAATCCAGCTTCTTCCATGAGGCACTGGACAGTGCCAAAAACAGACTTAAGGAGCTCCATAGCATCATTAGACAACAAACCTCCAAGCCAGTGTCCTCATCTGTACAGGCGACCAAAGACCTCTGTGACAACTTCTTCAACTACAAGATCGCAAAAATTGAACTATCATTAGACATCAACAAATCACACCCCATGAAGAGCATCACGACTGTGCCTCGTACTCTCTCCCCTGGCTCTTCTCCCATCCCCTGGCTTAGCTTTCGCCACGTTCAAGAAACTGAGATAATCACGTTGATCTCCACCTCCAAACCATCAGCGCATGTCCTAGACCCCATTCCTCCCCTACTAATCAAAAAAATGAAACACGCTTTTGCACCGCTATGGGGCAAAATCATAAATAGATCCTTAAAAAACGGAGTTGATTGCCCTAAAATGGGGCAAGTCACCCCCCTGCTGAAAAAACCCGGCCTAGATCCGACAGATCTGAACAATTTCAGACCTGTGTCAAACCTCCCCTGACTCTCAAAAACATTCAAACGATGCGTACTTCATCAACTAACACAGCACCTGGACAACATCAACCTATTGGACCCCCACCGGTCTGGCTTCAAAAAAGGTTGCAGCACAGAAACCGCGATCCTGAACATCATGGATGATATCCATGGATCACTAGACTCTGACAAATGCTGCTTCCTCATTCTCCTTGACCTCTCGGCAGCATACGATATGGTGGACCACAAACTCCTCATCAGAGCTCTTCATGAAAGAGCTGGTCTCGGCGAGGTAGTTCTCAAATGGTTCTCCTCCCTTATACACAATCGCATGTAAAAAATCAAAATCAAGAACTTCACCTCCGAAATCCAGCAAGTCAACAAGGGCGTCCCCCAAGGATCGTTGCTCTCGCCACAACTCTTTAACATCTACATGGAACCGCTTTCCAAACTACTCAGAAAAGCCAAAATCCGCTTCCACCTCTATGCGGACGATACGCAGATCTATCTGGAAAGTACCTCTCTCAAAGACATCCAAAGACTAAATGATGTCCTGAAAGATGTTCAAGACTGGCTTACAAACATCCACCTGAAACTAAATCCTGACAAGACCGAGACACTACTCATCTCAGACAAGGAGGATAACCCACAAATCACCGAATGGTTAAAGGCTATGGATGTGCTCAAAGGGAATCTTACTCTAGCAGACTCTGTCAAATCTCTAGGCATCACCTTAGACCCAAAACTGAACATGATGAGACACATTAAGAACTCGGCCAAAAGTGCGTTCCTTAACCTCAGACTTCTGAACAAAATCAAACCCTACATTCCAACCAAGGATCTCAAACTGGCCACACAATCTCTGGTTCTGTCAAGACTGGACTATGGGAATGCAGTCCAAAAAGGAATTCCTAAATCGCACCTGGCACCGATCAAAACAACATTACATGCGGCAGCCAGAATGATAACCGGCATCAAAAAATCTGATCATATCTCCCCTGCACTCAAAGAACTCAAATGGCTTCCAGTAGAAATGCGAAGTAGCTTCAGAACTGCCTGCCTAACCCATAATGCCCTCCACACCCGAATTCCTGGCGAAAAAACTCAAAAAAGCAGGCCAATCCAGGAATCTGAGAAGCTCTAACTCCCTCCTACTCATCCCACCTAAAACTAGAAGGAAAAGAACAGTAGAATACTCTTTCACTGGAAGCGCCCCCCAAATTTGGAATTCCATCCCCCCGCACATCAGAACCATACCTTCCTTTGTGGAATTCAAAAGTCAACTCAAATCCCTGTTCCTCAACCGTTCCCTAGGTTGTGGATAACCCGGGAGAGACAGCAACCACAGAGCTATGCTCCAATCCTATGACCCTGAAGAATGTTAAGCCAAACAGGCTTTGCATTACAATTACGCCGCTCTTTACTCTGTCACTCGTTGATTGTTATATTGCTCCTATGTCATGTATCTGTTGATTATATGCTATGCTCCTACTGTAAAGCGCTCTGATACCCTTGGGTCTTGACAGCACTATAGAAAACTTCTTAAATAAAAAGTATTGGGGAGGAGCTACGTCAGCAAACGAGATGGCTGCTTAGGCTCCCGGCTCCGCCGACCTCCGTATCCCGCCGCAATATCCTGTACATTATCCTGATTTTACGCCTAGCCTCTGTGTACATGAACTGTTCCGCACTCCGATGGTGAAATCCGGGAACTTTTATCGGCTGGTTTGACGAAGTTACATCGAGTTGAAGATTGTGGCCTACTCCAGCCGTGAAGCCGGGGCCTCGAGTACTTTCCCAGCCGGGCTGCAGTGCAACAACATCGGCCGGGAGACCCAGGCTGGGTCCGGTCAATCGGAGTGGAGGCTTTGTTTAAGCCCGAATTTGGCGGCGATCGTCTCTATTGCTCAGCATCGATGGAGGAGTGACTCTGCTTGCTGTTGGCTGCGGGTGGGGGTCCCCGTCCCGCGAACCCGGTACTGGGCCCGCCGGGGTTCGGTGGGTCGCGGTCTCTGGCCTGCGGCCTTAACCGGGTTGACCGTGGCTGCGAATAAAGACTGGTCACCCTCCGCATCTGCACGTTCGTGGTCCTGTTTATCCCCCCTGAGGATGCCAGATTCACCCGGGGAGGTGATTGTGATTGGTGTCGGGTGTGAGATCATGGATCGAACGGTGCTTGAGCCATCGCTGAGGTCAATCTTGGCAGAAATTAGGGCGTTTCATTCACATGTGGATGTCTTATTGTGCAAATTGGACACGCGCCTATCTGAGATGCTCCTGGTGGAACCGGACCCAGCCTTACTGTTGGAACAGCAATCTGCAGCCATTCAAACCGCGGCCATTTTGACTCCGTGCGAGAACCCCGTGAGGAAGCAAGTATTGGAACCATTGGATGGTGCCCTGGAGGAAGGTGTTCCCAAGGTCGTCAGTGTATTGCCGAACCTTCCACCACTATCGACTTTGGAGGTATCGAAAGGCGTTCCCCTCCCGGAGACTTTTGTTCTTGACTTTCCATTCATTTTGTGGTCGTCTTCTCCTTTCTTGGTGACTTTACGAATCCTGGGCAAGATACATTGGGACTGTTCTTCTAAGAGGGAGAGCTCTCCTGCGTCTGCAGTTCTTGTGGACTCACTGCCTACGAGTCTCCATAGCTTGATTCTTGATGACTCCCTTCTCCTCTATTACTCCTTTGTGTGCCTTTGGGTCTCGCTGGGGGGTTCGTGTGCTGATTCGGAAGGGCCAAGGTTAAGATCAACTAGGTCGGGACAGGTTGGAGTGGCTTTTACGGGTGTTCGACCTGCAACTGTTTGATCGAAAAGGCTGGGCGGTGTGTTACGGTGCCCCCTAATTTCTTCTATAAGTGTTGTCATACGTTGGTCTTTTAGTGATAGGGGGTGTCTGTTTCTGGCGGGGGGACTAAAGGGGCTGGGAGCCCAAACGGATAAGCCCTCCTCCATTCTTTTTCCTACTTTTAGGGTTTTTAGTTATTAGGGACGACAGGCACGCTGCTAGTGGGGTTAGGCTGTAGCCATTTGCAGGGGTGCAGGGTGGGGGGTTGGAACGTTTTTTTTTTATTTTGCCTTTTTTTATTTCTATGGCCTTTTTCTTTCCTTCCCTTTCTCTTCATTAAAGGATCAGTATAACTTGTGAATCATTCGGATTCTTATTGTGTACTTGTATTTAGTGCTTATACTTTTTATGATGTCCTGATCCCGGGTGGGCAGGCCCTGAGAACTGGCGCTCAACATTGAATATATATTGTTTTGTCGTTTGCATCGACCCATATGCTTTGGCGCCAATGTTCCATTATAGCGGCTCTTACGTGCATATCCTGTCTCTTGCCCTTTCCCCCGTATTCTTCTGTTTGATTGTATGGCACCTGATCCTTTCTTAAATAATATAAAATGGAACCTCTGTCTCATCCTGGGACTCAGTTGTGCATTCTAATACAAGTTCTATCCTGAATCGTTGCCGGACCTCAGGTTGTCGGCTGATGAGCAGTGTCGTACTGTGATATGGGGGGTCTTAATTCTGTTTAGCGGCCGGCCCCTGAGGTTGTAGGCCCATGATTGTATTTTTATTGAATGCTACAATAAAGGTTTTTCAAAAAAAAAGAAAAAAGTATTGAAGCGATGGAGGGGGGCACTCGGATGTCACTCAATTCATCAAAGGATCAAAGTGCGTCCCACACTCACCAATCGTATCACTAGAGTTCATACATATTGTAAACCCTCATTGCATATTATTACCATCTCTGCATGTAGTACAAATCAAAATCTACCTACATATGCAACCCCTCAGTGCGACTCACGACTAATAGAGCCATCTGTTCATGTTCTGTATTTTCACTGGCTCGTCTCTCAGGCAGAGTGCCTGTAAGATTTGGAGCCCGTTTTTTTTCTTTTTGTATTTACATAAAAGGGAGAGTTCAGCATACGAGGTGGCTTCATAGGCTCTGCGGGTTCGAGAATACCCAGATAAGGATAGAGTCAAAAGACCCCCTAGAATCCCGCCCATTGCTCCTTACCTCGTCAGAAGAATCCCCACTCGTGTCCACCTAGTAGGTTCCACTCCTTGCTGCTGGTACACCGAGCTACAGGAGCGGATTGACTAAAAGCTTCCTGGTGTGTGTGACGCACAGACGCATGTGTCAGGATGATGCAGGAAACAGGTGTCATTGTGCATGGAGGCGTTTTTCCGAGAGTATCTTTTCTTGTAAATAGGCACTTTCACCATATGTTCAGAAAACCTGAGCTACAGGATGCTCCCTTTAACTGGGTCAATATGGGGCCCCAGCGGGAGCCATTTGCCTTAAAAAGGTTGACAAGGAATACCGTCTGGACCTGGTGGTTTCCCACCCTTGCTGGCCATAAGAGATCATTTAACCCCACAAGAGAATGTGAGGCTGGCAGTACGGCTGCAAGGGGGATCCACTATTGCAACTGCTGAATCATGGTATACTGTCCCTGCCAGCATCTTCTTAGGGTTTGAATACATTTTTGTAAAATGAGTCACCCATTCGGTGTTTGTGATGTCGGCCTCCAATCTTTGGCCACTCTCTTTTCTTGGATAGGGGCGCTGCTCTATCTTTTTCAAGGAGGGACTCTCAAACGTAGACCTTTAAGTCTTTTGTCCTCCCCTTCACAGTTAATCTCTAAACACGTCTACACGCCTGTACTTCCTGTGTGCACCTTGGAGATTTATATAAGGCTTTCTTGAGGTATTTATGGTCCTTGGAGCAGATAGAATCAAACCAGCCTTGTCTATCACAGCTAGGCTGTCGCCTGGTAGCAGATAAACCTTCCTTAATCCCCTAACAATAGTAAGGAAGGCCTTATGAGTATCATTGGGGCTGACTGTATCACCCAGACATGTTTTGAAAGCTGCTCTGTGTTTGGTCACCAATCATATCAGAAAATCATTGGAGTTAATCTGCAGTTTGCATAGTGTAAAACCATTTCAAGATCTTAAGGTAGATCTTATATAATCTTATCACCTCTTCCAATAAAAGTGCACTTAAATGGGACCGGGGGCACATTAGGCCAGATGTACGTTTTTGCACTCGCAAACGGGAGATAAGCCCGTTTGTGACCACCAAAAAGGGTAATGGCATGTACAAAAGCTATTTTGCAAGTCACTGACTCGCAAAATAGCGTTTGCGATTCTCACTATTAGGAAGGGACGTCCCTTCCTAATAGCGAGACTCACTGAAATGTACTATTGTTTTGCGACCACATTTGCGGCCCCAAAACACTTGCAGTTTACCACCTACTACAAGTAGGTGTTAAACCACTCACAAACGGGAAGGGATCCCCATGGGGTCCCTTCCCCTTTGTGAGTGTGTGAGAAAATATTTTTTAAGAGCAGGCAGTGGTCCCACGGACCACTGCCTGAACTTAAAAAATGAAACTGAAAAGTTTCATTTTTCTTTTTTAAATGCATTTTTTTAAAACTGCTTTACGTAAAAAGCAGTCCCAGGTATGGTGGTCTGTTGACCCCAGCAGGCCACCATCCCTAGGAGTGCTAGCCATTCCCAATGGGGTTGCAAATTACGCTTTACTCATGAATATTGATGAGTCATGCAATTTGCGACCCCATTGGGAATCGCTAATAGTGTCTGTGAAACTGTTGTACATTGCATTTTGCGACTCGCAAATTGCGAATCTCAAAGCAGCACAATTTGCGAGTGGCAAAATGCAAGCGTCGTACATCCGCCCCTAAGTTTGTTAGAAAAGGCAAGATCATATTTAAACACAAGTTCATTTAGTTTGGCACCATAACTGTTGTGGGTGAAGTGGGATAAATCACAATCATAGATGTCTGCCAGACCACAAATCTTTTTTTAATATAAAGGACACAGATAAATATTGAAATCACTACCCCAAAGTATGGTAATTTCCTTCCTACCACCCTTACAGATGGACTCAAGATCTCAATGAAGCTGCCCAATGACAGTTGGTAATTCACTCAAAATGCAATGCTGTAAAAAAAAAAACAACACAAGATATAAAAGAGACGAGAATTCAATAGCAATAATTTCGAAATACAGTGAGGTGGTCACAATAGATGCATTACAGATAGGCAAATAGTTGGAAATATACAAACCTAAACCACCCTTAGCTCTACCAATTTTCATAGGCACTGCTGGTACGTAGAAGGTTCTGTAGCCATTAATATGCACAGAGTCAACAGACCAGGTCTCCTGGAGACGTAGGATCTCGAAATTAGTTACAAACCCCAACCATTCTATTGTGTTAACCGTGGCACGTAAACCTGCCACATTCCCAGGACTCTACAAGTCACTTGTTGAAGGGTTTCCTCTGAACCTAAACCTTAAGTAAAACAATCAACTGAGGTATTTAAGGGTGCAGGAGCAGAAGAGGTGGACATGTAATGGGAGTCATCTGATTAAAGTAAGGAATTTGGTAGGGTCCTTCCATTCACTGTGACTTCATCATTACCGAAGACAGGAGGCAGAGGAACTACTAGCACCAAGTCAATCATTTCAAAAATCTTTATTTCGACATTTTTACAGTCATAAAAGATTGCAATAAAAACAGTTATACAAGCTTAAAATTCTCCTTGCATAAAAACAGGTTTAGAAAATAAGTTAAAACACATGATATGTGATCACAGTACAGAATCAGGGTATAAAGTCAATCGATCCCATCTAAAGATGCTAATCTATCAAAGCGATTGTAATTTGGAATGGCAGAGTGAAATACAGGGGTATAACCGGGAGGTGATCTAATGGGCAGTCTTGAACCGCTGGCAGTAGTCGATGCTGGTAAAAAGACATACTTGCCAAGATTAACACACAGGGTATCACTTCGGAGGGTAGATCCAGAACATCAGATCTCTTGCCCATCTTTCCTCAGGATAGCTCACTGCGATATTGCATATTGGGAGTTGGCGATGGAATCGCACAAGAAAGCGGCTGGATTTAGTGTTCACGCCACATGCAGGAGTGTGTGATGGTAATTGCCCCTCCTGAGTTACAATTTGTGGGCAAACTATTGATACCACGGACAAGAGTTTGAGATGTAGTTTGAGCACCCGTGGCATAAGAAAAGGGAACAGATACGGCCGGAGAAGGTACCACTCCAGTGTTCGGCAGAAGGGGGTGATAACAGGAATTGTTTTAGGCATCAATAGATTTAAACAACTGGAAGTAAGGAAGTAAGGCTCTCCACGTGCATTACTCTATAGTAAGAGAGTATAGTGAGGGCTTCACCAATAATTCCAATGCTTGAACCATTGAAAGCAAGGTACTAAAATCAGAAAATGCTCTAAGAACTGCGGCTCTAGGCTTATTGTTAGCTGATCTGATTGGGGCCTTGGTCGAAGTAAGTGCTGTTTGCATACTTGGAGGATTAGTATCTGTATTTTTAGAGCAAGCCCCAGGTGTCTTCATACGTTTTAAGGGTGGTTGGGATGCAGGGCCAGACGGAGAGATACAAGCTGAAATGTCTTGAACACAACCGTTTGCTCCATAAACTACAACGGGTCGGGGGATTTGCTAAGATCAGTCACTTGTGAGAAGTCCCGAGTTAAAGTTTCTGTCAAAACTTAATTACATATAGTCAGGCTCTCTTCAGTGCTCGTAATTTCTTCATCAGTGGCTCTTATAGCCCCAGTTATGTAGTTTATTATTGAGGTGCGTGACCAGATGGAAGAATGTTTTCTCTTTCCCATGTTAAAAATAACGTAAAAAGAATAAACAACCTAAACAATAATTAGATAATCGTAAAGGGGGTGGCCCAGCCCTGCCTCCTACGGTCAATGGCGGGCGCAAGATGGCTCGCCCTTGGCCGGGGTAGCCCGCACGCGTCCTGCGCCGCGGGAGGCGCTTTAGCGCGCGACTGACTGAAAGAGCCCTTCCGTCTGTTCTCCTGGGTCACACTGGGGCCACGAGTCCCTGAAGCAACAGCAACACGGCACACAAAAACCCCCTGCATAGTTAAAAACTGTGGGTTGTCTATGCCCTTCCATATTTTAGTCCAATTTTTTGTTTTGCTTACATTATTCCCACTTTCTTTACCAGCAGTCAGTTTTTCAGAATAGATGATCACGGGAAATGAAGCTCCAACAGCACACTTCATAGATATTTTACCGCTCCATGGTTTCCCCACATATCATCCGAAAAAACTGAATGCCATACCGTTAGCATTCGTAGTCACTGGCGAGATTCAACCTATTTAAACCGCTAATTGAAAATCATTGGCCCCTTTCAATCTCTCTGTCAAAAAGCACCTGACACCGAGCATTTTTTGATGGTGGTGCACGCTCAGTTACTGGTGCAAAACTGTGGAACGCGGTTGCCTTGCAGCTTATTTCTGCCTTATATAAGTCTATTTCATGCACCATTTGGTTGATTTTTCAGAATGGGCATCTTTGTTTTATTCGCCACTGGCAAGCTGCTCTGGACTTGTACACGTGCAGAGGTCAGCTTTTCTTTCCCAAATATATAGAGCGTTTGAGGCCTTATGGCATAACATAACAGTGAAAATGCTGAACTCTACTCATTGCTTATCCTGCACCTGTGCTATCATTTTCCAGTTCGCTCATTTATTTGAACTTGGAATAGGTAGGGGTTTGCTTTAACTAGACTGCATGTACAGGGTTTCATCTGAACTTTTCTACACTGGTTGACGGGATCGCTGAGACAATAATTGCAGCTTGGATAGCCTCCCATCAACGTCGGACAAACGTCGAATGTGTGAATATTAAAGCACACATATACATACATGTCCATATTTATTTGACCTTAACCGAGAAAACAAAGAGACGAGACATCACCTTTCCAGGGATGTGAAAAATGCCTGTGGCAGTTTCAACCAATGTACACGCAAGCAGCAAGCAGGTTTGAAAACTGCTTTGAATTGCTTTTCTGTGGGAAAATTAGAGGTTCATTAACGCCGCTTTGCATTTTGAGCTGGCTAATTTGCATAAGTGACACTAATATCGAAAATACAAGTCAGCACTTAAAGTTACCCCTTCAGAATGTTTGCACACCACAGCTTAATTGCACTTCGTAGTAAAATCAGCAAAATACCTTCCATGGACTGTAACATGTGTTATAAGTAATGACAAATTATGCTAATAAACCACAAGGACCGGTGAGGCGACTATTTAGACCTGGTAAAAAATATCACAATTTGATATTGAAAATTCTTGGCGCGATAGCTAGCTAATTTTTTTATTCTATTACAGGACCGGAGGCTTCGTATTATGCTAGTTTAACGCTCTTGAAACACTACAAAGGAAATATCATCCACCGGTTTATAATAAAACTGTTTAAAAGTAGATTCTGAGGACCAATCCGCTGAATGCATAATGTCCTGAACAGTACATCCTAACATAAAACTCTTAGAGGCTATGGCGCCACGTACCGGGTGGGCCCCAAACACATGGGTATCAATACCCGCCTCCTGCATAACATATTTCAGCCATCTGGCTATAGTAGCCGCAGTAACAGGTTTTAATGGTTTCTGCAGAGCAATCAATAACTGCGTACCATCTGTAGGTCAAAAAGACCTTGTACACTCTTCGTAGACTTTAAGACATTGCACCACACAAAGTTTCCATTGCTTGGAAAAGCATGATAGTCAACACTTCTAGACATTGTCTCAGTCCTGGCAGTAATGTTAAAAGAGACTCCCTCTGGAGTAAACACTCTACCTGTAATGTCTAAGGCTTTGATGTCCGATGACCATCGACATGCTGCCAGACTTAACTGCATAGCCAACTTGGCTGACAGTTGTTTCCTGGATAACAAATCATTTTGAGGCCAACTATTGAACAGTGAAAGAACTAGAGAGACATCCCATAAAGAAGTTTAATTGGGTTTGGGCGGATTCACCTCCTTGATCCCTTTCAGAAGTTTGCAAACAAGCGGATGCATCCCCACAGGCTTACCCTCAATTTGAGAGTGACCCGCCGAAATCGCGGAACGGAAATTGTTAACCGAACGATATGCCAAACCCTCAGAAGCTTTCATGGAAAGGAAGTTCACAATGCAGGGTAATATTGCCCCCACGGGATCCACATGTTGTTCCACGCACCAACAAACCCAGCCTTTCCAGGCTGAAGCGTATCTCTTACTGGTGGAAGGGGCCCAGGTTTGGTCGATAAAGGCTGAAGCCTGCTCTGAAAATTCTGTCATTTGTCAACGTTTCCGGAAAGTCTCCAGGCCATCAGAGACAGATGCCCCGACTCTACCATCGGGTGCATCTCTCCATGAGGGCCCTGGAGTATCATCGGTGACTCCGGGATTCTCCTGGGAAGGTCGCAACTGACCTCCAGGAGACTCGGAAACCAAGGCTGGGATCACTAAGATCACCTCCGCCCTCTGACGCACTATCCGTGAGTACACTTGAGGAATCAAAATGAATGGGGGAAACGCATAATTCAGGGACTGGGACCAGTCCTGCGTGAAAGCATCAGTCGCCAGAGCCAACGGATCTGGTCTCCTACTGAAGAACTAAGACATCTGCAGATTCAACCTGGAAGCAAAAAGGTCGGTCTGGCAAGACCCCCAAATCACCTGTTACCCGCGGTTGGAGCTACCAATCGCTGTAATCCCTGAGGTGGACTTGAATGCCAGTCCGCCACCACGTTCGACTGACATGGAATATACTCGGCTATGACCGAGATCTGATGACTTAGGCAATATTGCCAGAAGTCCTTCGCTATCTGTACTAACATGGAGGATCTTGTACCTCCCAGTTTGTTGATGTAGCGTACTGCCGAGACATTGTCCATGCTCAGAAAGATGCAACATGACACGTTCTTGGGTGACAGAGTCTTGATCGCAAATGAGCCTGCGAGAAGCTCTAAGCAGTTTATATGGAGATCTAACTCCTGTAGGGACCACCGTCCTCCCGTGGAAATATTTCCACAACGCGCTCCCCAGCCCCAACGGCTGGCGTCGGACTCGATGACTACCTCTGGAATAGAGCCGAAAATGGCCCGACCGTTCCATGCCCCTACGTGGCCTAGCCACCACTGAAGCTCCTGACGGACCTCCGAGGACATAGGAACCAGATCCGTGTACGAGAGACCCTTCTGCAGATGCTGGATCTTCAATCGCTGAAGGGCTTGATAATGAAGAGGGCCCGGGAAGATCGCTTGAATGGATGACGCCAGGAGGCCCACCATCCTGGCAATACCTCTCAGTGAGACAGTCTGTTTGGACAACAGGGCGCGTAATTCCTTCTGTATGTCGCGCAATTTGGACATGGGAAGACTCAACTGAGCCACGTGACAATCTATCACAAAACCCAGAAAATCTATTCATTGGGTTGGGCAGAGGACTGATTTGGTCTCGTTGACCACGAATCCGAGATTTTGCAGCGTAGCAATAGTCATGCGCAGGTGCTGCCTCGCCATTTCCTGCGTTTGCGCCATGATCAGTATATCGTCTAAATACACTATCATGCGAATCCCCTGCTCCCTGAGGTAGGATACCACAGGCTTCAACACCTTGGTGAAACACCATGGAGCTGACGAAAGACCGAAAGGAAGGACCAAATATTCGTACCACCGGTCTCTCCATTGGAATTGCAAGAACCTCCGATGTGGAGGAAATATCGGCACAAATAGATAGGCGTCCTTCAGATCCAGGCGGACCAACCAGTCCCCTTGCTTCAGAAGATCCGCCAAAAGATGGATACCTTCCATCTTGAAATGTTTGTAAACCATGTAACTATTGAAATCCTTCAAGTTGAGTATCAACCTGTAACCGCCACCTTTCTTCTGGACCAGAAAAATATTGCTGCAAGAACCGCTAGTGCCCTCGTCGCAGCGCGCTATCGCATGTTTCTGCAGCAATTCTCCTATTTCTGAATCTATTAAAATGCACTCTGTCTGGGAAAAAGACAACTGCCTGAGACACCTGTCCTGAACGGGGACCTGAAAGAAATCCAGATGAAAACCCTGAACAGTTTCTAAAAACCATGCATCTTGAGACAATCGAAACCAATTTTGAAAGAAGTAACAAATACGACCCCCCCCAGAGGGAGTGGGAAAATATCTGGAGCACTCGTTGGATGATTCTGTGGCTTGGAAGCCACAACGGTAGGCTCCCCTGTTGAACCTCTGCTTATTGAAGCGCTGCCTTGGGAAGACTGGCGGCCAAACGAGCATCCCCGGCCTCGTCCGGCCCTGTTGAAAACACCAGCCTGAAGGGCTCGCTTTATGCCTGACTGGGCTTTATCGAGAGTCGTGAAGGTGCCCACGTATTTTGCCACATCCTTCCCAAAACGTTCACAGAATAAATTGCCGTCTGCCAGGGGCCCTGGTTCTGCCGTTGCAAGTTCGGTGAGGTTGGAGTCCATCCTCATGAGGAGGGACTTACGGCGCTCAGTTGAAATAGCGCAGTTAGCGTTGCCCAAGAGGCATATCGCCCTCTGGGTCCAGCCAACCAGAACGTGTGGGTCGATAGCTGCACCTGATTCCCGAGCCTCTAAGGCCATCTCCAAAATTTTGGCCAAGGGCCCCACAACATCCAGGAGCTTGTCCTGACATCCCCTCCATGCGCGGTCGATGCCCTTCTTAGGGTCCTTCGCAAACTTCTTGAGAAAGGTCAACATGCTTGTTGGAAACGGGATCCCTGGCTGGCCAGGGCTTTCGCCAAAGTCAGTCAGAGACCACCACTCCCAAGTCAGGGCAAGGGAGTTACACGCCAAGATAACCCCTACTCACCCTCTAGGTAACGTGGCGCGAGCAGCAAGGCTAAACTTGGAGGCGGTATGAGTTAAGTATTCGCGCACGCACCCCAGCGACAACACCCTAGGCCCACCACAAAGGAAACTCCACACCAGGTTATATGAAAATAGCCTTTGTATTATAGTAAAAACACATTAGATAACACACAACTTTACAATGTGCCAACAAGCACTGGCAGAATTTACAAGGGATTATGTACAGGACAGGGCCACATGGACCACTGTCAGGGGTATGCACTTGTTAGAAATAATACTTGTAGGTATAACACTTAGCACATAAACATATAATGACTGTAACACAAAAATAGTAAATGTAGCATACAACCAGTAACTACTGGTAAAGGGTAAATACCTCCTACGCCACCCTAAACACTGTAGGGAAATCACGCAGGGAACTAGGACCTTATCATCAGGACCTATGGAAGGAAAACCTATCACCTAAGCAAGTCACATTTAGCAAAGGGAAGGAAACCTAAAATAATCACCTACGCAAGTCACATTTAGCAAAGGCAATAAAACATCAACATTCCTCTAAGCAGGTCACTTTTAGCAAAGGGAAATAAACCATAAACAATTACCTAAGCAGGTCACTTTTAGCAAAGGTAATATCAAACAATCCTCTAAGCAGGTCACTTTTAGCAAAGGGGAATAAAAACATAAACAATTACCTAAGCAGGTCACTTTTAGCAAAGGTAAACAAACATTCCTCTAAGCAGGTCACTTTTAGCAAAGGGGATAAAATATAAAGAACATGGCACATGAGGTAGTAAAACACATTCAGAGGTGCAAGTAGAACATTTGCGCAGGCATCAAATAAGCAGTAAATCATAAATTGCGCAGGGTGCACGTAGCACAACACTAGAACTGTCCCCCAGGCCAACTGGCCTCGCAAGGGCTGAAATGCCCTGAATCCAATGTCAGGGAAGGCTGCGCAGGCAGCCAAGACACAAAGCCTAAACGTAGCAACTGTCCACTAAGTGCTGGACAGTTGTAAATAGGGCTGGGCAACGTTGGAGCCTCGTGGGCTCAAGAACAATGAATGGCGCCCAAGAGCCTCTCTGGGGCTCTTCACAATGAACTGGTGCCCTGAGCCTCTCTCAGGCTCTTCACGGGAATGGGCACTCGATCCTCTCTGGGCTCGCAGACAACGAACTCTGCCTCACTAGGCAGGGGAGGTCCCTCACGGGGGACCCTGGCACAACTGGAGAGCCACTCGGGGCTCAAAGAACAAATGGCCCCCAGGAGCCTCGGGGCTCCTCACCACTGGTGGGGGCTTGGATGGAGTCCCTCACGGGGGACTGCGAGCAAGGGCAACAGCAGAATGCCCAGAAGAGCCTCACTTGGCTCTTCCACGAAGAAAGGCAGTGCACGTCGGAGCGGCCCTCTCCCAACGGGGCCGCTCGAAGAACCACAAAGAACCCGCCCCCGCACTCACCGGGACTTCACTGGTGCTGCGGGGGGCGGGAAACACTGCCGGCTTCTCTTCTCCGGCAACGCGAGCGGAGCTCCCCTTCACTCGGGAGCCTCGCAGCGACGCGGCAGGCTGCTTCCTGCTTCTCTGGTTCCTCCGCTCCTCCTCCCGATGACGCGGCGGAGGCTCGGCCGGCTGGGCCAATCCCAGCGCGGCCCGGGCTGAAGGCGGGTGCTGCTTCCTCCGGGGCAATGCCGGGTGGGCACCGGCTCTGAATAAGTAAATACCACGGGGCAAAGGAAAGCGGCAAATCAGCGGGGTGGCACCCGCGCCGCTAGACCACCACACGGGGCGATCAGATGCCGGGTGGGCACCGGCGAAGGGCACCCAAGGCGCTAGCAGCGCTACTCAGCGAAGGACAGGCGCTCCCAAGCGCCAGGGGACAAAATACAGCGATCACAGCGCTACGGCCAGAATAAAGCGCTCCCAGCGCTAACAATGAAAGGCAGCGCTCCCAGGCGCTGTAAGTAAAAGAAGGGTCCAGCAAAGTCCTTTTAGGCAGGCAGGGGGCAGGGCAGGGCCAGAGCCAGCACACTGGGTCTCCAGGCAGGGAGACAAGCCAAGTGGCGGTCCTCCTGGCCCCAGCAGCAGCAACAGCCCCCTCTGGCAAGGATCCAAAAGTAGAACAAATTGTAAGGGGACACAGCCCCTTCTTATACTGTGAAATCCTTTGCTTCAGGGTGCAGGGTGGGGGGGAAACCAGTTGCAGCTGGCTTGGGAGTACCCTTGATGGCCCAACCACCCCTTTCATTCACTGGGGAGGCTTGGGTCGTTAGACAAACCACAGGGGGGCGGAGCCAGCATTGTGTGGGGAAAACCCAGCCCATCCAGGACCCAGGTGCACTCCTCCCACACATCACTCATGCTGATCTCACACTCACCACCGGGCAGACCCATCCAGACTTCCTGGAGCCTGGCATGCCAGCCAGCTCCAGCCAATCACGCTCCAGCACCCTCACTGCACACATACATCAATGTCCAGAAGTAGCACTTCCCTTCTAGACACATACAAGCCGCACATACCATTGCGCAGCATTCATTCTCACGAGTTCACACATACTAAACTTGAGCCTGCACTCCCCACACATCAGGAACTAACATGGACACACACATTCCCCATGCATTCCTATGGGAGGGCAGGCCAGCCATACTACACGCACGCACTTTACTCTGGGACACAGGGAAAAAGTGCGCAGAGACCCAAAAATCACTACCACAGGGTCACAAATAAAAGCAAAAAGATTAGGGGTGAACCTGCCCTAAGGGCCAAGTCCAACACGACCCCCTTCCAGCCAAAACGCAGGGCAGACCAATCACCACCGTGATGGACTTCCCTGCTTGGGGCGATAAAACACGGACGCGGGCCCGCAACTGCAGGGACACCCTCCTGTTTTACGCCACGGTGAACCCCTAGGGTTCCTTCTAAAACTACTGTAGGGACTAACTGGGGTACCCCACTGGTACTCTCCAGCTGCCCTCGGCCAGGACCAGGCCCTAGGCCACCCAGGTACCACTGGATCCTGCCTACTCACAAAGTGGGGGGTAGTAACCCCTGGCACATAATAGCCATTTTGCACCCTTCCTGTCTGCAAGACAGGGCTAGACTGCCACTGGTTCTCCAGCCTAGGGTCTACAACCTCAGGCGGACCAGGAGTCTCAGGGAAGGCTCTCCTCCCCTTACCTCTTCTTCTAGGGTTCCTCCTCCTCCTGCGAGGGGTCCCCTCTAAACACCATCCTCCCAACCTAGGGTTTAACCCCTCAGGTTGCACCGGGGTCAGAGGTGGGCTCTCCCACCCTCTGCACCCCCTTCCAGAGTCCTGCTCCCTCCCAACCGGGGCGGTACCTCTGGAAAAAGAACTGGTCAGGACACTGATTACAGTAGTCCCACCCTTCAGGTCAGGCAGATCCTGAACCTGGCCTTCCAACCTCTGGTCTAGAACCTTTGGTGGAACCAATGCCTGGCACTCCAGGACTTCTGGGGACTCACATACTATCCCCCAATCACTCTTCTCGCTGGACTCCTGTACCCTCCCCACTGGAGCGGTACTGCCAGACTCTAGAACCATAGAAGCTCCGCTTACAGATGCTCCAGGTCCTCTACACACTAGGAGATCTCCCTCAAGTGAACTAACAGGCAAGCTTAGGTTCCCATCCTGGTGTTCCCTAAAGAAACCATCCAGGCTCTGTGACAGGGCTTCGGGCATCTGGGGACTCTCGGTCACACACTCACTCCCGCTCCACTGAGACAGGCAGTCAGCCCCTACACCCTCCTCACTAACCTGGGACCTAGCTGGGCTACTCTCACCCTCCTCCACCACACTGGGCTGGAAGACACCTGACCCACTATTGTTGGAATCACTCACTAGTGACTCTAAAGAACCTCTCGCACTGTCCCAGCGCTCTGCTTCCTCTGCGAGGGTGTCTGGATCAGTCAACCCATATTCCAACAGGTGTTGGCGCAACCCTGGCAAACAACTATTGAGCACCTGCTCTCTTAGAACCAGATCAAATAGCTTGGCAAACTCAGTTCCCATGTGAACCTCTAGCCAATCAGACAGTGCACCTTGACATTCATCCACAAACTCTTCCCAAGACTGGTGAGACAGTTTCCTAAGGTTCCTGAATCTCAACCTTAACTCCTCTTCTGGGGAAACAGGCACCACACTCGGGAAACTGGGAGTGCGACTGTCTACACTAACACTTAAATAGCTGCCACCACTGGACTCAACCCTCCCTGGGGAATCCAGAAAACCATAACTGCACTCAGGGGATAACCTATCCTCTAGGGTTACCTTCTCCCTGAACAAGGCCCTTTCAGCCTCTAGCTTGGCGTGCTCCAACCTGAGCTGTTCCATCGCTAGCTGATGCTCCCGCTCTTCCCTTCTATCCAACCACTCCTCTGGGGACAGGACAAGGGATGGGGCGCTGGTACTGACACTGGACCCAGAAAGGGACTCCCTATCTATGGGGTCCTCACTATCTGCTGATATCCATCCACTGTCATCATCATACAACTCACATTCTTCAGGGCTCTCCACAGACTCACCACCCTCATGGCGTGCGGCCCGGGCCCTATCTCTCTCACTGTGCTCAAGATCCCACTGACCCTTTTGCCATTGGATCACGCTGTCCCTAAGCTGGGACTGAGTATCCAACTCACTCACCTCCATGCCTCCCTCTTCGCAGAATCTGACCAGCTCTGACCTACTGTACCTAAAAATACAACAGAGATCAAAAACAGGCTCCATTTTGGCGGACGTTCTCAAGAAGAGTTTGACACAGAGAACCTGGGGATCTGAGCTTACACAGGAGTACACAATTACAAAAATCAGCAAGATTCCTATCTCAGAAAACTTGCACTCCTCTGTCCAGTGTAACACACCACTCATTCACACACACCCTCCCCTCGGACCGGTAAGGCAGTTTCTACCACCCCTGACTTCTCAACCTGACCACAAGTGACACTGGTACCAAACTCTGGAAGCAGGGCGGGGAACAAATGTACTGGACAGAAATTACAAAATGACACCTTTCAGGAGAAGCAAAACTGAACTTCCCTAAAAAACAATAATCCCCAAAATGCGGTTATCTAAAACTGTAGAGCTTTGTAGTGTGGCCTGTCGCCACTGTGGTACAGCGCAAACACAAATCCATATCCTCACCGCTTGCCGCCAATGTTGGAAACGGGATCCCTGGCTGGCCAGGGCTTTCGCCAAAGTCAGTCAGAGACCACAACTCCCAAGTCAGGGCAAGGGAGTTACACGCCAAGATAACCCCTACTCACCCTCTAGGTAACGTGGCGCGAGCAGCAAGGCTAAACTTGGAGGCGGTATGAGTTAAGTATTCGCGCACGCACCCCAGCGACAACACCCTAGGCCCACCACAAAGGAAACTCCACACCAGGTTATATGAAAATAGCCTTTGTATTATAGTAAAAACACATTAGATAACACACAACTTTACAATGTGCCAACAGGCACGGGCAGAATTTACAAGGGATTATGTACAGGACAGGGCCACATGGACCACAGTCAGGGTATGCACTTGTTAGAAATAATACTTGTAGGTATAACACTTAGCACATAAACATATAATGACTGTAACACAGAAATAGTAAATGTAGCATACAACCAGTAACTACTGGTAAAGGGTAAATACCTCCTACGCTACCCTAAACACTGTAGGGAAATCACGCAGGGAACTAGGACCTTATCATCAGGACCTATGGAAGGAAAACCTATCACCTAAGCAAGTCACATTTAGCAAAGGCAATAAAACATCAACATTCCTCTAAGCAGGTCACTTTTAGCAAAGGGAAATAAACCATAAACAATTACCTAAGCAGGTCACTTTTAGCAAAGGTAATATCAAACAATCCTCTAAGCAGGTCACTTTTAGCAAAGGGGAATAAAAACATAAACAATTACCTAAGCAGGTCACTTTTAGCAAAGGTAAACAAACATTCCTCTAAGCAGGTCACTTTTAGCAAAGGGGATAAAACATAAAGAACATGGCACATGAGGTAGTAAAACACATTCAGAGGTGCAAGTAGAACATTTGCGCAGGCATCAAATAAGCAGTAAATCATAAATTGCGCAGGGTGCACGTAGCTCAACACTAGAACTGTCCCCCAGGCCAACTGGCCTCGCAAGGGCTGAAATGCCCTGAATCCAATGTCAGGGAAGGCTGCGCAGGCAGCCAAGACACAAAGCCTAAACGTAGCAACTGTCCACTAAGTGCTGGACAGTTGTAAATAGGGCTGGGCAACGTTGGAGCCTCGTGGGCTCAAGAACAATGAATGGCGCCCAAGAGCCTCTCTGGGGCTCTTCACGGGAATGGGCACTCGATCCTCTCTGGGCTCCCAGACAACGAACTCTGCCTCACTAGGCAGGGGAGGTCCCTCATGGCGGACCCTGGCACAACTGGAGAGCCACTCGGGGCTCAAAGAACAAATGGCCCCCAGGAACCTCGGGGCTCCTCACCACTGGTGGGGGCTTGGATGGAGTCCATCACGGGGGACTCCGAGCAAGGGCAACAGCAGAATGCCCAGAAGAGCCTCACTTGGCTCTTCCACGAAGAAAGGCAGTGCACGTCGGAGCGGCCCTCTCCCAACGGGGCCGCTCGAAGAACCACAAAGAACCCGCCCCCGCACTCACCGGGACTTCACTGGTGCTGCGGGGGGGCGGGAAACACTGCCGGCTTCTCTTCTCCGGCAACGCGAGCGGGGCTCCCCTTCACTCGGGAGCCTCGCAGCGACGCGGCAGGCTGCTTCCTGCTTCTCTGGTTCCTCCGCTCCTCCTCCCGATGACGCGGCGGAGGCTCGGCCGGCTGGGCCAATCCCAGCGCGGCCCGGGCTGAAGGCGGGTGCTGCTTCCTCCGGGGCAATGCCGGGTGGGCACCGGCTCTGAATAAGTAAATACCACGGGGCAAAGGAAAGCGGCAAATCAGCGGGGTGGCACCCGCGCCGCTAGACCACCACACGGGGCGATCAGATGCCGGGTGGGCACCGGCGAAGGGCACCCAAGGCGCTAGCAGCACTACTCAGCGAAGGACAGGCGCTCCCAAGCGCCAGGGGACAAAATACAGCGCTCACAGCGCTACGGCCAGAATAAAGCGCTCCCAGCGCTAACAATGAAAGGCAGCGCTCCCAGGCGCTGTAAGTAAAAGAAGGGTCCAGCAAAGTCCTTTTAGGCAGGCAGGGGGGCAGGGCAGGGCCAGAGCCAGCACACTGGGTCTCCAGGCAGGGAGACAAGCCAAGTGGCGGTCCTCCTGGCCCCAGCAGCAGCAACAGCCCCCTCTGGCAAGGATCCAAAAGTAGAACAAATTGTAAGGGGACACAGCCCCTTCTTATACTGTGAAATCCTTTGCTTCAGGGTGCAGGGTGGGGGGAAAACCAGTTGCAGCTGGCTTGGGAGTACCCTTGATGGCCCAACCACCCCTTTCATTCACTGGGGAGGCTTGGGTCGTTAGACAAACCACAGGGGGGCGGAGCCAGCATTGTGTGGGGAAAACCCAGCCCATCCAGGACCCAGGTGCACTCCTCCCACACATCACTCATGCTGATCTCACACTCACCACCGGGCAGACCCATCCAGACTTCCTGGAGCCTGGCATGCCAGCCAGCTCCAGCCAATCACGCTCCAGCACCCTCACTGCACACATACATCAATGTCCAGAAGTAGCACTTCCCTTCTAGACACATACAAGCCGCACATACCATTGCGCAGCATTCATTCTCACGAGTTCACACATACTAAACTCGAGCCTGCACTCCCCACACATCAGGAACTAACATGGACACACACATTCCCCATGCATTCCTATGGGAGGGCAGGCCAGCCATACTACACGCACGCACTTTACTCTGGGACACAGGGAAAAAGTGCGCAGAGACCCAAAAATCACTACCACAGGGTCACAAATAAAAGCAAAAAGATTAGGGGTGAACCTGCCCTAAGGGCCAAGTCCAACAATGCTAGAATCAATGCCGGGAGTTTCCGCAACTTTGCCAGCAATGTCCGGCCTAGGGCACTCAGACCTGAGTCTATTCCTGACTTCCTTGTCAAAGCTCTTTCAGAGATTGTCATGTGTATATAGACAGCGACCTCCGGCGCCGGTAGCCAATCGGATGACCTGGGGTGAACAATGTCTGCAGAGTTGAAGGTAAAGGGGGTGGAGACAGGCGGAGTGGAGTCTACGTTCTTAGATTTCTTAGCTTTTTTCCTTGGAGGAGACTCATCCGGGGAGTCAGTGGTTGTAGTGTCCGTGTCCGGGGCCTTGGACTTACTGGAGTCCAGGACAGGCAGAGAGGGTAAGGAATATGAATGTGGTCAAGAGTCCGATTGCGAACCAGAAGTCGCACCGTCCTTCTTAGTCTTTGTATGGGAAGTGAACCCATGGCGCTTGGCGAATTTCTCCAACTGCTTGGTGATAGGCTTTAACGCAGTTGCCAAGGCTTGTTGAACAGTTTCCGGAACTGCCTTCTCTAGGGCCTTGTTGACAGAGTCTTGGACTGAGGCGTCCAGGGCTTCCACAATATTATCCTCAATGGAAGGGTTAGCCACTTCCTCTTCATAGGTCTCATCCTCCTCATAGGTAACCCAATCATCCATGGTATCTCCAAATTTGTACATGGACTTGCTCATCAGGATAAGAATAACAACTAGAGAGGAGTAATGGGGGAGCTAACCCACAGCACAACACAAGCACCAGGTACCTAGCTCCTCAGCCAAAGGCTGTAGTCAAGTTCTTGCAGCCCACAGGGTGTAAAAAATTGAGCAAAGAGCAAAAAATAGTACACAGGAGGTATGCTCCCTCCAGGCCCAGCGTTTTTTTACAGCTTGCCAAGCGTGAGAATTCAGCTCATGGAAGAATCCGAAGGGAAATGGGAAAATCGTAAGCAAAAACTCGCAGCAGAGACGTGCGTAGCCCAATCCTACCAAAAACAAGCCCAATTGGGCTACGCACTTCGAAACCAAAGAAGAACGAAAGGGAAAGCTCCTAGCGCTTCTGGCCAATGAGGGGGGCCCTCTGAGCTCTGATTTGCAATAAAAATTGTTACCCGCCATTGGCGGGTCGGTACCGGTGCTTAAAACGCGCAACACAGCGCTAATATGTCCCCCGCAGCAAACGCTGCCATCATTCTCCTGCCGCGCGGGTAAATCACTGATCGGCCGCCTAATGACTGAGACGCGCTCCCTTCAAGCAAGGGAGGCGCGTCGGAGGAGTTCAGCATGAGCTCGCCCTATGCACCCCCGGCCCTACAGACGCATTGGCAATGCTCGCGTACACCCCCGATGACAGCGGGGTGGCGCGGCAGCCAGCGACGTCTGGAATTCAACTACCGATACAATGCAGTGCAAACAAAGGGTGAAAACAGTGAGAACACACAAAATAAACCACGCGCAAACGCACAAATTAGCATGACATAAATCATCGGTCATTAATCATTATAGCATGAATCAAAAGGCACTTAACTGGTTGCGTGAGCAGCAAAGAAAGAGGACGATATCCGGTATTCGCTGGCTCTTATGGGCTATTACAGGAAGTGATGTGGTGTTTGCATCATGGGAAATGTAGTTTTGTTTGATATACAAATAATTTCATTGGCTGCTGTGTGTAGCATTAAAATGAAAGAGAAGCATAATACGAAGCCTTCGGTCCTGTAATAGAATTGGAACATAACGCCTTCATAGAAATATATCATTCTCAAAATATACGAGCTCTAAAATATGTTTAATGTGTCTTTTATTTATGTGTCTGAATTCTGTATAAAGTGCCTAAATGTTGCCAATCGGCTAGTGAATGATGCTAATAGGCACTTAAAGCCTTGGATTCTTTTCCAACCATGCAACAAAAGAGGCATGTTATTCACTTGCCTCAACTAGGGCCAACAGTTAGTACACTTCCGTCCACGCCTTGAAGGCCTAGTTACAATTCCAAGTAATTCTTTGTCAGTGGCAAGTATTTATTAATTTTACCAGTAATAACTAATGCCAAATAATTCCCAAAACAAATATTACACATTGGCCAGTGGTAACCATTGCCCACAGCAAGTAATAGCTAATATCAATGCCCTATATTGTCCATTATAGGCCAAATAATGGCCATCATTACAGACACGATAATGATACCAGCTTTTCTAAAAGGGCATTCTGCTTGGCGAGAACTTGCTCTACACGATGAGTATCGGAAGGGGCTTTGACTGGCAACCATGTTTGGGTTCACACCTAGCCTGCTAGACAAACTTACTCCATAGCTGCAAAGATTTCCGGTTGCTATGTGTGACATTCTCATAATTTCAGTGTAATTATGAGTGACATTTCAACGACTATGCGTGACACTTTCCCTCGCGTAAAACCAAGCAATGAAGTGCATGGCAAGAGATACAAACAAATCAGACATTGCTCCCTTTTGAGCAATGAGAAGCTCTGAAAACTACGAGCACAACATTTCTACACATTTTGCGCCAGCCTATCTTATTCTGTAGACAATTCCAGTTTAAATCAATGTGAATATTCACAGTGCTTTCTGTCGCAGGCTGGGACCTCATATCACTATAATACAGATGCCACTATTTACCACTGCGCCAACCAGCCCTGAATTCTGTTTCTCCCTGGTTACACACAAAACCTTTGCAGTGACTGCATTAAAATCGTGCAGCACCATTTCATATTTCATGAGATGCTGACAGCTTGGATTTTACATTCTAGAGCAGCTGGGAATCACCACACATCATTCATCATACATACATAACATTCATTCTAAGTGTGAAGCAAGTTAACCCCTGGCGTTTTGGAAAAATAACATGCCTCTAGTGTAAACTAACAGAAGTAATTGCAGTGCCTTAATAAGATTAAAGCACCTGCTGCAGAAATCAGATGAGTGAACTGTGCAGTCTGAGACACAGTGTGTGACTCACCTAGGCTGGTAGCACCATACTCTCTGCATTGCTCTGTTGATCTACAGCTTCGTTAGAGTTTTATTACACACAGATACATGTATGTATCTACTTTTTGATGTTGGGAGACAGGTTCTCTTCCAGCAGAAGTCAGAGGCACCTGGGGAGCAAGCATTGGGGATATACCCGGGGAGGAGGTGTAGAGTTGTGGCTAAAGCTGCCAACCCTGGAACTAGGGAACCAGGTTCAAATAACCAGCCTCAGTGCAATGTCCTGTGATTTTGGGAAATTCACGTAACCAACCCTTGCCTAAAAAAATATGTGTAACATGTTCTGGTGCTCATGTAAAGCTCTCTAATGCCCCTGGGCCACCTTTGCACTATATAAAACTGCAAAAATAACCTGTAGTCATTTTATTCTCGAGGGGATGGTGGTTGGAGCTGTCCCCGTCGCACAAAAACAGAGCTTAAAGTTAAAAGGGTTAGAAGATTGAGAGTCAAAGTTGGAGGTGTCTGATCACATCTGCCAAGAACTTGTTAGACATATATTTTTCAGTTCTTTCCAGTGGAGGGTGGGAATTGAGGCTAGGTGTCACCATCCTAGGGAAACTTGGGTTAGAATTTTCGTTCTAGTGAATGCCTGGAAACTCCAGGCTTAGGGGCTCTAAATAGTGCTGCTTAGGCCCTCGCGTGTCTAAGAAGGTTTCATATTGGCCCGTGAGCTCATACCGAATCAAACTAGAATCACACAGGCCCGAAGAGAGTCTGAGAAGACCCAGCCTAATATCATGTGGGCACTTGAGAGCAGGTGTCTGTCAGTCCCTTTGCTGTTTTCTGTAAATGGTGACATTGGAATGTGCCAGACGGATCGGCAGGGCATTGGATAGTGGCTGACATGAGGTTATTACCCCTCACCAAGGCCAGTAAATGTGCAAAAGCAGGTGGGTACATTACTACAGAAACTCACGATCAGTTGTGAGAGGCTGAACACTAAAACACAATGTCTTTGTCTTCATTTTTGTAAGTGTCACACACTTCAAAACTGCAGCATGTCTCATACAGTCCATGAATAAATAGGCATAAAAGAAAACATCACGTTTGAGAATTCTCCAGCTGACCCATATAGGTCACAGCCAGCCAGGGCGATGTATTATTTTAAAAATTACTCAACTCAAATCAAAATACACCGAGCGGTCCACTCCCAGTGGGCGCTCTGCTACCTGCGCAACCCCTCAGCCAGTGGCACAGATCACACAAGCAGGCTGTCACAGAAGTATTCCAGGCTCTGCTGACTTTAAGTAACGCTGTTGAGGTGCTGTGAAAGTAATTTGTTGGACCGGCACATAGAGTCAGTCCCAGTGGCTCACCCTAACCGACCCAAATGTTTAGTGCTGCGGCTAGTATGTTGCACGGCTTGTCGCTGAAAACTACTAGACAGACTTTGAGACTGTGTGTGACAGACTGCAGAATTTCAGAAGTAGCTGAAAATGATGACTCGTATAGCGCAATTAAAATTTATAAAGCAAATTGTTATTAGAAGCGGCAGCAGAGTGAGAGATAACTCACTCCAGGCACTGACTCACTTGCTTTACAAACACCAGCTGCCTGGGCACAATTCAGACTCCGAGACTCTGAGGCTCAACAGCAGCTGCACAGTGGTGTGCTCTGGCCTCATCGGCAGCCACGGTCCATGTAGTTGGGTCCGGTCCGCTCGCTGGGATCATCATCTCTTTTTTTAGGCAAAATTTGCCGCTGTGCGACCAGCTCTGCCATTGCCACTAGCTACAGCCACTCGCAATTTTATTTCATGGACTGCAGCACCTGCTCGAGCCGCCGTTCTCTCTCCTGACGTTAGTCATCATGATGTAATCAATCAGTAATTCTGAGCGAATCCTTTTGTTACATTGTACCAGCTAGAGCTGCAGAGCAGGTCAGCCAGCCCCCCAGCCTGCCAGGAGCAGCGCGCAGGGCACGTTGCCACTCCAGCTTTAGTTTCAGTCAGCAATATTGGTGCATGATTAGCAATGCTAGGACTTCACAGCCGAGGAGGCGCTATGCCGATTATGCTTGACTTTGCATTTCAATGCAGTGATGCGGACCACCTCACTGAAATGCGTTAGTCTAACGCCTGATGCGTGATAATTGGTAGAGCAGTGTGTCGATGTTATTGTTCTTATTGCTCTGTTATGTGTTTGCATTGTTTAAAATCTCTTTGCCACATCAACTTCCTAAATGCCAAGCCATCCACAGTCAGTGAAGTTGATGATGAAAACTCTCATCCTAAAATTACCAATATAGTAACCTTAATCGTCAGCAAACGCTAAGTTACATGCACAACTTTTTCCTTTATTGAGTGTTCTGACCTGGTGCTGTATCATCAGGTCCGATACTCGTGACCTGCTGTAAGAAATTGGAGTAATAGTTGATGTGGGTGAGAACCAAACTCAAATAATCATCACATTCCTACCACTAATGTTACTAAATAAACCTGTGCTTAACCGTCTGGTAGCTTGGAACAAAGTAGTCAGGCTTAACATAGAGGCAATGTGTAAAGTGTTTGTACTATACTCAAACAATAATAAAGTGATAACACAACAAAAGAAGAAATTTTTCTACAAAAAGAGATATGGGCAGTGGACCACTTTCACAACTACAAAGCACCAACTCAAAAATCACCAATATTCATATACATTCAATCTTTCAAATAGCGTGCAATTTTCAAATACTCCCTGCCCTGAGAGTATATCCCAAATCCTTGGGAAAAATCAATGTTATGCCAAACTTTGAAAAGCACCGCCAACAAGTTTTCGATCTCCACCATGTGTGGTTAGTAAAGTCTAGAAGCAGTAAATATTTCAAATTAAAGGACGCTGTATCCGTAAATGCAAAAAAATTCAAGATTCCTTTAATGATCCATTTGAAATGCCAGCCAACGCGTTTCGTTCCGTCAAGCGGAACTTCTTCAGGGCTGTAAATCAGAGAATAAAACATACAAAAAACCCCAGTGAATTTCTTCAAATTAACATGAATACACTCGTGAAACGTTATACAGAAAACATAAAACATAAACATAACATATACCAAAACCAATACCCAAGTTAAAAACATCCTGTTCACATAAAAGTTGCAGCATGTACCGACACATTATTTTCTCCCTTATTTTGGGTACTAATGTTCCACGATTGAATGCATTGACAATATTATTGTACACACTCACATAGTCCAGAGACAGTTAGCAAAAAGCGAAAGTGAAGGAAAAATATATATATCCATTCTTTAGGTCACATGTTAAAAATTAGTTATTAAAACACAAATCCACAAGGGTTTCTGCATTTGATTAACGGAAACAGCGTCATTCTTATTCTAATCATCCAAGTCTAAACATAGACCTGCAATCACAACTCTGCACCAAACGTTAGCATATCTAGACCAGTTTTATAAATTGCTAATATCAGTAATGTTTATTTAACCATATGGTCCTAGGGAACCCTTTTTGGTTTTATCCCCATTTTGGACAGTACTTGGAACCTATTGCATGAAGTCCACCTGTTTGGGACAACTCTTTGTCCCAGCCACAACTAGAGCCGGCCCCGGCCACACAGAAAGAACAGCGACCCCCTCCACACCAATTTATCATGATTACATAGTGAGACACATGCGAATCGCACAAAGGAAAGGAATAGGAAACACAAGTTCCTCCTACCGCAATAAGTGTAGTCAGGCGTCTTGATCTTCCAAATCACAGTATCACGATTGGGACACAAATCAGTTCCCTCAATATGAGTAATTGATATGCGGGCTCGATCCAGAATCAAAGATGTTTACTCTCTTATTGATTTATCAAATAGTTTCTTGCCAATTATTTCACCAAATCTATTTACGATGTGAAATACACCTAGAATTATATCAAGTGAGAATACATGTAAGCGCACTGTTTGATCCCACCTTTTCCTACAAGCACATATATTTCATAAAGAACTTGTTTGCATTATCCACAAATAAAGTGTATAATCAATGTATATAATTCTCTACCTTACGATTTCGAAGGGTATGTTCCTCGGAAATTATTCCTATCTCTCCATCCTCGTTGGTGATATTATTAGATGCTTGTCTTAAGGGTACTAACCTAAAAAAATTATATATATTCATGATATAGCTAATTCCATTGCAGGATGTACTTAAAACTCTACATTGTTAGCATGTCTATCTTCATGCCAGTAAGAAGCTCATTTAGAATATTGGCAATATAAGTCACCTACCTTAGATAATGTCACGTGCGTGTTCTGTACCGTTATTTGGTCAGACTTCTATGTTCTCAATATGACTCACAGTTTCCATTTGTTTAAGGCAGTAACCTAAGGAATCAATCAATATAAATATCGGTATCTATGAACTACAAAATAAGCTCCGCTCATAATCTAAGTCCTAAATCTCATGCATTTCCACAAATACCATCAATATAAGTCCGGAATGAGTGGTTCGAAACAACCCTCCACAGTAACCCCCAGTAGTGGCACACGGGAATTCAATAAACTTGCACGTTGTCCACATTATCAATGTTACAGGACACGGCATAGAGATGTAATCGATTAATAAAGAACGGCCATGGGCAACACGAAGAGAGACAGCAACAAAAGTATTTGTTTACACTTTATAAAGGGCACGCTGTTAAAAGGGCAACCCGCCTTAGCAAGGTTTTTGTTTCTTTTATCGTATCCCAGAGGTAAACGACATAAAAATATAAATGTAGCTTACTACTTCAGGGAAAGTCCGCTGTTGAGACGGCAACCCCCCTTAGCAATGTAATATCATTTAGCGTGTCTCTGAAGTAAATTTATACTAGTGAAAAAAGCCGATGTATTGGGTATAACCCGCCTTTGCATTGTTGTTTCATACAAGACTCTGGGGACATATTGAAAAAATTTGACGGCCTAGAATGGTCTGCAGACCTAATGTTTGTCACACTAGACGTGACGGGATTATACACATGCATACCGCAACATTTTGGTATCAGAGCGCTTTCATCCTTCCTAGCATTAAGGACAGCAGACCATATGGACCATAATGAAATGCTCGTTGAAATGACTGAATTGATATTATCACGAAATTTCTTTTTGAACAAGAACATTTGGTACCACCAAATAAGGGGCACCGCGATGGGGAGCAAATTTGCTCCTTCATATGCGGGGCTCTTCATGGGGTGGTGGGAACCTGAACATGCCTGGGGCAAATATGCCTCCCCCTGGATGGATATGATTATCTTCTGGGGGAGGTATATTGACGACATTATAATGCTATGGAAAGGGGGGGAAGCACAACTACTGGAGTACTTCAATTACTTGAACGATAACCCTTATAACATACAATTGACAGTCAAATCAAACCATAATCAAATAGAATTCCTGGACATACTGTTCTATGTAGAGAACAACACAATACAAAGCAATCTGTTTCGCAAAAGCACGTCATGCAATAGCATACTGCATGCATCAAGTGCGCACCCTAGTTCTACTATCCGGAATATTCCGTATGGTGAGATGGTGCGCATTAGGCGCAATTGCAGCAAAGATAACAACTTTCGGGATGCTATACAAGATAGCAAAATGAGATTTGCCAATAGAGGCTATGACAGAAAAACCTTGGATAAGGCTGAAAAGAGAATTCTGACTGTAACACGTAGTAACACTCTAATCAAGAAAGCGAAGAAAAATAAAAAGACGAATAAATCCAGTATGGCTTTCATTACCCAATACACACAAAATAGCACGGAGGTGTTTAAGGTCCTGAGAAAGCATTGGAAACTACTGAGTGAGGTTCCTAACCTCAAGGAAGACATTAGTGAGACGCCAAGAGTCACCTTTAGGAGAGGTAGGACCTTGTGGAATATTCTGTGCCCCAGTTATCCAATTAGGAGCAAACCAGGTACATGGATGCAAACTAAACCAAAAGGTTTCTATACCTGTGGAGGCTGTAACATCTGCCCCCTTGGTAAAAACAAAACAAAGAAATTTAAATTCAACACAGAGAAAGAATACGAAATAAGGCACTATATAAATTGCAACACGAGCTATGTGATTTATGTCATAGGGTGCGCATGTGAAAAAATATATGTTGGGAGCACCAAGCGACCGCTAAAACTAAGGATCCAAGAACACACCCGAGCTGTGAAAAATTATGATCTAAAGTACCCTATGGCCTATCACATGCAAGAACACCACAAAGACAACAAGACAATATGGTTCCAGGGCATTGACCATATACCATTGCATCCGAGGGGGGGCAATCGTGAACTCACTCTAAGAAAAAGGGAGGCAGTTTGGATATGTCGTTTGAGATGCGTGGAAATGGGCCATAACACGGAAGGGGAGATGCACCACTTCCTACAGTAAACTAGAGTCTAAATGTAAATGTGCCAATATTACATCGGTGATATTGCAAATTATATATCTTAGTTCTCTTTGGCTTGAGTATTCTGAATCTGTGTTTATTCTCTTGTGTCCTTGTTTTTGTATCTGATGATGTACATATCCATATTTATATATTTTTCCTTAGTGACAGTACATGGTTTGTCTCGTTTCACTATTTGTTCTATTGGAATGACAAACAATGAAGTTCTATATATGAGTTGTGAAGCCTTATGAAGTTTTAATGTATATAGTTGTTTTCCTCTAAAGGCATCAATGGTACTTTTGATTTTATTATGCTTGGACTGATTGTCTGCAGCCATCATGCTGCCGGCCCCGATTTCATATGGAGGAGCGGCGACGTTCTCTTATCTTTAAAAGCATGCATTACTATCAGTAAAATAGAACACAATCATTTATCTGTGAATAGAATACAACAGGTCTATCATATTTGTAGTTACGTGACCCTCAGCTTACATCTTGGATGTAATATCTTTGGAAGTCCTTTATACAACTTATCCAACGTATTCTGATCCAATGAAACCGGCATAAATAACGTTGCGTTTTATGGATTACATCCAACTATATAACATTAAAGATGTTTCGGCCTGGGATTTGCGTGCAGTTAGAAGAGATTATCGATATTCTATCCAGGCTAACACAAAAGATAGAGCTAACGTGAGCCCTGGCTGACTAGCTTAAAATGGCGCCCGCATTAGTTCGAAATACAGTGGTAAAGGTTGTGAGACCAAACGTCACTCACATGTGGGCCGGGATTGGGTGTTTTTAAACCCACCGGAGGCAGGGCGCCTCGCAACCTTTGCGGGAATGGATCCGGCGTGCGGATTACCAAGACGCCAATTGGGGGTCCTACAACTTGACCCTGACAGGTAAGAACAATGTACAAATTATCTACATCGGGGACATGCACTAATTTTACTATCTCGCTGAAGCGGGTTGCGGTTTTTATAGCGGGCTTACACGATATGTTACAAGATGGTAAGAGCTAAATAACTGCATTCGCGTTCGGGACATGCCGAATGAAACAACAATGCAAAGGCGGGTTATACCCAATACATCGGCTTTTTTCACTAGTATAAATTTACATTTTCGACGTTTACTTCAGAGACACGCTAAATGATATTACATTGCTAAGGGGGGTTGCCGTCTCAACAGCGGACTTTCCCTGAAGTAGTAAGCTACATTTATATTTTTATGTCGTTTACCTCTGGGATACGATAAAAGAAACAAAAACCTTGCTAAGGCGGGTTGCCCTTTTAACAGCGTGCCCTTTATAAAGTGTAAACAAATACTTTTGTTGCCTGTCTCTCTTCGTGTTGCCCATGGCCGTTCTTTATTAATCGATTACATCTCTATGCCGTGTCCTGTAACATTGATAATGTGGACAACGTGCAAGTTTATTGAATTCCCGTGTGCCACTACTGGGGGTTACTGTGGAGGGTTGTTTCGAACCACTCATTCCGGACTTATATTGATGGTATTTGTGGAAATGCATGAGATTTAGGACTTAGATTATGAGCGGAGCTTATTTTGTAGTTCATAGATACCGATATTTATATCGATTGATTCCTTAGGTTACTGTCTTAAACAAATGGAAACTGTGAGTCATATTGAGAACATAGAAGTCTGACCAAATAACGGTACAGAACACGCACGTGACATTATCTAAGGTAGGTGACTTATATTGCCAATATTCTAAATGAGCTTCTTACTGGCATGAAGATAGACATGCTAACAATGTAGAGTTTTAAGTACATCCTGCAATGGAATTAGCTATATCATGAATATATATAATTTTTTTAGGTTAGTACCCTTAAGACAAGCATCTAATAATATCACCAACGAGGATGGAGAGATAGGAATAATTTCCGAGGAACATACCCTTCGAAATCGTAAGGTAGAGAATTATATACATTGATTATACACTTTATTTGTGGATAATGCAAACAAGTTCTTTATGAAATATATGTGCTTGTAGGAAAAGGTGGGATCAAACAGTGCGCTTACATGTATTCTCACTTGATATAATTCTAGGTGTATTTCACATCGTAAATAGATTTGGTGAAATAATTGGCAAGAAACTATTTGATAAATCAATAAGAGAGTAAACATCTTTGATTCTGGATCGAGCCCGCATATCAATTACTCATATTGAGGGAACTGATTTGTGTCCCAATCGTGATACTGTGATTTGGAAGATCAAGACGCCTGACTACACTTATTGCGGTAGGAGGAACTTGTGTTTCCTATTCCTTTCCTTTGTGCGATTCGCATGTGTCTCACTATGTAATCATGATAAATTGGTGTGGAGGGGGTCGCTGTTCTTTCTGTGTGGCCGGGGCCGGCTCTAGTTGTGGCTGGGACAAAGAGTTGTCCCAAACAGGTGGACTTCATGCAATAGGTTCCAAGCACTGTCCAAAATGGGGATAAAACCAAAAAGGGTTCCCTAGGACCATATGGTTAAATAAACATTACTGATATTAGCAATTTATAAAACTGGTCTAGATATGCTAACGTTTGGTGCAGAGTTGTGATTGCAGGTCTATGTTTAGACTTGGATGATTAGAATAAGAATGACGCTGTTTCCGTTAATCAAATGCAGAAACCCTTGTGGATTTGTGTTTTAATAACTAATTTTTAACATGTGACCTAAAGAATGGATATATATATTTTTCCTTCACTTTCGCTTTTTGCTAACTGTCTCTGGACTACGTGAGTGTGTACAATAATATTGTCAATGCATTCAATCGTGGAACATTAGTACCCAAAATAAGGGAGAAAATAATGTGTCGGTACATGCTGCAACTTTTATGTGAACAGGATGTTTTTAACTTGGGTATTGGTTTTGGTATATGTTATGTTTATGTTTTATGTTTTCTGTATAACGTTTCACGAGTGTATTCATGTTAATTTGAAGAAATTCACTGGGGTTTTTTGTATGTTTTATTCTCCGATTTACAGCCCTGAAGAAGTTCCGCTTGACGGAACGAAACGCGTTGGCTGGCATTTCAAATGGATCATTAAAGGAATCTTGAATTTTTTTGCATTTACGGATACAGCGTCCTTTAATTTGAAATATTTACTGCTTCTAGACTTTACTAACCACACATGGTGGAGATCGAAAACTTGTTGGCGGTGCTTTTCAAAGTTTGGCATAACCACAACAAAAGAAGAAGCCTGAATTAAATTAGAAACACTGAGTACATTTTAATGAATAAAATGACACCCAAACAATAACAATCCAATAAGTACAGCCGGAGATATGAATTTTTACATTTTTAATTAAAAATAGAGCCAAAAAGCACAAAGCGCCAACCAGAGTTATCGAGTCACACTAGACCAGGGCAAAGTCAGAAGTACTGGTCAATCAGAATGGAGTGCGTGTCGTTTTGAGGGACCTGGTTTGTCCCAGTGGAAAGTTTACCGTCAGACTTAGAACCATTTATGGAGAAAAAGTGATTGCCGGCAAATTATCTGTGAGACGCGCTGCAAGTTAGATCCATATCATGTCTTGAGATGATAGCTTACTGAAGAGCAGGATACCAGAATCGTAAATGAAGAAGGTGTGAAAGCTCTGAGTTTCAAAGTCAGAAGTCTTTCCCAAGAACTGCCTCAACGTTGACAGGTTGCTGCTTCACGTTGGTCTCGATGAAGCCTTCTACGTTTGGTTGTAAAAACTTTTCTACAAGTCAGATCTCCTTCAGCGGAGCAAACCAGCAAGCTAGGGCTGATTTGCAGTTCAACGTCAACTGTTGCAGCTTCAGTGGCGACCCTGGTATCCGTTGGGTATCAAGGCAGAAAGTTGGCAATACATTTCTGAGTTCTAGATCTTGCAGTTTGTGGTCAGGATGAATACACACTAACACCAGCCGGGGTCCAGGACCTTAGGAGCACCACTTAGGGGTTAGGACTCACTATAAAAGAGGCTAGCAGGAGGGTCCACAGCAGGACCAGTTTGCACTGGTTTGCTTGGTAGTTGCAAGAAAAGGACCTCTGGATGCTTGTTGTATCCCTGTAGCTAAAATAGGAGGTTAGCCATCTGACCTCTGGAGCCACTTCTGGGGTCTTGTTTCAAGGCATGCAGGCCCAGGCTTCCTTCAGGTGTCAGACAGCATGGCAGTCTTTATTCTGATCTTCACAGGTCAAGGAGTGTTCTGAGGAGATGTCTTTGAGGTCCACTTTTATGCCCAGTGCCAGCCTGTGGGTGGAGGGCAAGCCTTTTCCCCCCAAACCAGTTCTGGTCATTTTCCCCTACTCCTCTAGGCTTGTACCATCCTGAATAGAGAAATCAAGGGGAGGCAGGCTTAAATGTGAGCTTCACCTACCAGACACAAGGTGGACATCCTTTGAAGCTCAGGAAGGGGCTGGGCACAGCCCCCTAACCTTCCTTTTGAGAGAGGAGTCCCCCCACCCCACACCCAGAGCCCTTTGTCTACAATCTGGTAGTAATATACATCTCATCACAAGGGAGCCATTAGGGATCAGGTGACAGTTGGCCACTGGCAGTAAAGTATTTTGATTTTAGGCATGAAAGTGAAAACTTTCTAAAAGTGCCATTTCTAAAATAGTAATATAAAATTTGAACTGACCATTTAGTTGGATTTCAAATTACTATTAAAAGGAGTACTTGAACCATGTTTCTAGCAACTCCAAACTGCATTTAGCACTTATTAAATGTAGTAGTGTAAACCAGTGTCAGCCTATGAGAGAGAGCCAGCCTTGCCATAGTGAGAAACGATGTAGGAGTTTTTTCGCTGATAGGACAATGAAAACATTAAATGTAAAAAATATAATATGGATGTTCTACTTTTCAAACACTATGCACACTGCCCTATGGGCATTTGGGGCCTACCCTAGGGGTAACTTTTAAGTATTAAAGAGAGAGGTTTAGGACTGGCAAACGAGTTGTTGCCAGACAGGCACTGGTCCCAAACAGCACACTCATAGTTTATTTTGATGGCATTGAATACAACTTGTGAATATTGAGTGCACAGTATTATCACAGTTTTTCTTAGAAGAATTGTTTTGCCAGGTTGAAATGGCAGTCAAACCAAGCTGTAATGACTAGCCCGGAGACCTGTTTTACATTGCTGCTTTAGTGGGTGGCACAATGAGTGAGGCAGCCCGCAAGTAGCACTTAATGTATGGGCCCTGGTTGCAGGTAGTACATTATAAAAGGGATGTATGAGCAAATTAAAGGTGCCAATCAGGTGTATACAATTCTAACATGTTTGAAAGGGAGGGCACAAGTCTTTTACCAGTGGTTCCCACTCTAACATGCTCACACACACATCTGCAAACATGTTCTTATGTGACCAGCCCTTATTCTATCTGCGCTGCAGGGCCTTGTCTTAAAAGAAGAACACTGACAGGAAACATGCTCAGTCCAAATTACCATAAAATGACAGTGATTGAGACTCAGGTAGTGAGATTCACCCACAGAAAAGGTCTAAAAACAAGGTGAACAAAAGCAAAAAAAACCTAGCGGCTAAATACGTGGAACCCATTTACAACAATTTCCATGAAGAAACATCTCAAGATATCAATTTCTGTGGCTGCACCGATAGGTTTACTATCATTGTCGGGTTGTTTCCTTAGTACTCTGCTGCCACCTGAAATGCTTTAAGGCAAGGGCAACGTGGGAATTTGCCCTAGGCCCCACCTTCCAAGAGGCCACCTGAAAATGTAAACATTTTCCTCTATTTAGCTTACCTTTGTCTAGTTCTATAAATCAGTCTCCCACTTCTCTGTCTAACTTTACCTCTGAGTCTCTTGCTTTTCCTGGTGGCAACATAAGGATATTTGGGGCCCAGTAATTACATATTTCAACTGTCTTTGTTTAAACCTCAATTTTTGAAAGTTTGTTTGGCATCATGTGAGCTTCAGCTAGCAGGAAATGGGCACTAAAATTCCGAACAGTGTCCCAATATATGTCTTGCCAGGGGCCCCAAAATTCCTTCAGACAACACTGGCTGCCACATGTGTGACCTGGACAGTGGCGTAACAAAGGCCCCTGCAACCCCTGCTGTATGGGGGGGGCCCAAGCTCCAGGGGGCCCCCTTGGCACTGCACTCTGGCCAGAGAGCTTCTGATTGAGCCTGGAGGGGGCCCCTCTTTGTACCTTGTAGGGAGGCCCCCTCAATTTTCGTTACGCCAGTGGGCCTGGAAGTGCTGTTACCTTAATGTCAAAGGCAAGCAGGTACATACATAAGGTGATGAGAAGTACAGTAGCGTCTGGCAAGGCTCACAGGTGGGGGGACCTGCACGGGGGAGGTGCAGGAAGGGGGGCACGCGTGGGGGCGGTCATAATGTAAAAAGAAAATGTAAACCTACTTTTCCGCAAGGTCCTGCGTCTTCACTGCTCCTGCTCTCCTGCCTCCGGCAAGAAGCAGGCAGCCAGGCTCCCTCCCCCAAAGCTATCACAATGCTGCATGCAGCATTATGATTGGTCTGTAGCGCCGTGACACGGTGCTCCGCCAGGGGCTAGAGTGCTGTGTATGTTCTCCATGCAGGCTGCAATGCAGTCTGCATGAAGAAGGGCAAAGTGCGCATGAGAGGTTTGGGTGGCTCAAGAGGGCCGGCCTAACTGTCTGTGCGCACTCAGGAGTGGGAAAGTCACTCCTCCCCTGCTCAGAGAACAGAGCAACCCCACCCACCCGCAAAGCAAATATAAAATGGCAATAACTAAAAGTTATTACCTTTTTATGTTTTGGCTTCTTGCACTGCGAGAAAGCAGTGAGGCGACGCTCCTCTGCCAAAGCGGAGTAGCCACCCCTGGAAAAGTATGTTGATTGATGCAACTTCTGTTCGATGAGGTCTAAGTTACACTTTCATAGTAAGTGCCTCAGAAGAATTGGTGAGGGATTACCAAATCACAATGTGTATACTGTGTGTAGAGAGGCTATTCATGGTATTCACAGCTTAGCAGTCGCACAGTGGTAAGAATGCTTATGATGTGTGTACGAGTTTGACTGATGGAGTGTGTGTGCATGTGAGCGTGCCTTTGTGTGTATTGGAAAGATATATTCTACTTGTGGTTTAAGCAAGTGATGCACACATCAGAGTCACTAAAGAGTATATGGTGCATACAAGGGTGTTTACCAAAAGTCCATTTCTTTTCTTCAAGTGCTTAATTGAGTTTGTTTATCTTATCGCATTGCTAAGGTGTATGGAAATAGCCAGTGCTTTGGGAAAGGATATATTTTTTTGTGAAGATTGTTTTTATATCTGTTTAAAAGTTTTGTGTTCTGTGCTGAGACAATAGATCCCTCAATTTGAGATGATTTTAAATTGGTATTTTGTTCTGTGGTGCATCTTTGAGTAGAGACTTTACCTGGGAAGAGTTGTGCAGGTAGTCCTTTGGCAGAAGGAGGGTTATATCCTGTTTTAGGCTTGAGCAAGCCTCCTTTAAAGGAGACTCTTTTTACAATTTATAAGCCATTCTAGGGATTACTGGGCATTGCAAATGTGGTCCTGTGGTCGCAGATGCTTCAGTGTTTCGAATCTGTTGCTGGTTGATAAGGAAATGTTCAGGCACACCAAGATAAATTGCATTAGCACAGTCCAGACCTGAGAGCACGAGAGTGTTTGTCACCTGCACCAGTGACAGAAGGCAATGAATGGAAAGATCCTACTTAGGGTTGTGAGTTAATGGAAAACGTTTTTGACCATCATGTTGGTACACGGTCTGGGGCTGAGGACAGAATCCAAGGTCACTCCAAGGCTTTTTACTGTGGGTGCTGTTGATTGTAGAGTGCCAATCTCATTCTGCCACCAGTTTCTAGACATTGTGTAAGTCAATGATATACAGATTAAGATCTCTATCTTTTTGACATTTAGTGTAAGATGGTTTCTGATCTTTCAGCCGAAGAAGCCAGAGAGACAGGATTATAATGCAAAGGAGTCAGTGGATGAATGGATTTCTGTTTTTAGAACAATCTGAGTGACATCTGTTGCGTTGCAGCAGAATAAGTCAAAGGATTTGATGAGATTGAGCAGTAGTCTTAGAGACACCTTGATCAAGATTGCAGAAATCACAGAGTTGTTTTAACCAGCAGTTGATTCTATGAGGAGAAAAGGTAAAATGTGAGGTTGAGGTGATCTCATTGTAGTTCAAGAAAAAGTAACAGATTAATTCAGAGACTTTATCCTTAAACCCATTGGCACAGTGAAACTAAAGGCAAGTTGAACAAAGAACTGTTTGGCTATACTGTGATCCAGGGTTATAAGAGTGTTCTTGTTTACTTGGGAGTTGAGGTAACCCCATGTTGCAGTGTTGGATGCTTTTGTCTCACATTGTGGATGAAAGGGCACTTGGGAGTTTGTCATGAGTTCCTAGTCATCACTGTAACTGTTGATTAGGGGAACAAAGCTCTTTCAATAACCTTTCCCATGAATAGCTCATCAGTGCTCAGTCTCCCATAGTCATGGTTGTTTGGATCAAACATAGGTTTTCTCACCATTGGGTTAATATAAGAGGTCTTCAAATTGTACTTGTGAATTCCCTTAAAGAAGGTTAAATGGTTACAAACAATGAAGACACTGGGAAAATGATTTACGCTTCTTCCAATGTCACAGGATAGGGTTATCCGGAGATCCTCATTTGTAGTTGAACATTCCAAATAATCATGACAGAGAGCTGTTAAATTATACAATTGTTGTAAAAAAACTATTTAGTTATATTATAAAATTGTTTTGACAGTCTTGGAAGGTTTGTTTTGTAATTGTAGTTGCCAGTTGTATAGTAGTTTACCTTCTGGTTCCGTGCTGTTTTTCCATTCACCTTCTCCGATCTGATTCTTTTTGTTGTTGTTTAGTATTGTGCGTTTCACTGTTGTTTGCCTAATTGATAAATCCTCTGGTTTTTTTTTAATTCCTTTTAAACTGTTTTAACAGTTTTTATTTTTCGCTGCATCACGTTTGGAGGTGGGGGAAGAGTGGGGGGCTGCTTACTGCATGTCTGATCAGACGGTCTTGACTTTGCCAAGGGTACTCTTGCCCTGGTCCGCCGCGGCTAGTGCAGTTTGTGCCAAGGGCGTTACGACATACCCTCGGCTTATTGGCATCACTTCCGGCTTCTCCACTTCCGGCGCAGAGTGTGTGGAGCTGTTGGAGCGGTATAGTGCACCCAGCACACACACTATTTAGGCATATGTTCAAGCGGGTGCGCAGCAGGCGCACTGCTGGCACGCCAAAGGCAAGCCCGTCTGCTCCCGTCCTCGCCCAAACGGTGCCAGGGGCCAGGACCCTTGGATCTTCCATTAATTATACAGGTTTTTACTCCACAGATGAACTGGTGGCCCTTAGAAGTGCAGTGGGCACTGACTGCCTTCACTCAATGGCGGTCGACACCGGAATGAGGAGCTGCAGGAACTGTAATTTCCTTCTGACATCAGTCGCTGAGAAAAGGGAAAGGGGGGAGGCATTGAGATCAGTAAAAGACCCCTTACTCTGTCTATCACTAAACTGTAGGTCCTTGAGTAAACACAGCCAAGAAATCCATGACCTACTTGTGGACCAAAAGCCAATTGGGTTATTTCTAGAGGAAACTTGGCTCAATGAGCAATCTGCTCCGGATATTTTGGCAGCGCTGCCCGAAGGCTATGCTATCCTTAGGGTCAACAGAGCCGAGCAGAGAGGGGGCGGCTTGGCCGTGATATTTCAGAAAGAATTTCAGCTAAGGATGTCTAAACTGCAGACGTCAAGCTGCGAAGTAGCCTTTTTTAATATGGCTATCAATAGTGTAAGATCAATTGTAGGGCGTCTTATCTATAGACCTCCTGGTCCGGCAAGAGCCTTTATTGACGATCTTGTGGAGACAGTGCCCCCTACACTATCCGCTAACCCAGTTTCATTCTTCTGGGGGATCTGAATCTCCATTTGGAAGATAGAGAAAGTAGAGAAACCAAGGAGCTGACTAGAGGACTACAAGCTATGCGTCTAGAACAACTAGTCCACACCCCCATGCATAATAGGGGTCATATTCTGGACAATATTTTCACTAACAGTGCTCAGGTAGAAGGATTGTTACCAGTGCCCGTAGTCTGGTCTGACCATTCTATCCTCCCTTTCAGGATTGTGAATCATAGAAAGGTCCCCTATAATCAGGGAAAGCGTTCTGAGACAATAATGGGTAAGAAATGGGCTGTGTTAACCCATGACACCTTTGGAGATAAGCTGGCTTCAAGCATTCCAGAATTAGGGGCCGAAACCCAGATAGCAGAGAACGAAGTCTCTCTATGGATTAAGGAGGCAGTGGACTCCATAATACCACTGAAACTCTGTAAAAGTACCCGTATTACACCTTCAGCAAAATGGTTTTCAGAGGAACTGGCATTATTGAAAACCGAATGTAAACGCTTTGAACGCCGGTGTAGGGGGAATTATCTAAATTAAAATTGATTGAAATACTTAGCAGCACTCCAGTCCTACCGTCAACAAATTAGGAGAGTATGTAGGGAGTTTTATACTGAGCGAATTGAATCAGCAAAAAATCTACTAAGAATATTTTTAATGTAGTGAAACAACTGTCTTCTTTAGAACGTATCACAGCCACATTGCCTGCCTTTACTGATCATTGTAATAAGGTTGCAGATTTCTTCATGGGTAAGATAGAAAATATATACGCTACCGTCTCTGAAAGTAAAAGGAATTATATCCCTGCTCCAGTTATAGAAGATTCCGCGACTGAGGATAGGTTTGTTTTTCGCCTTCCTGTAGAAAGTGACGTCCTAAAACTTATGGAAGCAGCCAAATCTGGGTCACCCTGTATCCGATCTCCCTGAAATTTCAATTGCGAGTGAAAGAAGTCATTGCACCTGTTCTCACCAAACTTTTGAACATGTCCTTTAGCTCTGGGCAGGTTCCTAGCAATTGGAAACATGCTATGGTGGTACCACTGCTAAAGAAACCTTCTCTAGACCCTGCTCTTTCAGAAAACTTGAGACCTATATCCTTGCTCCCTTACATTGCTAAAATCTTTGAGAAACATTTAAACAGTCAATTGTCTATGTTTTTGGAAGAAAGACGGGTTCTCCATGAAACCCAGCCTGGCTTTACACTGCTTCATAGTACAGAGTCGGCCTTACTTCTAGCTTTGGAGGCCTTGAAAACCGCAGTCTATGAGGGAAAAACAACTGCACTGATTCGCCTGGATCTGAGTGCTGCATTTGACACGGTCTCCCACGGCCTTCTGCGGGATCGGTGGCTGTACATGGGAGTGGATTATACACTTTCTGCAGAACACATCCTTCCAGGTCCTACAACATCCTTTTAAATCTAAAGTTTGTCCTCTGTCTCAAGGGGCACCACAGGGTTTAGCACTTAGCCCTACCCTATTTAATATTTACATGCGCCCCCTGGCAGATATTGTGTTGAGATATAGGCTGAAACTGGTGTTATATGCCGATGACACTCACTTGATATGTTACCCTGGAGCAAAAGGGGGCAAGAACGGCAACTGATTTCAAGGTTTGCTTGGGTGAGCTTGCTAACTGGATGAAGTTCACCTGCCTGCAGCTGAATGTGGGAAAGATGGAGGTGATGGTAGTTAGCAAGCAGCCCTCTAAATGGTCACATTTGTGGTGGCCGGAGGAGTTGGGACCTACTCGAACCCCCAAGGTCAAGGTCAAGGATTTGGGAGTATGGTTCGATGACACCCTCTCTTATTCAGAGCAGACATCAGCTGTGGCAAGAGCCTGCTTTGGTTTTCTTAAAATGTTGCAAAAAATCCTGGACCTTCTCCTACTAGACGCCAAAAGAACCATTGTACAGGCCCTTGTCAAGTCCCGTCAGGACTACTGTATCATCCTTTACCTAGGGGTGACTAAAAGAAATCTGAACATCTTGCAGAAGGTTCAGAATGCTGCAGCTCGGCTAATACTGAATATCCCTAGGCGAACCTCGGTGCGGGCGGCCTTTAAGGAATTACACTGGCTCCCTATACAGGCTAGAGTCACCTTTATGGCCTTTTAGCCATAGGATCCTCAACGAGAAAGGGCCAAGATTTCTGCGCCCCCTTCTCACCCCATATAGACCTGCTCGGAACCTGTGGTCATTGGGCTCGACGAAGATGATTGTGCCTAAGGTGCGGAAGGTACGGGCAGGAGGCAGCTTCTTTGGCTTCCTTGCGGCTAAGGCCTGGATTGACCAACCTGTGTATTTAAGGTCTTGCCCATCGGAGACTCTGTTCCGGAAAAAAATAAAAACCTGGCTCTTCCAGCACCCCCGGGGGGCCAAAAGTAGGCCTCTTACTTCTTAGAGCCATAGGCTAGGAGGATGGGTTGGGTCCGGGCCAGTTGCTGTGGTTTTAAGGGTGTTTTAGCACGGGGACACTCCATTGGAGTAACCAGGCGCTCTACAAGCTTAATAATAATAATAAAACCTTTCTGGACCTTGGTGGTTCAGGCAATTTGGCCATAGTTGGAGTATGTGTAACATAGTTCAGCTTGCCTAAGATTTAGTGGTTGAAATGTGAGCTTGAGTATGGCATTGTAGTAAGAATGCTAATGCTGAGGCCATCGGGAGGTCTTATAATCTGAAGTAGTCCAGAATCTTACATTGGCGGATAAGGCTGCAAGATGATCAGTGTGGAGTGACAAATCATTACGGATTAAATAAAATTTTGAAGGAATCTGGGAACATAGGGTTGGTGGGTTGATAGATTATATGAAGCATTAAGGGTGAAATTAAATCTAGAAGGAAATGGCGAATGTAGGATTAGTAGATTAGTAGTAGGAGAGTGATAATGGTTGTGAAAAGTGGCACCTTTGAGAAGCCATGCACATTTTGTGTTGAGGATCCTCTGGCATAGATTTTCATGAAAAACAGATTTTACAGTTCACATAACCAGAACCTGGACCCCGTTTGCCTTGGTGTCATAGAAAAAGTTAATTAACAGAAATAACTTCTAACTATTATCTTCATAGCAACACATCTCGATAGCCTAATTCACATCCAGAATGCTCCTTTCCACAGAGGGATTCTAGATTGATGCCTGAATTTATAACCTCCACAGCTAAGATTTCTAATTTGACACCCAATCTGTGAATCTGTTGCGGAATATTTCTAGATAAAAGTTCAAATTAATCTGCTCTAATGGTCACACAAAATACTCAGATTCCTCCAGTGCAACTCTGAGTATATAAGACGGCCTTTAAACATTACTGCTGTTCAACACGTGTGAAGGCAGAAAGATACCTCCTACCATTTAATTTCACAATGTTTACCACTGACAAAAACACTCCCTTCCCCTACTAAGTAGCAGAGAATACGCAAGCTTGCCCAGTGGTGTTCTTCCCACAATGTTTAAAAGTCTTGCAACGCTCCCTATTGTCAAGTCAGTTAAGATCACTGAATACTTACTTACTTGCTGATCCTTGTGGTTTTGTATGCCATTTTTGGAGCAGCCTCAATGTCTCCTTTCTGTATATAGGTTCTCTTTGCAGACCTTTTAGTACTGCTGTCTATGCATTTTTTTTCTTTCGGCACTTTTTTCTCACAGCACTCACTCATAAAGTCTGAGTTCAATTTACAACTAACTTTTGCTGTTTAGTCTGTCCTAATTAACAGCAGCCACCAGATCCAAATCTAGGAATTGTCCTAAATTCATCAAGGGTTGTATGAAAATAGCCTGAAAACAAACCTGACAATGTCAGAAATATGTAGTGGCATAAGGCTATCTGATTTACGTCTTTACTGGTATGATATAAGTGAGGGTAATAGTGAGCAGAACATTGTGATGGTGTGCCACGTTTGCATCGCGTTGTACAGTGGGTAGCAGCATGGCTTGCATTTCAGGACCTCTGCAGGAATGCTAGGAGTAGCTCAGGTTGTGAAGGTTATATCTGAGCATGGCTAAGGCTGGGCTGTTTCTGGCTAATGGTGAATAGTGTGTACTTGAGTGTGGTAGAGGCTGTGCCTATCCCAGCTGAAGGCACACAGGTTTGGTCTGAGGTGTGCTGAGATGGATTGATGTTCATTTTTCAGAAGAATATTATTCTTGATTTCTTGATGCTGATTCCACCTCCTCAACACATAGCCGAAAGGAGACTGGTAGTTTCCCAGCAGCAAAAATATCTTAATTTCAAACTTTAATTCAAAATTATATTTACCTAGTTATTCAATATGTTGCTGGAGGACTACAATTAATTGCGCTACGCTGGATGTGCAAAACTATCAAATTGAGTGTGGTAGAGGCTGTGCCTATCCCAGCTGAAGTCACACAGGTTTGCTCTGAGGTGTGCTGAGAAGGATTGAGGTTCATTTTTCCGAAGAATATTATTCTTGATTTCTTGAGGTTGATTCCACCTTGTGTTCTTTTTTAGTCTTACCCGTCACAGTTTATCCCGATAGTCATTTGGAGATGCATAAGCCCAGACAAACATTTTTATATTTCTGTTTTCTTCTGGAAAGGATTTTTGGACGTACTTGACAGGAAAAGAAACCTTGAGCAGTGAATCATCTTTGCATTGTGTAGGCAACCAAAGAAAAAGAGTGGCAATTTATTTATCACATTTTAAACGCACGAAATGTCATTGACAGCTGTGGGAGTTGGCATCAATTATCCTACTAAATTCATCTTCATTTTATTTGTAAAAATATCTAAGCTATGACTTTATTTAGTCATTGTAAAGAACCTTTCAAGGTAACAGCTCTGTTGTATATATTTAGGTCTTTCTAGACACCGGAGCTGTCTGCAAACCTATTGTTACCAATTATTTAAACTACACATAGAGTGGATTTTGGCTTTGTTCCGAGCAGTGTATCTTCTACTTCAACTCATACAATTGGCTGTTCGATACATCTCTCCACCCCCTATGGAGTACTTGCATTGAAATGCATGAGGAACTATATACTATTATATAGCTAAAATAATACACTGAATCCTCACATATTTGAGTTTTTATCTCAAGCATTGATTATACAGAAAACTATAATCTTTAGATCTGCCGTTAATTAGTACCTTTTGATTGTACTAAGATTCCATATAAACGCTTTCAGCCATCTCTCTTCATCAAATGGTCTGTTATTGTGTCAGTCGCATTTTTGATTTTTGTTCCGCATACTACCTCAAACAGCCTTGGGCAGTGGGTCAACCCACTTCAACCATTCCATAGCTTCACTTTAAGTGACGGCATTCTGAACTTTCACAAAAGGCAAATCCATACTCAAAATAGGCATCTAATATGCTAGGAACAGCTATGGTAATGTGTGCATTTTTAGCCAAAAATATTTTTGCCTTTAGCCATTTACTTATTTTATTGTAGTGGGCCCAGCATATCTGCCAACAATAAAGTTTTACAAAAGCCATTACAAAACAGAATAAGCATTACCAAAAATAGTAGGCAGTCAGCCAACATCAGACTCTGAGTTGAAGCATAGCTGTCAACATACCTAATGTAATCAACAGAAAAAAGGAGCTTTAAGAAGCACTACTGAGGAGGGGCTTTGGCTCTGCCACATATTGATCCTCTTACCCACAGGATTTGATTAGGCAGATGTTGTGCTCTTCCAATGAAAAAAGGTTCTTGTATTGCACAGATTATGCTTAATAGGGTAAGACCTTCTAGGTTATGATGACACGCCCAAGATCGGGGCAGTAGGCCTAATTAGTTAATTGGGAAAAGTTATGTAAGGTGCCATAGATCTGATCAGTTCATTAAGAAAAGTTATGACAAAGGCAGTGGGATTGAAATAATGATTCTAAAAAGCATATGTTAAAGCCTTTGTGGCTGGATTATTATTAGACTGTGTTAAAGCCTGTAGACAACTATTTTTTAACATGGCTTCCTACATATAATTGTAGTAGGTAGGAGATTTGGTTCTCCCATACTGTCCCGATGTGTGATTTTTGATGTAACCAAAATAAATGAACAGGACTGATTAAACAAAAATGTGTTTTGTAATGAAGTTTTACAAAAGTCATTAAAAAACAAAAATACATTGTCAAAATCAAAAATTTGGCAGCCAACACCAAATCTGTTCCTTTCCAATCCTTGTTTTGGAATGTCATTCTTTTTAACTCTGGCTTGACAGCACAGCTGTCAGCTAGGGCTAATGTGATAACCAGAAAAAGACCTGTACACATTTGCACTAAGAGCCAGGCTGTGGCTCTGCCACTGCTGATCTTAACTATATGCAGTTTGTTGAAAGTTGTATAAGTTCGCCTAAGAAGTCGGTACGAGTGTTAATGTTTACGTTCTTTTGCTCTGAGTTTGTAGCGCCGAGCCCCTCTCTGAGTCAGCCTTGGACTACTCTACCCTTAGAGACAAGTGTCAAAGGGGGCCCTTGCTCTTTCATTTGAGGATCTAGGTTATGGAGGCCCCAGGGAACCAAAGGAGAAGCACCCTATTCACACAGTTGAGGCTCGTTAGTTCCAATTGACCTGAACAAGGTTTCTCAAATATAAAATTACATTAGGAACTCTCTGACAAATACAATAAGAAGGGGTTTTCCATTGTGAATCCTTGCCAAACACATCGGAAAGGGCTTTACATTCCAAACCCTCTGACAAATGTAATAGGAAAGGAATTTACATTGTGAACTCTTTGACAAAAGTAAAAGCAAGGAGCTTTACATTGTGCAATCTCTGTTAAATACGTTAGGAATGGTTATTCACTGTGAGGGCCATGACAAACGCCATATGAAGAGCCTTTATATTTTGAACTATGTGACAAATAAGAAGGTGTTATGTTGTGAACTCTGCATGCAATAGGAATGGGCTTATTCCATAGATCCATCTTTAGGTCTGACCAGAGTAAATAAATGCTTGCTGTTCCACATGGAAATGTATACTTTGGATCTGCCAAAAATGTTTGAAGGGTCTCTTTAGTCAGAGATCATATGGTCATATATATGTTCCTGCAAAAGCCAATAGGCACACTTGATTGATTTTCAAATGCTGTGAGAAGGGTATTCATTTTACATTGTGAATGACTTGACAAAGACAATGCCTAGCCTTGTTGATTCTGGAAACCTTTGCGTGATGTTGCAGTAGGCCGCTAAAGCTGCATTGCTCTTTTTTAGGTTTAGAGGGTGGTGTTACACAAATTGTGATGTAGTACTGCACACTGGTAATGGGAACGGACTAGATGTACCAGGTAGTTGCACTCCCGTAATATTTCTTTGGGGTATGTCATTAGCTCACTGAGAATCTAAGAGGGGTTTCAGTTTGCAGTTCCATTTGAAATCTTGTAAGTAGTTTCAAATGCGTGTGTACATTTAGGTGTGAGCTTTTTAGAGTACTTTTCCTTTTCAAAAAAGCATAGGTTGGACTTAGATTTCTTGTTATTTTTGTGCATTGTTAAGGATTGATTTTGGAACCCACATCTCAGCCCTAGGTCAGCCATGACCTGCTCCTTTTAATTATCCTGAAACTCAGGTTTTAAATACTTCGTCCCCCAGGTTGAGAAACAGAGATGTAGGGTCTCCAGGACACCAAATGAGAAAGGGGCTTCATTGTTACCCAATAGCGGCTCAGAACTATGACTGCACTTGGTACATCTTGAACTAAATTTATCAAATGCATTAGGAAAGGGGTTTATATTGTTAACTCTCTGATAAATGTATTGTGAATTCCCTGCCAAACAAAACACAAAGGCGTTTTATTTTGTGAACATTGTCACAGATGCAATAGAAAAAGGTTTTACATTGTGAAGTTTCTACAAAAGGAAGGGCTTTTGCATTGTGAGATCGCTGACAAATGCAATAAGAAGGGGGTTGTTTTCTCTAAGTAATAGAAAAGGAAGAAGTATAATGTGAACCCTTGAACAACTTCAATAGGAGGGGATTTTACATTGTGAACACACTAACAAATACATCAGGAAGGGCTTTTGCATTGTCAACTGTATACCAAAGTCCAAAGGAAAGTGCTTTCCATAGTGAACAATTTGACAAATACAGTAGGAAAGAATACAGGTTCCTACCATAAAGTCAAACACTTTGCGCTACACTTAGGATGCATCCACTACCATGCCTATGCTTACAACACATAAAGATTCACAGTAAGTAACATTTACCAAAACAATGTGTATCACAATAACTGAAAGCAGTCTTACAACACATTTATTCACATACAATAACACATATATGCGTGTTTGTATATATTTAAAATTGTATTTAAATACATTTATATTTCTAAATATATATATATACATGTATGGGTATAAAAAAAGTATGATTTTAAATACATATATATGTTTAAATACATACATATATTTATGTATTTGTGTATGTATGTATACATACAACACTGGAACCCTTCATTAACTGAGGAAAGAGTGCTGACACGCTTGAAACACTGGTAATCTTTTTCATTCAAATCCCTACTGCCATAATGCATTTCATATTCTTTAAAAAACTATTCTCATCTTGGATCAACAGACCAGTGTTGCCGCCATTCCATGAGTTCAGCATTGTACTTCATTTTTGTCTCACTTATGTCTTGATTTGTTATCCTCCCATAGCATTTACGATCATTTAGGTGTCTATTCTGTTCAGTTGTACATTTTTAAGCTCCACAAAAGTATGTGTCCATCTTTATCAGAATACCTTGTTGTGTTTTATGTGCTTTGTGTTAGTGTGATAAGGAATTCTTAAAAAGGTATATAGAGGAGCTCTGTACAGAGACCTCAAGTGGATTGCATATGAAAGAAGATCTCAATATTCATTTATGATTTCCTTGACTTTCTTTCTTTGAGTATCAGTAGCTTTTTAGGTTTCACCTACAGGCAAAAAAACCTCTTGAAACGGGCTTTTAGCCCGCCCATTACTTAACATCCTTATCACTCTTCTTTACTGCCTTCTAATTCGGCAGTGCATGTGAGGCGACATTTCCTGGGTCACTTCCTTCTCTTTGTGTGGTGCATGGAACATGTACAGATTGATGTATCAAAATTAGTGTCTTTTTTTATATAGCACAAACTCGACCCGACCTGAAGGTGTTGGAGTGCTTTACATGAGCACCAGTTACATTACACAAGTTCACGTTCATTTTTTTAGGCACGGGAAGAATAAGTGAGTTGCTCAGAATCACAGGATATTGAGACTCAAACCTGGTTTCCCAGTCCAAAGTTGGCAGCTCTGGCTGCTACACTACATCCTGCACGTTTTAGAGATCATAGTTCTCCTCTGGTAGAAAGAAAATAAACAGTGACCTGAGCTCTTAAATAGCGAAGAGATTAAAGCTGAAACTAAGATGACACATAGCATGGGGATACATGGCAGCACTGCCTCCAAACCGCCCTCCCACCCCAAGAACCACCTCCTCTATGTGTGATGCAACTGGAAAAGAGGCTCTTTGCGGCTGCACTGCCATGTTTCAGGGGTGGGAATATCCAGGTCTGAGATGCTCCAGGATGTTTATTTTAATGTTCATAGAGCAGTGCCTGGGTGTGGCGCTATATTTGTTGCACTTCAACAAGGCTACAAACTCCACTTTAGAGATACCGTTACCACTAGTTAATTAAAATCAAATAACTGCATAATTCGAAAAAAATTAGAGTAGCCTGTGTGCTGCTGTAAAAAACATCTGTTGACATCCAAACTATATGATAATATTGACTTATTTATATATATTTCACCCTGGGCACACAAACACTATAATAACAAAAATTCGTATTGCTCGGCCCACCTAATATAATGCAAGGGGGTATCGTGCTAGGAAAGATGAACGCTGAGTCTCCATGGAGAGGGGAGATTTGAACCTGTGACTAATTAATGGTGTGCATTAAACTACTGAGCTTTCTTAACAGAGATGGGAGTTAGGCACAAGAAGAAAGGTGAACAATAAACCTTTCTGCTCCATTTCTCTTTAGTTTACTTAGACAACGATCTCGACCTCCCTTATTGCGCAGATAATTGGTTTGGTCCTTATGCAATATGTGACACAACCACATTTTACTCTTCGCGTTATTAATAATAATGATGGGTGTTGTTGTTAACTAGTTAAAAGGTGCGAGGATTGTATTATATGGTATGGTTGTGTAACCTTACTGTTTAATACACATATGAAATTGTCTTGGGTCCAGTCAGACTTGCTGGTAAAATCTCTCGCTCAATATTGGGTAGCTGTGTTTTTGAGCAGCAAGGCTTAATAAAAGAAACTACTCTAAAGCATTTAGAAGGACCAAACAATGAAATATGAAAGTCATTGAACACAAAAGAATTCTGACACTAATTTATATAAATAGATTCTAATTTTATTAATTTGTAGACACCAAGATAAGCAAAATCCAGCAGAGGGTCCTGGAGGTATAGTTTTTAAATAAAACATACATCTCAGCTTTTTAGTCCAACGCGTCAACAAGCACTGGTAACTGTAAAGGTTGTGAATGTTTGAAAAGTTTGACAGAGTTGTGTTCAGCTACACCAGCCCAGACTGGGAAACCAATTCCAACAGGAAAAAACACATGGGGCAGAGGTGGTGAAAAAAGGAGTATTTGGACAGTTACTTCGTCACCAAAGCAGACTCAAGTTCAGTCCCACACTTCAAATCAGTATTGCCGTTGACTTCAAGGTGTGGTCCTGATGCTGGGGATGCAGGATGCTGAGAATTGCTGAAATATGCTCTGGGGCTGTGCAGTTGATGGGGGCCTTCCTGGACTTGTTACTTGATCCACAGCTAAGGTAGTGTTACTTTGGCCTCAGGGTGCAGAGTCCCTCAAAGTCCTCTTTGAACCAGTAGAAGCCCAGCTATGGCTGGGCTACCAATCTCTAGTCACAGCAAGTCCAGCAGAATCCTTTGGTGAGGGCTCGTGTCTGTCTTTGGCAACCAAACCACACCCTGACTCATCGCCAGGGTCCAGCAGACAAGGGCACGACTTTTGAGTCTGGAGAGAAGGTTTTCCTGGCTGTATGTCAGCAGTCAGTGTCGATTCCTTTTAAGCGGCTACTGACTCGCCAGGCCAGGCAACTTCAGCTTTTGTGGCCCTGGTGCTGGAAAAGAAGGTCAGCCGACTGACACTTAAAGTCATGACCTCCGGTCTTTGGTTTAGAAGCAACTTTTCCTCAAACCAGGCACCACAGGTGCAGTCCTATCTTTGCTAGCCCAGGAGCAGCCGGTGTAGTCCAGATATTGGTGCAGCCTCTTCTTCCAGGTTCAGGGGTCAGCAGAGCAGTCCTCCTTCGGTCCACTCTCCAGTCCAGATGTGGTCTGAGGTTCAGGGTGCCAGGGGTGCCATATTTGTGCCCTGGGAGATGATGCTGCCACTAGCCAAAGGGCTACCAGTATCACTCCCATCCTATGACAACGTCCGGCAGTGTGGCATCTAGCAATCCTGGATCGCACTATTCTGTCAACTCTCAAGCTGTCTGTAATCTTTCTTGGATGTTAGGATCTTGGTAGCCCACCAGAGAGGTGTGGCCCCATGTTACCTTTCTCTGTTTCCGCCACCAACCCGTCTACCTAAACAAAGGGCACCCCTACACAAGTGAGATCGCTATTTTACCACCAAAGGCGGCATCCCCATTGAAGCTTGCCTTTTGGGCCGATACCCTGTTTGGCTTCATGCAAGTAGGAGAGAACACCTCCCTCTAATGCAGGCCACTATTGTTCCTGAGCCTGGGAGTCATTTGCCCTACTATCTGAAGGGCAGAAGGCTGTCTGGTGACCACCAACTACGAAAGGTCACTGAATAAATTGGACAACAGAGTGGCATCTTTCTAATAGTTACCTTTCCTTAAAAGTGACATTAAATTCGACTTGGGCATCATTAATGCCATGATTAATTTTATACTTTGAAGTACCAACTTTAGTAGTGCCATTCAGAAGTTAGCAGGACTGAGATGACAGACTGTAACTCTGGATTAGGCAATGGGACTATAAAAATGACAATATGGAAGTTTTACTGTTAGGACATATCAAAGTATATGTCCCACTTAATAATATATAGCACCCTGCCTTAGACCTCGTTGGCCCTCCTTACAGGAGAATTATATACATCTTGTTAAGGCAAGTGGGAGGGGCTTTGCCATTTTTTAAACGGCAAAGACGAAGTAGCTGTTTAAGACCTGCTATTCCAGGATGCAGTGGCAGGCTGGAAGTCATTTTGTGCTTTGTCACACGTAGGGAGGAGGGAGGCACAATCAGTGCTGCGACACTGTGTAGACACACTAGCTTACATGCCCTTGGTAGCCTTAGTACCACATACTAAGGGCTTAATAGTAAGTCTGCTTATGCCAATTGAGGGTGGCCAATTCAACATACATTTTGTAATGGATTAGAGCACTGGCACTGAGGTCTTGTTAGCAGGTTTAAGTACACTCTCAGAGTCGAAAAATCAGCAGCATCAGTCCAAACTGTTGTGGGTGATTATTAAAAAAAAGGCATTTCCTTACAAAATATACTCATGTTATTGCCCTCAGAGGGATGAAAGACCTAATGGGCCCTGTTAGTGTTTGATTCTCTGAAGTGCAGGGTACGCTCCCTGAACTTTTCAACAGGTACTCAACCCACTGATTTATCTTCTCGTTAAATTATGTTGAAACTCATTGTAATTGCAATCCGTAGTTGGATATGTGCATATTTCAAAAGTTGTATGATGGAGATAAAATTGCTAACACTTTCTTTCCAAAAGTGAGCCACTGAAAATCAACGCAGCTGTCTAGGACATTGAAAATACCTCCTCCACAAGTGGCATGTTGATTTGAATCTGAAAGTCATATACTTAATAAGTAAAAAAAAAGAATGTAGTGCTATTATGCAGCCAACGCTGGCCGCATCATAAAGCTTCTTTTTTTTTAGTTGCTTTTAGTCATGTTGCACAGCAGAAACACAACGTGACTTAAAAACATTGCAAAGCCAAATAGTAGAGCTTGCTTTGTCAGTGTTTCCCATTTTGTACATTTGCATGGCTTCTGGGCAGCATGGTTGAAAGTAAAAAAAAAAGAATTGTAAAATTGCCATCGGTGACCGCGTCATATCACTTTTTGTTTTTTTACTTTTAGCCATGTAACACAGCATCTTTAAATGCACCTTTAAATGTGTTGTATTGTAACTTACTTCTTTGTTACTTAACTCTTGTAATAGTAAATGCATTGTTGTAAATGCTTGTTCCTGGTCCCTCATTGTAGCAGATGTGTTGGGTACATAGCCTTCATTCAGTCCAAAGCAGGCAGAGAGGTAACAGACGTCTATTTTAGTTCTCCAGTGCTTGTAGACTTAGTATTAGAGGCAAGGGTTGTGTTGAATAAATTAGGACTTAGAATAGTGCAGGGAGCTGAGGTGGACACTCCCCTCCCAAAGCCTCCCATGTTAGAAAACAATGCCGCTTAAGTCAGGAACTGATAAATTTGGTGGTTGGGGGAGAGGCTAATCCATCCCCGGTGGTGGGGTTTAATTGCGGACCCCTAAAGGTAACTATTCCGTCACAGCCAAGGGAGAGATTGACAGAACTGATCCCTCTACACAATAGATTTGCACATCTGAGCATTGAAAGGGAGAGTATTCTTTCTTGGGGGGGACAGATAGACTAGGGAATCGCCACACCCACCACCTTGGGGGTTGTTTCCTGGAATGTACATGGGCTGAGGAATCTAATAAGAACAACAGAACTTTCATACTTATTGGAGTGAAATGAGATCATTTGTTTCCAGAAGACTTGGTTGGCCGGTGAGGAGTACCACCAGAATGGATTTATGCAGTTTGATAAAGTTGGAACCAAATCGGGCCCAGACGGGTGAAAGGTGGATTAATGATATTGGTATCTACTAAATGTTGTAAGGGGGCAAAAATTATCGAGACAAGTTGTGATCTCTGAGGGTAATCTACGGCAAAAGAATTTGATAGTTGTGAATGTTTATATAAATCAAGAGGAGTCTCAGAAGGAAATGTGGGAGGTGTTCCAGAGGGATCTGGTAGAGCTAGCAGAGCTCCCGGGAAGACCCCCGATTCTCCTCCTATGGGACTTTAATCTACACCTTGATCCAGGGAAGGTTTCTTTTGAGGTTTTAGATATGTTAGTGCTACGCTATCCCCGAGGCAAATTTCCCAAAATGTGATCAGTCCAAGACTGAAAGGAAAATGGCACGTTTTCTCCTAGAGCTAGGGTTTGTATGCCTAAACGGCTGCCTCACAAAGGATGATTGAGTAGCCCAAACATTTCTGCACGGGAAACAGCATAGCCCAATTGATTATATGTGTATTCAGGCATGGTTTTCTGATCTCTGTGTAGAAGTCAAGTTGTAAAGATTATGGGGAAGTGATCATCCGGGGCTAAAATTGGCCATGGAGGCAGCACCAGTATTGAGGGAGCGAGTAATTCCAATGGAAGTAGACTTCCCAAAACGTTTAGCCACTTCACCGCGGCGGAATGTGCGGAACAAAATGACATGTGTGCCGTTTGAACGGCTGGGGGCCGCCTCCGCACAAGCCCACCGTGAGTTCTGACAGCCTCCGGCCGTCAGACGCAGAGAAAAGGTTAACAAAAAGAATAGATGACAAATACATTGATCAATTGATGCAGTTTCAAATTCTTCACGAGATGGACCATGATAGGGTCATAGGGCGGCCAAATGTTGTATAGTATGCAAAGACCATTGCAGAGGTTGTAAATCAACTGAGACCAGTAGTAAGGTTATGCAATAGGAAAGTAAAAAAACATCTGCCTTGCCAGCATCCTAAGCAGCAGTGATTTGACAAAGAGTATGTACTCGCTAGGAAGGAGTTAAGGAAGGCAGGCAATCGAGGCGATCCGTAGGTCCCGTAAATGCGAATGAGGTCTATAGCTGTAAGAAAACGGAGTATGAGGCCCTGGTTGGGAGAAAGAAGCAGGCTTTTTTCCAGTCAAACTGGGATCTTATGATTAGTACATCACCAGGAAAGGTCATGAGGAAGTTCTGGAAGTTGGTCCAGAGGGGATACAGTATTGCATCCCCACCGGCAAGATGCATGGTGCCAGAAACTGACTGGGTAGCTTATATAAGTAATATGTATAAGCCCAGGGAGATAGCTGTGAGGACATGCTGGCCAAACTTGGGGGAGGAAGCTTTGACGTATTTCTACACCCAGTCTATTGCCAAATTGATAACCTCCCTAAACTTAAGCAGGACCAGACAATTTGCCAGCAATAGTGATTTAGTCAAACCCATTACAGTGGCCAGGATTCTTCTCAAAAGTTATTGTAGCCATAACCAGGACTGGTATAATACCTCAAAGCTGGAAGGGTGCAATAATTAAACCCATACACAAAAAAGGTGCAATGAATGTTCCAAGCATTTTGGATGTAGGTGCAAAACTGTGTACTAAGGTTATACTAAGGCCTTTACAAATTTGAATTGCGGGCAATGGAATTATCCCCATGGAGCACGGGGGCTTTAAAGCCACGCACTCAACAATAGACCGTTGTTTCAGCTTATGGGCCTTGGGGAAGGAAATAGCTGGGAGTTTATTCTGCTATGATGTTGATTTTAGTTTCAGCAAAGGAAGTTGACCAGATTCAACAATTATTGTGAGGCTATTAAATTGAAGGAGAATCTGGAAAAAAAATAAAATGATCTCTTTTGGAAAAGAGAAGCCGTATAAGTGGCTGTTAGGTATTAGCAGGGTTGAGGTTGTGTCATCATATAAGTCCCTGGGTATGACGTTTACGAGACAGTTGAGTTGGGTCTTGCATAAAGAGTTTGTGGAGACGAAGGCAGCAGCAACAATAGGGGTCTTGTTCGTTTCAAGAAGACTTTCGGTAGCCCTTCTTGATGTCCCCTTTTGACAGCTTACAGTGCAATGGTCCCCACTCAATGCCTCTACGGGGTCGAGTTGCTGTCCCTAAGTATGGAGGGAAGCTAGGAGAGATGTGAGAGTAAGTGTTTGAAAAAATTGTTAGCTCTCCCAAAAGGTGCAATGACCCAAGGAATAAGATTGGAAGGAAACCTGCCGGTTTGGAATTTTTTAGCCTATAAAGCAACCATGCGATTTTGGGATAAACTTTGGGTCTTAGAAGTATAGAAGATATCAGCCTTATGTGCTGCTGAAATAGGAAAGAGTAAATTAAAGTGGATGGTGAAGGTAAGGAAAAGGCTAGAAGCCATTGCAAGAGCCTTAAAAATGGAATTAAAAATAACTGTGGCCCCACATCTTTCTAAAGAAGAATTAAAAATGATATGTAGAAAAAAATCCAGATTGGCTGATATGGAGTCTGCAAAACATATGGTAGAATCTTGGGAAAATAGGAAAGCATTTCCGTATTTAGTAGCACTTCCTGACACCCCTTTACGTTTAGCACTTTTAGAATTTCTGGTAGCATTAAATGTGCAATATATAAGAGAATAATTGCACATGTGGATTGCATTTTCAAAATTTTAATCTCCAGTTATTAATTGATTGCTGTCATTTTAACAGGCTTCGTTGTTTGATTTTAAAACCGCTTTTGAGAAGATCAGACATAAATCGTCGTGATAATTCACTTGCACTGTTGTTAGATACAACATTTTTAGACTTGGCTTATGTTTGTACTAGCGATGCAGTTAATTATTTAATGCTGGGGTGTTAGGGGAATGGAGATTATACATATTAAATGGCAGTGTATTGGGTATTATTCTTGCTTACATTCTTTGGAGCGAGGTGGGGGTTCTCTTTTTTTAAAACTAGATTTTATCTAGTTTTAAAATTTATGTTTTAAAGACAAGTGTCTAAACATGAATAAAGTTCACTACTACTGTAGCAGATGTGTTGTAGTGGTCTAAAGTCACCGGAACATGCATTGCATTGTGAACTAATACAACAGAAATTGCTTTTACTTTGTGAACTCTGATAAAAACAGGAGGAAGGGACCTTTGGCAACTCCATGACAAACAACATAGGAAGAGTGGATTTACATTTTTATCTTTCTGCATATACAGTACATTGTGAACTCACCGCACCCTAATATGCAGACTCCATGACTCAGGGATCCAGGACAAGGCCCTCGACTGGATCCGCTCCTTCCTTCCCGGCAGAACGCAGCGGATCAGACTCCCCCTTTCCTCTACACCAACCCTACACCAACTGCCTGCGAAGTCCCCCAGGGGTCCTCCCTCAGCTCTACGCTCTTCAACGTCTACATGGCTCCACTTGCCTCCATCGTCAGAACCTACGGACTCAACATTGTGTCATACGCAGACAACACCCAAATCATCCTCTCTCTATCCTGCGAACCCAACACCGCCAGACACAACTTTCGAGAAGGCATGGAAGCTGTTGCCAAATGAATGGAAAACAGCTGCCTACAATAAAACACCAACAAAACAGAAGTACCTATCATGGGCCCAAACCCCGATGCCTGGAACAACACCTGGTGGCCCCCCGCCCTCGGAGGCCCGCCCAACCCTACGGACCACACACGCAACCTGGGAATCATCCTGGAATCTGAGCTCAAAATGGACCACGAGATCAACTCCGTCTCGTCTTCCTGCTTCCACACCCTCCGCCTCTTACGTAAGACCTTCAAATGGATCCCCCTCGAACACAGAAAGACCGTCACTCACACCCTGCTCACCAGCAGACTCGACTACGGCAACGGAGTCTACGCCGGAATAAACAAAAACCTCACCCGCAAGCTACAAAACATTCAGAACGCCGCTGACAGACTGGTCCTTAACCTGCCAAGACACTGCCACATCTCCCAGCACCTGCCCACACTCCACTGGCTCCCCATCAAGGAAAGAGTCACCTTTAAGATGCTCACTCACGCACACAAGGCATTCCAAGACACCAGACAGGCATACCTGAACCGCCAACTCAAATTCCACGCACCCCAAAAGACCCTACGATCAGCCCAGCTCTCCTATGTCGTGGTCCCCCACACCAGAAAGACAAGATCGGAAGGCTGCTTCTTCTCATTCCTCGCGGCCAAAGCCTGGAACGCACTTCCGCTCTACCTCAGACAGACAGCATCGCTCCCTATCTTCGCAAGAAACCTCAAAACCTAGTTCTTCGACAGACCCCCTCCTTGATGAACTGGAACCTGCACCCCCCTACCACCAGCGCCTTGAGACCCTTACGAGCGAGTAGTCGCGCTTAACAAATGCCTGATTGATTGTTTGAACTCTTGACAAAGACATTCAGAAGGGATTTAATACATATGTCAATCTTCTTCGTTTGGCAGTGGGAAATGCTTGACATCTCCAGAGTGGGATTTAAGTTCATGTCAGTATATATTTTGAGTCTTCCTGAAATGTTTGATGGGTTTGTGCCAGCAGAGACCATATGGTTGTATTTATTTATTTTCAAGTTTAAGTCAACAGGCTTGCTTTATTGATTATAAATGGTGGGAAAAGGAGGTAGGCTTCTACTTTTACACCAAGACCACTGACTTCTCCTTGGACAGCGAAGCAATTTCTCAGCCACTTTTTGGACCTTAGCGACCTGTGCTCTTTTTAACCACCTTAACCCAGTTTATTTACTTCTTCATATAATCTCCTGGGAATACCAAACATAATTTTGTGCTACTTTGCCACTACCACAAACCTTATGTGGTCCCTTCGGGACTCCTTCCCATTTGCGAATGGATTACCACCTCCTTCAAAGTGTTGGTCAAATATTAATGTTTTCTAACTGGAATTCGATTGCTAAACATTAATACATACCACTACGAATCTGCATTTGGAAGGTTTGTACATTAAAAAAAGCATTTTTGAGGACGTGGACAGCCTGAATCGGGTGGTTTGTACATCTGCCCAATTATTTAAAAAAAATTCTGATTGATTGAGTTTGTTTTATATACTATTAAATGTATTCTTGATATTTTATCAACTATTGCTTTAACATATGAAAGGATCATTGACTATACCTGCATTTTTTCATAATTACATTTTGATTTTTATGGGCCTATGTGTGATACCCACATGTGGGAATAATTAACAATTCCAAGTTCTGTCCCATGCTAGGGAGGCCCTCCCCCAAAATCAATTTGACAATGCCTCTTTAAATTGCGAAACAACACATTTTCCAGTAGGCATTGAGGAAAATTAAAAACATTTTTAGGATTAGAGCCTGCTGTTACATAGATTATCACATGGTACCTCACAAATAATAGGAGCAGACTACATTTACCTCTGTGATATTACTCTAAGGTATGTGATTGGCACAATGGGTAATCAGCGTGGCACCTAATGGAAGGATTATAATTTCTAATTCCACCTGAAACCTTGTAAATATTTGTTGCTTTGAGTATAGTTTTTAGCTTTGTGTGCATTAAAATAGTTTTCCCTTTTAAACAAAAAGTATTAGTTGGACACAGATTTATTGTGTTATTTTTGTGTATTATTTTGGGAGTTTCTAGTCCTCAGCATATCGCTAATGTCAGCCTAGGAGCCTAGAGGTTACAGTCTAGGGGGGCTATGACAACTTTGTCAGCGCTCAATGTTGTGTTCAAAATGGGCCAACCTGTTGATGGTTTATACCCTTTAAATCCACAGTCCAATCATGATTAATAATTAGACTATAGGTTGGTCCCTTGTATTATATGTTTCCAAATTAAATATGAGTATTGTAGTCCATAGGTAATACTTTTTTTGTATAATAATTTATTAAACTTGTGGACTTTGATGATCTTAAAAGTCAAATTTTACAAGGTGTGAAAAATAGTTCTCAGCCAACATGTGTTTCGCCCCATGCAGCACGTACGCCGGGGGCTTTTTCAAGGCAAGAAAATGTTACATATGTGGGTCTTCAAGTCCGGTCATCATGTCCCAAAAAGTCAGGAGCAAATTTCTGTGTGATTCAGAGCTGGAGTATATTGTACTGGTCCCTGCGGTTGTAATATTTCTTTGCCCTCTTCACATTATATCAATAAGTAGTCAGCCTGGGACTGGACTCACTCATTACAATGATTGTCACGTTTTACTTTGTGACAAATTTAATAGGAAGAGGTTTAGAGCATAGGTCTTATTTTTGGTCTATCCACAATAAATGCTTGGTGGCTTGAAAGAAAGGCTTAATTTTCTTGTTGTTATGTACTTTAGGTTTGCTTAAAATGTTTGATGCCTCTCTGTACAGAGACCACACAATCATATTAAATCAATAGGATTACTTGATTTTTAAAAGTGGTGGCAAGGTTGTATGCTTCTCATCTAATTGTGTGAGTATTAAAGTTGTTTCATTTTTAAAGAAAAAACAGTGGTCGGACACTGATGTATTGTACGTCATTTTTGTGTAGTGCTCAATCTGAGTTCTTAGGCCACAACACCTCCTTGAATGAGCCTGGGACTGCTTTCCTCATTAAGCTGAGTGTCAGGTTTTACATTGTGAACTCTAGGACACATTTAAAAGCGAGGGGATTTACATTGAGAACTCGCTTACATCAGAAAGGGTTTTTGAGACATGTTTGACAACTGCAGTAGGAAGACTCTCTGTTTTCATTACTTGCTTTTATAATAATATAATTAGTATTTATTTGTGTGTGAAATAGAGTATTTTTTGTTTTAAAATTACAATACTGGACATTGATACAGTGAGAATTATTGTGTACTTTGTGGAATTGTTAAATGATTATTTAACCCCTTTAATTGCTTAAATTCATTATTTAGGCTATGCAGTACTCAATTCCTGATGCAGCAAAGTGGTAGTAACTCTGTAACACACAAACCAGACAGAGCTGTAGTAGGTTGTCTGTGATCGCACAAGTGCTAATGTTCTTATTTTACTATGTAGCTCAGAAATGCCCCACCACTCAGAGACCTTACAATATACAATAAGTATAGAAAAGAGAGCGGTCTCCAAATAATCCCTGGGGCAGTGGAATATTATCCATATAAGGGACAAGAAGAGAATTTAATCATTTCAAAGTTCATCCAGATAGGTACAGAGATTCGCCCTTTTATTTCATAAACACGCAAATAGACGTAGAGGTGTGTCTTCAAAAAACGTTATTCTTCACATATTGAACATCCAGCCCAGCTAACACGTTTCGTCCTTCAACAAGAACTTCATAAGGGAACACAAATATCTTTCTAATAAGGTCACCAAGTGCAATTTTATGCTTGTGAGTTGCTAAACGGTTACAATATTCCAGATCAGCGATGGTCATTGAAAATGAAACATCCGTAACAAGGTCTGATTCCTGCTGCGTTCACTCTTTCTCTCTAGACCGGTCTAGAGAGAAGAAGTGAATGTGCCAGGAATAAGTGATCTGGATTATTGTAACCTTTTAACACCTTTCGAGCACACAATTGCACATTGAGACATTATTAGAAAAATATTCTGTTCTTCTGGCAGTAACTCTGACATTCCCTTTAAAATTTGGGAAATGTCTTGCTTCAGTCACTTGCTGGATGACCAATAACCCTTTGAAGTTGAGTGCAGATAAATCAGAGATGTTGGTTGTAGAGAATCACCCAGGCAACAGCATTTCCATTTGGTAATCAGCTCTTGGCCCACCCTTAGTCCCTGCTACTTTGACCAAATATGTTGGTGCTACTGTCAGCACTGATCTTACCTTCTACCTACATGTCAGAAAGATTCCTAGTACGTTACTCACTTTTGAAGAGCTGAATAGAAATCCTTCTTAGCATCAGATTTGAATGTGGAAGTTTGGTGATAGAGTCTCTATCTCATTCCGTTTGGGTTATACGAACACCCTTCTGCTTCCTTTACCTAAATATCTTATCTGTCACCTTCAAATTGTGCAAACCACAGCTGCCAAATCTGTTACATATTTTACCTCTGTATATTTCCCATCCCAGGTGGACTCCACATGTTACCGATGAAAACATAGATCTTGCTTAAGACTCTGTGCATGGTGCACAGGACCCTTGCTGACACTTATTCAGAAAATATCAGCTCTTGGCTTCAGCACTAAGTGTCCTCTCACATGCTTCATTATTCCTCTTCTCATGCCCTCTCGGTTATGCCTTTGTTCTGTCGTACCAGAGCAGACAGACACTTCTTCTTGTCTCTCGCTCCTATTTTCAGTACCCCAGAGGTAAAAGACTCTGCCCATGTGAGTACAGGGTGAGCGGTGTGCCTGTAAAATGTAGGGGGCAGCACTTTAAAGCCAGACCTTTTCACATCGCTAAATCTTGTGCATATGAAGCAGAGACTTTGCAATATTTAGGTCCGGAATCATGTGCAATTCATTCACACATGCATACATATACCTACCCATACACATACACATGGATTAGGGCACATATTCATCTTCCTGAAGAAAAAAAACAAGTAAGGGCAATAGCCATAGGTCTGGCTTTAATGTAGTAGGACAAAAAACAAGGGTGCAAAATGCTTTTTGCATGCAGTTAATGTAATGCTATACTATTGTCCATAGATAATCCTAATTTATTCCAATACTTAAGTGATTGTTGAGATATCACCGACAACTCTAGATGAACCGTTTGTACAATGTCATCATTTAGGAGACAAAAGTTATTTCATACATGTTTCTCTACAATCTTTCGGGAAGTTTTAAGATTTAGACTTAACCTTGTTAGTGGGGGTGCTCATCCAGCAACTGACACCCACACTATATCCCCAGTGTTGCTGTCAATCAACAGCTGGCGTTTGGGAGGCTTTGAAAGGAACCCCCAGTGCAAGAAGAGAATGTCACCTTTCCAGCACTGGCTCTCCCTAGTGGATCTCAACTTGGGGGTCTCCCTGAGAGATGAGTAGAAAACCTACTAGACATCAGGGATTTTATTTCTCTGAACAAAGAAAGAGGTGGGCCAACTAGGCATAGAGCCAAGCCCAGTGGCATAATGAAACTTGAGGGGGCCCCCTGCGAAGCACATGGAGGACCCCCACTCGGAGGCCCGGCCCACCACCTACCACTTTGCCCTACCACCCAGAAATCTAATATATTTTGATTTGAAACCTCCAACATTTAAATGAAATACCTCTATATTGTCCCTCTAAGTTCTAATGAGAAAGCGGGATACACTCCTAACATACAAGCTATGCTATTTGACAATACTGTCAAAAGCAGATTATTTAACAGAGACAGCAATCAGAACAATGTCAAGAAGCAATCCTATTGTCTCAGGAACTGCCTATGACTGAAGTACAAAAAACAACTATGAAGGGTCTGAAATAGAATTGACATTAATGGATAATAACTTGAAACTTTGAAAAACAAACCCAAACCTGCAATTCCATAAAAACTCGAGTGACAATATACATGAGAAGTACACAAGATATAACTCAGTATTCTGCGAAAGTCAAGAGAACTAGATTGGTGAATTATTTGCATGCCACAGACTAGCAACTGTCAAGGGTTGTGCATGATAACGTGAACTGAGGAAATAATTTCAATTTCTACTATCATGTCTTTATTAGTAAGAATTGCAAAACAGTCAGGCAAACAAGGCTGAGGAAGAAAACTGTTTGGATGCTTCAGAACATTGATGCAGATGTTTTGTCTGTTTTAATTGATCATTTTTGTAGTGTAAACAATTCTAAATACAAGATTTAAGGCACACATCTTACAGACAAGTGCAAGCAACACCATAAATAACACTGCATGTAGAATAAAAACAAACCATATCAGCAAGTACGTAATGACAATTTACAAACTGTAGTTGGTAAAGCAAAAGAAAAAGTGCATAATAAAGCAATCACCAGTCCAGTAATATACACAAATCAAGCATGTTTTAAAAAACAATCCAACTTTCTTCTTGCATCAAGGTGAAAATACTTTCAAACTGCATGGTAAAAACAAGTCCAGCAGTATGCAAAAATCAAGCCAGGTAAGTCAAACAATTCCCCGTTTGGTGGTACATAAAGGAACAAATTTCAAAGCAACTGGTAAACAACAACAACTACAGCACCATACAATAATTGAACCAGTTTAAACTAACAATTCCCTTTTTGATGGCTCAAATATTTCAAAATGACTAGCAGAACAGTAACAAGTACAGCAGGCAGTAGCATACAAAAATCAAACCAATTTAGTCAACCAATGCCCTTTTGGGTGGTGCATGAAGGTGCAAATATTTCAAAGTGACTGGTAAAACAATAACAAGTACAGCAAGCAACAGCATACATAAATCAAACCTATTTAGTCAGACTAATTCCCCTTCTGTGTCTGCATAAAGGTATACATATTTCAAAGTGCCTGGTAAAGTAATAACAATTTAGCAGCAATAGTATAACATTTTCAGAATGACAGCCTTTGTGAAATTGCTAACTGGATGCCTAGTTTATTGACCATTAAATGTACAAGTCACTTTTATTTGCCAGTTAAATATAGGCTGGAAAACATATTGCTAGAAGCAACGTTGTGCTGAGTTACAGCAATGGCGTAATAGTTATCTGGAGACATACCAGTGTGTGAGTTATACACACAGGCGTTTTTATGCATTACTTAAATTATTTTACAGTATTACAAGTACAGTTCCCAAACCCATAAAATATTCGAGGTTGTTGAAAACTTGCCATGAACAAATTCGATTTATGGGCATTGATTGGCTAAAAACACATCATCCCAAAATCATCCATTCATCTTAATTTTCCACGTTTTTTTCAAACTTTAACTGCTAAAAGCTAATCCTTGACATCTGCCCATTGCTCCCTCCTTGCCGTACGCCATATGTTTATTCCTGTTCAGTAAGTGAGAGCCCTTGGTGTTTTCAGTTATGGTGTTTTCAGTTTCTCTTTTTGTCGGTGTTGTCCTTGTTGTGGTCGTTAGGCCCGTTTTCTGATGCTGGAAGCGCCGGGACGCCCCTTTGCTTGGGCAGCTGCGCGCTATATAAGCACCGATAACATAACATAACATGACCCTCCCTCCCCCAGTGATTGTTTTTGTGAGTCCCTAGTATGTGATTATGTGCAGTGTGTAAAGCCCTATTGTCTCTTGAAGGTGGTGTTTAGGGATAGCTGGCCTCTGTATGTACCATGAGTGTATCAAGGAATAGACCTTTTGTTTCAAACAGATGTACTGTTAAACCAAAATATCCATTCTGCACTTGCCTATAGCGCTATAAGCAAAGGTCTACATTTTGGCATGCACGTTACTGGTGGACAGAGCATATAGTATCTATTTAGGGGCAGCTTTTTGTATATAAGGTGTTCGCAGAGATGTTCTTAGTGTTTTCCTATATAGGTTAACTATTCTAGAGTTCATGGGCATAAGCATCCTTAATAAATAGATTGTAAGTGCTTGTGTTGCATTGTTAGATGGGTTTTCGTGCTTGTATATGCATTTTTGGCACAGTGTCAATGCATTGTTGGTATAGAGCCTTCGTGCTAGAGTGTGTGCAGGGTTGGTGATCATTCTTTTCCGGTATGTGCATTGTTATCAAAGAGAGCCGTCGACCTCGAAACTGGGGAACCGGGTTCGAGTCTCGAAAGGGACGCTCAACATCCTGTGATTCTGGTTAAATCGCTTAATTTCCCTGTGCCTAACAAAAAATTAATGTGTCCGTCTGTGACGCAACCGGTGCTTATGTAAAGAACTCTGATACCTTCGGGTCGAGTTCGCGCTATATAAAACTCGGAAAAAAAGCCTTTTAGTGCCTTTTGCGTTATTGCAGACGTGCTTCTCTATTGTGCATCTGCTTTGTTGGTGTTCATTGCACTTACTGCCTGTGTGTATACATGTTATTTGCGAAGCACCTCTTGATAGTGTATATACGATGTTAGTTCATTTGAGTTGCATCAACAAAAAGACTTAAAAGATCGAAAGCTTCTGGTGCATTTATAATTCTGTAGAAGCAATTAGTTTGAACAGCAACGAGTTCAAATCAAAAGTTTTGATTGTAAATAGTTTGAAAATGTCCTTGTGTGTCGATTTGAGCAGTAGTTTAAATCATTTGGTTCATATTTTCTTTTTCTGCTTTTCCAACCCTGAACCTTGACCCTATTTCTATCTCTGACTCTAATATGTAAACTGACCCGATCATAATCGAATCCTCTCCTTCACACTAACCTATGTGTTTGACTACAGACCCAGTTCTCACCTTCATGCTAATCTGTAGCCCCCACCCTGAAGACCGCGGAGACATTTGCACGCCGCGGTGTGCATCATTTAATTAATAAAGAGACTGGGCATGCGCACCTTTTAATTAAGGAAGAGCCTCAGGCCGTGGTGTGCGCGCACTGGTCACAGACGCCTGAGTGGCTCACTGATCCTTGATTGTTGCTTTATTGCACAGTTCAAACAGAAGTCAGTGGCCCATTTCCTCCTTTGCACTAGGGCCCGTGACTTACTGGCTGCACCACTGCTGGTATGTTGGCTTATAATTAGAGGGATGATGTGTTTTCTTGGGCAGATGGTTGTGTTGGGTTTCTCTTGTATTAGCTTCTGGTTGTTCGCTGGGTTTTATACAAGGTAGTATTTTTGACTGGTGTGTTTGCCTGCATGCTGGACATATAATGTGTGAGGTGTTATTTAAGTGATTGATGTATCGGGATAGTAGGCTATGAGGGTGTTGGGCTGTGTTCATACTGTTTGGGTGGCACGTGTGCTTATCACGCTGGGTAGAGGGTTTCAGGAAACGTAAACATGACATATTTAGGGGAGTGTAAGTGATAGCTGGACTGGACATTGAGGACCATGTGGAGTCTGTGCATGACTTGCACTACTGCATGAATGCATGCTGCTGTGTGTGGGTCCTCTGGGGAAATGATGTCTTGCAAGAGTGTGTGAAAATGGATGTTTGTTGGAATTGTTTCTGAGGTGCAGGTAAATCAAACCTGAGTGTGCTAAATGCTTTATTTTGTAGGGCGGAAGGGGTGCGTGTTTAGTTTAGCGGTGGCTGTTATTTCCTAGGGCGGGGCGGCACAGTCGGAGTCTGTGTGAAAGTTTAAGGGTGGTTGCTGTTTAAATCTTTTGGATAGACGGGAGAAAGCAGGTTGGAGAGGTGTAGTAGTGTAAAATCAGTTGAGTATTGTTTGTGCTCAGCCTTCTTTTTATGTGCTATTGGATTTCTGGGGGCTGTTGCATGAGGTGTGAGTCTCTGGGGTAGATGAATACGAGTACGTGACCCTGGGGTCTGTTGAGGGCATGCACTAGGGCCGTGAGCAGTGGCAGAAGAGCACATATAGCAGCAGTACAGTGCCTTGAAACTCTAAACTGGCCTTGTGCAATTAAAATCCGCTGTTTTTGGTGTTTACTTTTAATGATGCCAGTGTTTTGAATTTTGTCTGCTCTGTAGTTTTTGTTCCCCTCCTTGTCAAATCAGCAGATTAGTATTAACGCACCATAACAAAGGGGGACACACATTAAAAGAAAACATGACAGGCAGTATAAACGAGGGTGATCGCGCGCAGTCCGCGCACCATTTAATTAATGAAGATTGAAGAGGCTCGCTGGCTCCGCTTAGTGAGTGGTTCCCTGAAGCGCGCCCCAACTCCCCCGCAGCACGGGAGCCTGTGTTATGCCTGGCTCTGGGCCTACTATACTAGGTTTTACTTTTATTCCCGGCCGGGCCCCATGATGCTGTGATTGATTCCAATGATCTCACGATACCACCCCACGCTGGCCTCTGAGACGCCTCGCCACGTACCACTCCTGCCGCGGACAGACTGACTCACCTGAACCGAGGCCTGGCCTGCAGCTGCAGTTAAAGTGGCAGGCGCGAGCGGGCAGCAGAAGACGGGGCAAAGCTAGCAGCCAGGCAGACAGGGGCTAGTAATAATTAAATTATGGCCAGCGCCGCACGGCCCTTCTCAGTAGTCTCCTGGGATGCCGCCCTCACCTCACTGGTCACGCGCACTTTTAATTGCACTGTGCAATGCACGTGACTGACAATAGTCACCAGCCCCACCCTCCTATGCCCCACCTTGAAGACCGTGCGGCGCGCAGATGCGGAGACATCTGCGCGCCTCGCACCATTTAATTAATGAAGAGGAGAGCCTCAGCTCAAAGGCTGGGCGTGCGCACCATTCAATTAATTAAGAGCCAGAAGAGGTCGTAAGGGGGCCCCTGGAGCGGGGCCTGCGGGGGCCTGTGTTACCGCAAGACTGAACATAAAGTCTTTCTAGTCCTCCTGGGAGGCAGAATGGGAGTTTGCCCTCATTTACCCCCAGGACACAGAAAGGCCAGGAGACACCAGAGAAATTTTGGCCACATTTTGTAAAGGAAAAATGCAAAAACTGCGGTAGTTGTTTTTAATACAACTCTGCTTGTTCCTGAAAGATGGGATGGTGGTGATCCTTGCACCATAAACCTTTCATTGATGCCATGTTTGGAGAAAAAAAACATACACTTTCTTGTACAGCACTTTTTTCCTCCTTCACCCATCCCCCCCCAAAATGTTTTTTTTGCTATGTTTGGCTATGTTCTCTGTGCTCTCAAGGAGCATCCTCAAATCCTAGCTACCGTTAGTATCGCCAGTATGTTGTAAAAATAGGACAGAAATGGATGTGGATACCTTAAGTGCGGTAACTATATGAAGGCATAAGTGAGAAGTACCCCAAATATGCATAAAATGGCCCAGCCCTGGTAGTAGAAAAGTCCCAGAAGCTATGTGGTAATATTTCTGCCTCATACAAACTAGGGAAATTATCTTAGCCTTATATGCCTGATTTAAAGGGAGATATTACAGACCATCATAGTCATTATTAAAAATGAGTTGCTCTGCTATTATAGATCATGTTCATACCTCATCTTATTTTAATAGGATATTCATTTTACATTCTTCTCAAAGATAAGCCCCAAGTATTTATACAATAACGCCTCAGTTTTGGAGTTCTGCAAGTACCATAATAATGTACTACTTTTTAGGCTGAATACTAGTTTTTTTCATATTTGTCAGGCAGTTTTGTATACAATATGTGGAGAAAGCATTTAGCTTCCTTTGCAAACCAAACTGAGTACTATCCGTAATTAGTTAATTTCCCTACAATCATGCTATATGCAGACCCCCCAGGATATAGCGGCATGGATTAGCAAATTTAGCGGCACAAAAATGCAAATTTAGCGGCACAAATATGGAAATTCAGCGGCAATTTAGCGGCATTTTATTTGGCGGTTTTTCCTACAACAAACACAGATATCTGTGTGTGTTGGTCCCTGGTGTGTCTGTGGTCTGTGTGTGTTGGTCCCTGGTGTGTTTTATGGTCTGTGTGTGTTGTTCCCAGTGTGTTTATGGTCTGTGTGTGCTGGGCTCCAGTGTGTTTGTGGTCTGTGTATGTTGGTCCCTGGTGTGTTTGTGGTCTGTGTGTGTTAGTCGCTGGTGTGTTTGTGGTCTGTGTGTGTTGGTCGCTGGTGTGTTTGTGGTCTGTGTGTGTTGGTCCCTGGTGTGTTTGTGGTCTGTGTGTGCTGGGCTCCAGTGTGTTTGTGGTCTGTGTGTGATAATTACGGGTGTGGAGTTTCCATCCTGCAGTTCCTAACAAGGGCTTCAGATGGCACCTGAGATTGTTGGGTTGATGCTTTGTGATCACTTTGGCAAATTGTTTTAGCTTGGCAAATGTACGAACCATGTTTCACTTTCGCCAAGTAAATACAAATAATATTCCTAGCATGCAATGCAGGTTTTTATTTATGCAAGTAATAACAGATGCCAAGTGGAAATCGTCATATTTACTTGCAGGAGTAAAAAAGGAAATTCCTTCCTTTTGAAGCGGTCATCGAAAATGCTCTAAAAGGATGTGAAAAAAGAATTAGCATGGATCACAACATTAAACATATTGTCCCTGGCGCCAACCCAGAAGAAAGAACTGAAGCACATTTTCAATAATAAAAAAATGGTGCCAACGGCCTAATCTGCATCTGTATAAGTACTGTTTGGCGTTATTACAGTGCTACTGCCCCAAAGTGCGCCAGAAATTACACACCAGGCACATGGCGCCCCCTGCTGATCTCCAGCGGCAGTGAAAGTGTCATTTTCCCAGGCTTCTAATTGTGTCTCGCCTCCGTAGACAGCAAAACTCTAATGCCTGTGGTCAGCGAGTTTTTTTATGGACAAAGGCGGGGTTTTAGGTTTTCGCATCTGCAGGAATCGGGATATTTTTATGGCGCTGTGTTTTCCATTTCTTTAGCTTACAGACTTTAATCTGCTTTCACTTCACTGCTGCATGGAAACCACCACAGCTTCTATTTATCCACCGACCACTATATACAGGGAGTGGAAAGTTTATTGAGCAACTCGGCCCTCTCCCCTCGATCATGAGATCAGCAGAGAGCACCCCTGGAGGGTCTCACAGAGCGGCCCCTCCCCTGATGGCTCTTTCCACTAGAGCCCTCACCCCTCCGCAGCCGGCCCCGCCCCCTTGAAAGGGGTCTGGATGTCAAGATTTCGCGGGCACTTTAGTAAAAATCCCGCCATTTTTACAAAAGTGCCGATTTCGCGGGCACTTTTGAAAAAATCGCGGCATTTTCACGAAAGTGCCGATTTCGCGGCAAATCGCGAAATCGCGATATCCTGGAGGGTCTGTATATGGATCCCTCCTATGATGGCTGAAAATTAGGCTGTTTGAGCTAGCATGGTGGTCAATCAAAAATAGTCAAACTGGCGCCAACACACTTGCCACAGTCTATTAATGATCAGAATTTCACCATAGATGGTAACCTCATTATCAGTTTCGACTGCACTCTAATTTTGATCATGGAGTTCTCTTAAAATTGAGAGTAGACTTGGGGGGGGGGGGGCGGTGTAGCCAATTGAATCATAAATCGATAAAGCAACAACAAAGATTTCCCCATATCTCTGCCGATTTCTTTGCTATCACCCAAAGGCTAAAACAGTGGTCAAGTGCCCCTCTGTGAAGCCACCCTCTTATGTCGTGATTACATTTGTATCTTCAATCCATTTCTTCATTGCTTGCAATATGATGCTGCATGAACTTTTGTCACTACATCTCTAAGACTTATCAATTGGTTACTTTTTTTGGAATGAAGTGTTAATTTTTTAGGTTTTGCACTGTGCTAGTGAAATCTCTTGTATTTAATATATCTTAAAAGGGTGCTCTTATCAGTTCCTGTATTTGTGTGGAATTTTCTTTATCTTGTTAACTTCTCCTGGCTGCAAGCATTTATAAAACGTGTCTTCTGCTAAAGCTGTTCAGGCTGTTCAAGCCCCATTCATTGTCAAGATAAGATCCCTTCCCAGGGAAAAGGCAGACAGCTTCTAAAGTAAGTGGGAAGGCTTACTTTTTATTACTTTGTTGTATAAAGCAGATGCTTTAGCCTTAGAACGTTAGGGGCATTTCCTATTCATCCCACAGTACCTTTCTTTGCACTTTGAAGCGATTATCGGATCGATTTTGACAATTTAATCTATTTGGTCGTTATGATCAAATTCTAAATGTTATAATAAACACTGTACGTCAAAAATAAAGTTAATATACAAGAGCTGTGCTATATTTTACTACTAAACAGGCAGTCACAAATGCAGCTATCTTGCAGGCTCTAGGATCATGGTTTGAATGGTGCAGCAGGTGTAATGGTACAGGGTCCACACATAATACTGCTATATTGACCACTAACCAGGCAGTCACAGCTGCAGTCACCTTACACTTAATTTGAATACTACATCACGTGCAGTGGCACCGGGGTCAAAGGTCTATGGACCCCAGTAAACCCAGATTATTGCTAAAATTGAATACTAAACAGGCATTCACAAGTGTAGTTATCTCACAGGCACTAGTTTCATCTTTTCAATAGTACAGCAGGTGCAGTGGCACCTGGACTAGAAGCTCCAGGCCTTCCACTATGCACCAGTTATTGCTATATTTTGCAACTAAACAGGTAGTCACAAGTGCAGTTATCTTTCAGACACTAAGGTCATGATTTGAATGGTGCAGCAGGTGCAGTGGTACTGGGCAAAAAAGTTGTCAGAACACCTCTAACACCTAATATGGCTATATTTTACAACTAAACAGGCAGTCACAATTGCAGTTACCTTGCAGGCGCTAGGGTCATGATTTTAATGGTACAGCAGGTGCAGTGACCCCAGAGACCAAAGTTCATAGAAACCCCTCTAAACACCAAATATTGCATTATTTTGCTACTAAAGCGGCAGTTACAAGTGCAGTTACCTTACAGGCAATAGGGTAATGATTTGAATGGTGCAGCTGGTGCAGTGGGACTAGGGCCAAAATTTGTCATAACTCCTCTAAACCCCAAATATTGCTATATTTTACTACTAAACAGGCAGTCACAAATGCAGTTATCTTGCAGGCACTAGTTGCATGATTTGAATGGTGCAGCAGGTACAGTGGCACCGGTCCCAAAGGTTGTCCGAACTCCTCTAAACACGTAATGTTGCTATTACATCAATTAATTCTATTATTTCCCTCTTTCATTTTTAAATATTTTGCAATTACTTACCCGCACTATACCACTAATAATAACAGCACAATATATTACATTTTTATACATAAACAAGTCATAACACTTTAACAGATTTTATGTAACTTATATTGTACAACTACTCAGCAAGCTACAACTTACAACAAAAAACAGCTTATTATTAATCACAAAGGTGAAACCTAATGCATTTACTAATGCGTGTTATATGTTTGCTTAATGACTGCTCCTTTCCCACTTTCTGGGAATTGACCGGGCTGGGTGAGCCATTGAATGTGGGAGCATACAGTCTAGCCCACCAATCAATATTAGTCTTAGTCATCACTACTGGTAGGTTATCGAGACCCACAGCTCTTGTTAAATTTAAAGATCTAATAGTATGTCTACAAGTTTCAGCAGCATATAAATCAACTATTGAGGACTCATTTGTGTGCTCTGCCGGATGCTTAACATATGGTGATAAGCTGAAACCTTCTCCCAAAAGGTTTTCCAAGATTCTTCAGATACTATACAGTTAACTATAGGTTGTTTCTTTAAGAGAATGTATGATGGAACAACGCATGCCTTTACCTCATAATGCTTTTACTACGCATACCTTTACAACACAAAGTAAGTATATGTTAAAGTAAGTGAAATGAGTGTGTGTAGTTATTAATTGTAACCCCTCTTTAAATTTTTTTTTTTTGACATTTACATTTTTTCTTTATTGGGGAAGGCCCCTCAGCCCCCCCTTCTAAAATTATTTTTAATCCCTTTTGTAAACTTTACCGCCCAATACCGCTGCCCACCTCTAACCCCAAAAAATGCAATACCCACCTCATAACCCTAAAAGCTCCCTTACCACCTAATAGCCCTACCCATCCCACACCCTAAAACAACCTTACTACTTAATACCTCTCCCCACCCCTAAACCCTAAAACATTTTCTTACCTTCCTATACCCTCCCCAGTTCTCCTATACACCCCTAACCCTTAAAAGTCTTTAACACCCTCTACCTCTACCCATCCCTAATCCCTAAAAATGCCCTTACTACCCTATACCCCTACCAACCCCATAACCCTAAAAATTCCTCGCCAACCTATGTCTCTAACCACCTCTATACCCTAAAGTCACCCTTGCCACCCTATACCCCTAACAACCCCTAAACCCCAAAAATATCCTTACTACCCAATACCCCTACTTCCCCAAAGCCCTAAAACACTCTTACCCTATACCACTACCCACTCAAACCCTAAAAATGCCCTTACCACCCTATACCTCTACACACCCCATAATCCTAAAAAGACTCTTATCACCTTTTACCCCTAGCCAACCCAAAACCCTAAAATAACTTGCCACCCTATACCCCTACCCACCCCAACACCCTCAAATGCCCTTACCACTGTATACCTCTTCATACCCCCAACCCTAAAAACACCCCTACCAGCCAAAACCCGTAAACCACCCTTACCACCCTGCACTACATATAAACACACTCTCTCTCTTTTAACCTTACATACACTTACCTTGTGTTGTTAAGGCAAGCTTGGTAAATACATCGCGTTGTAAAGGCAATGCAGGGTCAGTGATGCATGGTAAAGGCAACACGTGGTAATGCCTGCATGTGAAGGCTGTTTTCCCTTGAAGGATCCATACCGTACTAGTTTCCAGAATTCTCTACTGAACCTGAGCTATAGGCCCAAGCTGCAGGCATGACTATGCCCAAAATCCCCGTTTCATCGTAGACCACCATGGACATCTGTGTGCAGATTTATCCCTCTTTAGATCACATAGTGCAAGACTTAGCCCCTTAACATATTAAGTGCTCAAGAAAAAACTTTTGGGATTTTCCAAATTCTGCCTTCTGCCTTTTGCATGGTTTTAGAACTCCTAGTCTTAGGCTCTGTTGTGTCCATTCTATTGGGTATCTATGCATTGTGCACACTAACCCCCATATTTGGTGCAGTCACCAAAGTACGCAGAAGTTTCAGGTCATATTTACAACTAGGCGAACAAATGACTTCCCCTCTGCACTGCCAGGCACTCAAGTTTTTCACCAGCTGTAATTTTTATTGAGAGGTAAATATGCTGTTTTTATTTAGGCTGTTGTTACAGTGATAGTGGTAACCCTGGGAGTTAGTACCACCCAGGGGAATGCGTGAGGTCTGGGTCTGTGCCAGCATGACACTACTTCTCCATTCCGATTTCAGCTCATTTTAATGACGTCTTCATTCTGGGGTTTGTAGCTCGGAATAGGGCACAAAGTAGTAATATGGCACATTTCCTCCTGCTGAGCTGCAGATCTCCCTGCTGAGTTTTATTGAGCGAAATATGTGCTGGGAACAATGCCGGCCAGGTCAGTGCAATATTTGTTGGAGAAAAATGAAGTTGGAGGTTATTGTTGCTTTTTGCTCTAGGGTTTATCTCCGACCATATTTAAAGTGGAACTTAAATCACTGTATTCATTGGTTCTTTTTATTGTTTCGATTAAATATATCTGCCCATTAAATGTTACTACAGTCCACACAGCGAAAGGTGCTGTACAATTCTTAATTAATCCAGTGAATAAAATGATGTGTTTTAAAACGTATTTTTTTATGTTTTTAGATATATATTGCCTATGTATTTGATGACTTTCTGTAAAGTGGATCTCAATGTAGATCAGTGCTTAGAAATACATTTGAAAAATTGTGCAATATTTGTGCACCTCGCGGAGTACCAATTATGGCGCAAACATCCCTTTGTGCCTAAGTCGACATTATCTCTGCAAAACTCATATTTGAGTTCAAAGGACGGGGTGAGGGAGTACTGGCCAACAGGCACTGACACTACCGAAAAAATAGCATCAATTAACGGAAAAGAGTCCAATTCTTTTTTTTTTAGAAACATGTGATTTCCCCTTGTGTTTTTGTCTTGTGAGTTGGGACCATTTGGATGCAAAAGCACTGTGGCCCTAAATTCAGGCTTGGTAGGCAAGCTAAATCTTTGGTTGAGAATAGTGAGCCAGCCAGTGCTGTGTCTACCCATGAGCCACTTCAATTCATTGCAGTGGCGGAGGAGCGTTGCCCCACTGCCTGGCGCAGAACCAGCAAACAAAAAATAAAACAATGTTCTAGCATTTTTTTTTTTAGTTTGCTGGCTCTGAGCCAGCTTGTGCGGGGAGCGGCGGGGCCTAGTAGGGGGAGGAGGAGTGCTTGTGAACTCCCTAAGTACGCATATGTGTTTGGCCGGCCTTCTCAGGCCGACCAAAAGACCCATGGGCACTTAGGTTTCTCCAGCCGGGCTGCATTCAGCAGCCGGGCCGTAAACACCCCATAGACTCCCTGATCTGGGGGGAGCATCTTTCCTGCATGCTCAGGCTGATACCCGCGCTACTCTGCAGCATGGATATTGGATGAGAGTCTTGCCTAGGGGCTGCTAGGACCAGGAAGAGCACAGCAGGAGCGAGGCAACACAGGAGGCGGCCGGCGGCTTAAAGTACGTTTCATAAAAATTATTACCTCCCCACCTCACTCCCCTACCCGCCTCACCACCCTTTGTTAGTGGCGGACACCACTGTGATTTTCTTTTTCAGAGTATATTTCAGCTGCACAATCGAGACAGGTAACCACTCATACCGACATTTCGATCATATCTTGTTCACCTTTAATACAGTTTAGACTCATCACTGACAACATGACTCTTTCATTAACTCCAATTTTCACAATGAGTGTTACCACTTCAAGAGTCCTCCGGGTCAAGCAATGTGTGCCTGGAAGACTAGTATTTATATTATTAATCATCTACCACACACCTGGGCACTGGAGCTGTAGTGCACGTGTGCATTCGCATGGCTGAGCAGTGCTTAGCTCTGACACCCTCCGTTCAGAGGGGGCTGCATTGTTGTAACCACATTTACCACCGTTTCACCTACCATAGGCAGTGTGAAAGAGGTAATTTAAAACAGTGATAGAAATGCTGTAGAGAATTTTTAACGTCGTGATTTGTGTTAGAGTCTATTATCGGGTGGTACAACTTGTTCGCATGTAAAGTTCCAGCTTTTTTTTTTATGCTTTCCATCTCCGTGGCAATGCGGTTGCCACGGAAACAGTAATCTTTCAGAACATCTCTGCTTTGTCAAATTCCTAAGCAGTAAAAATTACTTGGTATGTGTTTATCTCGTAATTTTCAATACAAAAAAATTGAGCGTACCTAAAGAGCCTTTTATTAAATGCACTCTTGCATACTAACATGCTCAGATGCTTTAAGCGATTTAAGGCTTAATCACGGGGTGCCGAAATAATTAGGTCCTGAATCACTCATTACAGATGGTAATTGTACCCTATGTGCATTTGCAAGTTTTTTCACCCAAAATAATCAACGTGGACATGATTATTTCTGATTCTGGGGACAAGTCTACCAACACTCCAGGGGCTAGTGGGTGGGCCTCATTTAGAAGCTATTACAGCTAGTGGTTTTGTTTGCTGTTTTTCCCTGCGGTCTTGCACCTCAGATGGCCTGGAGTAGACACCATAGTATAGTAATTATAACTCCCTTAGGTGCACCATATACACAATGTGTGGTTAAAAGAGTGGGAGCTACCATTGACTTTGCATCTCCGGCGCTTTCGGGTGGACACCGTAGTTTTTTTTTAGCTTGTTGACAATTACAACCAATCACTGCAGCAACATAGTGCTAAAAACTGAAAGTCTTTGTTAAATGAATATATGGCACCCTTTCCATTGGAATGAAAATTATTGATTTTATGAATTGTGTCTATGTCCGGTGGTTGATGGTGTAGAGAAATCCCGTTATTGCAGCCATTTGTTACAGATCCTATGATGTTTTTGGAGGCACCCAAGTGCTCCTTGTATAGGTTTTTACAGTTGGGTCAGGGCTCGAGTCGGTGTACCACGCGGGTGGACTTCATCCCCCCACTTATTTTACCTGGTGGATGCCGTCCCCCCCTGCCAAACAGCTGGACTTCACTCTTTGGCCTCTCTGGGACGAGGCGCTCGAAGCTCATAGCACGCTGCTCGCACGCTCACTTCTCAGATGCAATCGCATCTAAGGGGTGTGCGAGGGTAGGCAATGAGCCCGATGGTGCAAGCCCCCTCCCGTGACGTCACTTCCGGTCGTGACGTCACTTCCGGTGCCAGCGTCCCCCCCCCCAACTTCTTTTTTTAGGACTTGTGCCCTGGTTAAGAAGTTCTCAGTAGGGGTTTTGGAACTCGCTGAAGTTGACTCTGTGGACTACCACGGATTTGCATGGTGCCAGCGTACCCCCACTTCTTTTTTCAGGACTTGTGCCCTGAGTTAGGTACACACATCCCGGCCAGCTTTTCAGAGTAGACGGCTCATCTCTGCATAGCCTTGTGTGATGTCTCTTGTTTCTACCAAAAGCCCGACCTAAGAATGCTTTCTTGTTTCTGTTAAGTCCCAGCTTGTCAAGGATCTTCAACAGTGCAAATAAGGAAGTGGTGGCTATGTAGCCATCAGAAACTTCAGCTGGTGTCTCCTGTACTGCCTTCCAAAGCCCCTTAATAGCTTACCGTTCCAGACTGTGTGGAGGGAGTCGCTTTCCTCAACCTTGAACAGAAGTGCACAATGATCCGATGTTATTTTTAGCAGTTCTTTTATTGGTCATTCATATATTGATAGATGGGTGACTGTCAATAACGTGTAGTCTCCTCAAGTTCCTAGTAACATCACAGGCACTTAGAGTTGTACTCTTCCTGCCTGTTTGCTGTCACTGGGAAACCCTTGGTGGAAACCAACTCTGTATCTATAATTCTATGACCGGACCGGAGGTTTCAGGTTATGCATTATTAATACAGCAAGCATGTAAATAAGCATAAAGAAAACTTACAGTTGCAGGAAAAACCTTCAAAACCCAGAGTTCCAACTAGAACTACAAATCCTAGTACTAATCTGTCCAAATAGTCAATCAAAGCCCATGAAGCTCTGTAAACAGGCTGAGTAACATAAGCACCACCTCTTCTTTGTTGCTCTGCATCCATGTTAAGTACCTCATTTTTTTATTGTATGATGCAGATAATTTTGTTATTTTAAATTGTTAATTTTAAATCTACTTATTTGTTTATTCCTCTCATGTATTCACTTTTATCCGCCACACGAACTTTGGGTCCGCGGTACGTTTTGTTTTCTTCCCCATTTTTGTTTCCGCTGGTCAGGTGCCACGGTGCTCTTCCTTGCCGCCTCCATTTTACAATAGCCGATTGCTCTGGCCATGGTTGCAGGGGCTTCTCTCTCACGAATGCTGGTTTGCAGTCGGACTCCAAATCCATCTTTTTTTCTAGAGCCGTTTCTCACTCTCACTCTCCTGGTTTCCTTCCCTCCTAGCCCTGTAAGCCTGCTGTGGCACCTCTGTAGGCTGTTGTCTCACATTGCGTTCCTGCCTCGCTTCGCGACCCAGCCTCAGACCATCCCCCCAGCCCTCTCCTGGGGTGTTGCCTTGGTGTTTCTTGTCTTTCCCAACCAGCGAGACTCTCCATGTACAGGGCTGCAAAAATATTAACTCCTTGACACTCATACCATGTAGGCTGAAATAATTGCTGATTAAAGGTTGGTACCGTAGGGTTGTTTGTCACATTATTTATCTTCCTGAACAAGCACAAATATTCTGTGTGCTTTACTGACTATGTTCTCATATAGTTACATAAAGTATGTTAGAAATTGGGTTGTTGGTTGAGGGTGGTGTGAACCCTTCTCAAACAACAGCCACAATCCTGGTCAGGATGAACCTAAAAAAGTCACTACAGTAACCTGTGCTTAATACTCTGGTAGCTTGACAGTCATGCTTAACTTGGAGACAATGTGTAAAGTATTATGTAGCACTTCAACTTTAATAAAGTGAAAACACAACACAAGAAAAATCCCAAACTAAGTTAGAAACAAAGAGTACATTTTAATATGTTATTTAACACCAAAATGACAAAAATCCAATTAGTAGAACCACAATTATGATATTTTTAAGTTTAAAGGGGAGAATAGTGCCTAAAAGATCAAAGCGCCAACCGCAGACATCTAATCGCTTAAGACCGGGGTAAAGTTGAAAGTTATGACCGACAACCATGAAATGTGCGTTGGATACATAAGGTGGATTGGGTCCGGTCTCTGCTTACCTTTGGAAATAGGATTTCTTTTGACGGGGAATGTCTGAGTAGGTAAATTTCAGCTGGGCAACGCAGCTAGCAGCGAGGAAGAGACACTATTGTCGGGGAGCCGCTGGGCGAAGTCTTGGTGAACAATCCTACGTTCGGACTTTGTCTCTTTTTCGGAAGTTGAAAATCTCCAGCGGGGAAAGTTGCAGGCTGTAGCCATCGAGGGCTCACGAGACTGGATACCCCCTCTGCAAAGAGTCACTGAACAGGATTTGTTACTGCAGAGAAGAACATAGTGGAAGCTGTCGCAAAGTCAAGATGACCAGAGATGCACCTTGGGCTGATCAACAGGCAGGTATGTCAAGGTCTCCTCTCGGTTCTTAGACCACATTTTGGGCAAATAGAAAATGTAAGTCCCAAGTTTTGGATTTGGGCTATCTAGACACCCTTAGCACCCCTTCCAAGTATCAAAGACTCGGGAGGCACCACATGGAGAGACAGGACTCACTCAGGCTGCGTCTCGGTTAGGGTTCAACATGGTTGGAACATTTTCTGTCCCTAAGTTTCGGATCAGGAGGCCAGCCAACAAGCCCTTGGAGTCACTCTGGAAGTCCTGGTTTCAGGGAAAAGGTGGTAGTGGGGCCAGAGAGCCAGTGTGAAAGATGGCCACACCTTGTGAGGCTTCAGTGGCCGAGGGACATAATCTGGTAAAATCTGCACTCCAAGGGGGGGCCAGCAACCTGAATCCACATCTCTGTATGAGTTAGTGCACCAGGAAGAGGGTGTTGGATAAATACTGCACTGGTTGTCCTCCACCAGGTGGCCTCTTTGATCTGGTGTGGCCTCTGCAATGCCGGACCCGCCTTTTTGGGTAGGGCCTGGCAGCACAGAGACTGCTTCGATCCCAAGCTGGGCCCCCGGTTAGCCAAGAGGCTGCCCGCCTGGCTGGTGGTAGGCATGGTGGCCTGCGGGTGATCTCCAGCCCGGACACGAGGAGAAATAAGCCCAAAGGCGCACATGCGAGGTTGAGAGAAGGCAGAAGAGCCTGGAGCTTCGTGACAACAAAGTTTGCTGGAAACACTCCTCAAACAGCTACAAGCCCAGTCAGTGCTGGGGTCCGTCCTGGGGCATGGAAGAAAGCCTTTTTTGATATGGCACTTCCCCCTACGGCCTTTGTGCCAGATGTGGGGCAGCGCATTCTCCCGGACATTTAATACTTGAATGCTGAGTAGAGATAACTATATATGTTCCCCCTGCATTGCTCCTGTGGTGTGAATTGGACCCTGACGATCTTCTGGTCTTCACATTCTCCCCTTCAATTGAGATCAAAGTGAGAACTGAATAAGGGGGTGAGGCAGGACCAAAAATAGAGCTGGTAGCAGTGTGTGGTAGAGTGACCCTGAGCGGGTCTACCCCAGTTGAAGTGAGCAATACAATCGAACGCAGGCAGCCTTACTAAGTGACATTCCAGTGCTGCGGAATATAGCTGAACTCTGCGGCAGCCTACCTGCATTACATATTAGTTTCCTTTATTGTTAACTGGAGATGAGGAAAAACAATGGAAGACAATTAAAGCTTCAATTTGCATGCAGGATATTGCAGGCAGCATATGCTGAACCCTCTACATCTATAGCACATGTACATCTATAGCACTATTGCCTGGGCACTCAGGGTCCTCCTCCCGAATGGCTGATCCAGATTAAGTCACCAGTAGAGATGCTGAGGTGTTGTGGTGGGCCAGGACATGTACGGAACTCACACAACTTTTGCAGAGGATAAGGACTCCACCAGCCTAAGTGGCCATAAGTGCAATGCCTGCTATTCTATTATATATGGGTCTGCTGTGTAAGGATGGTGAGAGACTGGATGTCACAACTGATGTGGCAGAAACAATGCCCTAAGGAGCAGACTGTCTGAGCCCTGAAGTGCCCAGTTGTCGCCCCCCAACTTGTAATACCGAAGGCTGCTGGCACCTGATGAAGACAATATGGACTCCTCTGCACCCCTGAAGCTGGTTGGGGGTCTCTCTTTGCCTGCTGGTGCTTGCCAGTGAGTTACCCTCTATATACGATTCACGTAATTGAGATCATACTGATTGTTTGTTGTTCCATTGTTTTTCATAGTTATTTTACTCAGAGCGTTAGCATTGTCCTGGTGGGGTTGGGCTACCAGAGTAGGAGGGGGGCTTGAAAGGGTGGGTTGACCTAAGAAAGGGTATAGATTTTGCGTATTGCGTCCACCCTTTTGGATCACTCCCAGTGTGGCTGAGTCTGCCTGATGCCTCCTTCACAACAGCCACCACGGGAGAGGAAGACGCTGATTTAAAATCCCCTTTTCGGATCATGCAGAGCAGCTTTGCATCCATCAAATCTAAGAGGGAAGCTCTGGGGTCCATAATGGATGCAGTATCCCATGAATTGGATAGGTAAGATGCACAGTTGCAGGAAGCAGAGAAGTGTATCTCCAGCACGGAAAATGCAATGGTGGCCAAAAGCGAATCCATGCTTAATCTGGAAAAAGTACTCAAATAATAATAATAATAATAAAGAGTTTTGTAAAGCGCGAACAGCTACCTCAACCAGGAGGTGTCCCGGCGCTACAGAACACAAGTTGACCGTGAGGACTGAGCAGAGTGAGTGACTAGCGTGGTAGGGCAAAGAGCCATGTTTTCAGCATACGTTTAAAACAGGGCTCGGAGGGGGCCTGCTGGAGGGCTGGGGGCAGAGAGTTCCAAAGTTTAGCCGCATTGGCTGAGAACGTCCGACCACCTAGCCGAGCTCTTTTTGCTCGAGGGACAGCAATCAGAGCACGACTGTTGGATCGGAGGGCGCGGGCTTGGTTGTATCTCGGTAGGCGTGTTTTTAAATAATTTGGACATGTGCCATACAACGCTCTGTATGCCAATGTAAGTGCCTTGAACTTAATTCGGCTGGCTACCGGAAGCCAGTGAAGAAGTTGAAGATGCGGAGAGACTGAATGCTTGAAAGGAATACGCATGAGCAGTCTCGCAGCCGCATTTTGGACCAGCTGTAATCGCTGTACCTGGTATTTGGGAAGGCCAAGGTACAAGCCGTTGGCGTAGTCCAATCTTGATGTTACTGTGGCATGAATTACAGTTTTTCGGCAGTTTACCGGTAGGAGTCTCAGAATCTTACGTAGATTCCTCAACTTGCATAGGCAATTGCCAACTGTTTGCTGGATGTGGGATGTGAAAGATAGCTTGTCATCCCAGCGTATTCCCAGGTTTTTTACCGCCCTGCTGGGTGATGGGGCGTCTCCCATCTCCGTCGGCCACCAGAGATCAGAGGGAGGGAGGGGGCCATTTCCAAAAAAGATTACCTCTGTCTTGTTGGCGTTAAGTTTCAGTTTGTTAGTGTTCATCCAGGAGGCTATATCATGGAGGCACCCTTTAAAGCGCAAGAAGTATGCCTCCGACACCTCTGAGTACGGGAACACCAACTGGGTGTCATCGGCATAGGATATTGCTTTGACTCCCCAGTTGGCAATCAGCGTGAATAGAGGGGCGAGGTATAAGTTAAATAGCAAAGGGCTGAGAGCCGACCCCTGAGGAACGCCACAGCTTAGGGGTTTTGGTGTTGAGGAGGATGTCCCCAGTGCAACCTTCTGTGTTCTCTGGGTCAGGTAGGATTGAAGCCAGCTCAAAGCCCTGCCCTGTATGCCCATCTCAGTCAGGCGTGACAGCAATCTCTCGTGGTCGACCGTGTCGAAGGCGGCCGATAGATCCAGGAGCACCAGCATCGCTGAGCTACCTGAATCCATCGACCATCTCAACGACTCTGCCACCTCGATAAGTGCTGTCTCTGTGCTGAAACCGGGTCTGAAACCTGATTGTGTCTCATGCAGAATTTCATTCTCTTCAACAAAGTTGTTAAGTTGGCGCTGAATAACCTTCTCCAGCATTTTGCCAGGAGCAGCCAATAGAGAAATTGGGCGCAGATTGCTCAGATCCAGGGGATCCCCGTTAGGTTTTTTCTTTAGTGGGAGAAGGGTGGCATGTTTCCAAACATTCGGGAAGATCCCGGAGGAGATGGACGTGTTCCATATTTGCTGGATTGTAGGGGCTACAAAAACAGCTATGGTGCTCCAAATTTTTGGCGGGCACGGATCATCGGGTGAGCCTGATTTACAGCGGTTTAATTCTAGCAAGACCGTGTCCAGGGTTAGGGGCTGAAATTCTGACAGGGTCCTGCAGTCAGATGTAGGTATGGCTACATCAGTTTTTAGAGTTTCCTTCTCAGGCCCAAAAGACTCGTAGACAAGTTTGATTTTTGAGTCAAAAAAGTCTGAGATCGTGTTGCACATCATGGCTGACGGTTGAATCTCCCTTTCGATACAGCGGGGTTTGAGAAAGGATTGTACTAATTTAAAAGTTTCTTTGCTTGAGTGTTCTGCTTTCAGAATCGAATCAAAGTGGTAGCTGCAAAAAAATGAGAACCTGGAGGCGAGATCAAGCCGAAATAATATACGTGTTCTAGGAGCCCCATAATCCACAAACATGGGCCGAATGGATGAAAATGTTGAACGGATGCTCGTGGCCCTATTTTGCATAGATGCCTTCTCCATAATATTGATAGTGGACAGAGCCCACAGATCTTTCGCTACCAGGCCACCGAATGGCGTTGCAGCAACACCCATCATAGCCCTGCTCCTTAACTTCAGGTATTGAGACACTGCTCTTCGCATGGCTAGAGAGCAAAGAACATTAATGTTTCAAGGCAATTCTATATCCCTTTTCCCTGACTCCACGATTACCGTGCCATGCAGGAGGCAAGATGAAATTTCACTGCTGTCAAACAAAAGCTGTAGCAGGTGAACATACAGTGCACCATGCTATTTCTGCTGAGGCAGTGGACGTCCCACCGGGGGAAACAAAACATATTTTATACACTACAGCAAGCTACTGAGTTTTTGTTCAAACTTCCACGAGACAATCAACGGTCGACCCCTTGCCTGGGCACTCAGGGTCCTCCTCCCGAATGGCTGATCCAGATTAAGTCACCAGTAGAGATGCTGAGGTGTTGTGGTGGGTCAGGACATGTACGGAACTCACACAACTTTTGCAGAGGATAAGGACTCCACCAGCCTAAGTGGCCATAAGTGCAATGCCTGCTATTCTATTATATATGGGTCTGCTGTGTAAGGATGGTGAGAGACTGGATGTCACAACTGATGTGGCAGAAACGATGCCCTAAGGAGCAGACTGTCTGAGCCCTGAAGTGCCCAGTTGTCGCCCCCCAACTTGTAATACCGAAGGCTGCTGGCACCTGATGGAGACAATATGGACTCCTCTGCACCCCTGAAGCTGGTTGGGGGTCTCTTTGCCTGCTGGTGCTTGCCAGTGAGTTACCCTCTATATATGATTCACGTAATTGAGATCATACTGATTGTTTGTTGTTCCATTGTTTTTCATAGTTATTTTACTCAGAGCGTTAGCATTGTCCTGGTGGGGTTGGGCTACCAGAGTAGGAGGGGGGCTTGAAAGGGTGGGTTGACCTAAGAAAGGGTATAGATTTTGCGTATTGCGTCCACCCTTTTGGATCACTCCCAGTGTGGCTGAGTCTGCCTGATGCCTCCTTCACAACAGCCACCACGGGAGAGGAAGACGCTGATTTAAAATCCCCTTTTCGGATCATGCAGAGCAGCTTTGCATCCATCAAATCTAAGAGGGAAGCTCTGGGGTCCATAATGGATGCAGTATCCCATGAATTGGAGAGGTAAGATGCACAGTTGCAGGAAGCAGAGAAGTGTATCTCCAGCACGGAAAATGCAATGGTGGCCAAAAGCGAATCCATGCTTAATCTGGAAAAAGTACTCAAATAATAATAATAATAATAAAGAGTTTTGTAAAGCGCGAACAGCTACCTCAACCAGGAGGTGTCTCGGCGCTACAGAACACAAGTTGACCGTGAGGACTGAGCAGAGTGAGTGACTAGCGTGGTAGGGCAAAGAGCCATGTTTTCAGCATACGTTTAAAACAGGGCTCGGAGGGGGCCTGCTGGAGGGCTGGGGGCAGAGAGTTCCAAAGTTTAGCCGCATTGGCTGAGAACGTCCGACCACCTAGCCGAGCTCTTTTTGCTCGAGGGACAGCAATCAGAGCACGACTGTTGGATCGGAGGGCGCGGGCTTGGTTGTATCTCGGTAGGCGTGTTTTTAAATAATTTGGACATGTGCCATACAACGCTCTGTATGTCAATGTAAGTGCCTTGAACTTAATTCGGCTGGCTACCGGAAGCCAGTGAAGAAGTTGAAGATGCGGAGAGACTGAATGCTTGAAAGGAATACGCATGAGCAGTCTCGCAGCCGCATTTTGGACCAGCTGTAATCGCTGTACCTGGTATTTGGGAAGGCCAAGGTACAAGCCGTTGGCGTAGTCCAATCTTGATGTTACTGTGGCATGAATTACAGTTTTTCGGCAGTTTACCGGTAGGAGTCTCAGAATCTTACGTAGATTCCTCAACTTGCATAGGCAATTGCCAACTGTTTGCTGGATGTGGGATGTGAAAGATAGCTTGTCATCCCAGCGTATTCCCAGGTTTTTTACCGCCCTGCTGGGTGATGGGGCGTCTCCCATCTCCGTCGGCCACCAGAGATCAGAGGGAGGGAGGGGGCCATTTCCAAAAAAGATTACCTCTGTCTTGTTGGCGTTAAGTTTCAGTTTGTTAGTGTTCATCCAGGAGGCTATATCATGGAGGCACCCTTTAAAGCGCAAGAAGTATGCCTCCGACACCTCTGAGTACGGGAACACCAACTGGGTGTCATCGGCATAGGATATTGCTTTGACTCCCCAGTTGGCAATCAGCGTGAATAGAGGGGCGAGGTATAAGTTAAATAGCAAAGGGCTGAGAGCCGACCCCTGAGGAACGCCACAGCTTAGGGGTTTTGGTGTTGAGGAGGATGTCCCCAGTGCAACCTTCTGTGTTCTCTGGGTCAGGTAGGATTGAAGCCAGCTCAAAGCCCTGCCCTGTATGCCCATCTCAGTCAGGCGTGACAGCAATCTCTCGTGGTCGACCGTGTCGAAGGCGGCCGATAGATCCAGGAGCACCAGCATCGCTGAGCTACCTGAATCCATCGACCATCTCAACGACTCTGCCACCTCGATAAGTGCTGTCTCTGTGCTGAAACCGGGTCTGAAACCTGATTGTGTCTCATGCAGAATTTCATTCTCTTCAACAAAGTTGTTAAGTTGGCGCTGAATAACCTTCTCCAGCATTTTGCCAGGAGCAGCCAATAGAGAAATTGGGCGCAGATTGCTCAGATCCAGGGGATCCCCGTTAGGTTTTTTCTTTAGTGGGAGAAGGGTGGCATGTTTCCAAACATTCGGGAAGATCCCGGAGGAGATGGACGTGTTCCATATTTGCTGGATTGTAGGGGCTACAAAAACAGCTATGGTGCTCCAAATTTTTGGCGGGCACGGATCATCGGGTGAGCCTGATTTACAGCGGTTTAATTCTAGCAAGACCGTGTCCAGGGTTAGGGGCTGAAATTCTGACAGGGTCCTGCAGTCAGATGTAGGTATGGCTACATCAGTTTTTAGAGTTTCCTTCTCAGGCCCAAAAGACTCGTAGACAAGTTTGATTTTTGAGTCAAAAAAGTCTGAGATCGTGTTGCACATCATGGCTGACGGTTGAATCTCCCTTTCGATACAGCGGGGTTTGAGAAAGGATTGTACTAATTTAAAAGTTTCTTTGCTTGAGTGTTCTGCTTTCAGAATCGAATCAAAGTGGTAGCTGCAAAAAAATGAGAACCTGGAGGCGAGATCAAGCCGAAATAATATACGTGTTCTAGGAGCCCCATAATCCACAAACATGGGCCGAATGGATGAAAATGTTGAACGGATGCTCGTGGCCCTATTTTGCATAGATGCCTTCTCCATAATATTGATAGTGGACAGAGCCCACAGATCTTTCGCTACCAGGCCACCGAATGGCGTTGCAGCAACACCCATCATAGCCCTGCTCCTTAACTTCAGGTATTGAGACACTGCTCTTCGCATGGCTAGAGAGCAAAGAACATTAATGTTTCAAGGCAATTCTATATCCCTTTTCCCTGACTCCACGATTACCGTGCCATGCAGGAGGCAAGATGAAATTTCACTGCTGTCAAACAAAAGCTGTAGCAGGTGAACATACAGTGCACCATGCTATTTCTGCTGAGGCAGTGGACGTCCCACCGGGGGAAACAAAACATATTTTATACACTACAGCAAGCTACTGAGTTTTTGTTCAAACTTCCACGAGACAATCAACGGTCGACCCCTTGCCTGGGCACTCAGGGTCCTCCTCCCGAATGGCTGATCCAGATTAAGTCACCAGTAGAGATGCTGAGGTGTTGTGGTGGGTCAGGACATGTACGGAACTCACACAACTTTTGCAGAGGATAAGGACTCCACCAGCCTAAGTGGCCATAAGTGCAATGCCTGCTATTCTATTATATATGGGTCTGCTGTGTAAGGATGGTGAGAGACTGGATGTCACAACTGATGTGGCAGAAACGATGCCCTAAGGAGCAGACTGTCTGAGCCCTGAAGTGCCCAGTTGTCGCCCCCCAACTTGTAATACCGAAGGCTGCTGGCACCTGATGGAGACAATATGGACTCCTCTGCACCCCTGAAGCTGGTTGGGGGTCTCTTTGCCTGCTGGTGCTTGCCAGTGAGTTACCCTCTATATATGATTCACGTAATTGAGATCATACTGATTGTTTGTTGTTCCATTGTTTTTCATAGTTATTTTACTCAGAGCGTTAGCATTGTCCTGGTGGGGTTGGGCTACCAGAGTAGGAGGGGGGCTTGAAAGGGTGGGTTGACCTAAGAAAGGGTATCGATTTTGCGTATTGCGTCCACCCTTTTGGATCACTCCCAGTGTGGCTGAGTCTGCCTGATGCCTCCTTCACACAAGGCTCTTGGTGGATCGCCCCGGAGACCCTATTAGATTTGGTATTTATGGATGAACTGCCGGGGGGAAAGAGTAGAATTCTTTGAGAAAAAAAGAAAGGGACAGTAGACTCGCTAGCCACAGTTTTAGAAGCCTTCAAAGCCACCATTCAGGGCAACTGTATAATGGAGTTCTCCACTCCTTGAATGATTATAGGGCGAACTTAAGGCCCTGGAAATAGTATTGGTGGAAGGAGGGTGTGGTGACACCCTAGAATAAATTAGAGCTGAGATTACTGATTTCAACATCATGGCTGAATGGGAATGCAAATACAGGGGCTGATATGGTCAGGCCAGAAGATCTAGAGAACGGGAGAGACCGGGATGAGCACTGACCGCAATGCTTAGACGTGAAGAACTGCGAATGACATCACTGAGATAACCAACACCCAGGGTATGATTTATCATGATCCTGCTTATATCCTAAATTTATTGATAGAATACCATAAGGCGCTCTAGACCTCCACTGACTTGGTGCTTGAGGATCCACTAGCACAATACCTTTAGGCGGTGGCACTTTGCTGGTACACAGATGGGCATAGACACTTCCTGGAACAGTCCTTTAGATAAATGAACTCTTGACTGTAAGCGGCTCACTGCCCACTTGTAAAGCGCTGGGAATGTACGGTATCCAAGCAGAATTCTTTAAGAGGTATGCTCGGCAACTAGGCCCTTAACTGCTAGTGCTATTTGAGGAAACTCTACAGAAGGGAACCCTGGCACTGACCATGCAAGAGGCAGTGATCATCGTTCTCCGGATCCCAGACTGCCTGCTGGCACAATAACCTAGTGTGAAGTTTATTGTGTTAAATCAGGGCACAGTCGTTTGAAGTGCAAGTGAGTCTGTGCACAGCTCTTCCCCCGCCATCCTGCCAGAGATTGCCTATCTAGGCACACCAAGTCCATCTATTGTGTCACTGTCTTAGAGGAATGCCCAAAGACCAATTACACCTATTCATGTGATCCAGGAACAGGCTGGATGCACCAAATAGTTAGGATAAGAAAATAGCAACTTTCTAAAAGTGATATTTTCAGAATTGTGATTTAAAAATCCAACTTTACCATGAAAGAGAATTTAAAATGACAATTCCCCAGACGTCAAACATGACTTTACTACCTTCTCTCAATCAAAAATTGTCACTTAATTATTAATAATACGGTAACCCAATGTTATCCTATAGGAGAAGTAGACTTCACAGGAGTGAAAAATACATTTGATGCGTTTTTCACTACTTGGACAGGTAAAACTTAAAACTACATGTCCAACTTTTTAATTACAATGCACTCTGCCTTATGGGCTGTCTAGGGCCTAATTTAGGGGTAACATATATGTAATAAAAAGGGAGTTTAAGGCTTGGCCAGAAGAAGCTAATGTCCCTTACGCTTTGCACCCTAGCTGCTTCCTGAGCAATATCTTCTAGGTGAAAAAAAAAGATGAAGGCTTGCTCCTGGTTATCAGTCTCAGGGATTTCAATACCTGTATTCTCTACCATCCCTTCAAGATGGCGGGGATTTACTTGTTGAGAGATCTCTTAAGCCAAGTCAATTTTTTGGTCCATCTCAACTTGAAAGATGCTTAGTCAACGGTTTCCATTTTTCCTCTGCACTGGTGTTGCTTGCATTGTCGGTAGAGGATCACATTTTACAATTTCTGGGCAATACCCTTTGGACTTTTCTTGGTTCCCTGGTGCTTTAACAAGCTGCAATGGCCAGTATATGAGAGCCAGGAGTATGTGTTTGAACATCTACTTAGATGATTTCCTGTTGATGTCACAGAACCCAGACATGCTGATGCAACATTGGAGCTGATAATCTCACTTCTTTAAGCTCTAGGGTTTGTTATAAATTGCGACAAATTCGACCAGCTGCCTACCCAAATCTGATTCCGTTTCAGCGACCCTTGCTCTTCCAGCCCTGAAGATGAGAGCTATTAAAAAAGAGATCCACAGAACGCTGTCAAAACAGACCCTGACTCTTCGCTAGCTGGCAAGATTGGTTGGACCTCTGGCATCCTCTATTCGGCAATTTTTCTCTGAAATGCTCCACTATCGTGTTCTTCAGCTTCTTCTGATCACACACTTACAGAAGGGCCTATCTTACTCAGACAAAGTACAGTTGATTCCAGAAGTGTGTCACAAATTATAATAGTGGCTCAATCACATGGGCGCATGGAACGGGAAGGCTATTTTGGCCTCATTCCAGACACATTGTGATTGAATTGGACACCAGCTGTTTAGGTTGGGGTGCTACCTATGGAAACCTGACTAATAGAGTAGATCAGTGGTTCCCAAACTTTTCACTCCTGAGGACCCCCATTGAGTCACTACTGGCAGCCGGGGACCCTCAGGCAATTTGTATGATTTAAATGTCAAACATTAAACTGTAATTCAAAGAAAAAAACACACAAACATGTGCACATCAAATAAAGACTAGACTTAAATTACTAAAGATTTTAGTATTTTTATTTTAAATATTAGCAAAAATAGAAAAATCCTAATGGAAAGGTTGGTGGGCATCTCGCGACTAACTTTTCATTGTTTGGTTTTATTTCACAGCCCGGGACTCCTGCTCCTGCCAAGGCTGGACTGGAAACTTAAAGCTGCTCTGACAAATGTTGTCAGACTAGTCCCCATACAGTGCACACCAAGTCCAGCGAGTGAGTCTGACCACTACAAAGGGGGCATTAGGGGCCTCTCCCCCAAGAACATTTGGGGAAAATGGTGCATTTTACAACACATTTGTCATAATATATTGAATTGAAATAATGACCTTACTAAGCACCAGCATACAACAATCTTTTGTCAATCTTCATTGATTCCCTCACTACTACCCTCCAACAGTGCCTCTCATCTCTCCATAGCCCCACTGGCACATGTATTTAATTTGTTTTATAGCACCTCTCATACCACTGTAGGGTGTCAGAGCACTTTACATCACACAGATACAGAGACAATGAATCATACGTCTGTAAAGCAGTGACTAGAAAATGTTACATGAGGCAAAGGGGACTACAAGGTGCAGGATTCACAAGTCATCCATACTGCTAGGCATTTTTTTAAGAATGCTTGGTCTGGAGAAGCACAAACTCAGGATTCAGAACAGAACACAGGGGTTAGCATTGCCTTTAATAATAAGGATTTATTTCTACCGAAACAAACCTTTTTAGGAGCATCAGGATAATGAAGGACTGGGAAAAAGCATAACTACTTGTACCATGCAGTTTGCTTGCAGATCTTTGCTGTCAGTTCATAGCTCAATGTGTTAAATGCGATTGGAACTTGTGAACTGCATAATAACAAAAGAGTGTCAGTGGCAAAAGCAGGAACTGACTGAGCTACGCACAAAACAAAATACTGTTTTCTGTTAAATGCATGGTAGACATTCTTTGCAGTAGGCATATTAACCATCTGGGCTTCCTAAGAAGACTCAAAGCTGCCACTGGACGAAACCCCCATCTCTCTCCAGCAGGTACATTATTCACCAGAGTTATCTTGACACTTTTATTGCTGCTCAAAAACTGCTGTTTATACAAGGAACTTTGCATTGCTTTTAAACCTGCTGCTGCGGACCCCCTGGGAATGTGTCACGGACCCCTGGGGGTCCACGGACCCCAGTTTGGGAACCACTGGAGTAGATGGTCCATGTCCGAACTTTCTTTATACATCAATTGTCTGTAATTACTTGCAGGTTCCTTTTCGGGTCTCTCTGTTTTCCCCCAACATGGTCAATGTTGCATCCTACTGAAAATGGACAGAATTTCAGCAGTTCAGTACATCAACTGTCTGGGAGGAGCAAGATCACGTCTTCTAGTGGTGATAGCCAAGAGCCGCTGGAACTATTGCCTGCAACAGCAGATCTTGACGTTAGCGGTTCATCTCCCAGGCACTCAAAATTCAGTGGCCAGCGGGAACTCTTGTACCTCATGGATTCCAGTGAGTTGGAACTGGATCCAACCCTCTTTTCCAAGATCATGTGGAAGTGGAGTCTGTATTAGATGGATCTTTTTGCATCTCGGCTGACCTACCAGTTAGTTACCATGCTTCTTCAGTTGGAGACTGGACCTTTTGGCACAGTCGATGGATGCCTTCTTGCAGAAGTGGACTTGTCTACATTATGCCTTTTCCCCCTTCTATTTGCTTCTGAGAGTAGCCCATCAGGTTCTGAGACAATCAGCTGAGTTAATCCTGGTCTCCTTCCTGCGGAAAATCCAGGCTTTCCGGAGATGCTGGCAAGTGCCAGGCTTTTCAGAACAGGCTTGCGACTTCATCAATAAGGTTTGGGAAGACTCTACTCACAAGAGATATTAAGCAGCTTGGAAAAGAAGGTCATGCTGATTTGTTTACCAGGTTCTGGATCCCATGGACAGCAGAAGAAGTTCATCTCACAAATGTTTTAACTTCCTTAGTGACGGATGGCCTCTCTTACAAGACAGTGAACTCTTACAGATCACCAAACTCTGCCAGTCATCTTCCTGTGGGTAACAGGCCAGATAGAGAGAATCCATTAATATCCAACCTTTTGAGGGGTATGAGGTCTTCAGCCTCTCCTCAACTTAAGCAATCCAGTCCTTGGGATGTTTTCCTACTCCTTACATTTGTTAAATATTGGCCAGAGAATTCTCTTTTATCAAGAAAGCAACTTTCAGCCCAAGTGACACTTCTACTTTGTCTGGTTTCTTGTAGGTGTGTATCAGATGTTTGAGCCCTTGACCTGGCAGACAGTTCATTTATCATGAAGGGTGTAACTTATATCACTTACAAATGGACTAAATCAGCAACTAAACAGGTAGTATTCTGAGCATTTCCAGGCAAACGAAAGCTTTGTGTGTGGGAATTCTTCGTACCTATCTTTTCAATTTACTTAGGTTAACAAATCTTTGTTGTAGCCTGAGAGGAATAGGAGTTAATGACATTTTAAGTCTCATAAACAGTGTGATCAATTTGGCCCCACACTAAAAGTCAGAGTCTGTATCTTGAAGTGTAGAAAATACTTTTTTACACACTCAAAGCCAAACTGATATAAATAAATCATAGACACATACTGTAAAAATGCAAGATTATTAAAGGAAGAACCAAAACAGCATACAATATTGTTCCTTAGCAGCAAAGAACATATAAGAATGTCAGTGACTGCAATGCAAAAGTTGAGAAATAGAATCTGCTGGGTAGACAAATGATCTTGAGCCCTCTCCCCATACATGGAAAGATTTGCAGCATCTAACTAACCCTACACTGACCTAAGAATAGGAGAAATCCTAGTATTCCAAGAAGCAAGAAAAAATGGCTGCATCAGACCCTGACTAGAAGTTCTGTAAGCAAGAGATTGTGTATAGCATGAAGCCACACAATCGGAAGTATCAGGTGCGATCTGTACCTCTCCAAGTCTAGAGGGCATCTAGCTAACTTCAAAGTGAGTTCACTAATAAGAAACACACAGAAACTTCGAGACACATGACCTCACATCATTCAACCTTGTTGTTCCAATTTCCCATGAAGGTCTCAGCACCTGGTATGGTACTCCTATTTTCCAGTCTCTGCTTCTGAAGCATCCTTGGATTCTTCCCTTCGACAGATATTGCCAACTGGCAGGCCCGGACTGGCCGTTGCGGGCACCAGGCAATTCCCCGTCGGCCGCAAGGGTGCGGGCCATTTTTGGGCCCCTGGGGGCCGTTTTTGTGACAGGGCTGTTTTTGCAGCAAAGCTGCAAAATCGGCCCTGTAACAAATATGGCGGAAAAGCGGCCCTGGTAAAGTTCTTGGTGGCATCCCCCCCCTCCCCCAGGGGGAGGAAAGGGGGCCGGCCGAGCACTTTGCCAGGGCCGGTTTTGGTTCCCAGTCCGGCCCTGCCAACTGGTAGCACTCTCGTACTTCTAAAAGCACATTAATAATACAATTCACATATAGTACTGTAAATAAATAAATAAATAATATGAAGAGTTATTCATTATACACTATACTTCATGTGAATGCAGTTTATTAAAATAAATGACAACTGGTCACCTATAAGCACTGCACTAACATACATTTAGTTAATTCTTTTTCAAGTCACTGACGAATGCATTGCATTAAAATGCATTTTAGCGCACCCCTGTACAATCTAAACCTACAGAATAGTATTATTGACAATCCAGTGTCCCTAAAAGAAAAACGGTAAATGTACACACGAGTATATATCAGAGCACACAATTGATGCATTTTCAGACTAGTGCACCACATGTCATTGATTATAATTATATCACACTAATATATAATGCTAACGGTACATATCACACACACACACACACACACACACACACGCTCTCTCTCTCTCTCTCTCTCTCTCTCCCCCCCCCACACACCCCCCCCCCAATTCTGGTTAAGGAATTCTCCCGTAAATAACCCTTCTCAGTGATTGTTGCTAAACTTTAAATTTACATAATCTGAAGTCTCCAGTCCTGCCATAGCATCGAAAACTTTGTAACATTTGTGAACAAGAAGTTTCAATTTTATTAAGGACTCAGAGGCCAAGATTACCACACCTGCAAATTATAGAAGAATTAGCAATTTCTATTGTGATGCTGAATAAACATGGTTCTCATAATGTTAGAATTAATAATGTTTATGAACTGTTCCACCCAAGATTAAAGCACAGTGGTTTATTTGTTTATATTTTCAGTGGCAGATCAAAAGCAAGAATGAGTTTCACAGTTTTGGCAATCCGGAGAAGCTCCTGGTAGCACAAAAACGTGCTTAGGTCACTCAGCCTGTTCATTGCGCTTCATAGGCTCTGATTGGTTACCAGACAAACCGGTACTGGGATTTGTAGTTCAAATTGGAACTTTGGGTTTTGTAGTTTTCTACCGCAACTGTAAGGTTTATTGCATGTTTAGTCACATGGCTGCTATATTAATAAAGCATAGGCGAATGCATAATGTGAAGCCTCCGTATCCTTATTAGAATAGAAAATTACTGTTCACAAATGTTAGAACATTTTTGATTTTATATGTTGATGGGAAAGACAGCACAGAGAGGTTGCAAGCACTAGCAGATATCATGTGATAGTACTGTTTGACTTAATCATTTTAAAGATGAACACAAGTCTCGTCGTAAATATGGCAGACATATCAAGAGCTACTTTGATCCCAATGAACACCTTTGTCTTCACTACTTCCAGAGCCAGTTCTGCTCCACATACTCTGGATAATGGCAGTTATATTTCGTGGTGAATTAAACCTTCGAAAATTGTAATCTGCCGCATGCTGCACAGACTTTCCCCTCTCAGATTTACAGGCTGCATTACATGGCATTAGTGCACCACATTCTTGTGTTTCACAATCCTAGTCACATAGAAAATATTGTCATTTATGTTGTTCCATAAGCAAAAATAAAGCTGTAAAACTAAGGCCCATGTAAGAGTCTGCAGTCGGTGTTTTTTCTTATTGAATTGTATATCTGCTCTTTGCAAGTGTGACATTAAGCAATCCCAGATAATTACATGTTGTGTCAATTGTGTTGTAATCCTGTGCTTTGGGGACAGTCTGCGCAGCGAGAGCTGCTACAATCTGTTGAGAACAGTAGGGAAGATGCACAATTCTTGATTTACAACTTGCTTCTTTTTTCTAAGCTGCCTTTGCTGAGGATGCTGCGTTTTCAACATAGCTGTCTATCATTTCCGTTTGGCTAGATTGTTGAACTGATATTTTGGAAATTGAGGGACAGGGTTGTGGCTTAAATGTACTCGTTTCTCTTGGGTGGGGGCCTGCATGCCAACATCATTTACCGCATTTTTGTAATTTCTTCCTTTTGTAGACGGCTCTATTTTTAATTCCGTGCTGTTCAGTGAAAGGCAGAAAGGGCCGTTATTTTGCAGTATTTGGATGGCATCAGTCTCTTACACATACAAGCATGATGATATAGTAAGAGACGCTAGGTGGCGCTAACGTGTTTTCCACCGTTAAATGCCACATTTTTAGCACTCGATGAAAGGCCCCACTTGCCGGTGCAAGTAGAACGGGCAAGTCTACATTTTCGCCGTATTTTTTTTCTTTTCACATACCATCAGTACTTAATTGGTAAAACAGTAAGCGTCAAAGTCCTTGTCAGAGGGCCACTGCAGATTACACCTCCGATTGCCTCTCCAGCGCCTCCATTGACGGCATCAACCCAACTCGTAATTATCACATTTCTACAAGTGTGACAATTCAGACTATTCCTGATCCCCACTACTTTGAGAATAGTTTCGGCGGTGGGTCGGTTATGTGCCAGTGCCAAGCACCAGAAACTACCAGCTCAGATTAAGCATTGCTTTAAAATTACATAATTTGGCACCAGAATTCAAGCGTTTTATTTTTTATTTTTTATAAACACCCCAAAAATCACTGATTTATGTTTGGCTATTTTGGTTATTACTTCGTCCAAAGTGTAAATCAAAGGCATAAAAAAATAACGAATTAGCTATCACACACTATGTCCAAAAGCAGTATCAAGACAGCAAAATGCAATTTTGGCCCAAAATACCCCTTTTAAGGCCTAGGAAAGAGGCATTTTTCACTGGAAAACACATTAGCGCTTCTTAGAGCAAATGCATGTAATCTTTGCAGAGGCAGCTGTTATCGTTTGAAAGTTGGGGACAAGTGTAAACACCCGTCCTCAATTACTCAATTATAATGCGCCGGCGAGCCTAAATCTTTCAAGGTCGGGTGTTAAGGGAGTGATGGTGCTCAGGGGCGCAACTAGATCTTAATTTCGGGGGGGGCTAACATGGCAAATGAAGGGGCGTGGCTAATGTTAATCAATGGGGCGGAGCTAAAATGGCAGATAATCAGGATCGGTTAATGCTCAGGTCAAGCTGAGAAAAAATGTGGTTAATTCTGCATTTGAAACTGGACAACAATTAGAGCACACATTTTTGTTAATTTGATGCGTTTATATGCTATTGTCTTATGAAAAAGGAACAGAATGTACTGAATTAAAAGGCCAATTTAATATATTTTACTACAAAGCACTTTAGGAACACAATATAACCAATTTTCACAATGCCATTTCAAGGCAACAACCCTTTTTCGCCAGTTCATTAACAATTGCTTCTATAGGAGGACAATGTGCTTGTGAAATCCATAGACAGGTGTGTGGGAATGCCCTAGCTCCACCCATGGAACGACCTCCCAACGCAAGGTAACTCAAGGCAGCTCAATGCTCTGCCTCTCATTACTCTGGAGTTTCTAAACCACGCAAAACCACACAAAGTGGCCTTTGTGTGGGTTAGGTAAATCCCAATTAAATGGGTAAAATTATGGCAGCGTAAAAGAAAATCAGAATGGATGGATACAAGGGTGAAAGTATAGTAAATGTAAATGTGAGAGGATGGATGCGTTAGTGAAGGGATGGTAGAGTAAATAAATATCTGAGATGATGGCTAAAAGGATGGGTGTAAGGTTGGCAGAGTAAATTGAAATCAGAAAGGATGGATGGTTGGATTCATGGATGAAAGGATAGCAGCTTCAGCATCGCACAAATGTATGACATTACAACACATGCCATCACAATGCATGCCTTTACAACGCGGTTGTAACAACTCAAGTGCTGTTACAACACGTTACCATTACAATGCAAACTTTTACCATGCATATGCCTTTACAACAAAGGCATATGCGTGGTAAAAGTTTCGTTTTAAAATATAACTATTTTACAGGTAAGTATAAACGCTATATATATATATATATTCACTGAAAAAACCATAGGTTTGACACCAGTTATAGTTAGCTGGAAATTTTACTGACATAAAACCATTGAAATTCCCACGTTATAGTTAGTTGGACTCACTATAACTTGCGCGCCTGCATTGCACTGCTGATGACGTCACATATTACATCAATCATGACATGGTCAGTGACATCACTCATGACATCACTGATGACACCATCCAGTGAATGTGTGTCTTTCTGAAAAATAAATATGTTTTATATATGTATATGTAAAGGTCGATGGAAGAATAAATGTTTAAATAAGTGTCTTAATGGATTTAAAAAAATAATAAATTGATTGGTTAACTGGCTTATTAAGTGTATCTTAGTGAATACATATATTAGCGAGTATTGTTTAAATATTTAAATGTTTGTATCAGTGATTCACTTTGTGTATAAGTGGCTGCATGGGTTGGTGAGTAGCTACATGTGTGTGTATATGGGTTATTAGATGTTTTTTTTAGTATCAGTATGAGTGTCTGTATGGTTTGGTGGGGGTGTTACTTAGCACATAGATGCATCAATGACTGACTCACTGTTTGTATGTGTTTTGAAGACAGCATATGTGCAGGACTGTATGGGTGGATGAGTGTGTATATGTGTGTGTTAGTGAGTGAATGACTGTCTCACTAGTGTCTTTATCAGTAACTACATATGTTTTAATCTAGTATATGTGAGTATTGATGTATATAAGTGAGTATATGTGAGAGTGAGAGATTGAAAGAGTTCTTGTTTAAATAAGTATGTGTTTCTATAAGTGATTGTTTAAGAAAGTAAGTATGTGTAAGTTTCCTTAGAAGTAAGGTGGTAGTGTGTGTATACCTGTATATGCAAATAAATGGATGTTCAATAGTTTATTTGCATGTGTGATTATGTGTGTGAGTAACTTTTGGATGACTGTCGGTGTGTAACAGGATGTATAGGTGTTTCACTACATATGATGAGTGAATATATGTATGAGTGACTATATAGAACTGTTGGTGAATGAGTGGATGTGTATATAGATGGTGGTATTACTGAATTGGTTGTTGTAACTGGTATGGGTATCTCTATTTTTTTGAAAATGTTAGTTTCTATTTTTAAATATGTGTTTCAAGGGTTACATTACACTGAAAGGAGGTCTGTCACTCTGTCACAAGGATGGTGTCATCAGTGATGTCATGAGTGATGTAATATGTGACGTCATCAGCAGTGCATTGCAGGCGCGCAAGTTATAGTGAGTCCAACTAACTATAACGTGGGAATTTCAATGGTTTTATGTCAGTAAAATTTCCAGATAACTATAACTGGTGTCAAACCTATGTTTTTTTCAGTGAATTTAATAGGTTTTTTAAATGCTAATTCCTAACTATAACTGGTGTGAAACCTATGGTTTTTTCAGTGAATTTCATAGGTTTTTTAAATGCTAATTCCTAACTATATAAGGCCTGAAACCTATGTTTTTTTCAGTGAATTTCAAAGGTTTTTTTAATGCTAATTCCTAACTATATAAGACCTGAAAGCCCACCAGGAATCTCCAGTATGCGCCAGGGGACTGCATTGCACAGAGGTGTAATGAAGCCACGCCCCTTTTTACACCTCTCTGCAATGCAGCCCCTGTGCATGTTTGAAGAGGGGGAACTAATTCCCCTTGCATACTGGGGGGCCCTGGGGGCCAACTAGCCCACCTGGAACCTCCAGTATGCGCCAGGGGTCTGCATTGCAGAGGTGTAATGAGGCTATGACCCTTGTTACACCTCTCTGCAACGCTGCCCACTGCCGCCTTTGCAGAGGGGGAACTAATTCCCCTTGCATACTGGGGGTCCCTGGGGGCCAACTAGCCCACCAGGAGCCTCCAGTATGCGCCAGGGGGCTGCATTGCAGAGAGGTGTAATGAGGCCACACCCTTTTTTACACCTCGTTGCAAAGCAGCCCCCATGCATGTTTGAAGAGGGGGAACTAATTCCCCTTGCATACTAGGGGTCCCTGGGGGCCAACTAGCCCACCTGGAACCGCCAGTATACGCCAGGGGGCTGCATTGCACAGAAGTGAAATGAGGCTATGCCCCTTTTTACACCTCTCTGCAACGCAGGCCACTGGCGCGTTTGCAGAGGGGGACTAATTCCCCTTGCATACTGGGGATCCCTTGGTCATATCTGCCCAAACACCGATATTCCGAACGATTGAAAATGACTTTTCTTGAGAAACATTTGGATTTGGATTATCATGTCCTATACTTTGGAATTTTCGAAAGACTGACTTTGAGGATGCTATAAATTACTCAAGTCTGCCCGAATTGTGTGGGTAAAATTGATACCTAGTCACTTTGAATAAGAATGTACTTACATCTCGTCTAACATTTGGAAGATATCTAGTTATATGACAACAGGATACCGACATAACTTGAAGGAAATAAGAACGCCCTGAAGAAGTTCTGTTGTACAGAACGAAACGTTTCGGCTGGCTGTGGTACATAAACTTAAGGAAAATAAAAGCATTTGAATATACACCAAGATTCAGCGCTTCAATAAGGACTCTAAGTGATATGATTTGATTGGACTTATTGTGCAAGTGGTGCTGTGCCAAACTTTGGAATATTCTCCACTACTCTCTACTACTTACTCTCTCCTACTCCACTACTCTCAAATACTCACTCTCTACTACTCATTCTCTACTACTCTACTACTCTCTACTACTCTCTCTCTACTACTCACTCCCTACTACTCACTATCTACTACTCTCTACTACTCACTCTCTACTACTCTCTCTCTACTACTCACTCTTTACTACTCACTCTCTACTACTCTCTACCTCTCACTCTCTACTTCTCACTCTCTACTTCTCACTCTCTACTACTCTCTACTACTCACTCTCTACTACTCTCTCTCTACTACTCTCTCTCTAGTACTTACTCTCTACTACTCACTCTACTACTCACTCTCTACTACTCTCTACTACTCTCTCTCTACTACTCTCTCTCTACTAGTCTCTACTACTCACTCTACTACTACTCTCTACTATTCTCTCTCTCACTCTCTACTACTCCCTACTACTCACTCTCTACTACTCACTCTCTACTACTCACTCTTTACTACTCTCTACTACTCACTTTCTACTGCTCTTTACTACTCACTCTACTACTTACTCTCTACTACTCTCTACTACTTACTCTCTACTACTCTCTACTACTCACTCTACTATTCACTCTACTACTCTCTACTACTCACTCTCTGCTACTCTCTCTACTGCTCTCTACTACTCACTCTCTACTCTCTATTACTCACTCTCTACGGGAAACACCCATCGCATCGGGGGCGAAACATCGCGGTGCTATTGCACCGCGATGTTTACATCGCATCGTCGTTAACATCGCATGCAACGATGGCGCGATGTCATTAACATCGCATGCAATTTCAACGCATGCGATGTTAATTACATATTGGCTAACTTCGAGTCTTGTGTTAATAATTGGCTAATGGAAATGATCGTAACACGGCTGATTGTAATCAAGGAGGCTTTTAATGACAGGGCTGATGTACAGGGCTTCGGAAAAGCTTCGTCGCAGAACCCGCTCAACACGGCTGATTGTAATAAAAGAGGCTTCAGAAAATGAGCGTAGCAGTCTGTCATATGTTACATTATTAAGCCACCCAATAAACATGCGCAGAACACGCTCAACACAGCTGATTGTAATAAAAGAGGCTTCAGAAAAGAGGCTTCAGAAAATGAGCGTAACAGTCTGTCACATGTCACATTATTAACCCACCCAATAAACATGCGCAGAACACGCTCAACACGGCTGATTGTAATAAAAGAGGCTTCAGAAAATGAGCGTAACAGTCTGTCACATGTCACATTATTAACCCACCCAATAAACATGGCACAGAACACGCTCAACACGGCTGATTGTAATAAAAGAGGCTTCAGAAAATGAGCGTAACACCATGAAAATGAGCGTAACACCATCTTAAGGAGTCTTGTGGAGGCTTTTATTGACAGCCTGTCACATGTCACATGCCATAACAAAATGCATGAATGATGCATGTATGAGTGCTGGGTGGCTGACTGGGTGGATGGATGCATGAATGAATAATGGATGGATGCATGTATGGGGGCTGGGGGATGGATGGATGGACGGATGGATGGATGGATGGATGGATGGATGGGTGGGTGTATGGGTGGATGGATGCATGAATGAATAATGGATGGATGCATGTATGGGGGCTGGGGGATGGATGGATGGACGGATGGATGGATGGATGGATGGGTGGGTGTATGGGTGGATGGATGCATGAATGAATACTGGATGCATGCATGTATGGGGGCTGGGTGATGTATGGGTGGATGGATGCATGAATGAATAATGGATGGATGCATGTATGGGGGCTGGGGGATGGATGGATGGATGGGTGGGTGTGTGGATGGATGCATGAATGAATAATGGATGGATGCATGTATGGGGCTGGGTGATGTATGGGTGGATGGATGCATGAATGAATAATGGATGGATGCATGTATGGGGGCTGTGGGATGGATTGGTGGATGGATGCATGCATGAATAATGGATGGATGCATGTATGGGGGATGGATGGATGGATGGGAGGTGGATAATGGCGGATGGTTGTCTGGATGGATGGATGGATGGGTGGGTGGGGGTGGATGGATGCATGAATGAATAATGGATGGTTGCATGTATGGGGGCTGGATGATGTATGGGTGGATGGATGCATGAATGAATGAATAATGGATAATGGATGGATGCATGTATGGGGGCTGGGGGATGTATGGGTGGATGGATGCATGAATGAAAAATGGATGGATGCATGTATGGGGGCTGGGGGATGGATGGATGGGAGGTGGATGATGGCGGATGGCTGTCTAATACCACATAATGCAGCTCATTTTGCTGACATTCTCTCAGAAACTCGTGTTAGCTGATGCAGATGAGTGGCCGTCTCTCGGCCAGTTCTTGAAGTAAACGGTGTGTCAGCACTTATTGTCACTGCCACATGTCCAGGCAGAACTCCTCGGTAGGGCCTCCAGCCCTCTTGAGGCTACCGTAGTCCACTCTGAAACAGACAGCAGATGCCCTTCCAGGAAAGGAATGCAGGCTCTGTAGCTGAAGTGTGACACATATATTATGAAGGATTCATGCATAGCATTAGGCCATGCTGGCTGAATCAGGCACTAACTTCCCATTTCTCAATTGTTTGAACGCAAATTTAAATTTCTCACGTGCCAGATTGTACCTGAGGTATGATTTTGAGGTCGAGTGCATCTTCAAAACGCAGTGAACTAAATTAATCAAAAAGTGATTTTTTTAAATTAAAATGAAACAAAAGTGCGCGAACAGCTGTCAAATAAAAGTGCAGCATGACCTGGCCGATAAAAGATGAATTGGGGAATTATATATCCTGCACCTAAGCTTTCATGACTGACTCTTCAGCCGCAAAACCACTGACAAACATACAATGAGCTGGTTATTCATAATTCAATAGGTCTGATCTCAGTGACATCCTAGTACTATGAGCTACACTGAAGGACACATTAGATGATCCTTTTCAAGAGCGCAAGGGCAAGTCTGTGTAGCAGACTATAGGGGAGGTCAAAAATCCAGAGTTCCAAATTGCAAAACAAAGTGGAACTTTGCAAACGAACGCATCACAGTTACTTTGATTTTCACGAAATTAGCTGCCAGAATGCAAGAAAGAAGGGGCTGTCGATAGGAGATAATGTCCATAAACATTAAGCGCTTTTCTTAATTAACATCAAGTAAAGGAAAATGCAGGTGTGAAAACAATGCTACAATTAAGTACGGCGATTCCCCAGTATTCTCTTGTTTCTGAAACGGAGACTTCTATAGAAATCTCAGCAAACTAGAATTAAGAAGTATGTCTCGGAAGGTAAATATTAACAGTGCATTCAGTCTATAAACGTCCAATATGATCGAGAAACACCCATCGGATTATTAAAGTGTGCCCTCAAACATCGCGTTGTCATGTCACGCGATGTAAAATCGCCGATGTGACACACGATCCAATTAAATGGCTGCATTTGCGGCGCAACTACGTGCGATAAGAAAACGGCCGATGTGGCTGCCTTTACGATGTAATGGCCGCAATGCTAACTGCCGCGATTGCATTGTTACCGATGGATCGTCATACAACCCTCTCTACTCTCTACCTCTCTCTACTTCTCTCTCTACTAGTCTCTACCTCTCTACCGCTACCTCTCTACCTCTACCTCTCTACCTCTACACCTCTACCTCTCTACCTCTCTCTACACGCACACATATCGCACACATATACACATATATATATGCATATATATGCATATGCATTTATATATATGTATGTGTATGTATATATATATATATATATATATATATATATACATATATAAACATATATAATCTATATAAATACAAATATAAATGCATGCATACATATACATATATGCATACAGATGCATGTTATTTACATGAAAGTTTAAAAAACACTAATAAAAGCAAAGCTAAAAAGCCACCTCATTACAAACAGAATGGCTTTAACTTAAACGAGGGCGAGATCTATTGCATTTTCAATGCTTGTTTACTTTGGTTCCATCAAGAAGGCATTCAGATGTGTCACACATTTACCATGAATTCTGAATGTTAGCACTCTAGTTGCTCATTAGATCACTGTAGTAAAGCTACTGCTCACCAGGGAAGTCTGCTGCTGGTATTCAAAGTGCATGTTTCAGTCTGCATGTCAGAATTTCTTTAATGAAATAGAAGAGGATTTGAGAAGTCACTCAAAATGATCCCTAATTTTTCTTTCTGAAGCACTAATCATACTTTCTATGGCAAAATGAACCCCCTCATTTTGTTCCTTTTTAAATTAAATGTTTTCAGACTTACCACTTCATTCCAATCAAGATGGCTTCTGGTGTGCCATACTTTTGTCATAAGTAAGACTGTTAGCGCTCTAGTTGTTCTTTAGAACACTCTGGGACATTCTGTCATTGGGCTATACTTGGGCTACATCTGGGTGATATTTGGGCTACATTTAGGCTCTTTTGTCTCTGGTGGCCATCTTGGGAGACTGTATGTCAGAATTTTTTAATGAAATTGAAGAGGATTTGAGAAGTCACTCAAAATGTGCCCTAATTTTTCTTTCTGCAGCACTAATCATACTTTCTATGGCAAAATGTACCCCCTCATTTTGTTCCTTTTTAAAATAAATGTTTTAAGAGTTACCACTTTATTCCAATCAAGATGGCTTCAGGTGTGCCATACCTTTGTAATAAGTAGGACTGTTAGCGCTCTAGTTGTTCTTTAGAACACTCTGGGACATTCTGTCATTGGGCTATACTTGGGCTACATCTGGGTGATATTTGGGCTACATTTGGGCTCTTTTGTCTCTGGTGGCCATCTTGGGAGACTGCATGTCAAAAAAATTTTATGAAATAGAAGAGGATTTGAGAAGTCACTGAAAATGTGCCCTAATTTTTCTTTCTGCAGCACTAATAATACTTTCTATGGCATAATATACCCCCTCATTTTGTTCCTTTTTAAATTAAATGTTTTAAGAGTTACCACTTTATTCCAATCAAGATGGCTTCAGGTGTGCCATACCTTTGCAATAAGTAGGACTGTTAGCGCTCTAGTTGTTCTTTAGAACACTCTAGGAGGCTGCAGTAGAACACAAAGGAATCAACTGACAGTCTCTGTCCTTGTTGGATGTACATGTTTTACTGAGAATGTCAGACTTCATTCTCACATGACTGAGAAAGATAATGTGAATTTACAGAAAATATGCTTTCAGTTTAGCTTATAGATCCCCTTCCAAACCACTGTGGGAAAATCATGAGATATTAGTTTCCTTTCAAACATGATTCATGATATCACAGCAGAAGGGAAGGCTTTTTCACATGGTAAAATCACCTTAGAACACACCACAATTCCTAAAATGATTATGGTACCATCAACAAATGATTTATAATGTAACTAAAGTCCTAAAACCCGCTATTAACTACAATGCTTTTTAATGAGGTGCTATCATGTATATTGGTCCCAAGATGGCTGCCAACACTTCTTGGATGAAGTGCTGACAGCCAATCAGATCAGATGTGTGGTTAGGCTCTGCCCAGATATATATATTTTTTTTAACCTAAATTACTCAAAATCCACTGGAGCACATATCTTGAGACATAGCAAAGGCACATCGGGCTACCAGTCCCTACAATTTTGCCAAGTTTTGTGGAAATCCATTCAGCCGTTCGGGCTAAAAGTGAGTCCAACCGCCCTATGGAAATTAACATGGGGAAAACACGTTTTGGGACCCCCCTTTTATCTCGTCCCCCGCTTGACGAATCCCCCCCAAACTTTCAGGGAAGGAGCGCAGCGAGGCAAATTTAAGGAAAATTACAGGCAGATTCCTCAACCGGCGCCAAAGTTATTCCCAATAGAATGTTGCGAATTTCCTATAGAAAACAATCCTAACTATAACTACCTACTGGCGACTGCCAGTAGGTAATATATATATATATATATATATATATATATATTATATATATATATATATATATATATATATATATATATATATATATATATATATATCCCTGTAAATGGCTTATTTTTTTAGTAAAGTGTGTGAATATAAATATATATATTGTCCCGCAAATTGCCCTTTGCATTGCCAAAGCACACGACGTCGCTCTGACCCTCTGGTCATATTTCCAACGCATGCCTTTCAGCTTCACCTTTCATCATTTGCCTGACGCGTTTCGGGGTCGGAACCCCGTCTTCAGAGGCTGCAATAATGGCACGCAGAGATCGCTTTACTTCTTTTCAGACTCAATTTATTTAAACAGGCCCCCCAGTGAGCATATGCTAAGTGCAACGTCATCTGGTAAATTGCTGGGACTTGTAGTCCGTAGAGCGAAGAAATGTTTTTGTCTTTAAGTAAGTCCGAGTGCTCATTATAAATTAATGCTTGTCATCAAATACCTTAGTAGGTGGTGTCACTTTGAAGCACGCTGCATTAGTTGTAGAGCGATGTGCCAAGGGTCTCAACTCGTTTCAGACTCCGGCCTCGCTCTGCTGGATAACGCTCTTCCTCCAACAGGCGATGGTGCTTTTGGCCATGGCCGGGCAGCCGTGTTGAAAATTGTCCCGCAAAATGCCCTTTGCATTGCCAAAGCACACGACGTCGCTCTGACCCTCCGGTCATATTTCCAACGCATGCCTTTCAGCTTCACCTTTCATCATTTGCCTGACGCGTTTCGGGGTCGGAACCCCGTCTTCAGAGGCTGCAATAATGGCACGCAGAGATCGCTTTACTTCTTTTCAGACTCAATTTATTTAAACAGGCCCCCCAGTGGGCGTATGCTAAGTGCAACGTCATCTGGTAAATTGCTGGGACTTGTAGTCCGTAGAGCGAAGAAATGTTTTTGTCTTTAAGTAAGTCCGAGTGCTCATTATAAATTAATGCTTGTCATCAAATACCTTAGTAGGTGGTGTCACTTTGAAGCACGCTGCATTAGTTGTAGAGCGATGTGCCAAGGGTCTGAACTCGTTTCAGACTCCGGCCTCGCTCTGCTGGATAACGCTCTTCCTCCAACAGGCGATGGTGCTTTTGGCCACGGCCGGGCCGCCGTGTAGAAAATTGTCCCGCAAATTGCCCTTTGCATTGCCAAAGCACACGACGTCGCTCTGACCCTCCGGTCATATTTCCAACGCATGCCTTTCAGCTTCACTTTTCATCATTTGCCTGATGCGTTTCGGGGTCGGAACCCCGTCTTCAGAGGCTGCAATAATGGCATGCAGAGATCGCTTTACTTCTTTTCAGACTCAATTTATTTAAACAGGCCCCCCAGTGGGCGTATGCTAAGTATTGTATTGTATTGTAAGGGGTGCTTATAGAGCGCACTGACACCATGGGTTTCCTGGCGCTGGATAGACATAGAGGGTGCAGAGGGACTAACCAGATTGAGGGAAGAGCCAGGTTTTTAGGGACTTACGGAAAAGAGTAAGAGAGTTAGAGGCTTTAAGAGAAGAGGGAAAAGAGTTCCAAAGCTTGGGGGCCAGGTGTGCAAATCTCCGGCCTCCGGATCTACAAAGCTTGTAAGAAGGGACGGTCAGAAGGTGAAGATGGGAGGATCTCAAATTCCGAGGCGGGCAGTAGGGTCTAATCAAAGATTTCACAAAGGCGGGGCAAGGCCCAGTTAGTGATTTGAAAATAAGGCAGCCGATCTTGAAAGCCGACCTTGCGGTAACGGGGAGCCAATGGAGTTTGGCCAGGAGGGGCCTGGCGGACTGCCACTTCGGGATCCCTAGGGCCAATCTCGCCGCTTGATTTTGCACCACTTGCAGTCTAGCTACCGATGTCTTAGGCAGACCGTGGTAGATTGCATTAGAAAAATCTAAGCGGGAGAGGACGAGAGCCATGATGACCTGCAGGAGGGCATCGGGTGTGAAGAGGGATGCCACTTTCCTGATCCTGCGCAGCTGGTAGATACAGGACGAGACCACCGTCCCCACCTGTGGCCCAAGGGATAAACCGGAGTCGATTGTGACCCCTAGGCTCTTCACCGAGGCCACGGGGTGGGAGAGGGACCCAATTCCGCCGGCCAGAATTGTGGCCCCCAGGAGGTGACGCTCCTGCCGGGAAGGAGGAGCTCCGTCTTCCCGGGGTTCAATTTTAGCTGGTTATGGCCCATCCACTGGAGGATGTGGGACATGACTGCCTGAAAATTGGGAATAGCAGAAGGGGAGTTAAGAGAAAAGATGAGTTGCAGGTCGTCCGCGTAATTAAACACGCGAACGTCCCACTGCCTCAAAGAAAGAAGAAGGGGACGAACATAAGGATTGAAAAGAAGAGGGGATAGAGAAGAGCCCTGGGGGACCCCACAGGGTGAGTGCTCCCTGGGAGCCCTGAAGGTACCCAGGCTGAGGGTCTGAGACCTGCCGGTCAAAAAAGATTTGACCCAGTCCAGCGCCAGGCCCTGGATGCCCGCCTGCTCGACACGGTGGAAAAGGATGTTATGGTCCACCGTGTCGAAGGCGGCAGACAGGTCTAATAATACCAGGGCCTGGGGGGTACCCTTGTCAACCCCGTCTCTCAAGGCATCCAGCACCGCCAAGATCACAGTCTCCGTAGAGTGGCCGGGTCTGAAGCCAGCCTGGTTGGCCTCGAGGAAGTTGGAACTCTCGATAAACTGTGAGAGACAGGTGGTGACATGGGCCTCCAGGATTTTAGAAAAGAAAGGTAAAAGAGAGATAGGACGGTAATTTGCTGGAACGGCGGGATCCGTCCCTGGCTTCTTCAAGAGGGGGACCAGAACGGCTTCCTTGAAGGAGCCAGGCACCGTGCCAGAAGAGAGAGAAGAATTTAACAGAGGGAGAATACAGTTGGGTAAGGAGTGGCAGATGGCCCGGAGTATGGACGGGGGACAGCAGTCGTCTGGGGATCCAGACTTGATGCGGGTGGCAAGAGTGGCCAAAGAAGTGGGGTCTAAGAGAGGGAATTGTGAAAATGAAGAAGAGTTGTGGGGGGGCGAAACAGAGCCAGCGCCGGGAGAAGTAACTCGGATGGTGTCCTTAATCAATACAATTTTCTCGACAAAATAGGTGCTAAGAGCATTGCATGCTTCCTGTGTGGCAACCTGGGTGGGGAGCGTCCTGGGGTCGGAGGTAAATTCATTGAGGACTTTAAAGATTTCTTTGGGTTGACATGGGGCCGATAAAATTTTTCCTGATGCATAAGTTTTCTTTGCTGTAAGAATGGCAAGTTTGTACCTATTGCGGGCGGCCACATAGGCATCTCTACTTAAGGGGTGGTAATCTCTCCTCCATTTGCGCTCGAGTTGACGGAGTTCGAGGTGGAGGGATTTGAGATGGGGGGTAAACCATTTGTGGGAGTTGCTATGCCGGGATTGGGGAAACTTGGTTAGAGGGGCAAAGATGTCGCTGGCTGTCGTAAGCCAGTCTGCTACCGACCCGTAGAGCTTATCAGTGCCAGTGTCATTAGGTAGCAAAGGACAGGTTTGGGACAGGTGGGCTAGCAGTTTGGGGGAATCGACAGCTTTCCACTTGCGAGCCATACCGCCCTCCCGCTGGGGGACCCTAATCTGGCCAACCGCCGATATTGTGGTGTCGATCATAAAATGATCCGACCACACACAAGGTGTTATTAGTGGGTGGGAGGACTTGACCCCATGGATCCAGATATGATCGAGGATGTGGCCACCCTTATGGGTGGCCGACCTGACCAGTTGAGTAAAATTCAGGCTCGAAAGACCCTCGAACAATTCGGAAGCATGCGGGCCAGCGTCCTTGTGCTGAAACCAATAATTAAAGTCGCCAATGATGACAGTACGGGGGGAGGAGGTAGCAATGTTGGTGAGTTGATCAATGAAAGCTGAAGGAAAAGACGGCATCGGGTGGGGGGGGCGGTAGAGTACCACGAGGGTGACTGCCCCTGCCTCCGTCCCAAGACTGAGAACCAGGGTGTCCACTTCCGGCAGGGTCATAACCGCAGAAGTAATGATCTTCAGGTCCTTGTGTATGACCGCCGCCACCCCTCCCCCAGCACGACCTCCTGAGCGGTTGGTATTTAACAGGAAGTAGTCTGGGGGCAGTGCAGCCAAGATGTCAGGGAGTGAGTCATCAGTGAGCCAGGCCTCTGATAACAGTAGGACATCAGGACTCTCGGTAAGAAGCAGGTGCAGGATGTCGGCTTGGTGCCTAACCATAGAGCGAGTATTTAGGTATAAAACCCGTACTTGTGACTCAATGGGAGCCGGAGCCACAGATGCTGGCGTTGACCCAAGATGGGGGGATGAGGTACCAGCAATGCCAAGAGATGTGATGCGCGTCCAAGTGTCGAGAGGAAGAGAGCTGGCGAAGGCATGTAGGCGCTTGAGAGCGGCGGGGGAGTAGGGTATAAGGGTAGCAGCATCCCTGGCCCCTGGGCCCGTCCGGCCGCGGACGGGCGCAGACGGGCTTAACTCTGGCGCAACTCCGGCGCGCCTACGTCGCGCCCGCTGCGCTCGTCCGCTGCGCTGACGCATGGGGGCCGTCTATAAAGGCCGTGACGCCGTGATGGGAGGAGTCAGGAGGGCGGGATAGGGGGAGTGCAGTTAAAATTCAAAGTTTGCTGTTCACCGCTCGTTGTCAGCGGGACGGATGAGGCTTGAAGCTGCTCGCACTCAGCAGCAGTGAAAAGGCAAGAATTAAAATAGAAATCGAGTTACAGCGCTCAGCGCGCAAGTCCTCTGCCCTCTGCCACAGGGCTTCGGTCTAACGCGAGGCGAAAGTGGGCGGAGCATATAAAGGCCGTGACGCCGTGATGGGAGGAGTCAGGAGGGCGGGATAGGGGGAGTGCAGTTAAAATTCAAAGTTTGCTGTTCACCGCTCGTTGTCAGCGGGACGGATGAGGCTTGAAGCTGCTCGCACTCAGCAGCAGTGAAAAGGCAAGAATTAAAATAGAAATCGAGTTACAGCGCTCAGCGCGCAAGTCCTCTGCCCTCTGCCACAGGGCTTCGGTCTAACGCGAGGCGAAAGTGGGCGGAGCCTATAAAGGCCGTGACGCCGTGATGGGAGGAGTCAGGAGGGCGGGATAGGGGAAGTGCAGTTAAAATTCAAAGTTTGCTGTTCACCGCTCGTTGTCAGCGGGACGGATGAGGCTTGAAGCTGCTCGCACTCAGCAGCAGTGAAAAGGCAAGAATTAAAATAGAAATCGAGTTACAGCGCTCAGCGCGCAAGTCCTCTGCCCTCTGCCACAGGGCTTCGGTCCAACGCGAGGCGAAAGTGGGCGGAGCCTATAAAGGCCGTGACGCCGTGATGGGAGGAGTCAGGAGGGCGGGATAGGGGGAGTGCAGTTAAAATTCAAAGTTTGCTGTTCACCGCTCGTTGTCAGCGGGACGGATGAGGCTTGAAGCTGCTCGCACTCAGCAGCAGTGAAAAGGCAAGAATTAAAATAGAAATCGAGTTACAGCGCTCAGCGCGCAAGTCCTCTGCCCTCTGCCACAGGGCAACGTCATCTGGTAAATTGCTGGGACTTGTAGTCCGTAGAGCGAAGAAATGTTTTTGTCTTTAAGTAAGTTCGAGTGCTCATTATAAATTAATGCTTGTCATCAAATACCTTAGTAGGTGGTGTCACTTTGAAGCACGCTGCATTAGTTGTAGAGCGATGTGCCAAGGGTCTGAACTCGTTTCAGACTCCGGCCTCGCTCTGCTGGATAACGCTCTTCCTCCAACAGGCGATGGTGCTTTTGGCCACGGCCGGGCCGCCGTGTAGAAAATTGTCCCGCAAATTGCCCTTTGCATTGCCAAAGCACACGACGTCGCTCTGACCCTTCGGTCATATTTCCAATGCATGCCTTTCAGCTTCACCTTTCATCATTTGCCTGACGCGTTTTGGGGTCGGAACCCCATCTTCAGAGGCTGCAATAATGGCACGCAGAGATGGCTTTACTTCTTTTCAGACTCAATTTATTTAAACAGGCCCCCCAGTGGGCGTATGCTAAGTGCAACGTCATCTGGTAAATTGCTGGGACTTGTAGTCCGTAGAGCGAAGAATGTTTTTGTCTTTAAGTAAGTCCGAGTGCTCAAAGTGACACCACCTACTAAGGTATTTGATGACAAGCATTAATTTATAATGAGCACTCGGACTTATTTAAAGACAAAAACATTTCTTCGCTCTACGGACTACAAGTCCCAGCAATTTACCAGATGACGTTGCACTTAGCATACGCCCACTGGGGGGCCTGTTTAAATAAATTGAGTCTGAAAAGAAGTAAAGCGATCTCTGCGTGCCATTATTGCAGCCTCTGAAGACGGGGTTCCGACCCCGAAACGCGTCAGGCAAATGATGAAAGGTGAAGCTGAAAGGCATGCGTTGGAAATATGACCGGAGGGTCAGAGCGACGTCGTGTGCTTTGGCAATGCAAAGGGCAATTTGCGGGACAATTTTCTACACGGCGGCCCGGCCGTGGCCAAAAGCACCATCGCCTGTTGGAGAAGGAGCGTTATCCAGCAGAGCGAGGCCGGAGTCTGAAACGAGTTCAGACCCTTGGCACATCGCTCTACAACTAATGCAGCGTGCTTCAAAGTGACACCACCTACTAAGGTATTTGATGACAAGCATTAATTTATAATGAGCACTCGGACTTACTTAAAGGCAAAAACATTTCTTCGCTCTACGGACTACAAGTCCCAGCAATTTACCAGATGACGTTGCACTTAGCATACGCCCACTGGGGGGCCTGTTTAAATTAATTGAGTCTGAAAAGAAGTAAAGCGATCTCTGCGTGCCATTATTGCAGCCTCTGAAGACGGGGTCCCGACCCCGAAACGCGTCAGGCAAATGATGAAAGGTGAAACTGAAAGGCATGCGTTGGAAATATGGACGGAGGGTCAGAGCGACGTCGTGTGCTTTGGCAATGCAAAGGGCAATTTGCGGGACAATTTTCTACACGGCGGCCCGGCCGTGGCCAAAAGCACCATCGCCTGTTGGAGGAAGAGCGTCATCCAGCAGAGCGAGGCCGGAGTCTGAAACGAGTTCAGACCCTTGGCACATCGCTCTACAACTAATGCAGCGTGCTTCAAAGTGACACCACCTACTAAGGTATTTGATGACAAGCATTAATTTATAATGAGCACTCGGACTTACTTAAAGACAAAAACATTTCTTCGCTCTACGGACTACAAGTCCCAGCAATTTACCAGATGACGTTGCACTTAGCATACGCCCACTGGGGGGCCTGTTTAAATAAATTGAGTCTGAAAAGAAGTAAAGCGATCTCTGCGTGCCATTATTGCAGCCTCTGAAGACGGGGTTCCAACCCCGAAACGCGTCAGGCAAATGATGAAAGGTGAAGCTGAAAGGCATGCGTTGGAAATATGACCGGAGGGTCAGAGCGACGTCGTGTGCTTTGGCAATGCAAAGGGCAATTTGCGGGACAATAAATATATATATATATATCTATATATACACACACCCACATTTCCTTAAAACCCTACAACCCTTCAACCCATACCGACCCTAAAATTGCCCCCCTGGCACCCCAAAGCCCATACCCAACCTGAACCCTCAAATTAACCCAAAACCCATACCCACACTAAACCCCAAAATTACTCCCGGCACCCAAAAACCCATTACCAACCTGAACTCTGAAATTAACCCCCTGGCACCCCAAAACCCATATCTGCCATGAACTCTAAAATCACCCCTGGAACCCCAAAACCCATGCCCTCCCTGAACCCTAAAATTACTACTGGCACCCCAAAACCCATATCCAACCTGATCCCTAAAATTATCCCCCCCTGACACCCCAAAACCCATACCCACCCCAAATCCTAAAATTACCCCCTGGCATCCCAAAACCCATTACCACCCTAAACGCTAAATTCCCCCCTGGAGTACCAAAACCCATACCCGCGCTGATCCCTAAAATTACCCCCTGGCATCCCAAAACCCATTACCACCCTAAACGCTAAATTCCCCCCCTGGATTCCCAAAACCCATACCCGCGCTGATCCCTAAAATTACACCCTTGCTACCCAAAACCTGTACCCACCCTGAACCTTAAAATTACCCTTGGCACCCCAAAACCCATAACCATGCTGAACCATAAATTCCCCCCTGGCACCCCATAACCCATACCCATACCCACCCTGAAACCCTAAAATAGCCCCCTGACACCCCAAAACCTACACCTGCTCTGAACCCTAAAATTACCCCTGGCACACCAAACACCCACGCTGAACACTAAAATTAACCCTGTGGCACCCCAAACCCCATACCCACCATGAACCTTAAAATGACCCCTGACACCCCAAAACCCATACCCATGCTGAACCATAATTTCCCCTCTGGTACCCCATAACCCATACCCACCATGAACCATAAATTCCCCCCCTGGCACCCCATAACCCATACCTACCCTGAACCCTAAAATAGCCCCCTGACACCCCAAAACCCATACCCATCCTGAACATTAAAATTACCCCTGGCACCCCAAAACCCATACCAAACCATAATTTCCCCACTGGCACCTCTAACCCATACCCACCCTGAACCATAAATTCCCCCAGGCAGCCCATAACCTATACCCACCCTGAACCCTAAAATTGCCCCCTGACACCCCAAAACCCACACCTGCCCTGAACCCTAAAATTACCCCTGGTACACCTAAACACATACCCACGCTGAACCCTAAAATTACCCCCTGGCACCCCAAAACCCGTCCCCACCCTGAACCCTAAAATTGCCCCCCTGACACCCTAAAACCCACACCCACTCTGAACCCTAAAATAACCCCTGGTACCCCAAAACCCATACCCGCCATGATACCTAAAATTACCCCCCTGGAACCCCAAAACCCATACCCACTCAGAACCCTAAAATTACCCCCTGGCACCCCAATTCGTAACCCACCCTGAACCCTACAATGACTCCCTGGCACACTAAAACCCACACCCACCCTGAACCCTAAAGCTACCCACTAGCACCCCAAAAAATGAACACTACATTTGCATATTCGGAGGGGACTGTCCTCATTGACGTTTCCATGTATGTAAGTCAAGAACAACATTCACAGTAACCTAGATATGCAGGCAGTAGGTAATGCTGTGCTGAAAAAAGCATTAAAGTTACTGGAACTTACATAAAAAAACTGCTTCCTGCTCTTCTGATACTATACTGTGGAGTCTGGCTGATCAGCAGCACTGCGTCCTGGCATCCAGCCCTTCCCGAAGGTCTCACAGAGTAGATAGGTGTGGGCCAAATGTTTCCTGGTTTCTCCTTGCCTGGGCCTCCTCTGCTTCTTTGTGGGTGCCCTTGGATGCAAAAATAGAAAGATCCATGGACCTGTTCACCATTTATCTGGTGAGCAGTGCAGTAGATGTGAATTCCATCCAAGTGCACAGACAGCAGGGGCAGAGGGATGGCAGTGCAGGTGACGCTTTTCCATTGTAAATTAATTTTTGCTGGCGTCATAGCCCAGGGTTTGCTGTCTGTGCACTTGTATGGAATACACATCTATACAAGTGCACAGACAGCTCACCCTGGGCTATGATGCCAGCAGAAATTCCTTTACAAAGGAAAAGCGTCACCTGCACCTGCCAGCCCTTTCCCCCTGCTTTGCACTTCACACCCCATGCTCACAATACATCAAGTGCTTAGGTGAAATCCCTGCCTTCAGGCAAGGATTTCACCTAGGTGCCACTCTAAAGGAAAACAAGAGGTGGGGGCACTCAGAAAGCATTAAAAAAATCACATTCTCGGATCGGATGCGCAGCGTTAGTGAATCATTTCAGTGCATGTCATCTTAGCCCGGGCAGAGGAGGTGACAGGGAGGGCTGAAGCCCGGTGAGCCCAATGGGTGTTGCGCGCCTGATGGTGCTGCCGTACCAAAAACATTTGAAATTAGAGAGCAAAACGGTGTATTTTACTCTTGTTTTCTAAATAATTTGATTAAAAAGCTGTAAGTAGAAAAGCCACTCTGTAGGAGTACTCTTGAATATTCAAATATTCAAGTGAATGTACATTCCAAGCATTCCATTTTAGGCCCATTATCGCTTTAGTTTTTTTGACAAAAGTTACTGGGGCTTGTACGGCCATCCTGCTTAAATCATATGTAATATAAAATAAACTTTTTTGTCACCCTTGATAAAAACAATGGTTCCCTTGGAGGATGAAAAATAAGCCTTTGTTGCCTAGGCGAAAATAATTATCAAAAAGATTTGTCTGTTTCACACAGTTTTAGGTAAAAGTACATTTTCAATATGTCAAAGGTGCTGCAGTGAATGCAGCATTCAGTGTAGATCTTTTCAATATGTCACAGGTGCTTTGGTGAACGACGCAGTAAGTAGTGAATCAAGTGAGGATAAGTGAGCTATACGTGATATGACAGATAAAATAAAGGAACATGTAGAAGAGTCCGCATTTATTCAAGTAAATTAGCTGGCTCCATTTTGGAATCCATTGCACAGCTGGTAAAAATGTATATAAATCTACATGTTAAAGCGTCAACGTTTCGACCCCTTTAATGATCTACTTTCCTTGGGGTCTTCATCAGGACAATAAAGAAGCACCTATAACGAGACAAGAATATAAACAACTCTTCATGTGGCTCTTTTTTATGCGGTGGCCCACCTAAGATGACTGTAACAAAAGGAATCTTGGTACTTGAGGTCCCCATGTAGTTTGGTAGCCATCCGATGCACCTGGGCGGCGGCCTGTTAATGACTCATCCACTGATTTCCCGGTTGTGGCGTCTTAAAGTCATTGACTGCAGCTGGGAGGTCGGGAGTTAGGTGAAATGTATCATTGGGATGACGTATCAAGACAGGTAGTGTCTCCTTTCACTCTAGAATAAAGGAGCACCATCTTCTCTCAGGAGGAATATACAAAGTTCACTTCATCCGAACTGAGCAGTGGTGGTACCTTGTTTTGCAGTTTTATATAGTGCAAACTCAACCTGTAAGTATTGGAGCACTTTACATGAGCACCTCCTACACACTTACATTACACAAGATCACATTAATTTTGTTTTTTAATGTCAGGGGGAGATTGTCATTTGCCCAGAATCACAGAATGTTGAGCGACGCCGAGACACATACCTGATTGCCCAGTTCCAGAGTCGGCAGCTCTAACAGCGGCTGTGCCCTGTTACCTGTTTCAACCCTACATAATCAGAGGATGCAATTGCATACCTTTCCACCATGATTTGTAGTGCTTTTACCTCGTTTTCCTCCTGGCTCATCCAACTCCTTCATTTTCATTCTGAAAAGGACCTACATAATTTGGCATGGTTGATGCCAACATATGAGATGCTTCAACTGAAGAGGAGGGGAGAGAGTCTGTGCCGAGCCAAGAGAATAGACGGACACCCTGTGGGCTACACGAAATGAATACCTGAATCCAGTCGGCATTTCAGGTACGTTTTAACCTAATACATGAGACGGGCGCTCACACTGATAGATACGGTGTCCGCTGCACAGTTACTGATTAGTCTTCATCTTCCTGAACAGGTCACCCCACACAAAAGCGGCCACTAAAAGATCGAAATAATATTTATCTTGAATTCGGACAACAGACACAAGGTATGGGGCCATGGGAATGAGGACATTTAGCTCTGATTTATTACGTAAACAATCGTACAACGATTGCTTTCTTCTCTCTGACTAGGTTGTTCCTGTGATCACAATCTCCTCCCTTCACGAGGCAGTAGACGGTGTGCAGCGAGGTAAATAGGACGTAGAGATATTCCCTATACTGCCTTTAGTATTTAAAGAAAAGCTTTTGATACAATCCATGCTCCATCCACTCTAGAATTATAGCTTGAAGCATCGTTCCCCAGGTGTTTAAATGACAAGACGCCCTGCCTGAAAGACACAGGTAATTTCTCTAGAATTTTATTAAATAAGGTGAGGTAGTTCATTGAGGCGTATAGGCTTTCAACAAAACTTTATTTTTGTGTCCCACACAGACAAATAACAAAGCCCTGATGAGGGTTCGAAAACTTGATATTCGAACCTGAAACGCGTCGGCACATCTACAAGAGCCAGTCATATCATTGAGTGATCAATTGAAAGACGTTGTATTTTGGTTTTGCTCTTGATTTCACATCGCTTTGTTTTTCTATATTATTAATTCATTTGTAAATAATGATGAAAATGCATTTTGTATATGTATTGTCCTGTGTTACTGTGATATTGTTTTGATTTGGTATTTTTCGCCAGAATTGTAAATATTGTGTAAATGTGTAATTGTGTATCTATTTCTGCCAAAAGATCAAATTTCTTCAAAAAATAAGTTAAAAATAAGAATAATTGGTATAAATAAAAGTACCCTACCAAGTTTCATAAAGTTGTACTTGGTCTCTATCTGATAGATTCTTCATCAAGATACGAGGGTTGGGGCACTTTCTTTGTTCTTTATGTGAAGCCGAGGGAGGGCAGACAGCTGACCAAGAAACAAGCCTATAGTAAGTTCCACCTTAGGCCCATTGTAGTTTCTCCCTTATTTTAGCCAAACTGCACCTTTTAGGCCACATTTCATTTACACACCACATGTAACACATTTATTTTCATGCCACCCTTTTATTTTAGAAAATAGGCTGGGTGTGTTATTATTCAGTTGATCTTCTTAGGATCCATTCTGAACATTTCGTACAAGGTCAAACAACACAGTGCTCTGTTTTTCTGTGCTCAGTAAAGCAACATCTCATAACATTCAGACATAATATGGGCAAAGCTGTAGTTTTCTAGAAAGGCACTTCTTATCATATATATATATATATATATAGAGAGAGAGATGTGCCCTTTTGAAAAACAAAGAGGAGGATTCATGCAGAGCAAAGGTCTTGGAATGGGCGCACCAGCCTTGCGTAACGATGCAGACCACCTAACTGCAATATCAGGTATGGGGTACAGGGCTAATCCCAGAGATCACTGATATTTCTTATTCTCACGTAGTGGGGGTAGGCTTAGACAAATATATTCTCACGTAGTGGGAGTAGGCTTAGACAAATATATCAGTTACCATGATAGGGCTTTTCATTGTACACAGTTTTCTCATCATGCTAATTACTCTGCTTAGTTGTATATGCTTTCTAATCGCAGCAGTACTGCTTCATAATAGACAATGTTAGTTTTAATAAATAGTGTATACTTTCCTCTTGTCTTTCTTTTATTATGGACATGCATGAGTGAGAGAACGAAAGGTGATGATCAGTTTCCACAGTTCCCTTGAGAACTAGAGTGTTGTGTTGTAGGTTGCCAATTCACTTGTTACTCTGGAAGGTTAGGAGTGCAAGTCAGGCACTATGAGCTAATCTGAAAGGTACTGATGTAGTATGTTGCAACAAGCCAGGGTGTCTGCTTCCTGAGAGATATGTACATTTGTGCAGTTGGTCAGTCTGCAAATGTAAAGGCTGCTTGGGAGCTGGTATTTGCGTTAAATAATGTGGTCACTTGAAGGGTATTCTTTTTGAGAGGTGTTGTATGGTGACCTGATGAGCTGTGAAGTTCTTACTTGTAATGGACACTTACAAAAAGTGTTTTAACTAAGTACAGTCTGCACATTACTCAGATCTATATTTTGGAAGCACTTTTTTTTATCTTGTATCTAAATGTGTTCGTGGCAGCCTATCTTATACTGTGTGTAAAGTTCATATTCACAGTGCTTTCTGTTACAGGCTGAGACTTCTTAACACTAAATCACACGTCACTTTTCCCCACTGCACCAACCAGAATTCAGTTATGAATGCACCAACCAGAATTCAATTCTGTGGCTCTCTGGTTACACACACACACAGATATGTTTGAATTAACCAATAGAGGTTTCACAACATAAAAAGTGCATCTGTCACAAATTAGTTTAACTTGCATTTCTTTTTTAGTTTAAGGTGCGTGTTATTTTATATTCAGGTACTTGAAGGTAAAATACGCACAAAATAGTTGTAGAATATTTTGTTCTTTTTAGCCAGGACTTTAATTGCGCCCCCACGCTCACTAACCCCGCCCCCAGTGGAGTCAGGATCACAGTTCCCATTCTTATTATAATGCACTTCGACCGATCGATGGTGGAGAGGAAAGGCACTCAATTTCGCCATCAGTGGCTGTATTCGGTGCAGAAAGAGGGGCAACTGTCTCACTCGAATACATTGGACCGTTGACTCGAGTTGAAAAGGAAGTTAAAGAATTACATTTTCCTTTTGCTGAGATTGGCTCACCATTTGTAATAATAAAACGTGTTCTTTGCTTAACGTTGATGTGTGTTTTATCACTTTTTTAGGAAAAGCACTTTACATCAAACTCTGTTATGCAATGTTTAGTCTATCTGACCTGCTACTCTTTTCATTGGCTTTAGAAGTATGAATTTTTGTTTTGACCTCGTGAGTTTTATTAAAACTTATGCAGGCATTCAGTACAAAAAAAAAAAATATGATGTATAAACCTTGCTATGTGGGGGTCCAATTTACTTTTAAAACTGCACATGCGGTTTACCAGAATCACAAGTAGTCAAATACTATCTTTGTGAAATCTGCTGGTATTTTATCACCAAAGTCATACATTTATAGTTAAATTCATTTATATTTATTATTATGGTCTTGTGGTGGACGCTATCGCTGGAGAAACAAGCAGCATTATGCTGTTAATTGTAACCAACACACATTCCACGCGTCGTTTAAATTTGAAGTATGAACGGGTGGTAACTGAAAAATTGAGGCAAAGCCGGTTAAGGATGCGAGGTTTCAAAAACCCACGCAGTTTGTCTTGGTACAAACCTTGTAAGATGTGTCCGCATCGGAGTGTTTATTACAGGTGGGCCAGTGGGGAAAGTGGGGGTTGGCTACCTCTAATGGGGGTTACTGTGAACATTGTGAGTCTTCGCAAACATATTGCAGGCCGGGTAACACAGAGTGAAAACACAAAATGACTGATATTACGAGAAGGACTGGGAACACTTCCTCGATATAATTGTATTTAATACATGTGTTGATCAGCACATGCAGGTATCAAAAATTTTATTAATTACTGATACTGAGAGAGCAGAAATACTGCTGGACAGGAGGATTACTGAGCAAACACACAAAGATTTAAGCTATTTGCACAAGGCAAGATGGTTTGTGATCTACCTTACTTCAAGTATTTATTTGCCAGACTTGTAATGCACGCAGCTACCCCGGGAAGGGGGGGTCCCAGCGCAGGATAGAGGCAGATAACGGTGACCTCAACAGACAGCTTGAATAGCCAAGTCTTCAGGTTCTTATGAAAAGCAAATACGGAGTTGCAGTTCCTAAGGGTGGCTGGGAAAGAATTCCACATTTTAGGACCAAGATAGGGAAAGGAGCAGCCTTTCATGCAGGTTGGAGGGAACCTAGGCATGGCGAACAGCAAGAGGCTAGAAGATCTCAGCAGACGCGTAGGCAAATAAGGAGTCATCAGTTCCTAAATGTATGAAGGCGCTAGGGCGTTTGGCCTTGAACATATAACACAGTGCCTTAAATGCAATGCGTTTAGCGATCTTGAGCCAGTGCAATTCCTGAAGCAGAGGGGAGACTGAGGCACGCCTCAGACGAAAAAACAACCAGCCTGCAGCGTTTTGAATAGTTTGTAAGCTTCAAATCGAGGTATTATCCGTGCCCAGGTACAGCACATTGCCATAATCCCGTCTGGATATGACTAGAGCCTGAATTACAGTTCTCGCAACCGCCTAGGGAATTAACCAAAGGATCTTTTTCAGCCATTTGAGGACTGAAAAGCAGGTAGCGGTGACCTTGGCGACCTGGCTTTCAGTGAAAGTTTATCTTCAATAACAAAACCAAAATTATTAACCTTAGCAAGTTGCTTTAGGATTTGGATGCCACAGATTAGAAATAATCAGCTCCCTTTTTGGAATTTCCTGATTTTAGGACAAACAGGAAAGTTAGCAGAAGTAGTCCGAAGAAAGCAAGGCAGCTGGCATGGAATGCACATACTTTTGGTGATTGTAGGGCATTGAGCATAGAGGACTTTGTGGCAGATGTGTAGACTTTTAAATATGATACGGTTAGTCATAATAAGCAGTGAAATTGCTTGAGATGTTGCACATGAGCATTAGGTGTTGATGTGTGAGACCTAGTAAAAATCTGGCAGACATATTCTATTGCAACTTGTTAGATTTGGGGGTCTCTAGTTGGCAGAGGTAGGTACCACTGTCCAAATAGGGACCCTTGCTTCTAGTCAGGGTAAGGAGATAACCCTCTGAGATAACCCCTGCTCACCCTCTAGGTAGCTTGGCACGAGCAGTCTAGGCTAACCAGAGGCAATGCGTAAAGTATTTGTACCAACACTCACAGTAACACAGTGAAAACACCACAAACTGACTCCACAACAGTTTAGAAAAATAAAGGTATTTTTAATCTAAACTACACAAGACCAAAACGACAAAAATCCAACATACACAGTTCAAGAATATGGTTTCAAAAAGAGTTCTTAAGGTTGCGTTAGAATTCTCTACGTTGCGATAGAATTCTCTACGTTGCGATAGAATTCTCTACTGATGCGTGAAAAGTTCACAGTTGCGTCACGTTTACTCACAGTACCTTTTAGTTGCAACAAAGTTCCAAAAGCAGAAGCTGGTGCGGTGGAAAATAAGCGATGCGTTGCTCCTGAGACCCTGGGGAGGCGATGCGACAGCCCCGCTGCAGCAGCGGGCATGTTGCGACGAATCCGGTCTGTATGGGGAGGAAGGCCACTTGTGTGGATTCCGGTGCGTAGGTTCCGTAGGAAGTCTGTTCTCGCAAAGGCACGATGCGACGATCTCGTAGGGGCTGCGACGATCTCCGGGGCGACGATGCGTGGTCCAGCGGGGATCCTCTCTCTCGCAGCTCCTCGATGCGTTGATTCTGCGACGATGCTCGCAGCGACGGGATGCGGTCCGCAAGCAAGCGGTGCGGCGTTCTCACCCAGCGACGACAGGCTCTGCGACGATACTCGCAGCGATGTTCGATTCTCCCGCACCGGTCTGGTGCGTCCCGCAAACGAAGGATGCGACGTCTCTGGCAGCGGCGTCAGGCGCTGCGACGATCTCGACCTCCGTAGCGGCGGGAAACTTCTCGCACTGTCGGGGATGCGCTCCGCAAGCGAGCGATGCAACACTTTTCAGTTTCAAAAGTCACTCAAGCTTAGTTTCAAGCTTCCCAGCTCAGGTCCAACCTCCAGAGGCCCCACAACTGGATCAAGCACTCTAGGAGGGACAGAACTCTCTCAGCAGAGTTCAGGGAAGCTGGGGGTGAAGTCCGTTTGTTCCTGGGACTTCAAAACAGGGAGCCAGCTCTTCTCAGGCCCTTGGAGATTCCTTCAAGACAGGGGACACAGCTCAGCAGCAAAGTCCTTCCCCTCTCCTTGGCAGCAAAGCAACAGGTCAGTCCAGCAGAGCAACAGCAGGACAATCTTCCTTCTTCAGTTTCAGCTTTCTCCTTGGCAGAGGTTCCTTCTTGATTTCCAGGATGATCTAATTTTCTGTTGTCAGGGGTCCTTTACTTATACCCCTAAAGTCTTTGTTCTCTTGGTGCATGTGGGCCCTGAGCCCGGTCTGAACCAGTTCTGGGTGGATCCTGAGCACTTTGTTTTGCTGGCTGCATCTTTCCTTTCAGAGTGAGGGGCAGGGTCCTCAGCCGCCCAGCAGGGGGGTGGAGCCAGCATTGTGGAAGGCAGGCACAGCCCTATTCAGCCCAGGTGCTAACTCCTCCCACCACTCCAGTTGCAAATGCAGTCATTCAGCCTAGTGCTGACTCATCCATCCTGCTGGGGATTTCCCCAGCCCCTGTCACTCACAAACCAGACAGTCAATACACAAACAGGCCCAGGCACACAGAAGGGTCAGACAAGAGAACAGCAACTTTCTAAAAGTGCTGTTCTCAAACCCAGGATTTAAAAACAACCTTTCCTAAAAGATGTGTTATTAAATTCTGAGTTCAGGGATACTAGATACGTATGTCCTATCTTGTTCCTATGGGAAGAAATGCTGTTAACCACTGTAGCCAGCATCCCCCATGTTTACCTATGGAGCAAGATAGCCTTACAGTAGTGAAAAACGAAAATGGCTGCCATTCACTACCAGAGCATGTCACCTGCACTAGTACATGCTCTACCTTTTACATACACTGCACCCTGCCCAGGGGGGTACCTTGGGCCTTCCATAGGGGTGACTGATGTGCACAAAAAGGGAAGGGTTAGGCCTGGTCAGTGGGGACACTGACCAGGAGGACATGGCAGTTCTAAACTGCCCATAGGCACTGCAGTGGCAGGCCTGAGACACCATTTTAGAGCTACTCCTGTGGGTGGCACAATCAGTGCTGCAGGCCCACTAGTAGCATTTGTTATCACCAGCCCTGGCACACCCAGTGCACTTTACTAGGGACTTCATGGTGATACAAATATGCCAAACATGTATATCCAATCAGAATAACAATTTACACAGAGAGCATATGCACTTTAGCACTGATCAGCAGTGGTAAAGTGCGCAGAGTCCTATTGCCAACAGCCACGGGTCAGGAAAAATAAGGGAGGAAGAAGCAAAAAGTTTGAGGATGACCCTGCAAGAAGGGCCAGTTCCAACACAACCCCCTTCCAGCCTAAAGCCAGGGTAGACCAAACGATACCTCGATGGGATTCCCTGCTTAAGGCGATAGAACACGGAAACTGGCCCACACAACAGGGCAGTCCTGTTCTACGCTGTCCTAAACCCAGTTGGATCACTCTATCCATACTCTCAGAGTCCACCATGCCAATTCATGTGGAAACCTTCTCTTCACCTGTGGACACCACCTGTGCGGCACCAAGCCTTAATTTCCTCACAGGTGTGTCCCAACAGACCGACAGCAAGCCACAGTGACCACCAACAGTGATCGGTGATGAGACCCAGGCCTCATGCCTCTCAGGGCGCTCAAACCTCTGTGGCGTCAGAGGGTGGGGGGCAGTAGCCCCAGGTGCTTGGCACCCTTTGTCCACTCCCTCTCTTGTCAGGTCAGGTCTGACACTCTGGCACTGACCCACCAGTCCTGGACCTGTATCCAGCGGCTGGACAGGAGGCTGTGGTGGGCTTCCCCACACCCGGTCCTCCTCTTCCTTGGGGCTCTCTACCCTCCCACCTGGAGCGGTACCCCCTTCTAGAATAGCCAGGGCACCTGTGGCAGGTGTCCCGCACCATTCATCCACCAGTTCAGGGGTGCTATCCTGCAACTGGTTTTCCAGGTCAGGGGGGATACCCCGGGCCTGTCCCTCAAACCTAGGCTCCCAAGCCTCCAGGTTAGACAACACCTGAACCTGGCTTCCCCACCCAGGGACTAACCCCTGCAGTGGAACACTTGCCTGGCGCACCAGGACTTCACTCACTGAGGTGCCTATACTGGTAGACAGTACCCACCTGGCCAACACAACGGTGTGGCCCAGTCCACCCCCAGGGTGAGACTCCAGCCCTCCTTCCAGGGGCAACCCTGTCCACCAAGACAACCAAGAACACAACTTTCCTACCAGTTCAGGACCTCCCTCCAGCAACTGGTCTCCCAACCGAGGGTTTAACCCCTCAGGTTGTACCGGGGTCAGGGGCGAGGGCTCCCTCCCTCTGCACCCCCTTCCAGAGCGCTGCACCCTCCCTACTCGAGGGGTACCCCTGGGAACCATATTGGTCAGGACACTGGTTACAGATGTCCTTCCTTCCAGGTCAGGCAAATCCTGAACCTGAACTCCCAACTCAGGGACCAAAACCTGCGGTTGTGCATTTGCCTGGCACACCAGGACTTCTGGGGACTCACATAGTATCCCCTTGAGGGTGACACACAACTCATGTGTCCTGTGACAGTCTGCCTGGCGCAGATCTCCCGACCCCTGTCCACCTGACAGCGCGGGAAGATCCCCCAGGACAGAAGTGAGGTCACCATGGTCACTCACTGGGGACTCAGCCCTTCCGACTGGTCCCTGACCCACTGGTTCTCCCACTGGGGACTCCTTCCCCCTCTCACCCCTCAGTCTGGACTTCTGTACCCTCCCAAATGGAGCGGCACTGCCAGACACCAGAACCGATGGAGGCCTGGTTACAGGCACTCCCTGTTCACCAGACACTAGGAGATCCTCCTCAAATGGCCTACAAGTACAGTCTAGGTCCCCAACCTGGTGTTCCCTTACGGAACCCTCCAGGCCCTGAGACTGGGTTTCGGGCACCATGGGACACACCGTCCCACACTCATTCCTTCTCCGCTGAGTCCGGACATGAGCCCCTACACCCCTCCCACTACACTGGGACCTAACTGGGCTACACTGAACCTCTTCCACCTCACAGGTCTGTAAGATATCTAAGCCACTCCTTTTGGGATCACTCCCCAATGCCTCTTCAGACCCTTTGGAATCCACCAAGAGGTCTGCCTCCAATGCAAGCTCTCTGGGGTCAGAGAACTCACACTCCACCGGGTGTTGGCATAGCTCTGGAAAACAGGGACTTAAAATATGCTCTCCAACAAATGAATCACACAGCCCCCCACAGTTGTTAACCAAGCTACCCTTTGCCTCACCCTCCAGTGCCTCACACAAGTACCCCACAGCACTCTCCTGAGACTGGCAAGACAGTATCTGACTGTCTCTGTCACACAACCCACACTCTTCTGGCTGGTCTTCACATACACACACCAAGGTTTCTACCATGGGGGAACCCCTCTCCCTGTACCTCTCATCTAGAGTCAGTAGAGTGTCCCTCGCACCACTAGGAATATGGTCCCCTGTGCCAGTCCCCCAATCTAATTCAGGGACACTGCACTCCAATGGAACTACATCATAAACCTGAACCCCCTGGTGTATGTCGACCCCCTCCCTCAAGTCAGGCCCCACATCTCTGGGTGTTTGTACCTTTCTCTCAGCACTAGATATCATAAACATAAGTCCAAGGGGTCGCTCACTACTTATCATACCAGCGTGTAGCCCCAAAGCGTTGTGGTCCTTGAAGTCAGCATCAGCGGGTGCGCCTCTGCCTGGGTCTTGAGGAAAAAATCTGTCGCGTTGGCCATCCCTGGACACGTGTTTCGAGGTTGTTGCCTCTCGTCAGCAGGGAGTAGGAATGTATGTAGGGGTGCTGCGTAGGCTGCCAAAAATGTCTTCAGGTCTGGTACCGCTCGTGGCACGTAGGAGCGTAACCCGGGCTCGTCAGCCCCACCGGCTCAAGGGAGCCTGAATGTAAAAGTAAGTCCAAGGGGTCGCTCACTACTTATCCTACCAGCGTGTAGCCCCAAAGCGTTGTGGTCCTTGAAGTCAGCATCAGCGGGTGCGCCTCTGCCTGGGTCTTGAGGAAAAAATCAGTCGCGTTGGCCATCCCTGGACACGTGTTTCGAGGTTGTTGCCTCTCGTCAGCAGGGAGTAGGAATGTATGTAGGGGTGCTGCGTAGGCTGCCAAAAATATCTTCAGGTCTGGTACCGCTCGTGGCACGTAGGAGCGTAACCCGGGCTCGTCAGCCCCACCGGCTCAAGGGAGCCTGAATGTAAAAGTAAGTCCAAGGGGTCGCTCACTACTTATCCTACCAGCGTGTAGCCCCAAAGCGTTGTGGTCCTTGAAGTCAGCATCAGCGGGTGCGCCTCTGCCTGGGTCTTGAGGAAAAAAATCAGTCGCGTTGGCCATCCCTGGACACGTGTTTCGAGGTTGTTGCCTCTCGTCAGCAGGGAGTAGGAATGTATGTAGGGGTGCTGCGTAGGCTGCCAAAAATATCTTCAGGTCTGGTACCGCTCGTGGCACGTAGGAGCGTAACCCGGGCTCGTCAGCCCCACCGGCTCAAGGGAGCCTGAATGTAAAAGTAAGTCCAAGGGGTCGCTCACTACTTATCCTACCAGCGTGTAGCCCCAAAGCGTTATGGTCCTTGAAGTCAGCATCAGCGGGTGCGCCTCTGCCTGGGTCTTGAGGAAAAAATCAGTCGCGTTGGCCATCCCTGGACACGTGTTTCGAGGTTGTTGCCTCTCGTCAGCAGGGAGTAGGAATGTATGTAGGGGTGCTGCGTAGGCTGCCAAAAATATCTTCAGGTCTGGTACCGCTCGTGGCACGTAGGAGCGTAACCCGGGCTCGTCAGCCCCACCGGCTCAAGGGAGCCTGAATGTAAAAGTAAGTCCAAGGGGTCGCTCACTACTTATCCTACCAGCGTGTAGCCCCAAAGCGTTGTGGTCCTTGAAGTCAGCATCAGCGGGTGCGCCTCTGCCTGGGTCTTGAGGAAAAAATCAGTCGCGTTGGCCATCCCTGGACACGTGTTTCGAGGTTGTTGCCTCTCGTCAGCAGGGAGTAGGAATGTATGTAGGGGTGCTGCGTAGGCTGCCAAAAATATCTTCAGGTCTGGTACCGCTCGTGGCACGTAGGAGCGTAACCCGGGCTCGTCAGCCCCACCGGCTCAAGGGAGCCTGAATGTAAAAGTAAGTCCAAGGGGTCGCTCACTACTTATCCTACCAGCGTGTAGCCCCAAAGCGTTGTGGTCCTTGAAGTCAGCATCAGCGGGTGTGCCTCTGCCTGGGTCTTGAGGAAAAAATCAGTCGCGTTGGCCATCCCTGGACACGTGTTTCGAGGTTGTTGCCTCTCGTCAGCAGGGAGTAGGAATGTATGTAGGGGTGCTGCGTAGGCTGCCAAAAATATCTTCAGGTCTGGTACCGCTCGTGGCACGTAGGAGCGTAACCCGGGCTCGTCAGCCCCACCGGCTCAAGGGAGCCTGAATGTAAAAGTAAGTCCAAGGGGTCGCTCACTACTTATCCTACCAGCGTGTAGCCCCAAAGCGTTGTGGTCCTTGAAGTCAGCATCAGCGGGTGTGCCTCTGCCTGGGTCTTGAGGAAAAAATCAGTTGCGTTGGCCATCCCTGGACACGTGTTTCGAGGTTGTTGCCTCTCGTCAGCAGGGAGTAGGAATGTATGTAGGGGTGCTGCGTAGGCTGCCAAAAATATCTTCAGGTCTGGTACCGCTCGTGGCACGTAGGAGCGTAACCCGGGCTCGTCAGCCCCACCGGCTCAAGGGAGCCTGAATGTAAAAGTAAGTCCAAGGGGTCGCTCACTACTTATCCTACCAGCGTGTAGCCCCAAAGCGTTGTGGTCCTTGAAGTCAGCATCAGCGGGTGCGCCTCTGCCTGGGTCTTGAGGAAAAAATCAGTCGCGTTGGCCATCCCTGGACACGTGTTTCGAGGTTGTTGCCTCTCGTCAGCAGGGAGTAGGAATGTATGTAGGGGTGCTGCGTAGGCTGCCAAAAATATCTTCAGGTCTGGTACCGCTCGTGGCACGTAGGAGCGTAACCCGGGCTCGTCAGCCCCACCGGCTCAAGGGAGCCTGAATGTAAAAGTAAGTCCAAGGGGTCGCTCACTACTTATCCTACCAGTGTGTAGCCCCAAAGCGTTGTGGTCCTTGAAGTCAGCATCAGCGGGTGCGCCTCTGCCTGGGTCTTGAGGAAAAAATCAGTCGCGTTGGCCATCCCTGGACACGTGTTTCGAGGTTGTTGCCTCTCGTCAGCAGGGAGTAGGAATGTATGTAGGGGTGCTGCGTAGGCTGCCAAAAATATCTTCAGGTCTGGTACCGCTCGTGGCACGTAGGAGCGTAACCCGGGCTCGTCAGCCCCACCGGCTCAAGGGAGCCTGAATGTAAAAGTAAGTCCAAGGGGTCGCTCACTACTTATCCTACCAGCGTGTAGCCCCAAAGCGTTGTGGTCCTTGAAGTCAGCATCAGCGGGTGCGCCTCTGCCTGGGTCTTGAGGAAAAAATCAGTTGCGTTGGCCATCCCTGGACACGTGTTTCGAGGTTGTTGCCTCTCGTCAGCAGGGAGTAGGAATGTATGTAGGGGTGCTGCGTAGGCTGCCAAAAATATCTTCAGGTCTGGTACCGCTCGTGGCACGTAGGAGCGTAACCCGGGCTCGTCAGCCCCACCGGCTCAAGGGAGCCTGAATGTAAAAGTAAGTCCAAGGGGTCGCTCACTACTTATCCTACCAGCGTGTAGCCCCAAAGCGTTGTGCTCCTTGAAGTCAGCATCAGCGGGTGCGCCTCTGCCTGGGTCTTGAGGAAAAAATCAGTCGCGTTGGCCATCCCTGGACACGTGTTTCGAGGTTGTTGCCTCTCGTCAGCAGGGAGTAGGAATGTATGTAGGGGTGCTGCGTAGGCTGCCAAAAATATCTTCAGGTCTGGTACCGCTCGTGGCACGTAGGAGCGTAACCCGGGCTCGTCAGCCCCACCGGCTCAAGGGAGCCTGAATGTAAAAGTAAGTCCAAGGGGTCGCTCACTACTTATCCTACCAGCGTGTAGCCCCAAAGCGTTGTGGTCCTTGAAGTCAGCATCAGCGGGTACGCCTCTGCCTGGGTCTTGAGGAAAAAATCAGTCGCGTTGGCCATCCCTGGACACGTGTTTCGAGGTTGTTGCCTCTCGTCAGCAGGGAGTAGGAATGTATGTAGGGGTGCTGCGTAGGCTGCCAAAAATGTCTTCAGGTCTGGTACCGCTCGTGGCACGTAGGAGCGTAACCCGGGCTCGTCAGCCCCACCGGCTCAAGGGAGCCTGAATGTAAAAGTAAGTCCAAGGGGTCGCTCACTACTTATCCTACCAGCGTGTAGCCCCAAAGCGTTGTGGTCCTTGAAGTCAGCATCACCCCTACATACATTCCTACTCCCTGCTGACGAGAGGCAACAACCTCGAAACACGTGTCCAGGGATGGCCAACGCGACTGATTTTTTCCTCAAGACCCAGGCAGAGGCGCACCCGCTGATGCTGACTTCAAGGACCACAACGCTTTGGGGCTACACGCTGATAGGATAAGTAGTGAGCGACCCCTTGGACTTACTTTTACATTCAGGCTCCCTTGAGCCGGTGGGGCTGACGAGCCCGGGTTACGCTCCTACGTGCCACGAGCGGTACCAGACCTGAAGATATTTTTGGCAGCCTATGCAGCACCCCTACATACATTCCTACTCCCTGCTGACGAGAGGCAACAACCGCGAAACACGTGTCCAGGGATGGCCAACGCGACTGATTTTTTCCTCAAGACCCAGGCAGAGGCACACCCGCTGATGCTGACTTCAAGGACCACAACGCTTTGGGGCTACACGCTGGTAGGATAAGTAGTGAGCGACCCCTTGGACTTACTTTTACATTCAGGCTCCCTTGAGCCGGTGGGGCTGACGAGCCCGGGTTACGCTCCTACGTGCCACGAGCGGTACCAGACCTGAAGATATTTTTGGCAGCCTACGCAGCACCCCTACATACATTCCTACTCCCTGCTGACGAGAGGCAACAACCTCGAAACACGTGTCCAGGGATGGCCAACGCGACTGATTTTTTCCTCAAGACCCAGGCAGAGGCGCACCCGCTGATGCTGACTTCAAGGACCACAACGCTTTGGGGCTACACGCTGGTAGGATAAGTAGTGAGCGACCCCTTGGACTTACTTTTACATTCAGGCTCCCTTGAGCCGGTGGGGCTGGCGAGCCCGGGTTACGCTCCTACGTGCCACGAGCGGTACCAGACCTGAAGATATTTTTGGCAGCCTACGCAGCACCCCTACATACATTCCTACTCCCTGCTGACGAGAGGCAACAACCTCGAAACACGTGTCCAGGGATGGCCAACGCGACTGATTTTTTCCTCAAGACCCAGGCAGAGGCGCACCCGCTGATGCTGACTTCAAGGACCACAACGCTTTGGGGCTACACGCTGGTAGGATAAGTAGTGAGCGACCCCTTGGACTTACTTTTACATTCAGGCTCCCTTGAGCCGGTGGGGCTGACGAGCCCGGGTTACGCTCCTACGTGCCACGAGCGGTACCAGACCTGAAGATATTTTTGGCAGCCTACGCAGCACCCCTACATACATTCCTACTCCCTGCTGACGAGAGGCAACAACCTCGAAACACGTGTCCAGGGATGGCCAACGCGACTGATTTTTTCCTCAAGGCCCAGGCAGAGGCGCACCCGCTGATGCTGACTTCAAGGACCACAACGCTTTGGGGCTACACGCTGGTAGGATAAGTAGTGAGCGACCCCTTGGACTTACTTTTACATTCAGGCTCCCTTGAGCCGGTGGGGCTGACGAGCCCGGGTTACGCTCCTACGTGCCACGAGCGGTACCAGACCTGAAGATATTTTTGGCAGCCTACGCAGCACCCCTACATACATTCCTACTCCCTGCTGACGAGAGGCAACAACCTCGAAACACGTGTCCAGGGATGGCCAACGCGACTGATTTTTTCCTCAAGACCCAGGCAGAGGCGCACCCGCTGATGCTGACTTCAAGGACCACAACGCTTTGGGGCTACACGCTGGTAGGATAAGTAGTGAGCGACCCCTTGGACTTAGATATCATAAACATGCTGCCACCATCTGAGCTGGACTCCACCTCCAACTCAGCAAAGCTCCTTCCTTGAGCATCCCATTTTTCTTTCTGGGCTAAGGCCCACCGGATCATACCTTCCTTGTTTAGCCGGTCTAATTTTCTGCACCTTTGCTCAGCAGCAAGGAGCCACTCATCTTTCTCTTCCTCACTGTCAGAGAAGTCCTCCTCCTCAGAATCATCTGCTAATGTTGCTTCCCAAATTCTGGCCTCATGGGAATACTGGCATGCCTCAAGATCCCTCCTTGTGGAATCTTTCTCCACGGGCAGCCCTTTCTTCTTGCAAAAGGCTTTTATCTCCTCTTCTGTGTAGATGCACAGGTGGAAAAAGTTGACTTCCATTTGGGCAGGATTTTACAGGTGCAACATTAGCCAGAGTCTCAATATCCAAAAAATACTTTCAGGAGGACACCGGAAAAAACAAACAGTATGTGGTGGCGTAGTGGTCTGCACTCACTAGTGATGTACACCAATTACTGTGGGTCTAGTACAAATACAAGTTCAAATCCCACCGCCTGACCACCAATGTTAGATCTGGGGGTCTCTAGTTGGCAGAGGTAGGTACCACTGTCCAAATAGGGACCCTTGCTTCTAGTCAGGGTAAGGAGATAACCCTCTGAGATAACCCCTGCTCACCCTCTAGGTAGCTTGGCACGAGCAGTCTAGGCTAACCAGAGGCAATGCGTAAAGTATTTGTACCAACACTCACAGTAACACAGTGAAAACACCACAAACTGACTCCACAACAGTTTAGAAAAATAAAGGTATTTTTCATCTAAACTACACAAGACCAAAACGACAAAAATCCAACATACACAGTTCAAGAATATGGTTTCAAAAAGAGTTCTTAAGGTTGCGTTAGAATTCTCTACGTTGCGATAGAATTCTCTACGTTGCGATAGAATTCTCTACAGAGCGTGAAAAGTTCACAGTTGCGTCACGTTTACTCACAGTACCTTTTAGTTGCAACAAAGTTCCAAAAGCAGAAGCTGGTGCGGTGGAAAACAAGCGATGCGTTGCTCCTGAGACCCTGGGGAGGCGATGCGACAGCCCCGCTGCAGCAGCGGGCGTGTTGCGACGAATCCGGTCTGTATGGGGAGGAAGGCCACTTGTGTGGATTCCGGTGCGTAGGTTCCGTAGGAAGTCTGTTCTCGCAAAGGCACGATGCGACGATCTCGTAGGGGCTGCGACGATCTCCGGGGCGACGATGCGCGGTCCAGCGGGGATCCTCTCTCTCGCAGCTCCTCGATGCGTTGATTCTGCGACGATGCTCGCAGCGACGTGATGCGGTCCGCAAGCAAGCGGTGCGGCGTTCTCACCCAGCGACGACAGGCTCTGCGACGATACTCGCAGCGATGTTCGATTCTCCCGCACCGGTCTGGTGCGTTCTGCAAACGAAGGATGTGACGTCTCTGGCAGCGGCGTCAGGCGCTGCGACGATCTCGACCTTTGTAGCGGCGGGAAACTTCTCGCACTGTCGGGGATGCGCTCCGCAAGCAAGCGATGCGACACTTTTCAGTTTCAAAAGTCACTCAAGCTTAGTTTCAAGCTTCCCAGCTCAGGTCCAACCTCCAGAGGCCCCACAACTGGATCAAGCACTCTAGGAGGAACAGAACTCTCTCAGCAGAGTTCAGGGAAGCTGGGGGTGAAGTCCTTTTGTTCCTGGGACTTCAAAACAGGGAGCCAGCTCTTCTCAGGTCCTTGGACATTCCTTCAAGACAGGGGACACAGCTCAGCAGCAAAGTCCTTCCCCTCTCCTTGGCAGCAAAGCAACAGGTCAGTCCAGCAGAGCAACAGCAGGACAATCTTCCTTCTTCAGTTTCAGCTTTCTCCTTGGCAGAGGTTCCTTCTTGATTTCCAGGATGATCTAATTTTCTGTTGTCAGGGGTCCTGTACTTATACCCCTAAAGTCTTTGTTCTCTTGGTGCATGTGGGCCCTGAGCCCGGTCTGAACCAGATCTGGGTGGATCCTGAGCACTTTGTTTTGCTGGCTGCATCTTTCCTTTCAGAGTGAGGGGCAGGGTCCTCAGCCGCCCAGCAGGGGGGTGGAGCCAGCATTGTGGAAGGCAGGCACAGCCCTATTCAGCCCAGGTGCTAACTCCCCCCACCACTCCAGTTGCAAATGCAGTCATTCAGCCTAGTGCTGACTCATCCATCCTGCTGGGGAATTCCCCAGCCCCTGTCACTCACAAACCAGACAGTCAATACACAAACAGGCCCAGGCACACAGAAGGGTCAGACAAGAGAACAGCAACTTTCTAAAAGTGCTGTTCTCAAACCCAGGATTTAAAAACAACCTTTCCTAAAAGATGTGTTATTAAATTCTGAGTTCAGGGATACTAGATACGTATGTCCTATCTTGTTCCTATGGGAAGAAATGCTGTTAACCACTGTAGCCAGCATCCCCCATGTTAACCTATGGAGCAAGATAGCCTTACAGTAGTGAAAAACGAAAATGGCTGCCATTCACTACCAGAGCATGTCACCTGCACTAGTACATGCTCTACCTTTTACATACACTGCACCCTGCCCAGGGGGGTACCTTGGGCCTTCCATAGGGGTGACTGATGTGCACAAAAAGGGAAGGGTTAGGCCTGGTCAGTGGGGACACTGACCAGGAGGACATGGCAGTTCTAAACTGCCCATAGGCACTGCAGTGGCAGGCCTGAGACACCATTTTAGAGCTACTCCTGTGGGTGGCACAATCAGTGCTGCAGGCCCACTAGTAGCATTTGTCATCACCAGCCCTGGCACACCCAGTGCACTTTACTAGGGACTTCATGGTGATACAAATATGCCAAACATGTATATCCAATCAGAATAACAATTTACACAGAGAGCATATGCACTTTAGCACTGATCAGCAGTGGTAAAGTGCGCAGAGTCCTATTGCCAACAGCCACGGGTCAGGAAAAATAAGGGAGGAAGAAGCAAAAAGTTTGAGGATGACCCTGCAAGAAGGGCCAGTTCCAACACAACTGAAGTCTGTTAACCTTGTAAAATAAAATATCTCACCAAAACATGTTGCTCTAATCCAGATAAGACCAAATAACTGCCTGGACAACTGCAAAACAAGAGGCTGATAAAAGAGGAAAATTCTTCTTGAGCACTTTGAGATAGAAGAAGCATGATGCTGTAACTTTCACAATTTGGGTAGGACAATCCACATTTACATCAAATGTAAACCCTAGGTTGTGAACAGTGGGAACAGATGTGGGACAAGTTTCCAGAGACGACAGCCGCCAATGTAAGGTCCATATGAAACGGAAGGCTTCTATATGCAGAACCTCCATTTTGTCCAAGTACAGTTTCTGTCAGTAAATAGTCGTCCGGGATACCGCAGCTGAAACACTTGTCTGGAAATTAATTTGGGCCATTAACACACCTTTATTCCTTCTGAGGATGATTTGAGTATGATTTGCACAAGCCATGAACTCAATGCAAAAGAATTTAAAGAGGCTGGAAAGGATATGCCTCCACAGCCCCACCATATTTCATGTGGTGTCGTTAGGGGGTTCTTAAAAGAAAGGGGTTTCCACTTGGAGGAAATACAAGTTAAAAAGTTACCTGTACAAATGCACCTTTTCACATGATTTACTCGACCATATTTGCCACTTAATTGAAAAGCTGCACAAGTACATTTTACCCATTGTCAGTACGAGGTGCGGCTCCTCTGCAATGGCGTCTCCCCACTAGCTCAGAGACAATAGCTGAAAAATAAACAATATTTTACTATAGTTCTATTTTTCAGTTGCTGGCTCTGAGCCAGCATGTGACCGAGGGGTGGGGGGGGAGGGCCTGGCCATGGGAGGGGGAGGAGGAGCGATAGATGTGCATTTTTAAGTGCGCATGTTTCCGGCCGTCTTAGGCCGGCCAAACTGACATGCAAACTTAGGTTTCTCCAACCAGGCTGTATTGCACAGCTGAGTTTGAGAAACAGCACAGACTCCCTGTGCCTGAGCGCGCATTAATCCAGCCCGCTCAGGCCAATCCTCATGCTGCTCTCATGTTTAAGAGCAGCGCAGGCATTGGATGGGGAGTTATATGAAAAGTTTGGAGACCCCGCTTCAAGATACCCCAAAATTCGAAAATCTACTTCAACCCGAGGAGGAAACCTTGGAGACTGGATTTCCGTAGTTTTTTAACGCCTGCTTTCTGAATTGGGCCCGAGATAACTAATTGGGATTTTTTTTTAAGGAACACATAGAGTGTTACAGTGTCGTAGTGAGGATAATGGACCATCTGTCATTCAAGTCAGGCCTTATAAAAGGTTTTTTACCTTTTTCCATGGCAGTCCCTGTGAGCCATTGCACATTTATTATGCTAACTCTCCCACCCCCACCTATTTTTCTATTTTTTAAATTGTTTTTATTTGTCAGGACTTGTTCCTTGCCTTCTAAATTCAAACGTAGTACTTGTGAACATAATCAACCAATCCATCTTTCATACAACTTATTTTTAATTTCAGTTGATTTATGAAAGTTTAAACTTAGATACTTTTGTGGCAGATCTCTCGGTGGAACCCTTTTGTATAATCACATACTACTGAACTTCAGGCGCTAGAAACTCAAAAGCAGGCTTTACATTACAAGGATAATTGATGTTTGACATCACTCGGTATGTATACACTGAGCTGTCACATTTTTTCATTGGATGCACAGCAGTCGTGCTACAGATTCGTTTTGCTTTATGTTGTCTTGCAGGGTTGTTGTCAAGGAGACAGAAATCTGTGACCAGCATGGTTTTTAAAGATCCCTGCCATTGTGTGTACTGTCTTTACATTAGTTTTACTAATATAATCACGTTATCCAAATATTCTCGCATTAAGAAGAGGAAAGACAATATTTTCTCACTAGTATGTCCTTCATTAAAGCCTAGGAGTGGATAGATCCGATACTAGGCTATGCTACCGAGAACAAAATTCAAATCACCTTTAAATCTATTATTCATGCGGTTTTCATCCTCTTTTGTGTGCCTCTGATTCAAGGAGTAGTCCCAAATCATTTTTTGGGAGGTGTACAATGACCTTCCAGTTCCCACCCGGACCAGCCTCAAAAAGCAAAGTTATGTGTGTTGTCTTCTTAGCAAACCATATGGCATTACATGTGGTATGAATATCAAATATTTTAGCTGGCTCTGATTTTTAGAAACAAAAATAAACGCACATATTCTTGTATTGCACAAGAAAGGGATGATCGTGTTGGAAGAAGACACATTTGCAGCTGTTGTTATCCCTCTCCATCTGGCCTCTCTCTCGGTAGCGGCCTGCATGGCTGGCTGGCGGGTGGGGGGGGGGGGAGGGGGGCATTAATACATTTAAAAAAAAACATTAAAACCTACCTTTCCACTGGCCGGGGTCCCTCTTCTTCACTGCTCCTGCTGTCATGTCTCTGACAGGAACAGGAAGCAGGCAGCCTCCCCTCCCCAAAGCCAATCACAACCCTGCAGAGGAGCATTACGATTGGTTATGACGCTGCCCAGCCATTGACTGTAGGGCATGGCATGTACTCCATGTAGGCTGCAATGCAGCCTGCATGGAGCAGTACAGAGTGCGCATGACTGGTTTGGGTGGCCAGAGAGGGCCAACCAAACATTCTTTGCGCACTCAGGAGTGGGTATGTCACTCCTGCCCTGCCAGAGCAGCTCCGCCCACATACCCGCCCGCAATGCGCAAAGAAGCATAAAATGGTAATAACCAAAAGTTATTACCATTTTATGTTTTGGCTTACTCGCACTGCGAGAAAGCCTTGGGCGACGCTTCTCCGCCCTAGTGGAAGAGACACCCCTGCTCTCTCTCCTTTGTAGGTATGTCCACCGACGGGCCTGGCCTCTTGACCTGACATACCTCGTGCAGCTCTTAAGTACACCCACTAACAAGATAGTAGAGCCACAGAAGCAAGTGTTGCAAAGAAGTAATTGCTAGCACTGAATTCATTTCACTCTGTTATTCCATGCAAAACCATTTACGTGCTAAAGGAGTGTGCGGTTTAAATTTGTAGATCATCCGCATACCTGTGTATCCTTCAGTTTATATAAAAATGCTAAATATATTTGGAAAAGTGACATTTTCAGACATCCACCTGTTCTCAATAAGTAATGCACAGTAGGGTGCGCTTTTGCAAATTCAGGTGGCAACGTCCAAGTGCACATTGCAACTCTAGGTGGAGAGCATTTTTCTTTTTTCCCTGTGAGGAGCCCTTTCTCTAACCCCTGTGAGGCATATGGGGAGTTGAGTTCCGTTACTTACGATAGAAAGGGATTTTCTCCAATTCTGAGCACGAACAAATCTCCATTCATTTGTGTATTGGTAAAGAGTCATTATTACTTCATTGAGAGCCGTCAATGATTTATTGCATCTTCATTCTCTTCTGCTGGATGGAGGTTTCTCTTCTGGCTTTGCTGTACCTATTGTGATAGACAAAAGATAATGGAGATATGTTTGGCTACTGCAGAGAAAAGAGTCCTATCAGCAGCTTTTCTAGCATGAACCAGTCAATGCACACCAGGTCCCTTCATTTCTACCCTGAGTCCTTCAAGTTCCCACCTACCAGGGCTTACTTGGAACAAAGGTCAGCATAACCACATATGGCTCCCAACCTGCTCTCTCAGCAGTTCCTCAATCATGGATCAGTTACCGCACACAAAGGTACCGCTTCCCATCACTAAGTCCTTCACACTCTTGGCTATTCTCGGTCATCAGGATGCATCTGGAATGAAGCTCTCCATTACGATTCATGGCTCCAAGACAATCAGTAGCTCACCTATCACAGACCAGTTGACGCACACAAAGGCCCCATTTTCTGTCACCATAACCTTTAAATTCCCAGCTGTAAGGGTTCACTTGGAGTGACATACACCACAGTCACTAGCATGTGATTGTGAGCTGTAACAGCTGATCAGCAGCTCTCCTAGTGCAGACCAGCCAATGATCACTAAGGTTTCCTTTCCCATCACTGAAGTATTCAGATTCCCACCTCTCAGATGTCATCTGGAATAAAGTTCCCCATAACCACCTGTGGTTCCCAGCCTGCGCTCCCTTGCTTGTGACAAGCCAATAAGCTGCTCCCCTTTGGCAGACCAGTCAGCGCCATACATCTCCCTTTTCAGATCTGTCCCTAAGGGGTCTCAAGTAAAGGGAGGGTGAAGACAGAATCAGCTCCAATTTTTGCCTGAAAGGCCCAAGGGATGGAACTCCTGCTATTTCTGTACAGGCAGTAAGAGTTTCCCAGGTAACTCTCCACCTTGCACCTCTACACCACACTCTAAATTGATCATCTCTATTCTCACATTCAGATAACAGACTTACATTGCATTTGCCTAACACACAAACAGAACCACAAACACATTTTACTTAACAGCACAAACTACTAAATGCTCCCTGCAAATTATCCTCAATAACACATGCTCTGAATACTACATGCTCCATACATCACAGATAATACTATAAATCACAACTTCATCAACAAAACATAGCCCATCCCCACATTCTCTCATATCTTAGACAACTTTGTTCCCGAAGACTATAGCATTCAATCGCAGACAATGGACATATACATGGGAAGGCCTCGCCATAATCCACAAGTCCTCTTAGCCTTGTAAGATATGTGTATAAGCAACACTGTAGCCCATTAAGCTCCGTACTTGCCTCTTTCCACTGTCTGCTACCTATTCCTTCACCTGCCACCTCATATACCTCATATCCAGGGAAGAACAAAGAATTCATAGACAAAACTCACTGCCTCCACACCACTTCATCCATCTAACACATCAGCTCTACCATCTATGGATACGTTAACCTCCTTGATAGCCTAAAAGAAAAGAAGAGACTTATTCCTCAACCTAATCGATACTTTCAACATGGTGCAGCCATCAACCTACTTACAATAGTGGCCACATCCTCAAACCAGTTCTCTTAACCTCACCAACAATCCATTGTTAATCACCCATACACTTGTAGTAAGCTGATTGTCTCAGCAGTCCCATCACCCTGCTTCATGTCCAGCCAACACATTGAGGCGAGCTGAAGCAAGAACATAAAACTGTTGGATCCTTCAACAGCTACTCCATGGAAACAAAACAGCACAAACACAACTTTCACTCTCTCCCCATACCAACTTACATACATTAAAGTTAACCAATGTTCATGCAGAATCGAAAAACTATTTTACCTTATTCATGTGGTCAGACTGCAGACATCACCGGGTGGCATAACTTTCTCATATTCAGCCGTCAGTCTACCATATTTGCTTCCAGTTTCTATACAACATATAAATGACAGCCTTTGCCAACCATAAGCCAGTGGTTAGGAGGTTTGTGTCTTTCCATTTTTGGGCTAGGATCAAAGTTGTTGCCAATAGTAAGTGATTTAGATTAATAATTGGGGAGGACAGAGAGTGGGACTTCTACATCTCTGTCCATCAATAGAATTATGATGAGATCAAGTGGTAACTGTATGCTGGTGAAATCTATTCGCACAATCATCTAATGTGCTGAAATGTCCACCACATAGAGATAGAAGTCGTCTCTCCTCATCCCCTCCAATATCAGTACCACCAAACATTGTTCTCAATATTACCAGCTTTATACACATTTCCCTTCAATTGTGTACAGATACGTGATTTAGATGCTCTCCTCCAAATAAGATTCTGCAATATGTCTGAGATGTCATCCTGAAGGTCAGTTGACCATTGCTCAATGTAATCACATGTTTGGTGAGGTTGATCTGTCTCTAGCAGATAATACAGGTGGGATATCACTATCAGTCTTCCATTGCAATGATGTTTCTATTTGCCTCATGTTGTATCTTGTTGTGAGCACCACCTTGTGGTGAGCCCAGTGGAGTAATTGAGTAACTGTGTACAAATCCCTTCAACCTAACCGGAAATCTTTAGCACATTGGTCTCTATTTATTAAGATTCCATTACAGATCAGTTCTCCAAAGGGTTGGCCACTTCCTCATTGTAAGTGTACGTTATCTGTCATTTCTGGGTAAAGTCTGGTTATTTACTATTGGTATCTGTGGGGTTGGGAGGCTAGTAACTAGGTGAGTTCTCACAGCTTTATTCCAATGATATAACATCAGCTTTGTCAAAAAGCACTGAATATCGTCAACAAATTAGACCATTTTTATGTGGTTGGGTCTCATGTGTAGATCTTAAATATGAGTGTGGTTTGCATCCAGAAAGAGAAGGATCATTTGAATGTTGTTGCAGGTTGTTTTGTTTATATTATTGTAAACTAATCTAGTGTTGTCCCCAGTCTACTCGGAAGGATTGTGTGAAGATATCATATAATAATGCTAACAGTTGGTAGAAACCAGCCACACAGTTGAGGCTCCTTCTTTGGCTTTGGAATCAGAGTCGGTATAGATTCCATATAGGGTCGTGACTAATCCAATATTGAGAAAAGAGTTAAAGACTTTAGTCAGGTGCGGTGCAGACATGTCAAGGTGTGGCTTGTAAAAGGAAGATAGGAAGCTGTCTTGTCCCAAAGTCTTGTTGTGCAGGAGATTATTAACAATGCTGCATACCTCCTACTCAGTAATAGGGTCTTCCAGCCCCTCTGACAGATCCGAACCCTGTGGATGTGCTTCCTTAAGAGTTGGATCACAAGGATCAATGCCATAGAGATTAGGATAATATTGTACAGAGGCATCCAACACTGCGTGCTGAGAGTTATATATTGACTCATCATACTCTAATGCTTGACACATAATAACAGATTGTGGCAATTTTGGTTTATAAGCCAATAATATAGTTTGTTTGCGAGCTGTGGTGTACAGAAAATATGGATTTTATTAAAGACACAGAGGCTAATATAATTGCAATCTCCTTTATTGTCACGACTCACAGCAGCCCCTTTAAAGAACACAGAACACTACCAAAAGTTCCATAACAATTAAACGCCAGAACCCCCAGTCATCTTCCTTCTTTTTTAGCGAACTGCAACATATCATATAACATGCACAAAGTCAACATTATCTATTATGCGAACATAAACATAGTTTATAATAAAGAAGTCCAAAATCCAAATCCAAGTGAAAGACTTCTCCAGAAATTTCAAATACGTCTCTCATCCTCTGTAGAAGTTTAAAGGTTTTTCAACAAACAATAAGCCGCACTTTCAACAGGGTTAAAGTAAAACCTATGAAAAATCGCATCATTTGACCACTCTGCATACCTTAAAAAGTCTTACGATGCACCCTCCAGCATAAAAGCTTTTGAAGCTGACACACCCCTCACAGAATGGGCACCAAGCAGGCTAACATCCACACCAGAATTTGTCATCACATCCTTCACTCAACGAGCAAGAGTAAAAGATGCAGCTTTATGCGGATGTCTAACAGAAATTAGTAATAGTTCTTATCTGTGATGTTCTCCGCTCATACTCCTTGACGCTGCGTACCACACACAAATTCTCATGCTCATCAAAGTATGGATAGAATATTGACATTGAATTTGTTTTTGTTATTTTATTTAAATGAAAGCACACTCCCTCAGGTGAAAAAATCATGCTTGAAACATCTAGCACCCTAACACCGGAAACCCTCCTAAATGAAATTAGACACCATAAAAGTGTTAACTTCTAAGATAACCTTTCAAACTCAAAACATCGTTAGCACATAAACCCTTCAGATACATCGGAAATTTAGATACATCCCAAACAAAATTCTGTCTAGAAACAGGCAGTTCCGGAACCCAATAATCTCTCCACCAAAACATTCTGTCTAACCGTAAAGCCATTAAGCAAAACATGTACTACGTCAATTGCTGATCTATGTACATTTATCGTCCTGTAAGAAAAATCTGTCTTAAGCAGTTCTGAAAAATAATAAACCACATCGACGTCATCTACTGAAATGGGAGCAAAATTCTTCTCCACTCGCTAGCAAACCCATGTCTGCCATGCCAATCTATACATCTTCCTTGGAACTGGTGTCCAGGACTCTTTAATAAAATTCATAGCTTCTCTTGAAAGCCCTGGTATATCCCAGACATGCCTGATATGTTCCAAGGCACCAGACTCAACTGTCCTGACATGACCATATCGTGGGTCTCTCCTAGTGGATCCACTAGAATTTCCTGAAATATTGGCCACAGATTTGGCAATTCCACTGACATTTATAGGAGTATTGGATACCAAACTTGTGGCTTCCAAAGACGTGTCACTAACACCACTGTCTCCTTCCACTCACGTACCATCAAAGTTACTCAAGTAATCATTGAAAAGGGTGGAAAAGCACTGGGCCTGACACCTCGTCAATTCTGTTGGAATGCATCTATCCATGCTGACTCCAGCTCTGGACGCCAGCTGAAAAATCTCGGTAACTGGACATTTAACTCATTTGTAAACAGCGCCACCTGACATGGACCCTCAAACTCCATCAACTTCAGGAAAACGAATCTATCCAGAGTCCATTCTCTTGAATCTCTGTAGTTCCTTGAACACCAATATGCCTCCATATTGCTCAATCCCGGAATGTGCTCGGCATACACTAAAATATAACGTCTCAAACAATACTCCGAGAAAACCTTTGCCAGATCTGCAAGATCCTTTAATATCCAACCCCCTAGCTTGTTCACATACCATACTGCCGAGACATTGTCCATCCTCAGGAGGACTGAATACTTCACCTTGTCCTTTTGAAACTCCTTATTGCAAAGGATCCTGCCAAAAGTTCCTAACAATTTATGTGGAGTCTGCTGTCCTCCTCTGACCATACTCGACTTGTTGAAATCGCACCACAACTGGCTCCAAGGTATGCTAAACTTGCATCCGATTCTATAATCATTTCGGGATTCTCCCCAAAAATTGCTTTTCCATTCCATGCCTCCATTTAACAACCCTATGATGTAGACTATGCGTAACCTAAGAATGGCCTCAATAATTCTACTGAATTGTTGTAGTCTTAGAGTTAAAAAGGCATTCCAGCTTAGTGAGGGATTAGAAAGGATCCCCATATAATTAAAGGTTTTTGTCTTTTCAAGCTGTACACCCCCCATATGATAGATCTTGGACTTGGTATTGTGATGTCCACAAGTCATCAATTCAGGAAAATAAACTGACTTTTGACCTCTGTCTCTGAAAGCAGAGGAAATGTGACACGAGAGCAGGTTTTAAAGGCATCTTTATTGCTCACAAAGTAAATGAGCAATAAACATGCCTTTAAATCGTGTTAACTTGTCACATTTGCTTGCTTTCACAGACAGAGGTCAAGTGCATTTCAGTTAGGTCGAGTAGATTTTGTAGGCTACTAGTCCTTCAGGTCTAGTAAAAATTAAATGATTTTACGAGCCCTGGCTCAGGCTTGCAGGTGAGACAGAAGTATCTGACCCAACATCTTGGCACTGGAATCAAGCAATGAAATTGGTCGGTTTCAGGACAGTGAAGATCTATCACCCTGTGGTTCTTATAATATTTGTTAACAATGGTGCCCATAGTTTAATCTTTTTTTTAAAGATATCAACTGGCACACCATCTGGCAGGTGTGCATTCCCTCTGATACTCTTTTGAATTGCTCAGCCCAACTCCTGAACTTCTAGTGAGTTGAGAAAGCCCTGCATATTATGTAAATTTATATGCTTCATGCTATCTAATTCGATTTGATGATTCTCCCTATTCTCCAATTGAAAAGTTGTTGAAAAATGGGTCACCCATAAACTGCTGGAATTAAGGACTCAAGCTTAGGGGTATCATATTCAGAGATAAAAGTTTGAATTACTACCTCCCAGAATATTATATAATCTCTTGCCCTCCCTGCCTCTGAAAGGTCATCCGAGGCTTTGCGTATCTCACTAACCTTTAAAGTTGTTTTATATAGGCGTCTAGCATCTTTAACTCCTTGGCTCAAACATGAGCTGGCTTGAAGTGCTACTTCCAACTGCTTTTGAGCAACCCCAGAGGCTGCATTGAACCGTGTACACATCTGTACCTCAAGTGATACCAGATTGAGGGTTAGTTTATCTCAGATAAACCTACAGATATCTTTAAAACCATTTCAAATAGTACTAGGATCTGATTCGTAAGATAAGCAGGTTAAAATAGAGTCCATAATCTCATCAACTACTTTTCGAAGAAAAACTACTAGCCAAACCTGTCCCATTTAAGTCTTAACCCTTTATTCTTAGAGTTTCTATCCCATGCCAACTCTTTGCTAATCCCCTTGACTTTATGATTAAATTCCATACAGCATGGGGTTGTGATCACTACACCACTTGCTCAAAATTTTAAAATCTACAAGTAAAAAAATCAACCAACATCATCATAAAATCAATGGTACACCCTTTAGAGTTTCCAGTGAAAGTCGGGACAAGATTACTTTCCCTGTAGATTATATCACTGGTGACAACTAAATTATATTCAAATATGAGTCTATGTAAAGCCTCCTCATAAACAATATGTTTAAAATAAGTCAAATTTTTATTCTTCAAATCCTTAAGGCCACAAACCGACTATATTCACATATGGGGATATTGAAATCCCAATCCCAGATTAATAAAACAATGCAATTGTTTCTCAGATAAAAACTTTCTAAAAATAAAACGATAAAAATACTTTGGTGTAATAATAATTGATCAGCAATATATTGGGTTTTTCAGGAAATGAAAGTAGTGTGACCAAGAAGTGTTGAGCGGTCCAGATTTCTGATACTTGCAGCATTAGGAATTTGCGCAGAGATGAGTTTGTCCCGGCCTCCCTCTTCCCTGACAGCAGCTGACCGTGAGGCTTGCTGAGTAAAAGTCTAAAAGCCATTAGTGTGAAACTTCTCTTACATCCAGATTTCTCAGCAACATATATTATCAAAGTCCCTAACATAGAATAGACAGTCTGGATTTACAATTTTAATATGTGCCCCCACAATATTCCAAGTAATGAAACTTAAACCCCCAGGACATAAAGGTGTATTTTTACCTGAATTCAGCTCTCTATTTCAGCCAGGGGTGAATGAGAGTTTTGGATCAGAATATCTGATTTGTTTTCCATTTGTTAATTGTGCTTGTTTGCCTTTGTATGGGATAACAGTCATTCATTCATATCCAACATTTCAATTGGCTCAAAAATGGTTTCTGACAGAAACAGCACAACAATCCTGCATTCCAGCTTGCGGTCTTGAATCCCTCTCATTATTATTACAGGTGTTTGTTGAGGAACTATTTGGTCTGTAAAAGAAACCAAGGGGATGAGCTCGGATTCCATTTTGTTTTTTTGCCGGATATTTAAGACGTTAATAGTAGATTTTTAACAAGTATTGGATTCCTATACTTTATCACAACACAATCCCCTTTTGATTTCCTACTAGTTTGTCTGACCCCTCTGACTCCACAGGTTAAGAGCATCTCATTATACAAATCATTGTGATAACCCGCTTTGTTCCTTAACCATTGAGCAGTTTTAGGTTTTAAAGCTAATCCATCTTCATTTGACCTATTTGTTACCAGTCGCACATCTTCTAGTACAATTACATAGTAAGTCTCTTTACAGGTGGAATTTTCAGTATTTTCCACCCGAGGTCTATTTTTTTTGCAATGCACCCCTTTGATGGCATACACCACTTAGTTGCAAAACCATCCTGGAGGTTTTCTGTGATTCCCCTATTGTATTTCTGCCAGCATTGTCTGTGTCTAGGCCCTCGACTTAAGCACAGGGTCTATATTTCGGAATTGTTGGGTTCTACCAGTGTCACTTTTATGTTTATGGTCAATAATTGTAGATAATACGTTTGCTTGTGCCAGTGATTTCTTTAGCGGGACCAGAATCTCAGATTCCATTTTAGTGCAAAAGTCATTTATTAGAGAGTCTGCTTTCATGAAACAATTGATTACAAAGTTCCAAAACACAATTTTGGGTATCCTTTGTAACCTAATTTCTGTCATTAGTCTCCATTCCTCCATCTGGGAATTGTTCAAGTAATCCAAGCCTTGAAGGTGTGGATTCCTTGCAGCCATAACAAGCTGGTATTGTACAGGAGCTGGATTTCTTGTTGTAATGGACTTAACCTCCATTTTCTTCTTTATTAAAGGAGTTGGACTTACTAGGATTGAGATATGATCACTTGGGTCTTCTTCATTTTCTAGTCTAATACATGAGGTAGAGGGTATGGGCTCCCTGAGCAATTTTGTCTCCACCTTTTCACCCTGTATAGCTCTTTCAGCGCTTTTCTGAGAAATTAGACGATTCACCTGGCTATTCACTTCAATCATCTTATGGTCTAAAGGGGGACTGTGGGTTTGCCGCTGTGCAGTTTCAATCCTCGCCATTACATTTTCAAGTTCAGATGAACTCAGTCTCATTACAGTAGTGAGGTAATTTGCGATAGAGGTCTTTGAGGCACATGAGTCTTCTCCTTTTCCCTCTTTTAGGGATATGTAATTTCTTTTCCCCATGCTTACGCCAAGAACAACATCAAAGGTGGAAAGACCTGCCTTGAAATTGTGTAGCTGACCAGGGTGGGTTTAAGTATCAGGGCCAAGATGGGTGGCCGAGCCCAACCTCTCCCGGGTGCAGACCGGCCTACTCCTGGCGCAGTTTTCTCCTGAACGCGACCCGCCCTTCAGGCTTGTAGACCTCAAGATATGCGCTTGCTCAGCACTAGGCACCGCCTCCTTGCTCACAACGGAAGTCTGGGGCCCATAGACCCTCCCTAGAATCTCTCTGCAATTTATGGCACTTTTCCTTCAGAGGAAATCAAGAATGGCCCATTTTTAAAGTAGTACTGTTATTACAAGAAACATATCTGAAGGACCCTCATCATTTAGCTGTGTCAGCAAATGCAGTTAAGTCAACCTGTCAAAATGTTAATCTTTTTAAAGAGTAAGAATGAAATTACAGCACCTCTGTCTTAGTTTAGGGAAGACCTACTGTAGGAAATGGTCCTTATGAACTTCTACTTAGCTCCTGCATGTTCCAAAAGTAAAACCATGAAATGACTGACTATATTGTGGCATCCCATGCTACTTATCTTGATACCTTTACATCAGTGGGAGGGGATTGAAAGATAAGCCTATTAGAGGACATGGCTGAAACTGCAGAAGATTAATATATATGAGTGGTTTATGGTATTAACCAATTAGTAATGCCATTGATTTCCTACATGGATGTGGTATAAAGGGGATGTTACAGGAATGTCAATTATGTCCTCTCAGTGGTCGCTTTGTGGGTGAGACAAAGGCAAGTCAAACGTATTTGATGGCTACAATTCAGTCCCAGCACGTAACACTTTTGTAAATGCAGAAAGTTTAATGTTCTAGCAATGGAAGGGAGTGATCACTTACTCAAATCCTAATGTTTTCATCTAGAAGCCCATACCTTTTATGATGATATTACAAAGCCAAATAAAGTTAGAATTGGATACAAACCAAAGATTCTCAATAAAATAATTTTAATTGAAAGCATAGCTGGTGTGGGGCTCCAGGAAGTACAGACTTTTGTGCTCATATATGAACTGATAATAAATCTGTTCTCATTCTAATACTATGAAACCTTATTTTCATGGCTTCAGACCAAAGGTACTAAAAGACGGAAATGTATCCCCAGTTCTGTGGCTTAGCTTGCAGAAATTAGAATGACGTATTAAAATTGAAACATTTGTACTGATCATATTAGATACAACTGAGAGCAAAATAAGCAGGAAAAATAATTGCTTGGTCTCAGAATCAGTAGTCTGTCACATAGCAACCTAAGACATTTTTTGCCACCGGTAGTGAACTGCTCTAATATCTGAGAATATTCCTCTATCCGATTGCTTCTGAAATAGAATGGGGCTCCTTTTCACCCACCAATTAAAAAGTTTACAAAGTAATGAATCAGTGGAGATTAAATTCACCAGTGATGACAATTTCGTAAACTGGATTTTGAAGGATCAATTACTGAGCATAACAATATAATACATTAAAGAGCAGGAGGGCTCCTGGCCTGGACAGGTACAACATGTGGTGGTTTAAAGAGACCATTCCAGGTGCAAAGCTTCATTAATCATTATGTTAATCAATAGTGTGTAGTGGCTCACTGTCTTCTTTTGGACAGAATCTCATATAATGCTGATTTTTAAGAAGTGTGACAGACAAGGTCCAAGTGCATATCATTTAATTTCCCTTCTCGATATGGTGTCAGGATCTTACCCAGGCCAGTTTGTTTAATTTAGAGAAGACGACTACTATTACTCGAGTTATCTCATTTGAACAAGCCAGGTTTAGGCCTGCAATGAGTACTTTGGGCCATATTTTGCTCCTATGAGATCTGGCTTAGAATTGACGGTGACATGCAAGGGTGATCTATATACCTATTTTGTTAACTTCTGTGCAGCATTTGATTCCATCGTTATGGTTCTGTTGTGTCAGAAACTGAAGCTGATGGGTACCCTGGGGGGCTGTTGTTTGTGATTATTGAGCTCTGCAATTTCCCTTGGGCCCACAGTTCATTATTGCTTCAATATCGATTAAAAAGAAAGAAAGCAGGTATATGTTTTGCCTCCTTGCTTTCCTCCTGTCTTCTAAAGAGTCGTTGTCCTGAAAGTGGGCTCAAAATGTATTAATATCCTCTTTTATGCTGACAGATCCAAGGTGGGTTTGCAGCATCAACTGGACTTATTGAACAAATAGATTAACAATTGTCACATCAAAAACTCAGATACTGATATCTGAGAAATGTAGGAAGCTGACTTGATCCATAGGTGGTAATCCATTGGCTGCTGTTGAAGAAGAATTTAGCGATCTTGTTTTTACAAATTGCATGAGCTGGAAAAAAACATAAATGAGCTGTTGCATGTAATGCCTGATGGCGATGGGATATTTAGTATGATTCAGTACTTTATATGGTGGGTTATCTGTAGCCCTGCTGTCACAGGCATACAGGGCTAAGATAAACTCCTATTGCTTCATATGGGTCCCCTGTATCTATCTAGGACTCCGCTTAAAATGTTGACAGACGAGAGGAAAGATTGCTAAAGAGAGCATTTGTTCTACATCAGTGTACTATAGCGGAGGCACTGAGGATGGTCTCCATAAGCCCTTAAATGTGCCTGATGAGTTGCAGAAATTATCTTTTTTTTAAAAAACAATTGTATGAGAAGGGTGATGTATTCGTCCAATGTTCGTGTTTTAGCAAAATGTGGGTATTGCTCTAGCTACTGAATCTTGTATTAACTGTGAAGTTTGCTGTGAAACAGATGTAACTTTATTTGGGATTTTAGTATAAACAAGACAAAATAAAAAGAAAATACATTCTAAAAATCTGCAATAGAGGATTTGAATTATGCGGGAGGGAATATCCGATAGCAAACTGGACAAGACTAAAAAATGTGTTGGTTGTTAGTAAATTTTTATTATCAGTTCTGAATCCCGACTATACATGTGTACTACTTACTCTGAGGCTTGGTCTTCCAGTCTTCCTATAAATATGAGTAGATGCAGTTGTGAAATCTCAAAAGATACATTGTTGTCTCAAGCTTTTTTAATATGCCCTAAATATTTGAAAATCCGTAGATTGCTTCTACGTTTGACATTCTGTTGGACTTGGCCCTTTTTGCTGGGTCATCCCTGAACTTTTTGCCTTCCTCCCAGCTTTTTTTCTGACATAGTGTTGGTGGTTCTGGGACTCCGGGCACTTTAGCACTGCTGTCCAGTGTAAAGTGCGTGTGCTCTCTGTGGTAAACATGGTAAGATTGGTCTACACCTGTTTGGCCTATTTAATTTACCTGTTAGTCCCTTGTAAAGTGGTATCTCAGATACCCAGGGCCGGTAAATTAAATGCTACTGGTGGGCTTGCAGCGCTGATTGCGCCACACACCAAAGTAGCCTTTCAACCCTGTCAAAGGCCTCTGCCATTGCAGGGCCTGTGTGTGCAGTGTTACTGCCGTTGTGACGTGACACCTAAAGTGTGTGCCACCTCTTTGACCCCCCCCTTTTACTGCATGTGAGTCACCCCTAAGGTAGGCCCTAGCTAGCCCTATGGCAGGATGCATTGTAGGTAGAAGGTAGGACATTTACCTTAAGTGTGTGACATGTCCTGGTAGTGACAAACAGCCATTTTGGTTTCTCACTGCTGTGAGGCTGCCCTCTCATAGGAATGCAATGGGGATTTCCTGATAAGTGTTTCAGTGGTAATTCCTGATATGAGAGGAGCAGCGTGGTCAAGTTTGGTATGGTTGGAATAGTAATAATAAATGCTGCGCAATGGTGCGTGCTGATTTATTGTAACTATTTTAGAAATGCCACTTTTAGAAGTTAGCATTTCTGTGTGCTATGTGTCTGCCAGCCTGATGTGGATTGCATGTCTGGCTTTGAAGTGACAGGGGCGGGTGAGGTATGTGTGGCTCCAGGGAGGGCAGTGTGAGTCAGCGCTAGGCTGAATGGAAGAACTGCATTTGGACTAGTGGGAGGAGTCTCAACCTGACAAAGGAGGGTGGGATCCCAGTAAACAAAGTGCTCCACCCCCCCCTAAAACCAGTTGAGGCTGTATTCCCCCTAGCCCTGTGCCAGGGCAGACAAAGAATATGTACTATAAATATTGGGGCTGTGACCCCATGTAAAGGTGGTGCTTTGGGTGCTTCCTTGTGCTGCTTGGGGACATGCTGCTTGCTGGGCCCCAGGAGGAACTGCCACGAGGGACTGCCTCCCTGCTGGATGGCTCTGTGAGCTAGCCTGCCTGGGCCCAGCCTTTTCCCCTTGACCTGTGGGATCCCAGCGCCTCACCTTTATTCGTGTGCGCCAGGACAAGGGGAGCGTTTTGTTTCAATTTGCAGCACTGTGCTGCGACAAATTTTGAGGGGATCCCGACATGGGGATTCCCCGCATTGCTGGCTTGGAGGCTGGAGCCCACCCCGCATGGATGCCTAGCTAGCGGGAGCCTACCATGCATGTCGGTGCTCTCTTGGCGGGAGCCCACCCCGCATTGATGCTTATTTAGTAGCGGGAGCCCACCCGCATTTTTGTGCACCCAGTAGTGGGAGCCCACCCCACATTTGTGTGCTCGTGTCATTCACCACCGCGAACCTACCTGGTCTGGGGCGGAGCTTTTCCTTGAAGGAGGGTGGGAGCCTACCCCGCCTCCATGACTGCAATGGAGAAGAGAAGCTACCCAACGGCAGGAAGTCAGGTGAGCTTGTGCCTGTTCGATGGCAGGACTTCCGTGGCCAGAGGAAGCCCCGCGGCTGAGGCACAGAGGCGGCGAGGACAACACTGACGGAAACCTTACTCAGCGTCCCACCCCCACCGCGTCCCGTCTAAAGGCCTATGGAAGGCCTGATGCCGCCAACAGAGGAGACCGGAGGAGTCTTCAGAGGCCCCGGTGAGTGGGAGCCGGTCGGGCGCCTGGTTGATGCCGAGCGAAGCGCACCTTGAGGAGCCCAGTGAACAGAGCTCCCTGAGGCACTTGTAAGTGCCTGTGCTGGTTTCTTTCTGGGGGCAATTGTGTGTTTGGAGTCCCGGAGTGGGGCTCCCCAGGCACAGTGGTGCCCGTGCTGATCGATCTCTTCCCAGCTGCACCCCACAAGCGTGGGCAGCTGCAACGTGGGGTCATATTGTTTTTGAGAGTCCCAGAGTGGGGCTTCCCCAGGCACTGTGGTGCCAAAATCCATTTCCTACAGCTGCCCCGCCGGACAGAGGGCAGCTGCAACAAAGGGAGAATTCTGGTTTATCGATGAGGAGGGGGGCGAGACGCATCACTGGGCCCCAGTGCATTTCGCACATTGCTTCGCTGCATTGGCATTCAGAGGGCTACATGAGAGGCCCCAGTTACAGTCCTGACATTTTGGACAAAGGGCATTTGAGCCCCACAGAAAGGCCAGTTGGCCTGGGGTCAGCTTTATGGTTGGATAGGGCGCAACGCCCTAAGGGAATGTATGCACCTAGTTAGTGTTACTGTGGTGCACTGCCAAAGGTGTGCTTAATGTGTTTATGCTGATGGTTGCCAAATGTGATTTATGCCCATGGTATTTATGCACAGTGTGTTTATGCTAATGTAGTCTATGCCTACCGTGATGCAGACATAAGGCGTTTTTGTTGCTAGAGATAAGGCCAAGTACAGTATTTTACCAGTAGTCACTGGTTGTGTTTTATGTGTTCTACTAGTGCTTTCTAAATGTTCTAACAGTGGCCTGATTGGCCCTGTCCTGCATATAATCCCCTGTGAATATTGCCCAGTGACAGTTGGCACAGTGTATATGTATGATTATGATTCTAATGTGTTTTGATAACACTAAGGCTATTTTCTTTTTATATTACCTTGAGTGGAGTCTCTTTTGTAGTGCGCCTAGTGTTTTGCTGTGTGTGTGTTGCGCAAACTCTTTACACATTGCCTCTGGGATAAGCCTGACTGCTTGTGCCAAGCTACCAAGGGGGTGATCAGGGGTTATCTTCAGCGCGTAACTCCCTTGACCTGACTAGAGTGGTGGTTTCTGCCTGACCTTGGCGCAAGCCTTAGCCAACCAGAAATCCCATTTCTAACACATTCCATGATAAATTTAATTGTATCATTGCAGCTCCTATTACTTTTCTCTTTTCCTAGGGTAATCAAGTAGCTTTAGCACCAGCATGTTTATTAAAGACTGTTGTTAAAAGAGAATAACTTTAAGTTAATGTACGCAAGTAATATAAACTCATGTGTGGATAATATTTTAATGTATATGTAGACTGTAAAGTCAAATAAATCTGATGTATTTATTAATTATTACTAGTATTGCAAGCACATCTCTTGCCTGTCCTCTTTCAGTGAACTGCTATATAGATTTGCATTTCAACGTTACTTTTTTTATTGGCATTTTGCCTATTAACAGTACATTTTCATTCAGATCGGTCACATCACCTTATACAATCTTTGTCCCTGCCTTGCGAGGATACAAGTTTAACTTTTCACAGACTAATGTCCTCAAGGTCTCCTTTGAGACGTTAACAGCATGTATGACATTGTTCTGCATTCTGTCCATCAACTGTTGGTTTTGCATTTGTCACCCCGAGTGGGATGGGTATGCTCAGACGTGAGTTCCATGCTCTCCACACCACTGGGGTCAAGCTATCCTGGCTGAAGACGGCTGATAGCCAGAAACCGGTCCTAGGATGCTTGATTCCGGTCCAGGAAAGACATGGCTTGGCAGTTCAGGCTGGACTGTTCCCATGAGGCACAGGGTCAAGGCTGATTTGCATATGGCCATGTCTGAACTGGCGTGGTGTGGAGTGCAAAAAAACAATGGATTTAGGCCCAGATCTCTGTACTGGGGTGAATGTATGACATTGTTCTGCATTCTGTCCATCAACTGTTGGTTTTGCATTTGTCACCCCGAGTGGGATGGGTATGCTCAGATGTGAGTCCCATGCTCTCCACACCACTGGAGTCAAGCTACCCTGGCTGAAGACGGCTGATAGCCAAAAACCGGTCCTAGGATGCTTCATTCCGGTCCAGGAAAGACATGGCTTGGCAGTTCGGTCTGGACTGTTCCCATGAGGCACAGGGGAGGCTGAGTTCGGTCTGGACTGTTCCCATGAGGCACAGGGGAGGCTGATTTGCACATGGCCATGTCTGAACTGGGGTGGTGTGGAGTGCAAAAAAACAATGGATTTAGGCCCAGATCTCTGTACTGGGGTGAATGTATGACATTGGTCTGCATTCTGTCAATCAACTGTTGGTTTTGCATTTGTCACCCCGAGTGGGATGGGTATGCTCAGACGTGAGTCCCATGCTCTCCACACCACTGGAGTCAAGCTATCCTGGCTGAAGACGCCTGATAGCCAGAAACCGGTCCTAGGATGCTTGCTTCCGGTCCAGAAAAGACATGGCTTGGCAGTTCGGGCTGGACTGTTCCCATGAGGCACAGGGTCAAGGCTGATTTGCATTTGGCCATGTCTGAACTGGGGTGGTGTGGAGTGCAAATAAACGATGGATTTAGGCCCAGATCTCTGTACTGGGGTGAATGTATGACATTGTTTTGCATTCTGTCCATCAACTGTTAGTTTTGCACATGTATGGTGGGTGGCTTATGTGAATTACTCATGGATGAATTGTGTATGTATGAGTTTTGTAATAAGCTTCTGTATATAACATATTTTCAAATTGATATGAAAAATGTGTAAACAAAGATTTGATCACTATTATTAAAGAGAGTGTTCATATACATTAAGTGTGGTAAAGAGTAGTCAGTACTGGCCCATTTATGGTGGTATAGAGTTTTAGGTGCCTAGCCTTACTGATTTATTGAGGCCCATCCCTGGTTGTTGGTTCAACCTTTAGAAAGTTGACATTTTCTTGCCTTAACCATTTGGTGCCTGCAGCCTGTTTCTGGGTCACATGACTATGTGTAGTTGACCGTTGGGCTTTGTGTATTATTCCTAGACTGCCACACACAATGTGGAGCTTAGGTTGCCTGGATGGCCCAACACTTGCAGGGTAGGAGGGAGGAGATCGGCACAGCTGATCTTACACTTGATTAGGATGTGACCTGCCTCCATACAAAAGGCAGCATACCACCTGTAGTTAGTCTGGAGCCAGGACAGAGGAGGCAGGATACCTGGAAACTTCAAAGGCCTGCTGTTAGAAGATTCTCCCTGCTTCAAAGGCACAACTGGTTATAAATACTGGACCTCAGGCACAGACTCCTCAGTACACTTCTGGACCTGTGGATACTGTGCTTAAATGACTGCCACTCTGCTGGCCTGCTGCTCTGAAGTACTGCTGCCCTGCTGCCCTGACCTACTTCCCTCTTGCTTGTGTGAGAAGGACTGGACCTGAATCTCTTGAACTTAGAACCCAGAGTGGCTCCAAGGCCAGTTGTCTGACATCCTGATCTCAATACCCAGGGATACAACAGTCTTACAACAGTCTAGCACCTGCACCTGGACTCTGCCATCTGTGACTATAACTTGTCAAATTGTGCCACCACAGTCTGGGACCCATGTAAGTGGGCTTAAGGTGCTCTGCCAGCCTCTATGGATCCAGCGGAACAAATGCATCTCCTCTGCTGCCCGGCGTAAACCTGAGCAGACCCGACAAATCATTGCTGCTGAATGGATTATACCCATCGCAAAGACCCGCTTCAAAGCCCATTGTTACTGCCACAACGCAACACATCCCCAGCTCATGCCCTTGCATCCCTCGTCGACAGCAGCCCCAACTACACTGTCAGACTTTGCATCGTAGCCTCGCAACTCCTCAGAACCGTCGCATCGCCCTGACTGCGCAGCATCCTCAATGCCTGAGTTTGCATCACAAGCCCCGTCGACGGATTCCTCAACGACGCAGGCCTCGCATTGCAGCCTCTCTGCATCTCGGAGCCGATACATCACTTTGGCTGCGCAACGCATCTTTGGCACAGATCCTCGCAACGCTCAGCACACCAGGAGTTTAGGTACTTTGTTCAATGGTCTACCATTGCAGTCGGCCTCGACTTGTGAAACTGTCCCTGTGTGTCACGGCCAGATAGCCACACTTGGCGCTTTGTGCTTTTTGGCACTATTCTCACTGAAACTTTAAGATTGCATATCTTTTGTTCTACTGATTGCATTTCTGTCGTATTGATCTGTTTTATTTATTAAAGAAAGTTCCATTCTTCTAAGTTCCATTCTTCTAACTTGGTGTGGGATCCTTTTTGTGCTGTATTTGTGACCTTGTTACTCCTTGAATTGTTGCACAACTACTTTACACATCGCCTGTAAGTTATTTCTGACTGCTCTGTGCCAAGCTACCAGATTGGTGAGCACAGGTTAGATAGCGGATGGCTTGTGCCTCACCCTGAAAAGGATTGTGGTTGCTTCTTGACCAGGACTCACACCCCAGTCATTCAACAACCCAATTTCTTACAAGCATAGATCTTTTTAACTACCCTCAAACTTCTCCCACCTCTTTATATTTAGCAGCTTTGGGAAAAACCCTCAGTGCCTTATCCTACACTCAATTCATTTTAGTCAATATTTTTTATTGTTGTATTGTAGTTTGCTCATTCCAATGCCATTTTCCATTACAAGTCATCAGTTTTACTCCTTTCTTGCTAATTTTTCTATTTCTGTTTCCCATCTTGCATTTCTACATATTTTACACTGTTTATTTCAATGACTTAACTGACTTAGGAATGCTCAATAGGGAAAATTCAGAGGATTTTCACTATGTCAAGAGTGTTTAGAATTATATATCTATGATCAGCTGCCGCTACGCGTAGTAGTTAATGGACAGCGTAAACTGAATGAAGGCCAGCCCTACAGTGTGTTCACTTATGACTTTATGCCGTAAAGCTTCTTTCTTCGACGACACTCTAGAAAGCTTCTGAGAGACATTGCAGATGGGAGTTCACTTTGCGTGTGAATAAAACTGTTTGTGCTACATTTGTACACAATGCTCTATTTCAGTTGATTTAATTTCAAAATGATAATGCTGTCAGAGCATCTAGAAATAGCATAATATTGTCAAAATTAATGTTGTGCACTAAACAGATAACAGTATAGCAAGAAGAATAGACACATAGGCAAGGCAAAAACATCTGTTTCATGGTTATTGCAGGCTCTTTGTTTGTGTTTGCTTATTCAAGTTGGGAAATTAGCAAAACAGGAAGTGCAACCTTTCATTAATTTCTAAAATTAAGGATTTCCTCCATGTCATTTCATTTCATTGTCTCTCACCGCGGCAACACGGGTCACGGGTCAGGGACCTCGGGAAGCACTTCCCGAGGTGCCTGACCCGTGACCCGTGTTGCCATCTTGAAGCTTACAGCAGACTGCGGGCGGTCTTGCTGCATATCAGCATTGAGGTTTTTTAAAACCCAATACATCTTTGACGGGCTTATCTATTAAGGCAATTCTCGTCGGAAGTCACGTCTTTGAGTTGGAATAAAACAGCAAGAAGATAACCATTAACTGGTATCGCAGAGGGGATCCTGAAGTTTTGAGACCCCGGTTTGACGTAACATGAGATTTATGAACTATTAGTGGGATTTAGATTTTTAATCCTGAAGAAGGTGTTGGCTTTCCAAATATATGCCAAACTGAAACGCGTCGATGCAAATCATGAATCAGGACACCTTAAGTCTGTAAAACAGCTACTCCAAGTATAATATTCACATATGTCTCTGGAGTCTGATTGTGCTTTGGACTAGTGTCCCTGATTCATTCTAATAGGAACTACTTTTCCTTATACTTTTTTTCCCCACTGTATATTTTAAATTGCCATTGAAATTATTGTATCTGTACAACGTATACTGTGTTTTTAATGGAATAAATTGCACACCTTTTATAAATATTGCTATATATATATTTTTGTTACTCCTTGTTCAGTTGTGTTTTTGAATGGTGTTGGTACATGTGACGTGGCTAAATGTAAAGTTTACCCAAAGGGGATTTTTCACTTTGACAATTTCTCACCACTAGATGACCAAGATCTTAATGTCACTCTCTCAACAACTTTTCAGCTGAATGTGGACATTGCTAACATAAAGTTCAGGTCACCAGTCAAGGAGTTGTGCACTAATTACTTGCAGGGGATACGTATTTTTCACTCCATGCAGGCCCGTGAATGATGTTTCCTTCTTCCCAAAGGGACGGTGCTTCAATTGAAGAGGGTGGCTAAGGGAGGATCCCCGTTGCTACAATCAGGCAGCTAGCACAGATTTGAAAATGGCACATTAAAGGGGACGTTAAAGAGAGATCTTAGATTTGGATGCTGAAAATTTCATTCATGGTGCTGTACATTCTGAGGCCTCTCCGTCCTTGCTTTTTGCATTTAAACGTTATCCAGGAATATATTTTTCAGAAAAGCTGGGCTTTAGATACCTGGCTGAAATGTAGCGGATCCTGAATTCAGGAAGCACCATTGATGGTCCATATGACTTTACATTTATATTGCTGTATATAGTTAATTAAACAGCAATGACATTGAAGGTATTACTCTCCCTTGCAGTTTTTGAATATCAGTGTGTTGTCCTGTTTCTTACATTATCCTCCCTAACTTCACCCCGACCCAGCATCACCCAAACCCTTTGTGCTTTTATCCTCTCTGGCTGTCTGTCTGTGCTGCTCCATGCCTGTCTCAGTTGGCATCTCCACCTTCTCCCTTCTTTGCACTCTCGGATCTGCTCTATTTCTCTTTAGTCCCTGTTGGACTTGGCCCTCTTGGCAGGGTCATCCCTGAACTTTTTGCCTTCCTCCAATATTCTCTCTGACCTGTTTTTGTTGGTTTAATGACTCTGGGCACTTTACCACTGCTGACCAGTGCTAAAGTGCATATGCTCTCCCAGTGCAAATTGTATATGTGATTGATTTCCATGATTGGCTCATTGGATTTACTGTCAGTCCCTAGTAAAGTGCACCAGGAGTGCCAGGGCTTGTAAATGCCAATGCTGCGAGTGGGCCTGCAGCCCTGGTTGCGCCACCCACAGAAGCAGCCTTTTAAAATGTGTCTAGGGTCTGCCACTGCAGAACCTGTGTGCAGTCTGGTACTGTCATGCTGGCTGGGCAAGTGCAAACACTTGCCAGCCTCTAAACCTTCCCTTAACTTCATATTAGTCACCCCTATGGTAGGCCCAAGGGCAGGGTGCATTGTAAGTGTAAGGTAGGACATGCTCTGATGTGTGTGGCATGTCCTAATAGTGAATTACAGCCAAATTCGTTTTTCACTATTGTAAGGCTGTCATGTATTCCTATAGGTTCTGAATCGATCCCCCTATTCCTGACCCTATTCTAGTTAAACAAACCAACAAGTTAACTAGCAGTCAGCCCATGAGGCAGAAAACCCCCATGATGCAGATACCGTTATCTGACGCAGTCACACTACGGCACAGGAACGTGTTATCTGATTAGGTCATAACGCTTGCGATCTAATTAGACAAGCGATATTCCTCCAGCCCCTGATAAGGCATACGGAGTTCTCATAACAAATCAAACCTATGACAACCTGGGCAAAACCCTGCGGCCACTGTTTTGATTTCACCGAGAACTTCAGTAAAAGAATGTGCTAACGAGCAAGTCGTATGACATCCTTATTGACGTATCTATGTCCATCCTTACGTCAATCTCGGCACCTTAAAGGTATAAATATTACCGATCTTGCCCTATGCAAACACACGCGTGGTGACGAGACGGAGCAGCCATACTTGCCGAAGCCAAGAGCAGAGCAGACCCCGCTGGCAGCAGCCCCGCCTTTCTGACGCGCTGAGAGACGCACTGCTTTCTCCTGCCGAGAATCCAGCACCGGCGTTTCTGGGCAGCCCTCGTAGGCAGCCTGGAATATCGAGACCAGAGAGAGAGATACCATCCCTCATTCAACCTAACTTCCAGGTACAGAACTGAATAACCCCTCACAGAGAATTCTTTAGTTATTCACTTGGCAAAAACAAACTTAACTTAAACTGTAACTTTCTATTCCCGCCCTCGTATTAGACTTAGGTCAGGTACACGGGGTAGGCGTATTTAGAAACACCAGTTGAGTACGTTTAGTCAAATGTATATATGTGTATGTAATATATTTTATTCATTTTAAAACATCATATGGCTTAGAAACCATATCAATGTTTTTACAGTATTATTTTATACTATTGCTTTTAATGTATGCACTTTACTTAGCTATAAGTATTGCAATAATATCGATCCATTTCTCTTGTATGAGAAAAGAGACTGATCAATAAATAACACCTTTTTATTGAACACGCCCGTCTCTTCCTTTTCTCTACATTCTGATGAGACTAAGAATGCACGTACTGACTGAGTAAAATAATTTGCCTTTTGTTCACACGACTCTCGAGATTTACTCTTGATTAGGGGAGAGCAAAGTTGTCATGTTCTATGGTTGTCAGAAACTAAATCCCTTCTTGTCTAATCAAGGAAGTTAAGTCCTCCTTGAACATTCGAGAAAGTTTCTAGTGAACTCTGAGCTAAGCTGGCAAACCCAAAACTTTAAGTCTAGTATCGACAGTAGTAGACCTAGTTAACGTCTGGCCTAGGCCTTTACTGCTGTAGGTATTATTCCAATGCGCAGAGCCTATTGGGATGATAGGAACTACACTACATGGCGCCCAACGCGTTTGGAAAGGGCGATAAAACTAACGTAAGACATTTAGAGTAACTCAGTCGTGCTTTCTCACTCAGACCCCTTTTCCCAAATACTCCAAAGACGTCTGGAGTGGGTGAAAGGTTATATCCGCCAGACCTCGCAGGAGGGAACTCCTATGTATGGTTCTTGGTATAAGTCAACGTTGAAGGATAAACAGTTCCAAAATATTGTGCATCTAATCTTTGTTTCCATAAGAAACCTGATCTGCAAACAAAAGAAATAACCTTCAGGACAGTAAAATGTCAGACAATGAAGAAGAAAGAGAGGCAGTTAGATTAGCAGCTGAACTCGCAGCGGCTGATGCTGCAGCACTAGATGCGGACGGGGATATAATACTCATCCCGGTCATCAAAAGGAGATCTATAACCCTAAAACTTATAGAAAATGGACTGACACCCAGAGGTGGCACAGTCATATTCGTAATTGAGGCACACGAATATCAGCAGACAGAGGTATACTATTCATGGATACATTTTCCAGCAGCAAATGCTGTAACAAAGTACTTCCACTATTACAAAATAGAGGAACCTCCTAATGAGTACACTCCTTTCGAGGAGGTGGAAGTACCACTCAAATTCCAAGAGCATTTGCTCTTATTTGATGGCGCCCTAAAACATAACAATCACATCACCAGGCTCGGTCCTTTAGGTAGACCAGGAGCAACGTGGCCGGTCCTAGCCGGATACACACCACATCCAGACATCAATGGGATGTCTGTAGCAGAGCTGTTAACACAGCTAAAACAATTAATAAAAATTCATAGACAATTAGTTCAGTATGTGATGCGGACTTCAACAATTCAGCCAGCGATTAAACTTCCACAGCTGACCCCTCACCAGGGGAACACAAATAAAATTACACCACAGAACATCCAATCCTGCCTAGGTAAAGTACCGGCTAAACGGGAACAAATACCATTCTGGTTGGCACAGAAAATTACCCAAATTGAGGCGGTGTTTCCTGACACCACCCCGCTAGAAAAGCACAGGATTCTGACTATCTGTCTCCCAATGGGAATCGCACCACACATTGAGGACTGTGACACTTGGGGTACAGTCTTTGCTTCCATCTACACAAAAACGCACGGTGTTCCATCCATTTCGGTAATACCAGATGTGCTAAAACAAATTCAAGATGAATATGGTCCTGAACCCGCTTTAACTCTTGGTATGAAATTACTGAAAGACTTCAAGCAGGTCTCGGCTATATTATTAGCCAACATAAAAGGTGAAGCAGCAAACGTGGCGATCCGCCAGAGGTTAAAAGAGACAGATATAGCAGACCAACCAGCTGAAATTGCCAGAATCATAGAAAAATCCTATGAGGAACTAGGCAGAGATAGTTTAGGTGGAATACCAGTAAAACCACAACTGACTGAAAGTCCAGAAAAAATATTTTTTAATAATAATTCACCAAAAAAGAACTGGGATGGAAACAAACAATCCAATCCTAAAGAAAAGAAATCTCCGAACCAAAGACACAGGTCACCCCAGAGTGACCCCTCTGGGAAAAGATATAACCTTAGAAATAGGGATAATATAAAAAAGCCTGATAGATATCAAGACATTGATACACGTCCCTCTCAATCTTTTCAGACTTCCTCGCTGAAATCGGAAAGAAGAGGACGATCAGAACAAAGAGAAGAGCACACCAAGTCCAAAGACAAGGAACCTGCTCAGCTAAAAAAGAAATTACAATTTCCAAAAAAGAAGGTAGCCAGTATCAAGGTAGTTAACAATGCCGAGAATACTGAGGACACAACTGAAAAACGGAGAATGGGCTCAGACAATGCTAGACAGTGCAGCAGAAGTGAGCATAGCTCGCAAAGTCCTTATGAATCATCTGGAGACAGTGGACACGAATGAATATCTTCAAGTGGAAACTGCGGACACCAGAGTTAGCAAACCTCACCGAATATACGAAATAACATTGCGTATAGAGGGGGATAAGACTAGGAAAATAAGGGGACTATTTTGGGATAATCTCTCCAAGGGCTATGATATCCTTCTAGCTGAAAAAGACTGGCCACCAGAGTTTGTCAGGGAGGTGCCCTCATGGCGAAGAAGTAATTATGCCTGCCTTCTCAAATCAAATTCCAATTCATAAAAAATACACACTTGCTAGAAAGTGGGCAGTGGCTCTAGCTCCTGCTTTATATAAAAATCACGTGGGATGGGATGAGGATTCTCCTCCTCACAAAATCCAGTTAAAATCACAACCAACTGCACAAAGGCAGTACCCAATTAAGCAAGAAGCTAAAAAACAGGTAAATGAAATACTAGATCAGCTAGAATACCAGGGGGTGATTGAAACTTGCACCTCACAAATGAACAACCCTTTGTTTCCGGTCTCCAAACCAGACAATTCATATCGTCTAGTTTTGGATTACCGACACCTTAACACATGTTGCAAAACTTTTGCAGTGCAAAACTCACACAGTGCTGCACTAATGAATAACATAGTGCGCAAAAAATACAAAACAACATTAGACATCTCTAATGGATTCTTTTGTCAAAACATAGCACCAGAGAGCAGATATTTAACTGCATTCTCAATAAATGGCACTCAAAAACAATTCTGTCGGTTAGCCCAGGGGTACAAGAACAGCCCGGGAGCATTCTCAGCGAGAGTAACAGAATTACTACAACTATATGATGATGAAGCATTATCTTATGTCGATGACATTTACTTAACAGATGATGACTTGGAGACTCACTTGAAAAGAGTGAACACCATAATACTTGGGTTCGCAGCAGAGGGTTACAAATTCAACTTTAAAAAATCCAGAATTGCCCATCTGAAAGTCCTGTTCTTAGGATATGAATTATCAAGTGAAGGCAAAAGCCTGGCCGACAATTTCCTAGAGAAATGTGCCGTAATCCAAGCACCTAGAACACTAAAAAACCTACAGTCGATTCTAGGCTTCCTAAATTTCGGAAGAACATACATTGCAAATTACGCAGAAAGGGTCAAACCCCTTTATGATCTGATAAAACCAGATTTTAAAAGATCCAATTGGACTCAAATACACACAGAAATTTTGAGATCCCTACAAACAGACATGCTAATTAAAACAAAATTAGAAACACGTGATAACACACGCAATCTTGTGATTCGAGTCATCCCAGGGAGATGCGGATTCACATACCTGACCTCTAATGAGGGAGAAAAGGTACCAATTGCATTCAAATCACACTTGTACACTAAGGCTGAAATGAAATTTAGCCCAACGGAAAAAATTCTTACGGCAACACAGACAGCTATAGCAAAAGAACGAGCCCTGGCACAAGGTAAACGAATAATAATCGTGACACCAATACCAGCCCTAGAGGCGGTAACAAAGGCAAGCATTCCAAATGCTAAAGCACTCCATCCGAGATGGATACAATGGGCTAATTCTCTTGCTGCAACAGACGTGGCGTACGAATTTGATCCTTACTTAAAAACACAAGAATTTCTCTAATATGAATTTGAATGTCCTCCGCCGACCGAAATTCTGCCTCTAGACCAGTACGGCTGTATAATATATACAGACGGATCAGCACAACCCGCAGTGGGGGGTAAGCAAGCTTACAGTGCTGCGTGCGCGATCGTTAAAGGTCGCTGGCACGAAGGAAAATTTAAACCAGCAATCACTAAAACACAATCTTTAGGAGATTGTACAGCTCAGCGAGCTGAACTACTGGCGTTCAAGATGGCGCTTGAAAATACCGATCGAGAATTCCCCACACTCATAGTGTGCGATTCGTATTATTGCGTTCAGTCTTACAATGAATACTTGCAGATCTGGCTTCAGAATGGTTTCAAGGATGCGAAAGGTGGCACAATCAAGCATAAAATGCTCTGGGAACAAGTAGTTCTTTTACAAAAAGAACTACCAAAGACTCACGTGATACATACACTGAGTCATCAACGTGATGGCGTTCACGTTGCAGGGAATTCATTGGCTGATGAGGCCGCGAAGGCAGCTGTGCAAACGGCTTCCGTAGCTGCCATCACCCGGTCAAAAACAAAAATAGACAGCGAAATATTACAAGCTGTCAGCGCTTCAGAAAAGGATTCGATAGAAACACTCCCGAAAGGCTTTCCAGTAAAATACTCATACATAACTGATGCAAACAATGTTCCTTTTGCTCGAATCCCTGGAGTGGGGGATAGGGCAATTCCAAACATGGAACATAGGTTAGGACTAATAATAGCGGCACACGAAGGGCTTGCTTCTATCCATGCTGGCGTCTCAGCCACAGTATCATTATTAAAACAGAGATACTGGTGGCCACAAATGAGAAGACAAACAAGGAACTATGTTCTAGAATGTGAGATATGTCAAAAAATGAAAGTATCAACTGTGAGACGTCCAGCTCAGACGCCCCTTCTAATCTCGGATAAGCCATTAGCCTGTGTTTACCTAGACCACTGTGGTCCCTTACAAAGGGATGGTAACTATAAATATATCCTGGTTGCAGTGGATTCATGCACGAGATTCATATGGATGTGGCCCCAGCGAACGGCTGACGCCAGAACTGTTATAAAAGATTTGCGAGTCTTTATCGGCACATACGCAATTGGCATGCTGCATTCAGACCACGGTCCTGCTTTTAGCTCTCGGGCTTATAAGGAGGCCATGGTCAGCATGGGCGTGCAATTGCGGTACTCTTGTCCATTTCACCCTGAGGGGAACGGAATTGTTGAAAGAAAAAACCGTGACATAAAGCAATCTATAACGGCGAAGGTATTAGGTTCGGGAGCTGGGTGGGTCAAACATCTAATAAGTGTCCAACGTAGTCTCAATAACTTGCCAAGAAATTCTCTGAAGGGATTCAGTGCGTACGAATTATTATTTGGAACTAGGATGATGATCTCTGACATTGATAGTCAGACTTCAGTGGTGAAAGAAAAAAGCTTTGATATCAAAGACCGTTTGGCTATTTTGCAGGACTTAAACAAAACAAGAAAAGACCTGAGCAACATAAAGTTGAAACAACAGCCAACAACCACTGAAGAACCACCACCTGTCCCAGCAAGACCTGTCTGGATTCCAAAAGTCGGGGATCTAGTCAGGGAAAAGAACGCGGTAAAGAAGGAATTTGGGCCTTCTTACAGAAAAGCAGTTCCTGTCTTGTCTGTCAACGGGACAAGATCAGTTGTACTACCGCCACTTGCTGGAAAAAAGGAGAACCGAGTTGTATCCATCGACCTGGTAAAACCACAACATGTGGCCGATAACAAACAGTAGGCCAAGTGGACTCCCAATAAGTAGCAGAACACCAAGGTTTGCTACCAGTACAGAGGTCCTAACAAAGAGGCTCATCACATTCGAAACGCCTACAGAAGAACAACAAGGACTATGCAGCAATGCAATAGAACTCAGACCTCTGAAAACCCAAATAAAAACATTTAGCAGAGACACACCAATCTATAATGAAGTACCAAGTGAAAATGCAAGAAACAGAAATCCTGAACCAATTGGAACAATTGACAGAACTGCATCCGGCTACTTCATAAACTTCGATGATTCCTCTGAAGGCTTCAGTGAATCAAAGACACAGCCATCATCAAAAACCTTTAAAGATAAAGCTAAGGAACTTTTGAAACAACTGAAAGAAACATATCTGATTTCCCCATGGATTGAATTTTGGGTGGGTTTTGGTGCATTTATCCTCATATTTTGGCTCATCATGATACTAACATTGGGACGCTTCATTGAGGGAAAATATGCAAAAATGGACACAGCAAGTCAGAAAATCAACTTGATCCTCAAACCACACACATCTTCACACGTCGAGAAAAGAGAACTTTCTTCAGCCAACTTCACAGCCAATCCGATACCTGGTGGGGTAGCCTGGGACAACACTGACTATGAAATTTATGGTCCGGTCGAGATCCTGAAATATCCACACCAAATTAAGATCTCCTTGAGTGACTTTGCAAAACCAAACTCATTTGCTGATGATTGGGACTTCGAAAGCATTAATAATATGATGTCTGACTTAGTAATGTCTGCTAAATTTACCAAACATGATTATTTGCAGGGTTCTACAAATTATGATAGTTTGTATTGCTATAACCACTATGGTAACCAATTTTTACATAGATCTGCACAACCTAGAAATGTTTTAAATTATAATCAATGGGAACATTGTGCAACACCTCCAAAAGGGAGCTCAAGAACCGTTTACGACAAATATTCATATTTTTCAGGTTTTAACACAAGTAATGCTGAAACATTTTATTTTAAATTGTCAAACAAAACAGGGACCAAGACCATGATAACCAACACAAAATTGTTATATTCAGACTCATTCTTTGAAAAAATGAATACTTTTGGATTTGATTATTGGGACAAAAATGTTGAATTGAAAAGTGTTTGGGGTACAAAAGAATGGCAAGTACAGGGTATAGAAGCTTTGTTTAGAGCCTGCATGATCCCAGAACAAATGATATTTTTAAATGACACTGTTCAACAAACCACCTGTCTTGGCCTAGCCAAAATCAAAGATTTAAATAAACCGTCTATTCCAAAGCCAACAATGTTTAGCAATAACTCTGATACAGATGAAGAGATAGACGTACACCATATATTAAACCAAAACAGAACACATCCTGATTGGAAACAGTGGTTGATCTGGCCCACAGATACTAATAACTGTCAAGACAGATTCCTGAACAAAACACAGGGGTTCAAAATGACCAGGCCAGACCCTAGATATCCTCAAAGACATCACCCAGGGATAATAACAACCTACAGTGTGGGCAAATTATGCCTTCAGTGGCTACAAACTTCCACACTGGCAGAAATTAAGCAACACCTAACTTTACTTACTGATGGTGCTGACTTGCGTGATTTCACTTTGGGACCACGCAAACAGCGTCAAAAGCAATTCATAGCAGCCTCTGTATATGCAGCATACAATGAGGCCTGGAAGGTTACTCAAATTGAAACAGCAGAGAGAATACGGGAAATTGACCGTATTAATTTGGAAAAATCACTTTCTGTAGTGGACAATGGGTTAATGACTCTGTCCTCCAGAATTTTTTCTTTGGACAGCATTGTGTCTTCAGCAATCGATATATTATCGCAAGACTTACTGTTATTACAACACGGTCAGTCACAATTGCGTTCTATTGTACAGCTTGGCTGGACGTTACAAAATCTGCGTTCAGGCTATGTGCCTTGGCGTCTAATCAACACAACGTCACTATTCCAAATCTTTAACCTTACTGATAGACAAATCAGTATGGCACAAAAGGGTGCTGATTATACAATCTTGAGCATTGAAAAACTCGAAAGATTACCAGTGACAATGTCAGAACGACCTGTCAGTGAATGGATAATACATGGGATAATAAATATTCCAATCTCAACCTTCAGGTTTCAATACTGCCAAAAATATATACAGGCTGGCATGTACGAGAAATTGGGAAAGGGGTACCTTAAAACAACATGGAACCTGCCCTATTCACATGCATGTGTCAGTAATAAAGGACAGAAAGTGTTTCTTAGTGGCAACAATTGTGCGATGTCACTAAGTGGCACACTTCTGTGTAACGGAATTAGTTTGCATGGAGCCTGTGAAGGGAATTCATACAACCTTTCATGTCACCAGCAAGGCGCACCTGCAACAGAAATAGAACCATTCTTTCAAAGACTCTATAATGGGAGTTGCATTCTTATTGTAGACCGTAGATGTTGTAGTCTTATGCCCTGGACTCCTTATCTAGTAACTACTACTGCGAAGGTCAAGTGCTGTGGACGCTCATTGTTCCCCAGCTCCTTCCCAGACAGGGAGGCAAGGGCATGGCCCGATTTGAAAATTACTTCTATTCGAATAGATACTTTAAGCAGAATGAAAACAGTGCTTCTTCAGACGCCTACCAGGCTCACGTCATCAAAAGAAACGTATGATCTACAAGTCGCAAGGACGACTGCAGAGATACATACATTATTATCAACTAATTCCCCCGTACATTTCGCGGAAATCCTGAATGAAATCTTAAATATTTCTGATACCAATGGGGTCTCAAAGGTATTTAAGACAGTATTTTCGATGGCATTAACACCATTCAAAGCCATACTGGGTATTTTTCCAGATTTCGTCCATTCGATTTTTGGCGGACTTCCCCTGATCCTGGGACTAATTGCAGGAATCCTATTCTTAGTCCTAATTTTTCGTTATGGCAACCCATGTCACAGACAAAACTCTTGCGACAAGGGAAGAAACAATCCTAGCCATTGGATACCGGGACCGGATATCAAAAATCCTGGGACTCTCCCGGCTTAGAGACCTGAACATGACTTGGTTTCTATAATTTCGACCAATGTGGCAAAGATGTGTTTTACCTGTATTGAGGTGTCTGCTATGCGGAGAAGAATGCGTGTTAGACACCTGTCTGACGCTACAATCGGTTGCTCCGATGGATGCAGAAACATTTTTGAGCCCGATCAAGGTTCATGCTTTGTGCTGCCCTCAAAGGCTACCAATCCTGATGACGGCATTCGTGGAAGCTTCACCACTACGATTGATGGGTAGTGAAGTTCAAGATGAAAGCAGCATCGAACAGGTACGACCTTCTGTCAGTAATGCAAATCAGAATGTCAATGGAGACAATCATGCGCAAGAATGCATGATTACACCTATTTCCGAGTTAGTGGAACTTTCCCAGGAAGCTGTTGACAGTTTTTTCGAAAGCCTAAATGATATGATGTTCTCACCCGAACAGAAATAGAGACTTTTGAGCAAGCTCGCACACGGCGTTCCCTGAATTCGGCCTTCAACTTTAAAAATAAAGTCACATGAACAGATTTTCACTCCAGTTCACGGACAGCAACTCTTTCAGAAGCCCCAATTTATTTTTTCGGTTTTTCGGGACACTTATCTTCTGCTTAAAGTAAGAAACTATTCCTAGAGAACTAAGATTTCTATTTTTTAGATACTTTATAGACTTTAGCTGCCCGCTGGTATGTTCACAAATATTTTATTCTGTGATGGAATGGTCTCGAAACTTTTTTCTGTATTTAAGAAACCATTTCATGTGTAATTCTCATATACCAAATAAGCAATAATGTATACAAATGCGTGATTAGTTTGGCATTATTCCATAGCTTGAGTGCATACAGTATATATGTCTGCAAATTTTCCGTATATTTGAAGAATTTCAAAATGCATTTATGTATTTTGGGGTGGTAAGGTATACACACTACTCTATAGTATGTTGTACTATGTTATACTATGCCTAGATTAGTAAATATGTCCATAGTTAGCGTGGAGTGGGTGTCATGTATTCCTATAGGTTCTGAATCGATCCCCCTATTCCTGACCCTATTCTAGTTAAACAAACCAACAAGTTAACTAGCAGTCAGCCCATGAGGCAGAAAACCCCCATGATGCAGATACCGTTATCTGACGCAGTCACACTACGGCACAGGAACGTGTTATCTGATTAGGTCATAACGCTTGCGATCTAATTAGACAAGCGATATTCCTCCAGCCCCATATAAGGCATACGGAGTTCTCATAACAAATCAAACCTATGACAACCTGGGCAAAACCCTGCGGCCATTGTTTTGAAATCACCGAGAACTTCAGTAAAAGAATGTGCTAACGAGCAAGTCGTATGACATCCTTATTGACGTATCTATGTCCATCCTTACGTCAATCTCGGCACCTTAAAGGTATAAATATTACCGATCTTGCCCTATGCAAACACACGCGTGGTGACGAGACGGAGCAGCCATACTTGCCGAAGCCAAGAGCAGAGCAGACCCCGCTGGCAGCAGCCCCGCCTTTCTGACGCGCTGAGAGACGCGCTGCTTTCTCCTGCCGAGAATCCAGCACCGGCGTTTCTGGGCAGCCCTCGCAGGCAGCCTGGAATATCGAGACCAGAGAGAGAGATACCATCCCTCATTCAACCTAACTTCCAGGTACAGAACTGAATAACCCCTCACAGAGAATTCTTTAGTTATTCACTTGGCAAAAACAAACTTAACTTAAACTGTAACTTTCTATTCCCGCCCTCGTATTAGACTTAGGTCAGGTACACGGGGTAGGCGTATTTAGAAACACCAGTTGAGTACGTTTAGTCAAATGTATATATGTGTATGTAATATATTTTATTCATTTTAAAACATCATATGGCTTAGAAACCATATCAATGTTTTTGCAGTATTATTTTATACTATTGCTTTTAATGTATGCACTTTACTTAGCTATAAGTATTGCAATAATATCGATCCATTTCTCTTGTATGAGAAAAGAGACTGATCAATAAATAACACCTTTTTATTGAACACGCCCGTCTCTTCCTTTTCTCTACATTCTGATGAGACTAAGAATGCACGTACTGACTGAGTAAAATAATTTGCCTTTTGTTCACACGACTCTCGAGATTTACTCTTGATTAGGGGAGAGCAAAGTTGTCATGTTCTATGGTTGTCAGAAACTAAATCCCTTCTTGTCTAATCAAGGAAGTTAAGTCCTCCTTGAACATTCGAGAAAGTTTCTAGTGAACTCTGAGCTAAGCTGGCAAACCCAAAACTTTAAGTCTAGTATCGACAGTAGTAGACCTAGTTAACGTCTGGCCTAGGCCTTTACTGCTGTAGGTATTATTCCAATGCGCAGAGCCTATTGGGATGATAGGAACTACACTACAAGGCTACCTGTTCTCTTAGGCCAAGATGGGCTACTGGAATTATTACACTCTATAATCCCAGCAGGCTCAGGGAACATGGTAGAAAATAAAGTTTAGTATGCCTGAACTCAGAATAATAAAATACTTCTTTTAGTAAAGTTTATTTTAATATCCTGTGTTTGCAAATGCTACTTTTAGAAAGTTAGCATTTGCTTGCCTAACCATTTCAGCCCGCCTCTGCTTGGATGTGTATCTGACTGTCTGGGTTATGTGAGTGACAAGGCTGGGGGATGACAGGTGGTGAATGCAAGGATTACACCTTGGTGGGAGGTGGGAGTGCCCCGGGACTCTGAATAGGGCTGTGCTCTGCCACCACAATGCTGGCTCCGCCCCCTGGGGAGCGACTGATGACTCAGCCGACACCTGGCCCAGGAGAGGCGAAGCACTGTCAACAAGGTACTCCTGGCTGCCCCTGTCCACACAATGTTGGCTCCACCTCCTGTGGAGCGTCTGATGTGCCTGTGTAAAGATGTGCACAGTCTTAGATATTGATTCCAGTTTATTGTAAGAATAATATGAAATACAGGTGAGCGCCAGGGAGCAGCCACTAATCAGTCCTACTCCTCTGCAACTGCCCCACAATTCGAAAGATGCACCATCAGCATTCTATAATACATCATAACATTCCTACCACGAGGCACTAGCCTTAAAGGTAAAGACAAATGAGGCAACATAACACATCCCCCTCTCTTCAACTAAAAAAAAGGAAAACTACAAATATAACAACAAAACAAAAAAAAAAAAAAATAAGATGGCACAATTGACAATAAATCAAAATTAAAATATATATGTATACGTGATAATCAATTCATGACATAGTCCTTGAACCAAAAGGGTAATGTAGTAGTTCTTTTACCATTACCACTCTCAACTGAACTGGGATCACTAGAATCACCATTGGTATTATTGGAATCACCATTGGTACCACTACTACAATGACCAGCAACTCTTCCCCCTCCTCAGAAAAAGATTGACCCACAGTAAGTGAGTCAACCGCAACTCCATTAGTGTTCCCTTCAGTACCAGCAAATTGTGCTTGTAGACAACTGTTCTCAAAATGGTCTTCCATCCAATCATACATGTTTTGATTATCTGTCACTTCTCCTTCAACTTCCTCAGATTTATTTCGACTAAAAGCAATGCTCTTCATATTCCATACTTTTCCATTACTTAATCTAACAGCATTCCTCAAAACCTCAATTACTTGTTTCTGTGGTTCAAAACGACTTTCACCTTTTGGTACCTTAAAAGGTTTCTTGACTCGTACCCAATCACCTACTTTAATTTCCACACTTTTCGTACCATAGTGTTTATCATAAAATTCTTTACTTTTAGAATGGAGTAACTCCAAGTCATTCTTTACCTCAGTTGGAGACCACTGCTTAATTTTACCTTCCATTAATCAACCAGGATTGATTTTGCTCCTTGGTAACCTCCCCCTCATCATAACAAATGGTGACAATCCTGTGCCTGTTTGTGAAGTAATCCTGTAAGACCAAACAGCCTTTTGTACTTGAACTTTCCAATCCAATTTCTTATTGACCGCCGCTTGAATAACCCCCTTGATCACCCTATTGAATCTTTCAACAGTGCCGTTCCCACTGGGATTGTACAACGCGGTTGTCTTATGTCTAACACCACACATCTGAAAATAATTACCAGCCATGTGTGATAAAAACTGCACTCCATTGTCCGTAAGGATACAAACAGGTAAACCCTCCATAATACAAATCTTGTCTAAAAATTTCAACACACTACATGTGTCTGCTTTCTCCACAAATATTACAATAGGCCATTTTGTAAATAAATCAATAGCCACCAACCCAAATTCCTTCATTTCACCAATAGGCCCAATGATATCCACTGCAATAGTTTCCCACGGAAGTTCTGGAATAAGTCCCTCACTCATGCAGGGTTTCAAGGTCTTAAGGGTTTTATCCGCAGAACTACAAACTTCACAGTTCCTGACAAATAACTCTGTGTCCTTATCCACACCTGGCCACCAGAACATGCTTTTTACCACAATTTTGCTTCTCCCAATACCAAAATGTCCCTCATGACACAGCTCTAAAACCTTCTTTCTTAAAGAAATCGGAGGAATAACTCTGTCGCCTCTGAAAAGTATGTCTTTTTCCAAAGACAATTCCATCCTAACCTCCCAATATGCTCTAAAATTACCTTTCATAAAACATTGTCTAGGCCAGCCTTTGCAAATATACTCCCTGACTTCTTTGAGTTCCATATCCTTGTCCTGTTCCTCCAACCACTCTTTATTACTGATAGCTGGGACGCCTGAATCATGAATTAAAGCAATATTGACATTACCCCAGGGATCATCCACACACTCCTCAAGTGGGGATGGCAACCTAGATAGGCAGTCTGCAATTACATTGTCTCTTCCTGGCAAATAAATCATCTCATAAATAAATTCTTTCATTCACATAGACAATCTTGCCATCCTAGCTGAAGCTCCAGAAATGCCGTCAGATGACAAAATCTTCACTAATGGACGATGATCTGTCCTTTTAGTCACCGGTTTGCCCCACACAAAGGCTCTAAAATGTTCCAGCGCCCACGCGCACGCCAACGCCTCCCTTTCAATAATGGGGTACCTGACTTCAGCTGGGGAGAGTGCTCTAGATGCAAAATTCCATCGTCGCCAATTGTAAAGATGTGCACAGTCTTAGATATTGATTCCAGTTTATTGTAAGAATAATATGAAATACAGGTGAGCGCCAGGGAGCAGCCACTAATCAGTCCTACTCCTCTGCAAATGCCCCACAATTCTAAAGATGCACCATCAGCATTCTATAATACATCATAACATTCCTACCACGAGGCACTAGCCTTAAAGGTAAAGACAAATGAGGCAACATAACAGCCTGCCCCTCACACTGAAAGCAGAAACCAGAGTACACCCAACAAAGTGCTCAGAGACTGAAAGAAGTTATTGCCGAGGCCCCCCTGGCCTGAAAGAACAAAGAAAATGCTGTATAAAAGTAGGAGCCCTGCTCCTTGAAAATCAGAATCCTGTTTACCACAAAGAACCTCTGCCCAACTAGAAGGAGAAGAAGACGCTGGAAGGACTGGCCTGCTGCTTGCCTTGCTGAGGAAGGAGAGGAAAAGACTTGCTGAAAAGACTTTGCTGATTTGTGCTAGAAACTTTCTCCAAGGGCTTGTCTGAGCTTGCCCCCTGACCTGAGCCACAGGACCATCTGGCTCAACCTGCTCTCTGCCCATCTGCCGGTAATTACGAGGACTTCTGCCCCGCCGGAGCCGTGATCTTTGGTGACCCCAGCCCCTCCGTGAGGCCGTGACCCAACCGTGTTTCCCCGTCCCCGCTGAGGAAGAGCCCCGCTCCGTCGAGCCGCTCCCCCCCCGCTGAGGGAAATCGCCGTGTCACCCCACCTTGGGAGGCTCGCTGCCGTGACCTGTGTGGTGCCCCCCCCAGCCCCTCCTCGAGGCCGTGATCGAACTGTGCTTCCCCCGTCCCCGCCGAGGGAGAGCCCCGCTCTGCCGAGCCGCTCTCCCCCCGCTGAGGGAAGTCGCTGAATCACCGCCATTGGAGGCTCGCTGGTGCACCCCCCACGCTTCCGCCTGACGTCCTCACCGGACCCCACAGACCCAGAGGACAGACCGCCAAAGCCCAGACGCCTCGGGCACCAACCTCGCTCTGATCGAGAGCCGCTGGGCGCCTCGCATCTGCCTTCGTGGAAAACCGCCACCGAGACATCTTCACCGGGCTCGGGGCCCGCCACGTTCTTATTTCCCCGCCTTTACAAGGGATCTCTAAGGTACTGTAAACCCAACTGCGGTACGAGCCGCCCTTCCTGCAAGGCTCGCACCGCTCTGTGACCAGCTGCACATCCCTCCGTGAGCCCCACAGCGTGTGCCTCGAGCCGCGGTACGAGCCGCCCTTCCACCGAGGCGCGCACCGCTCCTTGTCACCTGCGCCCCTGGTAGCTCCGTAGACTACGCTCCCTCCCGTGCGAGTCGCACACAGCGGTACGACTCATACTCTCTGCCAGACCCGGCCGTGCCATACGCGTGAAGCGTGAGCTTTGGCAGGTCGGGCCCGTATCTCGAGCCGGAAGCGGACAGGAGCGCTGGAAGCGCATAAACAGATGAGAACTGAGTGAAGGTGCCCATTAGGGTGCAATTAGAGAACTGTGGCCTCTACAAACAACTGAACTATATTTGAATTGCAACAAAGAGAACTCTTGCCTATTTTTCAATCTTGTGGCTAAGAAAAGCGTTACTGATGGTCTTGTGATAAATACTTGCCTGCATATATATTTTTACATAAAGAGAACGTATTTTTATATAACCACAGCCTGGTGTCCATTTGTGGGGGGATTGGTGTATTTACTGTGTGTGTGATTACAAATGCTTAACCCAGAAACGCCTGAAGAATAGCCTTGGCTGCTCACGCCACGCACCTAGAGGGTGAGCAAGGGTAATTCTAAGGGGTCATCCAAACGCCTGAAGAATAGCCTTGGCTGCTCACGCCACGCACCTAGAGGGTGAGCAAGGGTAATTCTAAGGGGTCATCCTTCACCCTGACGTAGAGGAGAGGGTCCCTGCTTGTCACAAGTGAAAACTTGCGCCAACCAGAGACCCCCAATTCTAACAGTCCCTGTGAAAGAACTTGGTTTTGACTAGTACCCAGAGTCTTTTCACAGTGTCTATGAGGAAGGTTTACATTGTCCCAGAAGATATGCACTGTCTACTGTTTAACAAGTTTATTTCTCAATGTTTTATATGTGGTAGATCTCTTTATATTTGTTGTGGGATATGACGTTCTACACTTTTTTACTCTTAAACGTACATTGTGCACATACAAATTCAAGCAGCATCGTTAAAGTGGGAATAACTTAATCTGCGGTTTCAAAATACCTAATAGTCATCCCTGGAGAATTCCAGGTCCTGATGATTTTGCTTTGAAGTTTCAGGCAAAACGTCTGGAATTTCTACATGTTGCATTACAGACGCCTCTTGCTAAAACAGTGCAATTCACTTAACATACTTGTCACCGAAGAGTGTTTTTCAGAAAATGAGGCTGATATGCGCTTTGAAAAACATAATATGGTAAAAAATAAAAAAGTCTCAACAAAATATGAAAGTATTTGGAAAATGCTTTAGAATCCTTTGATAAATATACCCCGTGCATAATTTAGCACTGCTCTTGTGAACTAGCTGTTTTGTGTGTCTTGGCCCTTTGGCTCCAGTCTATTCGTGTCATCTCCTTTCCTCAATAGTGTGAGTTTGAACCATATTGATTTCTTACTTTGACACTCAGTTACCAAACATGTATCCTGTTATTTTGGTACAATGGACGAGATTTAAATGTGTTTCCCACATTTCGTGCATTACGTTTTGCATTTACATGCAGTACCATCATTTGTCAATTTAAAAACAGTACATTAAAACAAATATGCAACTGGAACCCTACGCAACTGGAACCCTACGCAACTGAGATTCTTCTTGAGTGGTACGAGAGAACACCCCATTGAGCCTGATATTTTCGCATTGTTAGGTAAAAAGAAAAAGACAAAAGTTTAAAATAGTTGTTGGGCAAATTAAAGATATTTCATTCTCTTTCTGAGGCAATAAACCAAATCTAAAACACAAATCTCTCCGGGTTTGAGGTTACACTTGTTTTGAAGGAAGAAAGGACGTATAAAGGATTGCTTCAAACCGGGGTGCCTCTAAAGGGAGCCTCTGAAGGTTTACGGTATCGACAAAAGGATTCATGCTCTAACCATCTGGGAGCCCAAAAATCAATCTGCTCTATACTGCATGCTGATTATAATCAGAGGAACAGCGAGCCTGGAATCAAACGCAGAGCTTTGGTCGAAAGAAAGTTATTCTTTGTTCTTTACGTTTTTTGATGTCTAGTGCCAGACTTTTATGTATTCCTCCACACGTAGCAGACGACCAACATTTTATTGGAAAAAGAGTGCATTGTTATTAAACTTAGTAACTGCCTGAAGTGGTTGGCTGCAGGCCAGGCCTTGTGGCCAACCTTCATGCAACGCACACTAAAGGCCGTGCACGGCAGAGGGTTGCTTTCCCGCAGGGTTTGGACGCATGGCCTTGTACAGTATTCATTTATTTTATTCATTTATTTTATTTATAAAGTTTTATATAGTGTGAACTAGACCCTGGAAGGGTATCAGAGCGCTTTACAAATGTTACATCAAATAAACACTAAAGTAACTATAACTTTCATCCTCACCATGCACTGCTAATTACTTCCCATATTATATCACTCATGACATGTTCTAGGATATCATTGATAACATCATTGCACCATCTGAAATACCATCATTGTTAACAACACTGGACGGCGGCCCTGCAAGTTATAGTTTACTGCACGAGGTATAGTTGCTTAAAATATAACTGGAGAAATTTAGTGTTTTTTTTTAGTTTTGTTTAAAATTGTATGTTTTAACTGACATTTTCACCTAACTATAACATCCTTTTAACTTTTCTTTTTTCAGTGAAAATTAAATATATATATATATATATATATATGTGTGTGTGTGTGTATATATATTTATTGCAATTCCTCGTTGCATGATTCCTTCTTGAAAGAACGAGCGTGGACCCAAGTTGTGCTTAATTTTAGTTGTTTATTTCGCCTCCAAAGCTAGTCGCCATATATATACATATGTTCAAATTCCGCCAAGTAGCAAACGCTACAAAGTGCGCACTCCTTCCACACAGATATCAGAGGCCAAATCAATTAAGTGCAAGGGGTGGTTTATTCAACGTGATTATTGTGACATCAGAAGAGGACTGATCCAAGTAACACATAATTCATTTTACGTGTCAGCCATTTTGTAGTAGCAATATATAAAAAAAAAATATATATATATTAATTTTTTGGGGCAGGGTAAGCTAGCTACAAATGATGAATAAGTAAACTAGTGCTGTTAACAAATGAAATGCCTAGAGCATACATTTTGCTAGATCCGAAAGGCTTCCCGGCTCCTGGTAACTGTTCCGGAATTATGAAAGTGGATGCTAAGGCTCTGGGCGCTGCACCAGAGAGAATTTAATCAATAAGTTGCTTGCATTCCTAAATCAACTGCTAGAAGACAGTGATTTACTGTTCTTAAAAATCTGTGAGAATCCCTGCCAGCACTATGGAAGATGCCACAGCTATGCTCTGTTAACAATATATTTCGTACCACATAGAACATTGCTTTACTGATGGCATGCATTGACAATTGGTGATAATGTTGAATTTTCTCGTCTTTGTCAGTACTTTTCTCCTATAAGAAGCCTGTTATTTGGTGCAAGGATAATGGTGGCCAGAATCTCGGATAGCAGCCAGCATCCCCACACCAAATAACAGGCATTCTAAGTTATTGACCCCTGAAAAAGAAATACCATGAAGGTCTGTGAATAGCTCAGTGACGGTAGGCATCCACAGGGAGGCACACACAAAATAAATAAAGCTTACCGAACCCTGCATTCTCTGCTCCGGTGCTCTTCTATCCACAGGAACTGGATGCAGCAATTCCCTTGACCACTCCTAGCACTGCTCTCGTGCAGCATGAAAGCAGAGCCCTGATTGGAGGTAGCGGTCTCACTTGGCACTCTGCAGTGTTCCGGAGGCCTGCCCTTGCTCTAACTCCGCTGTCTTAAGACCGCGCGGTTAGAGATGATTAAAGTGAGCATGTGGGGCTGGCCGTTGTAAGACGGCCAGCCAAAAAGACATGCGCACTTTAAACAGCGCATAGACAGCCCACCCTCCTCCCTGCTGCTGTCACTCAGCAGCTGTCCCGCCCCATCCTAAAGCTCTATTCGGGACGGGGGATAAAAAATAAAATGGTAATATATTACCATTTTATTGTTCATCTCTGGGGTTTTGGGGGGGTATTTTAAGTGGGGTGATACTGCTCTGCTGCAACGGAGGAGCCTGCCGGAATAGCGAGGTTTTTTCCGCATGTCATTTTGGATTTGAAAAGGTGATAAATGCCTGCTGTGAGAGTGCTGTGAATTGGGGGGTCAGGGAAGCAGGGGAAGGGTGCACCAGGGCAGTGCAATGCTCCCCTATGCTGTAGGAGTGGGGCTAATGGGGACTATTCTGCTAACTTTGCCTGCAACTTTGCGACCATCGAAATGTCCAGCTTGGACAGCATTGTTTTTAAAAACCAATACTAGCTAAACGTGTTGCACAATTCATGGGGCAAAACTACTCAGTGACCTGCAGTAGTATCCTTATGATATATGGGTTGGAAGTTCTTAATACTTTGTATAATATGATGGGAATCTACTTGGGAGGGAAAGAATGGGAACATGACAAGTTACATAGGTGTCACAATCTCAGTCCTTAGACATCAAAGCTATCCCTGCAGGTAGGTTGATCTTTCGTGGTCAGACAATAGATCTATCACTCAGGTGATCTGATAACATTCATATCTCTTAGGCTACATCAGTCTTATGGACCTAAGCTTTAGACATCAGTTTTATTTGTATTTAATTTTAATGATTAAAGTTTAAAAAAACATACAATGGATACAAACTTTAAAACATAATATAAATCCTTACAAAACAATGTCAAACCAACCAAAATGTTCTTTAAAAAGATATACAAGTACATGGTACTACTCCACAACAACACACTCGCAAAGGACTAGGAAGATACGTAGCTACTTTGGTGCATTCATAATGTGTTAATCAATTAGAAAATGGCTCATGTACCACACATGCACGTCAGTTATTATTCTTGCTGAAGTAATATTGACACACACAACAAGCTTGTGCCGTAGCTCCTGCCGAATGGGGCACTTAATGATATCACTCTGTGTCTCCTGCTCAATGCAGCAGAGCTAACAATTCCTTTAAAATTTAAAGAAGATATTCACCACACCAGCACTTGCTTGCACAGTTTGCATGTGTGGCAGGTTTCAACTAAATGCAAAGTGGATATGAAAGGGGTGGAGCTGAGTGTGCAGTGCTTTATTTGAGCCGATGGTTGCAGATGGGGCCCACATGCACTGATTTTTCCTCAACAGACTTTGACCCATAACAAGTAAAAACACAGAAAGGGAAAAAAGCATGACAAAGGGAGAAAGCAGGAATCTGGTGTAAAGTGGCAGGGAGTATCTGCGGGTGGATTAAAGAGGCAGGAGGTGGAATCAAGATGCAACTGCCTTGATATTCAGCATGGTGTCGTTTGATAGCACCAACCACAGCCTTTTGATCAAAATTTAGGGCCCGGCACTTATTGCTTTGCAAATTCATTATAGTGAATGCATCTTTGGTCCACATCTGTGCATGAAGGTACACGCACCTAGGCTCATGACCTAATGTCAGGTCACACTATGTAGTACATCACTTGCAGTGATTGCTGCATTCCTCATTCCCTAGGAGGCCATCTACCAATAGTTTGCACAACGATATTTTAAACTTGCAGTCAAACGGGGCATAAAGCCCTTAACTTGAAAAGCGATAACAATAAAATAAAAATAACTGGCACAATAATTCAATAACAAAATCTCTGAACTGAACCACAATATTTTTTGATTATTACGCAGCCATGACCTGAGTATACCAGCGATCTATTCAGTCCCTCCCAAGGACAAAATGGTTGGTAGAAACAAATTGCTTCACATTATGTGCTAGAAATATAGTTAAACCCTGTGTGCTGGGCATAATATTTAATAGAAAAAAACACAATACATTAAGGAAGACTATAAGGCTAGAAAAAGAGGGGGAGAGTGAATTACTCTTATGATTTTTTTCATTTACATATGTGAAAACATCATGCTTTGGAAACAGTTGACTCACTCTTGTTTCCCTATTTTATGGATTCAATGGTTGTAAATGGTTGAGAAGGTCATTGTGTTCTACATTGCTCTATAAAGCAGCCTTTTTTTCTTAACCCAATATTGTTGTTTATTTGTTGAAATTTACTGACATACCTCCCTAATGTTGTGCAATCGAACCGCTTCCACCACGGCCGGACTGGGAACCTAAAGTAGCCCAGGCAATTATGTCGGATCAGCCCTCCTGCCCCCTGGGGGTGGCGGGGAGTGGTGTCAAGTGTGAATCACTACTGCTTATGTTACTGGGGGCTGATATTACAGCACTGCTGAAAAACCCGCCACCAGTAGCAAAACCGCCCGCTACAAAACCGTCACCCACCCTTCCAGCTTCCCAAGGAAATGCCCGATGCCCGCTACGGCCTCTCGAGCCCTGGCTTCAACCTTACTGCCTCGCGGTTGCTTCTGGAGATCAAACCTTGAGACGACTACAGTATGTCAACTCTGTTGTGTCTTGTAGTCGCGAAGATTATACATGTCAGGATGCTGCTCTTGTTAGGTGCCGTGAAATTCCTTGACCTTGGATCTCAGGATCAGGAGACTTTGCTGTTCGTAGATTGGCCTTACTGTAGTAGTTTGTCCATTGTGGATGTTCTGCACCAGTGAGTTCTAAAAGGGGCACTTCTGGGCTGGGTTGGGCAGCTACATTGTATGTAGGTTTGTGGATATTTCCAAACTCCTTTCAGGGCCTTCCACCCCCAGTGATTGCCTGCACGATTTGTACCAGGTTAAACTTATCAGGTGAAACTTAGTGTAAATTGCTCGAACAAATTGTATGTGCAGATATTAGGTGTGCACCTCTCTAAGCTGGCAGAAACATGTGCAGCTAGTGGCCCTGGTATATAAAACGCATAATGGTTTAGTAATAGTGCACCTGTTCAATAGCGCTCTCTGTCGCATTACAATTTGTGGGTGCGCAATTACTGTACTTTTGAACTTTTTTGTACTGCACTCATAATTATGGCAATTGTGATCAAGGATTACTTCTTGAAATCTGCAATTAACTTGTATTTGCAGGTGTACGCTCACAGGATTCCACGAATCCCCGAAAATGTGTAAATCTTTGTGAATAATTTGAAGTGTAATCAAGCATGCCCTGATTTCTGAATGAGAATCATAGGTCAGCTGGGAACAGAGATGATGCTCCTGCCAGAGTGGGGATTCTTGTTTCTCAGTTGAACCAATATAATTGTTAAATAACCTCTGCCATTGGTTGTATGGACCTTTGTTAGTCGACAAGGAGAGATGATCAGGAGCAACCTTTCACATCAAACACCATAAACAGTGAAGTCCAATTCAGGCCTTACAAGAATGTATAAAGAGATTTGGTGGGAGTTTAAAGGGTTTTTATAAACGAATTCATTCAAGTCAAATTATTTATTTAGTAAGTATTACATTTGGTCATCATAGTTACAAATTCAAATAGTTCATTATTTCAAATTTCAAACCATGATAAAAAAAATTGCACATTAGTAAGAATTACAAAAAAAAGAGAGACTGCAACACGTGGGTTCCGTCACAGAAAATCCCTATACTATGGGGTTTTTAGGCGAAAAGGGCAACTATCTTCAAGAAGCAAGGCAAGGTGTTCATTTCAGAAACTCAAATGAAGGGTTCTGATAGAATATGAATGCATAGGCATGATGCCTTAACACTCAAGAAATGGAAATTAGAAAAAGCTGGAATGTATTAAACTAGCATTTCTAAGGTCTGCTTCCTAAGTTCTGTTGCACCTCGTCTGTGGGTGAGGAAGAGAAGCTCTCTGAAAGATGGAGGACTCTGAAGGAAGGGCTCTCTAACTAACCTTAGGAACGCACACTAATATAATTCTACCAAACATCAATAGCAACAAATCTTACATTCCTCATTCCCACCAATTGATCAGTTTCCAGCAAATCCTGGGAGCAGGTAAATTCCCTAGTTTCTCACATCTTCACAGTGCACTATATGTCATAAACCCCTCATGCGTCTGCTGTGTGGTGGACCTGGTTTGCATGGCTCATGATACGTTATCTTATTGGCGCCTCATGGATGGCTATGGTTCCAGGCCCAAGTTACCCCTCTCCCCTGAACCCATTATGCCCGAGCTTGCAAGCATACCCTGAATACGTGAACCAATGGCTTGCCTTACTCTCGCTGTTGCTGGGTGTTAGAAATGGGGGTCTCTAGTTGACAGAGGTAGGTACCTTTGTCCAATTAGGGACTCTTCTTCCTTGTCAGGTTTAGGGGGATATACTTCCAAAATGACCCCTGCTCACCCCCTTGGTAGCTTGGCACGAGAAACCAGGCTTATCTCAGAGGCAGTGTGTCAAGCATTTGGGAAAGCATACAGTACTACAGTGAACACACCAGTTAAGAAAAATTAGTAATCTTTATCAAAGCCAAACAAGACCAAAGCACTAAAAATCCACAATACAGTAAAAAAAAATATGACTTTCAAATGGTAGAAATAGTTCAGTTCAAAGCAAATTGCAGGTGCAACATTTTTCACACAAAGTACCTTGGATGTGTCGCGCACATAAACAAAAAGGGCCACAGGGAAGTTGATGCGTCTGTTCCTTACACTCTGGAAAGGTGATGCGTCTGTGCCTTACTGCTGCACAGGGGAGGTGATGCGTTGGTTCCTTACCCGGCGCCGCGGCCGGGGCGACTGATGCTGGAATCTGGGGATCAGGGTTCGATCCCCGGCTCCGGCGGCAGGTTAGCCCAGCACCATGTGACTCTGGGCAATAGCTTGCTTAATCTTCCCGACGGCCCCCAGCGCCTAGAGACCCTTACGGGTGATTGTGCGCTTTACAAATGTGGATTATTATTACCCGAGAGGAGGTGATGCCTCTGTTTCATACTGCGTGGAGAGGTGATGCATCGGTTTCTTACTGCCTCCCCCAACGATGCAGCAGACCTGGCGCCTCAATGCGATGCAATGATCTGGGACGATGTGTGAGTTCTTGCAGCCGCACAGCAGGGCTTGCGTCGGAATCTGTGCAGTGATCTCAGGCTTCGGAGACCGGTGCACTCTTCTGCGATGCATCAGAAACAGGTACGGATGCCTAGCGCTTCTCGTTTTTGCATTTCCTTTTCAGCTCCCAACAACCAGAACAACCTCCAGAGGCCCTGTACAGCTACAGGTACCTCTTGGCTGGTCAGAACCCCCAACAAGGAAGTTCAGGGTAGCTGCGTGTGAAGTCTTTGTGTCCCTGAGACTTCAGAACAGGAGGCAAGCTCTTCTTCAAGCCCTTGGAGATCTTCCTCAAGCAGGGGACACAGCAAACAGCAAAGTCGTTTTCCCTTTCCTTGGCAGAAAGTAGCCACTGCAGGCCAACCCCAGACAGCAAACAGCACAGGTGCAGTATTCCTACTCAGTTTCTCCAGCTCTTCTCCTTGGCAAATGTTCCTCTTGATTCCCACAAGTGATCTAACAGTCTGGGTTATTCTTTTTATACAGTAAATCTCTTTGTTCTCTGTGGCAGAGAAGCTCTTTGCTTAGCCAAAACCAGTTTTGTCCTCTGGTGCAGCTTCCTGGCAGGAGGTGGAGACAGCATTGTCCTTGGCAGACCTGGCGCATTCAGGTGCAAAAGAAATCTCCTCCCCTACTTTGAATGCAGCCCAGGTCTATTCAGCCCAGCCCTGACTCACCTGGAAAGGGCTGACACACCTCAACCCCCCAAGTGGCTGCCTGAACAGAATGCACATCCCCAGCCCCTGTCACTCCAAAGCCAGGCAGTCAACCTAGCAGAGGCACACTGGATGGTTAGGCAAGAAAATACCTACTTTCTAAAAGTATTTTCACACCCAGAATTTAAAAAATCCCCCTTACTGAAAGATGCATCTTTACATTCTGAGTACAGGCATACAAACCTTTATTTTCCTATCTTGTTCCCATTGGCAGTAATGCTCATAAGATGTTATGGGAAAACTCCACATTCTATCCTATAGGACAGATAACCTTACAATAATGAAGACAAAAATGGTCAGTATTTCACTATCAGGACATGCCACACACAGCAGGGCATGTACTACCTTTCACAAACACTGTACCCTGACCACAGGGGTACCTTGGGCCTACCTTGGGGGTGACTAACATGTAAGAAAAGGGAAGGTTAAGTGGGTGCACTGGCCAGGTCGACATGGCAGTACTAGACTGCACACAGGCACCGCATTGGCATGCCTGAGACCTTGTTGCAAGGCTGCTTGTGTCTGTGGCACAATCAGTGCTGCAAGCCTATTAGCAGCATTTGGTTTACAGGCCCTGGGCACACACAGTGCATTGTACTAGGGACTTAACAGTAAACCAAATTAACCAATCATAGAAACATCAATCCATAACAACAATTGACAAAGGGAGCACTTGCACTTTGGCACTGAACAGCAGTGGCATAGTGCCCAAAGCATCTAGACCAGCAAAACAATGTCCAACACACAGCAAAGCAACTGAAGGCAAAGAGAAAAAAATACAGGGGAAACCCACACCAATGATGCCAGGTCAAACACTGGGGTCTTAGAGCCTTATTCCCTAGTGCACATTTAGACAAAAAAAACATTTGTTTCCTGTTAAATGGTTCCATCCATTAGTTTGCACCTGCTCTTTCTGAAAGGTTAAGCCGTTGTACTAACACTTGTTTCCTTCATGAGTCTTGGAGAACTTTCTAGATTGCCACGTGCCATACGTGACCCTGCTGTATTAATTGGACCCTGAGCCTGTATATAAACCACACCGTAACCCAAGCTCCTTATTGGCCTACTCTCCCTATGGAACAAAGTGTCGTCCTTCCCACTCACCTAAAGAATCGACCGGATCTGGGCAGCGCTCTTCTTGGCTGCAGTTCAAGTTCCTCCGTTGATTCCCTGGACTCCAGTTCCATTGAGGCATAATCCGTCTCAATCTCCTGCTCAGCTACTCCAGTTCCTTGGTGACTTCCTGAGTCAAAAACCTGAGTCCTTCTTCAGACATATGACAAGTTGAAGTACTAGGTTAAGTGCTTGATTTCAGGTTAGTGCGCACTATCCTTTTACAGTAGTAAACAGACTGGAGTATCGGCGTCCTCAAGACTACATACTTGGTTTCAAGTTCCCTCTCAGTGACTTCCCTCCAGTTCACTTTAATTGTTCTTGCTCCGGATTCTTCCTGCAAACCTGACCATTGAACTGGATTCTTTCTAAGAACTAGAGTCTTGATTTTGTGTTTCCCTGATGAACTGTAGTGCCTTGAGAACATTCCTCCAAGTGCTTGATTCATGTATTAACCCTGTACAGAAAGTCATGTTTTGAGTTTCCATGGGAGTCCCATAAACTCAAATCTATGCCAGTAACTCTAATCTGTATTTTGAGTTATTCCCTGGGAGCTTACAGCTCCACTCTATGGCTATGGTTATTCTGTTTATGAAATAGACTGTAAGTGTATGCTACTGATGTATTTGCAAATCCGTTGTTTATGAGGCTTAGTGAATTGTTCGTAATTGCCTCCTTTTGTTAGTTCTAGTGCACTGCATCTTCGTAAAACCAGAAGTCTCACGGTCCTGTGTACGTCTACCTAGCAGACTCAGAGGGCCTACATTTAATGCTGTGCCACACATCTGTTGACTGGAACCAGTATCACAAGTCCCTCTTTTCTTATTTTGTTCCAACCCCTCTTACCCCCAAGGGCTGCGCCTTGTTTAGGGAGAAACTATTCCTTGAACGAATCAGGCCCTACAGGGATAGGAAGTCCAGCATCAGTTATTATTATTATTAGTTAAAGATTTGTAAAAGTGCAACAGTTACTCAATAGAGTGTCCTGGTGCTAAGTAGCAAGTCTGATCCCTAAATAACAGAGGTACTACAAGAAAGAATGAAGGAGCCAGGTTTTAAGAAGTCTCTTAAAAGTCAGAATGTCCCTGGAACACAGAGATGAACTAGGAAGGAATACCACTTACTGGTGGCAAGATAAGAGAAGGAGATGTCCACCACTAAAGCCCTTGCCATGCTGTTCATTCCACAAATCATGCGATTGCACACGCTCCCTTCGGTCATTATTTCTGATCCGGGCTCGCAATTAATTTCACGAGTTTGACGCAGTCTTTGCTCATCGTTGGACATTGATGCTCGACTCTCGTCTGTCTGTCACCAGCAAACAAATGGGCAGACTGAGCGGGTTGATCAGATTTTAAAACAGACTTTGCAACGTGTTTTGACCTCTTCTCCCAAATGTTCGGAGTCTTGTTGCCTTTTGCCGACATTGCCTAGTCCCAGTATTGTCTCTGCGGTTGGAACCAGGTGAGTGCATGACACTATGGAATCATGTCCTTGTTTTGTTACTTTGATCAAATCTTTTGGTTCAGACAGTTTTTCCCATGACCCGTGTTTCCTGCCATCCCCTCTCCTCCCAGTTAGATCCTCAGTATCAGTTGTCCGATGCATAACAAATGCCCAGTCACTAGCTAACAGAAGGCTTCTGGAAAATTACAGCATCTGCATTGGAAAGAGAAAACCATCTTGTGTAACAACAACAGTTTAGTGCAAAAACAGGCCTGTTATACCTAACATGAAAAGTCAACATTTAGCATGGTTTCAGTAGTTAGGCTAACTTATTATTTCAATACATTATGTTACTTAATTTGTGTGCTTTTAATATCTAGTTATGACTACCTACTACAAAGATTTACATTATTTGTGTATGTGTTATTCAACATTGAATTTTTTTACTTTTTAGTTCAATGCGTTTAATTTACAAATGAGGAAATTCGCTGTATCACTCTGATGCTACTTCCTTCCTTCTCAGGGTTCTGCTGGATCTCTTGAACTGTGTGCAGATCCTCTCTAGCACATTCTGGGCAGGTGTAGCTGATCATTAGACTTCCTCTGGATCAGGAGAACCCTGAATCTCCTGAGGGGCAGGGTGTTACAGCGCCCTCCCCAGCCCCTATTCAGCACAAATTCATCCAATACGGTAGCTATATACTGACAAGGGCATGTTGAATGAGCATAGTGCATCTGGAACAGGAATGTCACTGGTGTGATTCCCAGGACAACTGCCACGGAAATATCTTGAGTCCTTAATGGAGTGTAGTAGTGAGAGGCCACCGCTGTGCTGGGGTGTTTCACACCTTTTAATGGATATCGGCTGCTTACTGCCTCCGAAAACGAGCTGGAAATCCATTGTTTACATTGGTTTTCAGCTTGTTTTCCCTGCCAACATGTGATTTCGGCTCCTGGCTGCTTGATTGTGTGAAGGGACCCAAAATGCGTGACACAGGACAGTGACTGCCAAAGATGAGAAGAAACATACAGATTACTTCCAGCAGTGTTCCCTTGCCTGGATTTCTCAACTGAAGTTCAAGGCGGAACAATTGGAAACTATGGAGTATCTTGGCGGTTTCCTCGATTCACTGAGGGAGGTAATGTTATTTTTTTAATGTTATTTATAGAGTTTTATATAGTGCGAACATCACCTTTTCTGGTATCAGAGCAGTGTAGATCAGGATGAACACAGGAGAAAATACAAGAGTAATACATAAGTTGAGAAATAGAAATGGAACTAAAAAATCATAGAAACATATTCAAAGTGTCACTAAAGTCAGGGAAGGATTTGTCTTCATTGAGGGAGGAATCTGTTCATTAGTAGAAACTTTTGCGTATCGTGATAATTGCCTGGATTTTTCTACAGTTGTATGCTTGATTGATGCTTGGTGGTAAGTGACGAGAAGTTAGAGGATATTGTGGTTCAGTGAGGGACTAGTCACTCTGTTGGGTCAAGAGGTGAGGTGTATATTTGGTTTACACCTCCATTTAGGTGGAGTGAACCTGGCGTTTGCAATGGAGTAAAACTGACTGCGAAGTAAACTGTCAACAGTTCTGAGTCCAGTTCCGCTTTTTGTGGTACAAAACCTTATGCTCTTAGAAGTAATATGAAGTAAGTTCTGAATCTGCCCTCATAACGTGTAATTCTGTTTCTAGGTCGTTGAGCATTGATTGGAGAGTAGATGTATTGTTGAGTTGGTTAGGGGGATATGTGAGAGGGGTTTTATGGGTGAAGGGGGATACTAGAGGTTTGGGGCAGCACCAGGAAATGGGAATGGGTTTTTGCTCAGTGACCATGTTGTGCTGTAGTTGGGAGTTAGGTGGGAGGAGGGTTTGGGGATTGTAAGATGTGTGGGAATCCTGTTTAAATCTTGTCTGGGGAGAGCACTGTTATGGAAAGGACTTGTCTTACCTGAGTAGGAGGGGGAATTGTGAATAGTAGAGGTTGTGAGTAGCATCGCTATGTTCGATACTAGATCAGGAGTGGTATTGTCACTGTCATTCATAAAATCAGAGGAGCGAGTCAGTTTGGTTATGGATTGGGAAGTGGAGTTGCTAGAGCGGTGGTGGTTTGTGCGGGAGGTGTTACCATTCTTAAGTGAGGAGGTAATGTTCTGTACTATGGTAATGAGCTGATATGGATTAGGGTCCACCCTAGTGAGAGGGACAGGAGCATTCTGGGAAGAAATGATGCCATGGGTGGGAGAGTGGGTCGATGGCAGGGGACAGTGGTGGGGTGGGCCGGGGGAAGGGTTAGAAGAGGGTGGTGATCATTCTGAGTGGCGGTTGATGGTAGGAGCACTAATGGGGTGGGGGATAAGTCTCTGCCTATATTATCGTTAATGTGGGGGAAGAGATTGTTAAAGAGCTCCATATTGCGATTGAAAGATTGAATGAGTACAGTGCTGTTACTGTAAATGGTTATGGTGGTGTCCGCATTGTGCGCAGATGCGAAGACAATAGTAAGTTTGAAGCTGTATGGAATCTTCTTGGTGGCAGTGACCTTAAGTATGAAGGGTAAGGCTTTCCTCCATTGAGCACGATAGTTGGTCAAAAATATTAGATCGTTGATTATCGAACCCTTATTGCAGCAGAAGTAGGAATTTAGGAAGAGTGTCTCAGTATTCGATTTGAGCAGATTTGGTGGAAAGATAATTTTGAATGAGTTGTGTCCTGCAGGGAATAGTAGGGAGTTCAGTCAGTGCTTAATTTGTTAAAGAATAATCGCCTGCGTAGTCTTGATTCCACTTCATGGCTATTTCATCCACACCAGACTCTCCCTTACCCTTTATCTCACTGTTGAAGACTCTTTTTCATCCCTGCTTTCTTTTTTGCTATGGCTTACCTTATTTCTCTTGCTTTTTTTTGTGCCACTTTTGTGTTTTTCCTATCTCTTGATCTGGGTCAAAGTCTGTTGAGGAAAAATAAGTACTGGTCCCCAATAATAAGTGTAGGTGGTCCCTAATTGCAACTACCAGCACAAATTAAGCACTGAGTTCAGTGCATTGGTATGTGATAGATCCATGATGAAATCACTGGCGGGGAGGTGCTAGAGTATCAAGGAAGAAAGTCAGAGTAGGACCCTAATGGACTGAGCTCATTCCAAGATGTCTGCTCTACAGCAGAGTGATGAATGAGGTCCTATTTCAGTTTCGAGGGAATAATGGGCAGGGTATTACTATTTCATTATCTATGCCTTCCGAGAGGGCTCAGGAGGATCTTTATGGGGAAAGAAAAGTGGACCCTGTGATCCATTCAACAGAATAGGGTGAGAGCAAACAAAAAATGACAAAGACAGTGTCAATGACCCATAAGTAAAGATGATCATTGCACATACGGCGTAACAGGTGATCTAGCCGTAGGCTGAGGACTAGCTAATAGCCTCAGTGCTCAACTGGCAGCGCCACCGGCAGCCCACTATTGAGGGTTTATTCGCTTTGGTGTCCAAAGGTTTGATGAGGGGCTGTCCAGGTGGCGCGGATTTGGAAAATGGCCGGAGCACATTCGGAGCAACAGCCAGAGAGGATGTTCAGACAGGCAAGGCCATGAGAGCCTCAACGTTAGGCAACAATGGTGCAGGAGACCACGGCAGGGCTCGACAAATCTGAAAAATTGTACTAGTCCTGCAGGTCTAGTAACTTGGAAAATCCCCTCGACCCATCTGCAACCTACTTGACCCCTGTCTCTGAAAACGGAGCAAAAGTGATAAGTTAACAAGATTGAACCTTTTCAGCGCGACCGCGATTCCCCCTCCGGTGCTGGGCCCTAATAAAAACGGGCGTGGTCATGACGGAACGGTTCCGTCATGAGCACAGCTCAACCGTAGCTCATGACGGAACCGTTCCGTCATGAGCATCGAAGGGGTTAATGGCATCTTTATTGCTCAATCCTTTTGTGAGCAATAAAAGTGCCTTTAAATCTTGTTATCTTGTCACTTTTGCTCCATTTTCAAAGACAGAGGACAAAGGTTAGTTTGTCTTCCTACTCGCCAGTAGGACCTAAAAATAGCTTGTCCTTATCCATTCTCCCTCGCAAATGCGAGCGGGCGAGTGGATTTGTCGAGCCCTGCACGGTATCAGGAGGGACGGTTGGTACTTAATGCAGTGGAGGGCTTCTTTCACTCAGGGAGCCAGTTCGCCCGTGGCTCAGACTGGCAGGGGCACAAAATGATAGCTGCCCCATCGATTCCACTGTAGATACGATGTCTGTACTGCAGGGCTTCTGCTTGGATTGCGAGTGAAGGTGTTGTAAACGTATCTAGGACCCTAATTAAATATTCCCGATTTATGCCATTATGTGGTTATAACAAATAATATCCTTATAAAGGCATAAGAATCATATCCATATTTAGTCATAGCCAATGCAGTCCAAATATGGCAAGGCTACTCCCATAGACTCCTAGAAAGTACAACGCGTTCTTTAAACAAACCAAGCCTCCAGCAGCCCGGGAATTCGCCCTGCTTTTGTTTTGATTTGTGCAAGAACTCCTGGAGTCCAAAAAGAACTGTAAGTTCTTAGTGACGTCTTATGTCCAACCTTACGTCAAACTCAGCACCTTCCAGGTATAAATATACCAGCATTTGCCTTAAGCAAACACACGGTGGTTTGGAGCAGAGCGGCTATCTACTTGCCCGATGCCCAGCTGATGCGAGTGCTGAAGGAAGCTGACCCTCCCATTTGACGCACTGAGAGAGACGCTGTCTTTTCTCCTGCCGAGAAATCCAGCTCCAGTGTTTCCAGTCACCCTTGCGGGTTGCTGGGAGATCGAGTCCTGAGAGAGAGATACAAGACCCCCTTCATTCTATAAACAAGGTACGGAGCTGATTAGATCCTTAGAGAATTCTTGATGCAGATTCTTGGCAAAATTATCTTAACTTACTTACTCCTTCCCACGTATTAGGCTTAGGTCAGGTACACCGGGGTAGGCTTATTTTAGAAACACCAGTTGAGCACGTTTAGTCAACTTTTAAAATTGTATGTATTTTATCCGTTTTAAGTATCATATGGCTCAGAAACCATATCAATACTTTTACAGTATTATTTCATAATACTTTTACTGTACGCACTTTACTTTATGACAAGTATTGCAATTGTGGCAATTCACTTCTCTTGCATGAGAAAGAGGACTGCTCAATAAATAACAACTTTTATTGAAAACGCCCGTCTCTCTATTTCTCTGCACTCTGGTGCAACTAAGCATGCACGATTGACTGAGTGAAATAGCTGTCTATTGTTTTCACACGACTCTGGAGATATACTCCTTATTCTGGGGAGAGCAAAGTTGTCATGTTTATGCGGTTGTCAGAAACTAATCCCTTCTTGTCTATTCAGGAAAATTAACTCCTTCCTGTTCACTCGAGAAAGTTTCTAGTGACCTCTGAGCTAGCTGGCATTCATAATTAAGTCTAACATATTCAATAGAGACCTAGTCGACCTCAGGCCTACGTCTAAACGTCTAAACTATCGTTTATGTTATTCCAATGCGCAGAGCCTATTGGGAATATAGGAACTACACTACAAAGGAGTGAATTGGTACCAATGACCTTGCAGCCTCCTAAATCAGAAAGCGGGCGAGGTCCACCTCGGGCTCTCACCTTAACCTCTGCTTGGTCTGTTCGTTTGGGGTCTGGACGGGCGACGTGAAAGTGACAGGTCCAAAAGCGAGGAGACGAGCAAGCTGTTAGGATGTTGCAGATAGGTGGATGGGCATCAGAGAGCGGCTTTTGCAGAGATTTACACTGAGAATGATCCCCAGTCCGGAGCCTCTTAGAGGCTCGACCTTCCAGCAACCATGTTGGGGTTAAGCAAACAGAGTACATTCTTTCCTGCAAGATAAAGTATTGAATATGGATTCTTCCTGACAGATTGAGGTGTTTAAAGCTTTCAGATTTCTGACAATAGGCCCTTGGAGCCATGTTGCTAATGGCATAAGGGCTGGAAGTAGGGCACCACCAAAATAACCATTCTGGGTTTCAGAATGTACATTAGCAATAAAGATGCCTTTCAATTTGGTTTTCATTTTGTCTCATTTGCTGTTAGTGTCAATGTCAGGCTGCCTCCTGTCAAATTACTGCTTCTTCTTTTATCACGGAAATCGTTACTCACTTTTCTTTCTCTGACTGAAAAGTGAGAGGTTTGTTTAAAGTGAACCATGTGATAATACTGCTGATTAAAACGTGTGTGGAAGGAAAGGCTGTAGGTTTTTTCTAACACACAACAAGATTTGAATACCTGTAAATGAACTGAACACATATTTCAAACTATATCAACAGTTAGAAAAGCATAAATTAAGTTCATGTTGTTTTGTAATTATGAAGAGTGTTGGAAGCAAAGATTGTAATTGGATCAAAACAAAGAAAGGCACTTTACGTTATCGTTTGAGTGCTTTATAGTTTTATCATTAAACTGAACGTCTTTGTAAATTTAACAGTTAATACATTGGAAAATAAACTGTCTGTAAATGGCAGTGTTCAACCGCACCTTGCTTTAATAATATAATTGCGACAGTGGGCTCCAAAATGCTCCACCGCCTATGTACTACACCCTTTCCACTCTCCTGCTGACTTCAGTGATGCAACATTGATGGCCACACTCAGTGATGTACCCCCCTTCAGTGATGTGACATTGTTCCATTACCACTGGCTAGTGGAGCAGGCTAACGCTGGAGACAGTCTACATTGTTACAGAATCAAGTAATATAGGCCATTAAAAACATTTGGTTCGGAGCTTTGAAGCCTGACGGTGGTTTCAAATAAGTTGAACTAGATGGCCAGAGAATTAGTTTCACTCATTTACAGTCTGACCAGGATTTTCTGAGGCTGCATAATTCGAATGGTGCAAATCACACCAGTGATGTTCTGCAGGTCACCCTTACAGTTGATGTTTGGATTTTCAAGTTTACATTGCCTGTCTGATTTTTAATCCTTCAGATGTAGGGTTTGGTATGCGCCAAGCTGTTTTCCCTGAGGTATTACAGTGTAGAATATGGGAAAACTTTCTCCCATTCATTTTTTTCCTGTGGTAGACCTCAAAGCGTATCTATAAATGTGATGATTGTACCAAACGTTAGTAGATGATCTCTGATTTTTTTTCCATTTACACAGGTAGATGTGGAAACTGGTTGCCATATTATATTCATTTTTTTGAGGTACCAACTAATTATGTGATTGATGTTTTAATAAAAACAAAAGAACAGTCTCTCGTTTGACCCTTGCCTATCATGTATCAATGTATTTGATATAATCCTTTGGATGGTGTTTCACTGATTAATGCATGCAACCTGACCAGATCTTTCATCAATGCGAAGAACTGGCTGGCTGGTAGCATAGTACCCATGTTGACTTGCTGGAGTTTGCTCTAGTAGGATAACCATCTGAGGACTCTGCAGGCTGGCTCACAAGCGCCAGATGATTATTTTTTGACTGACTTATCCGTGCAGACTGACTTTCTCCTTTACACGCTGAGAAACTGCATTGGCTCTACTTGTTTTTCCGCTTGGCGTGGAAGAGGTGGCAGTTAAAGTCATTGGCATATGGCAGTGTTAGTCTACACAAGGGTGTGTGTGTGCCTGGAAACTTTGCTGTTTGGCAAGTCCATGTTATTTTTTTTCAACTTGTCAACTCCTCCATATTTGCTGTTCTGAAGTTTCATGTCTGACGCAAAGATTAAGTGCATTCCAATGTTTGAAAACCTATCTCAGAATAGACATGCCCAAAAATGCTGTTATTACACAAAATTATTTTACAACATCTTTCATCTTGGAACTTTAGAAATCTCTGTACGAAGAAGGTGGCTGCCTTGATGGGGGATGCTTTTACGGGTAGCCTCTACCTGTCCTTCTGGTGATGCCAGCAAGCAACCATCATCACTGTCCTGACAGTATTGATGGTTCAGGGATAGTTTTATACCATGGATGCAACCTTGCCAATTAATGAGGGGGCACTCTGAGAGCGATCTCTCAGGTTTTAGTCTGCAGTAAGGAAGGAGGATCCAGGAACTGGGTCCACTGATTTCTGTCTGCAAAGGCAAAAAGAGTGAGCTGTGCAGCAGCAGGGGATGACATCAATCTGTAATCAACGAAGGACCATAAAGTTGATGTTGCTAAGTCTCGCTCACCCAGAGAACTTCATATTTACAAACGTTTCTGGGGATCTGAATGAGTTTCACTTTTTGTGCCTGTTTAATATTGCAGTCATGTTTCCTGGCTACCGGCAAGGTTTAGCAAGATCTGGAGTTCCTGGGGTTTAAAGGGATCTTAGCCTGTCCCACTGGACAGATGGGCATGGAATTTCTGATCCTGCAGTCTGGCTTACACCTAGTGACCCCATCAGAGGTACTGAAGCAGGTAAAAGATTAAAGTAGTGGGAGTGTGGCAGTAGTTGGTGATTTGTTTCTAAACTTTGAGGAGGGTGTCCATGGAATGCCTGCGAATGAAAGGGGAGTGTAACAGTCAAGGGAAAACCATAAAATGCCATGGAACATCTTGGTACAAAAAGAGGAGAAAACCAGGCCAGATGAAGCCGATGGCTCATCTTGGATTTTGGTTACAGTAGGAACGCCGTTGCAAAGTTGGGGAATTTGGAAACATAATACGCCACCTGGGATTTATGGGTATAAATGAAAGCAGAAGGAGGCCTGTATGGGGGATAGGAGGACAGCAGGAAGGAGTCCACTTCTAGACAACTAGGAAATTTTCATTGGACGGGCTGGGCCTAAGGCATTAGATGATGGTAGAATTCTGGGTGATGTAAACAATAGGTCTCTATTGACTTTTAGAGGCAGAAGAAGCACATAAGGCTGTAATCCATGCTGTCATTCTTTTGAAGAGATGCAATTGATGTGAAAGGAATTAGTCATTGTGGGTAGTAACTGATCCTCGAAGCTCCAGGAGCCCCTATCAGCACAGTTCTCTGGCTGGAGACCTCCCGATTTAGTCAGAAGGGGCCCCCGCCACGTACCTTGCAGCAGGGCCCCCTCAAGTTTTGTTACGCCAGTGCAGATTCAGCGTTCAAGAAGGTGGGTACTAAGTAAGATGACATCTTCTGCACAAGGAGGTGAAGTGTTGAAGGAGACAAGATGTCTGCTTTTTTCATTTTATTTTTTTACAAAAGCCACAGCCGGCCATAAGAGACATAGCACTATCTCACTGCAAAATTAATTCAGTGAACCACTACCCAGGTAGTGAGGAATGAGTGGTGTCTTCAAAGTAATTTGCAAAGGTTGAGAGATTTGTCAGCGAGTGGAGAAAATAGATACGTCTGTGCAAGGCATACAAAAAGTTTGATTTCAGACTGTTGCCTTTCTGCCTGGAGAACTACCATGTAAGAGGTTTTGCTGAGACAGTGGCATGTTTAGTCTTTGAGTGGTTCAGTTTTTTAGGTCGAGCCTAGCGTTGCAGCGCATGCGCTGCTCACTCTGCGAGTCATATTGTAGTGGGGACAGATGTGGAAGTGCTGTGGAAGCCCCGCCTATATTTTTCATTGGCTGGTGTTATCGTCCATGGTAAATGATGGCTTCCGATTGATAATAAGGCTACTTAGTCCTTCCTTGTTACTGCCCTGTCTTCCTTTGGGACTGCCCATCCGGACTGAATCTTTTAATTGTGTCGTTACACGGTCTCCTTCATTAGTCGGTAAGCACTTTGTAGTCCGCTTTCGTTGCCATCCACTCTCGTTGCCTTGTTTTCTCTCTCGCTCTGCTGTTCTGTTTCTGTGCACCCGCCTTCTCCTCAAGTTCCTACTTTTCATGGTCTGCCTCTCGCGCCACTTTCCTGTTTCAATGATGGCCGGGCAGACATCTCACTTCAGGGGGAGAATTACGCGCCGCCCTGTGAGAGCTCTTTTATGCTTGTTTCGGTTGCCCCTTGTGTTGATTTTGTGATACTGAGGGAGACCCAAAGAGATGCTTCTCTCTGCCTGATCCAGTTGATCACCAGATAACTATTTTGTATGTGCTGGGGGAGGGGTGGACACATCAGTGGGACTAGGGTTCACGAATACCAAGAACCAGATACTGATACTATTGAAATAACTGCCTTACCCGGACCCGGCCCTTCAGCTCTCTTTACAGTGTCCACCGGAAGGACTGTGTCACCCATGCTGAAATATAGACAGTTCATTGTATGTTTCAGGAGCTCACTGAGCCGCGCCAACGTGCCTGGCCTTTACGATGAGCAGCAGGCATGGCTGCCAGGGGTTGAAAGAGGCCCCATCTGCCATCTTCGCCCACCTCCTGCATTTTTTTCCTATTTTAAGGTGTCACTTATGTGGTTTCGCGTACCGAGGCAGAACCATACACCGAGGAAAGTGAAAAACAAGGAGATTCCAGCAGAATCTTACACTTAACACGTTTTAAATATAAACACATTATAGTCAAATAAATAATTGTATGTAACTACATTCCCAAACACACTAGACAATTAAGGAGTATCACCATAAATTACAAACATTCATTGTAGTTTGCTGAAAGGAAGATATATCCCCTATGCAATCCACAAACCAGAACGAAGCACCCCACACCAACACCTCAAGTCGTCGCCCAGCTTTATGCCTCGGCAGCCAGCATGTGTTTTTGGAGAAATCACGTGGAAAAGATTAGTTGTATTTCAATGCAAATCATTTTATAGCACTGTGATTGGAAATGCTTCCCAATGTTGTGATCGCCACCAAGAGTAGCATGGATATTACATTCAAGCCTCCAGGAAGGTTCTTCCCAGAATGTGTGCAGTTCATGGAGGATGTGGGCACAGGCACTCATTTTCGGAGACAAGGATTTATTTTTCATCACCAGACTTTAACCCAGCGCGGGAAAGGGAAATAAATACACAGAACAGTGCCAAGGGTAGGAAAGTATTATTGAAAAATGACCTGCAAGAGTGAGATACAGACACATTACATGAAGGGTGGTGGGAAAAAGGCGGTATAAGGAGGATTCAAGTCTAGGCATCATTCATTTTTTGTAACCCTGGCATTTGGTATCACATTGGTGGCACACAGAGACAAGCATTTGCAATGCAGTAGGTCTCGCATTTACGCGAGTTTTAGCTATTGACTTTGTAAATGGCAATCCCTTTTATTTTTGTTTTTAAAACATAAAGAAAAGGCATTGTTGTTTACAATGGCCATAGCTTAAACTCGCATAAATGTGAGACCTATTGCATTGCAAATGCCTGTTATTTCATGGCATTGTAGGAAAGAGAGTGCACTAATCTCATTACGAATCCGAATATGAAACAGGTTTTTTTTTTATTTAAATTTTTTACCAATTTGAAAAATAGGTTGGGCTGCTGATAGAGTGTATGAGCGTGTGTGTGTGTGTGATGTAAGGCTCCACTTGAACTGATGTCGGGATGTTAAAACTGGTCACCATACTAGTTAGGGTCAAGCAGGTGTTGGGTCGCCGAATTAATTAGGTGGGCTAATTGGGCAGTCTGGCCCCAGTGGTCCAAACTGGTCATCTGATAGCACCAACAGCATGTTTTAGACGTCACTACAGACATTGTGCCAAGGTACTGACTGAGAGCCTGGATCCACTAGAGAAGGTGTAGGCTAATGAGCATCTTACTGCAGCCCGCAAGTTAGGCTGCAGGAGTGGAACTGAATGATAAAGGGAAACGTTCTTGATCATCTGTTCAAGGTGGGCACATTACTGCCCCTGATGCATCAAAACCTTTGAGTAATCTCCTGTTAAGATGGCATGCTCCAGCGCATGCACCTATACTCAAAATGTTGGGGTAATATGACTATGCATAAATATTAGTGAATTGGTAGGTGGCAAATTTTAGACTCTTCATCTCAAATCTCTGAGGAGTTTAAAGTAATCTTTGGCCGTTTTTACCGCAGCTATTGTGTGGTGCCTTTATTGTGGATTGGTTAATAGACTACTTTCAGGTTGTATGTATGTTGTGGGTCTCACAGGTCTGGCTGAGCTGGGAGGCCAAGGCGCATGGTCCATCACAATATCCTACTAGAGATCTCAGACTCCGGTGTACTAGAACTAGTCCCCTTTAACCCCAGAGCAGGAAAGCTCACGATGCTATGTTGGAATGCGAAAGGGTTGATCCAGCGCACAGTCAATACCTGACCAGGGTTTGATGCTCAATTCATACAATTACAATGGCCCATACACATTCACCCAGATTCCCTGATGCGCTGGGGTCAATTTATTCATGGTCAATACATATTTTCCTTTAACCATATATAACGTCATTAGAATGCCTACTAAGTTAATTAATCAACTTTCCTTCTACTTGGTCGATGTCCCAATTAGTTGAATAGTTGATGATAATTATTATACTTATTTAACTCAACCCTTTAGTTAGCTAAATAACCACAGACACTCTGTACATTTTACAAAGTTTATCTCAATTATTACGTAATGCTCAATGCATACAGTCATAGATTCAAATAATGTACTCACAACAGGAGGGAAAACATCAGCAATTTCAAATGAATACAAGCTCAGCTCTTAAACAATGACATTATGCATGAAGGAGTGGATAGATTAAGAGACAAAAGTTTCAGCAAAAATATGTGCAAAACATAATACACCTAACAGAGGGGATAGATGAAGAGACAATAGTGTCATCCAAAATAATATGTTCAATATATTAATAACAGAATGGATAGGTGACGAGACAAAAGTTTCAGAAATAAAATACATTTGCAAATAAATTTGCATGTGTGAGACAGAATACAAACCTATCGGTCTGTAGGAAAACCACCCCCTCGGCCTAGGAGATTACGGAGGTTCCCCGAAATATTATCAGGGAACAAAGAATAAAAGGACAGGAACGGGACAGGTCAGGGACAGCTATGCTTCTCTGCAAACCAACGAACAGCGACAAATCTCCCCTTTTCTCTCCTGCCAGCCTAAGCATAAACTACACCCCTAAAGACACCCCAATTATACCCTAAAACTGACATGTCCATTCCACATTTGTGGCAAACTTTCATGTAACTCGCAAGTGGATTGGTGGGCTTGGGAGGGGGCGTTGTCACACCATGGTGACTTCACCTACCATTCAGATAATTTGTTATTCTACGTTCTTTCCCAGGGTTTGGTTCTTAGCTCGTTCTCACAATTTCTAGACTTGTTACATTTAGACAGTCTTTTATTCATAATTTTAACATGTCTCCGGTCCCACGGCTTGGTCATCATTTGGCAGTCGATCATCATACTGTCCTTCAACTCGGACAATTTTCTGTGGTTCACAGCGCGTCTGTCTTGCCTCTGACAAAGCGTACTCACTCCTCCGATTACCCCTCCCACTTTAGCCAACTTAATGAAGATGGCGCCTTTTCCAGCACACTAAAGCCACTGAAATATGAACATTTATTAATTATGTGACAATGAAACCTTCACTTACGACCCACCTTGCACTATTCCCCATTAATGTTACCTAGCATAAGCCTAGTGCAAAAAGCGGCATTATTTATTGTTCCTAAGCAGGATGCAACATGCAAATTACCGATGCACATGCAGCCCAGTCATGCAACGTTTCTAGTTTCTTTCAAACCACAATTATTACAGTTTTAATTCTTTCATATAATATTTATGTGTTAGTTCATGCATGGGCAATGCAAGTGTTTATGTCGGGTGTACGCTAGTTTTCTACAACTACTTACTGTTAGTATGTATTATGGGGGTATCAATTCGAGCAGGTTTCTTTTCTTGAACCCCTGCCCATCAGGGTCCATACGAGTTATATTGAAAGAAGCACAGGTTCCCTGATCAATCGTGTCACCTATAGCTGGCAAACTGGCTAGTTTTTGTCTGTTATTTTGTCTATGGTCGCTACTTTTTTCACATGACCGTGAAATTGGAACTGCACATCGCTATTATGTGCCTTTAAATAACTTTGCAGACATACAGGAGTAACTGCTAGAATTAGGTAATATTGGTATATTGCAAATATTTTTACATTTCATTTGAAACATGATTTTTGACCTATCTGTTTAAAATGTTTGTTTTAAACTGGACCGTTCAATACCCTTAAAAAATTGCACAAGAGCTCCTGCAAGTTCAGAGGAGTTTGGTTATCTTAGAGTAACCCAGCCCCTCCAAAGCTCATTTGTACCTCCAGCAGTCTTCAGAACAGGATCGGACTGGCCTGTATGGCAACCGGGCAGTGCCCAAGGGGCTGGTGTGATAGGTCAGTGTGTGGGTCTGTGTTTTGGAAGTTTGTGAACCTGTTTTAAGGTTTGATGGACTAGGTTTAAGGTTTCGCCTGCACAGCGCTTGCGAAATCTCTGGTATTTTTAAAAAAAAATCCTAAGTGGGGCTTAGAGCCCTGCCCCTTACTTACCATTGGCTGGCTCCTGCGTGGCTCCTATGTCACATTACTTACCATTGACTGGCTGCCACGCCACTCCACATGGTTCTACTTACCATTGGCTGGCTCCAACGTGGCTCCTTGCTGGTCAGCGCCTCCTCCTCACCTCTATTGTTTTGCCGTGGCGCCTGGACTGAGTACTGCTTCTGGCATCCAGTCTCCTTCCACTCGCTGCAGGTTCATGCTTTTGGTGGTACTTTTTTAAAATTACTCTCTTCCCCCTTTCATGCGTATGAATTGATGGCATAGACCCGCAGCATTACTTGTACACGTGCTCCATATGAGAATCTAGCTCAACAACCTTAGCACTTGGCAATCATTTCAATCACACATGTATTTATTTATTTGTGCATTCATTCGATAAACACACCATGCCCATTTGAATTAGATTTATAGCAATTACTACCCCTGACAAGATGCCCTGAGATGGTCTTGGTAATCTCTCATGAACAGAAGTCGGTAACTTAGTTAATTTTAGATGTATGCATAATCTATACAATTAAAATAATGCTTCACCAAGACGGAGTGTTAATTTGACTATAGTTAGAAGGTTTATTTCAATTTAGCAGTCAAGTTAAGGCACACAATTCTCAATATCATGTTGTGAAGATACAAAATAACAAACAGAAAACCAAAACCTCCGAAAGTTGTTCAGGCGTACCAGAATAAGACAGAGCAGAAGTTCAGTCACAGCAAAACAAAAGATCAATAATAGAATTGGATGCCCTGAGTATAGTTTCTGGTTCTCTCTTCTATGCATAGGTGAAGGCTAAAAAGGTCTATATTAAGTACAAACTAAATAGGGGGTTTAAAATCTAAAAGGATCTCAAGAATCAGGGAAATGTAGAAAAATAGGAAAGTGCAGGACAGTGCCGGAAGGTGTCAGCATTTCATGATCTCGTCAAGATTCTTCTTGGGACAGGCATATGAGTGTTAGGCTAAGCCACACTTAGCAAGAGTCAAAAGGGATAAGCATAGAGGTCTAAACTCTCAAAGTACAAAGGAAAATGGTATATCCTCAGACAGTGTGAACACTAGTCTCCAAGCAACGCCCTTCTGTTCCCATAATAAGGGTTTCTATTGTCCTTTCTATTCTCACAGTGTGAGCCGAAACAATCAACAACTATCCTAGGCTAAACCTGGGAATGATATTGTCCTTGATTACTTGCAATTCGATGCAACATTAATAAATGGAATCTTTCAGTAGACGCTCTGGCTCTCCATGTTCCTTGTCATGGTCTTCTTCTCAGGCTCTCTCTATCGCTAGTACAGTGTTACATCTATTCTCAAGCTAACATACCATGAAAATATTGCTGCAAGCAGAAAATTAAAAACAGCATTTCATGCAAAAAGAAATACGGGCCTAGTTAGGACACGTTTAACGTATTAAATCAATTGTGCACATTTAATATACGTTTGCACATTTAATCCACACATGAATGTAAAATGTCAGCACTTCAGATTCATATTACACGTTGCATACATATACAATCTTGAGTACATTTATATAAATGTGACTAAGAACTACAGTATGAATGCATATATGAAATATTAGTGCACACATTACATAAATACTGTTCCTTTCTAAAGTAAATACATTTAAAAGGCACACAAGATATATATGAGTCTTCAATAGTGATGTCAGGTGCAACACTTTACATTAATATCGTTCGAATACACAGAGTATATGTGCTAAGTGCCCGTATATATTGTGTATTTGTGACGGAGCCAAAATGACACTGCTCCAGTTAAATAAAAATATAATTTACAAGATCGAAAGCTAAGGTTATCATCAAAAAAAACTACATGAAAATAAGGTAAGATGCAGAGCAACGGATCAGTTCCCACTGGTGGCCAAAACATCACTGATTTTAAATGGCAACTTCACCCTTCCAATGTTAAATCCAGCAGAGGTAATATGTAACGTCTTCTGGTTAACTCTTTTTGCACCATGGTGAAAGAGGACGTGCACTTTCAGTGTTGCTCCCCGTTTTCCTTCTTAGTGGTCAGCTATTTTGGTTGCTGTTCTTTTCCCTACCCCAATGTGTATATGTAGCTATACAACATGTAAATACATTGACAAACACTATAGATTTCACATATGTGAAACCCATCGACTTTGCCAATGATTGTTACTTTGTTTTCCCTGATATCACCACAAACATTGCCTGTAAGCATGCGTCTTTCATACTTTGTAAAACGTCTATCCAACTTGTCTTCACAAGTTCGAATCTGCCCAGATTTGCAAATGTGGGCTACATCTTTTAGCTATCTGGTTCTTTAATGTGGGCGACTTTATTTTGGTGCCCGGGCTTATTTGCTGTCCCAGTCCAACCCTGCTTCAGGCAGAAATGCACAAATGACTGCCCCTTTTGATTTACTTCAACAGCATCCACCGAATAGTCTTAAGTCAGTGAGATCAGAAGCTGAGGATAATTAAGGAATTAATACGAGAGCTTTATATTGCCATAAAACTGATATTCCCTAGGTTTCATCCCATAATTATATGTTAATTTACATTATTTTATTCCCCATGCTGTTTTTTTAAACATAAAATTATTTTCCACTGTTGAGCGAGCAGTTTCCCCTTTGAGGCAGTTTTATACCTTTCAGAAATGCTCCCTGCTAATGAAATCCCCTTTCAGTGGCCTCTGGGTTATCTGTCATTGAAATGGAATGGAATATATTTGAATGTCTTGACTCTTTGTTGAGCTAAGCCAAATCGCATTAATGGGGCGGTGACCTCAATTTAAAATCCTTACAAACAATAGCTTCAAAACATTTCAATTGCATTTAAATGTCATTTTCCAATACAGACGCATGAGGAGACTGCGCTATGAAAACAAACGCTTGTTACGAATCATGCTGGCATTTTCTGTGTATGTAAGTGGAGAAGTGTGGCTCACTGGTTAGAGGAGGCAGACCTGGACCAGACCAGGGTTCAATTCCCGGCTCGGCGGGGTCTTGAGTCCTAAAATGTCCATGGACTCGACAATTCTCGCTTCGGTGCCTACTCGATTCACGGGTTCACACTCTGCGACTCTGGGCAATAGCTTGCTTAATCTCCACAACGGCCCCTCGCGGCGGGATGCCTGGCTTTCACCTTGCGGATACCCTGCCGGGCTTATCTCACAGGGGAATACCAGGACGGGTTCCCTAAGCAAGCGCTTAGAAACCGCTTGGTGATTTGCGCTATATAAATTCCTGTACATTTACATATGTCTGTAAATGCTGATTCTTGGAAGAGAAGACCATGGGCCATATATCAGAAATGTTGCACTGATCCAAAAGTCAATAAATAAAGAATGGTAAATGATTTCCCCCTCTTTTGCCATTTATGTAATATGGACATGGGCAAGCTGGCAAGGGACGGGTGGAAGAGTTTAGGGCAGGGTTGATGTAGGGCAAACATGTCAAACACCGATTTCACCCGCCTTTCACTTCGGTATTAAAAATGTAGAAATATGCTTCGGTAGAAAAATGCGTATGATCTTTTGAAATGATCTTTTAAAATGTGAACAATGAAACTGTGTGTGAGGCTAAAATATTTGCTACAATTTTTTTAATGACACAAAGTGCCCAAAAATTGGGAAAAAAAGTTTGCTCTCGTTTGCATTTTTTTTTTAGAGGTTATTCACGAACTGTGATTTCTGTGTTAAAATCTTTATTTGTTCATTTAAAATAAGTGTTTAATTTCACGTCCACCTGCTCTTGTGAGTGAAATGTGCCGTCATGTGGACTGGATAAAGGTGTGTGTTGATACATACATTCCTTATTACAGAAGCAGGACAGATGAGGAACTAGAATTTTCTTATGTTGTTTTTCCACCAGTTCATACTTTATGCGCTATGGATGCAGAAGGCAGCTTTTAGTAGCTAATCCATTCCTCTCATTTTAGCTTTGAGTAGCTCATCCAGTCCTGTGTTTTTCTTTGCATGTTGGAACGTTCATAACGAGAAAGACAACACTACAAGAATGGAAAGAATAAAACCAGGACTGGATGCAATGTTCATACATGACATGGAGCATCTTCAGCTCTGAGGAGCACAACAAATATTAAATATTTTCTAAGGTTAACAACCATGTAGCAACATAAATAGCATATCATCGGCTTTACACTGGTAGATTGAATATGAGAAACAAACAGGTTACCATTTCAGAGCTCAAATAAGACTGCCAGCCCGTAGCATAATTTATATACCAACAATTGATGCTAATGATAAATTGTCAGAGGAATGCCCTTGAGCCATGTGGAAGTGGGTGAGGGGTTCCACAGTGTCATAGCAAATCACATCCAGGGATACACCAGGGTCTGAGGTAGTCAATATAAATTGAACAACAATGGTCCCTGTGATTTGAATCGAATATTGGTTTGGTACAATAAATGTTTTATTATGATTAAATTAATAAAAATGTCAAAAAAGACGCGAAAATGTAGTGTTGTGAAACTGGTCGGTGTTTATATGTGAAACAAACAGTGAATTAGAATGTATCAAGTTAAGAGAGAGAGGCTCCGATATGGCCTCAGTTTTTTTTTTGTTCAGGAAATTTTTATTAGGCAATTTAAAAGTAGTATATTAACATGGCATAAGTAATTAGGTAAAAATACATAAGGAAGTAATGTGAAAAGCCATGACATATCAAAATAAGTATATGAGAAAAGATAAAAGGGGGAAAAGGACAGTAAAGAAGGAAGAAGGAAAAAGGAAAAGAAAAGGAAAGAAAGAGGGAGAAGAGGAGAGGAAAAACAAGAAGGAAAAAGAAAAGAGAAGGAAATATCATGTGGGATTAATAGTACGAGTTAGGGGAAAAGGATTGGAGAAAAGATAAGAAGTGAAAGGGAGCCATAATAGATCAGACTTAATTTTTAGAGGGACAGAGGTAGAGGATGCGATAGCAATTCTATGTTCATCACAAATATAGTTCCACCAAGTATGGACAGAGAGTTTAGAATTATCTTTCCAACACGATCAAATAACTTTAAATGCAAGAGCAATAAACAGGTCTAATAATTTAGCTGAAGAAGATACATCAATATTCATCTCATCTGATAAAGAACCTAAAAATATATTTAAAAAAGATAATTGAGAAGAACAAGAAAACATTGGCATGCAAATATTCCATATTTCAGTCCAAAAAGATAAAACAGGGGTACAATCATATAATTGGTGTTTAAGGGTACCCAGTTCCTTGGAGCAAGACCAACATAAAGGTGAAGAAGCAAGAGAGAATTTATGAATACTAACCGGGGTAATAACAACTCTATGATATATAAAGAGTAAAGATTGCGTAACGCGTGCAGCAACAGACACTTTAAAAAGTTTAGACCATAATCGATCCCACAATGCAATAGATAAGGAGACATCAAGGTCAGTCTCCCAAACAGTCTCTACATTAGATTTAGGACGATCTGAGATAGTAGATAACAAAGTTAAATAAACTAGAGCAGCTTTAGGTAATTGAGTAGAAAATAGGGGATACAATGGAGTGGTAGGGGTGAAGGAGGAGAAAGGCTCAGTAGAAGAAAGGAAGACAAATAAGATTGAATTGCAGAAGTTATAATAGTATATTCAGTGAGACACGATGCAGGCAAATGAAACATATTTTGCAATACTGGAAAGGAAATGAGGGAGGAACCAATAAAAAATTGATGTACAAAGAGGATATCCTTTTCTTTCCAGTGTTTAAAGTAAAAAGATTTGCCTTTGTATCTAAGAAATGTGTTGTACCACACCACAGAGGATAGAAAACATTGAAGAGGGTAATGGGTAGAGAAGAAGACATTTTGTAATAAAGCTTGGGAGTATTTCAAAATAGGGTATTTAGATAAAAACGTACAATTTGACATGAAAGTAACATGCTGGAATGAAAATTCTTTCAAAAGGGAGCGTTCCACAAGAACCCACTTAGGAATCGGATTATCCATGAAGTCAAATGCCAAGGAGAAGGATTGTTTAATCAAAAAGGCCGAATGGTACGAATTAAAGTCGGGAAATCGAACACCACCTTCATTTTTGGGTCGAATTAACTTATGTAACGCAATTCGTGGATGTTTGTTATTCCAAAGGAATTTTATACACAGAGAATTAATACGTGCAAAATAAGATTTAGGAATTTTAAACGGAAGCATGGAAACAGTGTAGAGAACATGAGGGGTAATCATCATTTTGATGGTATCCAATCTACCCCACCAGGAAAGGAATAAGGGGGACCAAATTTGAAGAAGGGATTGAATTTTCTTAGTTAGAGAATCGAATGTCAATTTGAGGGTATCTTTTAGAGAGGAGGAAAACCAAATACTGAGGTATTTGATTTTGGAGGAGCACCATGCAAAATCAGTATTATTAAACATGTATTGAAAACAAATTGGATTAAGGGGAAGAACTTCTGTTTTAGATAGATTAAGCTTATAACCTGATATGGAGGAATACAGATACACTTCATCGAGAAAATGTGGAATGGAGGATTCTGGTTTGGACATGTAAATGAGGACATCATCAGCATATGCAGATAACTTAGTTTCTACAGAGGAAAGTTTTATTCCATTAATACCAGGGTTGGAACGAATACGTTCTAAAAAAGGTTCAAGACATAAAATAAATAACAAAGGGGAAAGGGGACAACCCTGTCTTGTGCCTCTATTTAATGAAAAAAATCTGGAAAATTGGTTGTTAACAAATATACTGGCACGAGGGGAGGAATAAAGGAGTTTAACCAAGGATATAAAAAATGGGCCAAAACCAAACCACTTGAGGGTATGAAACATATATTGCCAATTAATGCGATCAAAAGCTTTTTCAGAATCTAGAGATAAGGCTGCCAATGGAACATTAACATTTTTACTATGAGCAATGACATTAGAGAAGAGGCGAGCATTATCAGCAGCAAGTCTACCCTTCACAAATCCCACTTGGTCTGTATTGATTAAGCGGGGGATAACTGAATCAAGACGAGAGGCAAGTATTTTAGCAAAACTTTTACAATCATAATTAATTAAAGATATGGGGCGGTAGTTTTTACACTGTGAGTGGTCTTTGTCAGGTTTGGGGATAATGGCAATGAGAGCATCCAAAAAGGATCCAGAGGCTTTGGCATCTGAAATAAATGAATTAAATAATTGAAGAAGTTTAGGTGCAAAAAAAGAATGAAAAGAGGAATAAAACTCAACAGGTAAACCATCAGGACCAGGGGCTTTTGACTTTTTAAGAGAGTTAATGGCTGTAGTCATTTCCTGGAGAGTAATTTCCCGCTCCAGGAGAGCAAAGTCTACCGGAAGGGAAGGGGGAGACGGAAGGCCCTCAAAAAATGTTTTTAAGTTCGATTCCGAGGGATGAGTATCATCAGAATATAAGGTTTGGTAATAATTGTGAAATACTTCAGCAATATCTTCATCAGAAGTGACTAACTTATTGATAGAGTCATTGAAGATGGGACCAACAGTTTTACGTTCTGATTTTATTTTTAAATAATTTGCCAACATTTTCCCTGCTTTGTTCTGGCCCCCATGGAATTTAGATTTGATTTTGAGAAGGGTGTGACAAGCTTCATTGGTAATAATTTTATTAAGATCAGTTTTGGCAAGAATTAATTCCTGAAGGGCAGAGGAGGATTTAGAAGTAAAATAGGAGTGTTCAAGGTTTTTAATTTTTTTGAGCTGGTCCTCATATTTTTGTTTATTAAGCTTCTTTTTGGAAGCGACAGGGGATATAGTAAAAGCTCGAAAAGAAGCCTTAAAAGCATCCCAAGTGATGGGAATAGAGGTGTCCAAGGGATTATTAAAGGAGAAATATTCATTGAAAAACTCTGCACTTTTTTTCATAAAAATGGTATCAGATAAAAGAAAAGAATTAAATTTCCAACGACTAAATTTAGAGGAAATAAGAGAAAGATCCAGGGTAGTATAGACAGGGGCGTGATCAGAAATAAAAATAGAACCAATATCTGATTTTTGAATGGAGGGCAAAAGAGACTTACTAACCATGATGTAATCAATTCTCGAACGTGTGTGATGAACATTAGAAAAAAACGTATATTCTAATAAATCAGGATTACATACTTTCCATGAATCATATAAAGGGCGAGAAGCAATGGCAGATTGAAAACTCTTATGAGACTTGTCCGGTTGAAACTTACTGGAGGATAATCGATCTGAAAAAGGGTCTATCCATTGATTAAAATCACCAGCAATGATGAAATCTGGGCAATCTATGGAAGCAATTAGAACTTTGATATCTTTCCAAAATTTTGGATCCGGACAGACTGGACCATATATATTAGGCAATACTATTGTCTTGTTATGAATAACAACCTTAGCCATTGCCCAACGCCCTTCACTATCACTTTGAGAAGAAATTATCTGAACATTTAAGGCTTTATGAAACAAAATAGCAACCCCTCCTTTTTTGTGAACAGCAGGTGAAAACACAACCTGACCCACCCAATGTCTTTTGAGCTTAAGAGATTCAACATCAGAACAATGTGTTTCTTGAAGAAATACAACCTGCGAATGAAATTGGGATAAGTGAGACAATACCTTTTGACGCTTGACAGGATGACCAAGACCTCAAACGTTCCAAGAGACAAAGTTACACATGTTGGAAGGAGGGGAGGATGGGCAACAAATGGATCAGACACATGGCAAGGAGATCACTACAAAAGGGAAGACAAAAAATACCAGTGAGAAAGTGGATTGTCAAAACGCTCACAATATCTAGATCAAATAGACCCATAAATAAGAGAGATGACATTACGAAAAACAAAAACAGAGGTAGAGATCGTTTAGGACTAGAATAGCATTGAGACTGGGAAACATAGTAAAGAAACCAAAAAGAGAGAGGGAGAAAGAGAAGAGAAAAAGAGAAAAAATAGAGAAGGACAAAAAGAGAGAGAATGAACAGATCAAGGCACGAAGGCCTGATCGGAGAGAAAGAGAGCAACCAAAACATCTGAGGCGAGGATACACCAGAGAGAGAACGTAACCCACGAGCTACCAAAGAAAAGGACTTTTACAGATAGAAAAGACACAAGGATGTGAGGATAATACCTCAAAAAGGAGGTCAGGAAGAGAGGAAAGGATCAGAAGAGGTCAGAAAGAGTAGAAAAAATAAAAACAACGATAGAGAGTAAAACATGGAGAAAAAACATTAGTTAGAAGTGTCCATAGTGGGAGGAGAGACACTCAGGAGATAATCATGAAGTTTCTGCACATCATCATAAGATCTGGTACGGCCACCATGCGTGATCTTGCAGAAGCAGGGATGCAGAATTCCATATTGAATGTTCAGCTGTCGCATCAACGGTCGAAGATTCAAGAATTCCTTGCGCCGAGCATTCGTAGCCGATGAAAGATCCTGTGAAATAAAGATGTTATGACCAGACCACTGAAGACGACGCTTGATCCTGGCGGCCTTCAGGACAGTCATCAACTCCGTGAATTCCAGGAACAGCATGATGATGCCACGTGGTTTGGAGGAATTGGAGTTCATACGGCCAAGACGATGGGCTCTTTGGATATTAAGAGGATGTGACGATGGTTGAAGGTCCAAAAGTTCCTGAAGAAATTTCCGCATAAAGGATACCATGTCCACACCCTCCAAATTTTCCGGAACACCATAAACGCGTAGATTATTTCTTCGATTACGATTTTCCAAATCCTCGGTATGAAGCTTGAGTTTATGGATCTCTTGTTCCAACAATGGAATTTTAGTGGATACATCCTGTATATCGCTCACACGCTGTTCCAGACTCAAAACCTTACCCCCCATGACCACCCAACGCTCCTCAATTTGCTGTAATTTTGCATTAGTAGCAGTCATAAAAGGTTGGAGACCCCGCACCTCCTCAAGGATGGAATCCAGGACGAAGAGTTAATGGGGGAAGGCGGGTTATTCTTAGGCCTCTTAGGTTGAGCTCCAGTCTGTGACATTTTTGGTGCAGTAGAGACATTTGCCATGATATTGAACACCTGTCAGGGATCCACACAGTAGTACGAATAACGTATGAGGGCACCACCCTGAACAGCAGGTCACAATAAAAATATGAACATCCACTGGCTTAGAGACGCTGGTTAGTAAGAGGTGCAAACCATGTGCGGCAGAAATGAGGCGGCAAATAGAGAACAGTCAAAAGCATGCACTACCCTTGAGTGCTGATGTCTTCATTGGATTGGAAAGGGCAAGAAGAAGACATATGACATATTGGTGATACAAGCCACACTGCACAAAAAAGGTGCGTCTACCAATGCCAGTCCACAAATAAGGTGTTAAGGCGAAGGCAATGTCACATTGATGGTATTAGCGTCGAAAGAGGCAAAATTTAGATCAAAACCCAGCAGGACTCAAAAAGGCATTAGGGTCTCCTCAGATATAATACGCAAAAACAGCAACAAAATGTCAGTAGGAAACACCAGAAGATAAGAGGCGATGGGTCTGCATGCCAGCAAATACATTCAAGTAACCTCTCCAGAGCGTGTAAATTTGTAGGGTAAACAAAAAGAAACAGAGCTCTTCACATGGAGGTGTTCTAAAATGGCGGCCAAAATTCCTCAGAGGAACTGCAATGAAAGCTGGACTCGACAGGTACAGTGCATTAGACCCATACAGAGCACTTAAAAACGAGTCTAGATTGAAAAAAGTGACATAACACTATTTCCTGAGTCATTAGCGCCTGAGTATAGAAGCAATGCTGAAAAAACGATGTAGGAAGGCATTCACGATGTAAACAAACAAAATGGCGGCCATCCGTGATTAGGAGACAAGCTAAAATTACCGATTTAAAACTTCGGCGTTCCGCTGCTTAAATAACCCGCAGAAGTGCACCATTATTGTCTGCCCACCTTCCGACGTTGTTGTGTGCTGAAAGCGCCGTTCAAAAAACGGCAGAAAAGGTCCTCACGGCATCCGTGATTAAGCCCAGAGCGGAGCTCACGGGAAAGCCGTCCTCTGCCGCCGGCGCGCAAGCCACGCCCCCATTGCCTCAGTTTTTGTCAGTACACAAATGATTAGAAGTTTAAGTATAAAAGGTGGACATGGGTCAACAAATCTACGCGTTTCAACCCTATTTAAATGGGGGCGATCAACATCAGGACTAAAGGAAATGTAATTGTAGCCCCAGAGGCAGGCTAGAGATACAAAGAGAAATGTTAGGTAGATGTTCTGGGAATATTTATATTTTTACATGTGATAATATAATAAACAGGCAACTACAGAAAAGTCCAGATGTCTATGATAAAGAACACATGGGTACATTGGGGTACTTAGCCAAAGTGATTGCGGGACACGAGGATAACATACTCCTGCTAGAGTACTTAGCAGGTAGCTGTGGCAAGTCTGACAAGAAAGGAACGTCAATGCCGTGCGGCCAGTTAAAAATCTCTGAGAACCTTTATACTAGCCATTACTGCTGAGTGATGTGACATTGTTTCTGGGTCGTGGCTACACAATCATATAGCAGTGTTAGGTCAGTGCCAGAGAATGCATTGTGAGTGGTTGAACAATAATTATGCTGTTAAGAAGCAGAGTGGAAAAAACAGAAAACTACGACCATATATTAAAGTGCCCTTGCTTACTGCAGCTTTAAACATGGAGCATGCTGTAGATGTGGGCGTGTCGTAAGGGAGCTGTAAAGTGCTGCCAAAGTCCCAGTGCCACATACAAGGAGACCTAGATATTAAAAAATGCATTTAACACACTATCATGAAACTCTGGGATTGGGTGTGTTTAATGTATCGGGGTGAGAGCCGTTCAGTCAGTAGCACCATGTACAGCGGTATAGTTCCCAAGAGGCTTGACGGCGACTTCTACGCTCTGAAATTAGGGCGCTTACGTTTAAACATCTTCATTCCTCAAGAGTCTGCAGAGAAACGGGAGATGTAGCGATGGCAACCTCATTGCCTAGCGAAATTACCAGGCTTCTTTCTGAGTTAACCTGCTTCGTGCAGGCAGCACTGTTATGCTAACGCAGTCTCTGTTCAGATACAACAGTGTTCTCCTGACTTTGATTAAATGATTCTGACACCTAATCTTCCACGGTAGCACTTTCACTAAGATGCTGTAAGTCAGAGCCCTTCAGTGGCACATTCAGTGTGTTCTCCTTGAAGAGACATGCCTGGACCGAGCACTTAATTGGTCCATAAGTTTCAGCAAATCATTGTAGTGCTATTATGCGGAATGACATCTGGGTTGAGCTTTGGCTAACTTTCCGAAATGTCTGGTGTTAATTGCAATTTGTTTCTATATAGAGCACACCTTCTTGCAGGCATAGTGTCAGAACAAAATTGCTAAGCCGGTTTTGCCCCACCCACAGTCAGTAACAGCATGATTTAATTCCTGGGAAGCTACCAGGTTGTACCTTAGACAAGTACCCATAATCTTCTGAGGAGCCTCTTAAGTTATACCTGGGGGGTTTCTTTCACAGAGTATGTTTGACAATCACTGTAAAAAGGTTCCACTGTGCTCCTGCAACAACACTGCAGACCTCCATAAATATGTCTCTTATAGCTCTAGATAAATAAAAAAAATAACATTTTTAAAACCTTGTTCAAAAAATGATCCCTGAAAATTAAGTAAAAACTGTCAGTAGTTACTGGCTAAAAATACATGAAATTGCCTAATGTAAATATTTTGGAGACTGGTGATATACGCTGTTGGGAACAACCACTGGAATTAGGCAATGCTGTGGGTGCAGCATTTTCTGCATAGTTATTAATTTGCTCTATTTTCCACGTAATCTATCCTCTGCTGCATAATTCGGGGATTTTATTAAAAATACATGTTTATATCTCAAACCGATCAAAAGTTACTAAAAATGCAGCAACGTATATTGCACGTAGTGAAAGACCTCTCTGCACAATTGTATTCGTATAAGAAGAATGATTATTCACAGTGCTTTCCTCTCCCCTCATAGATAAGATTGAAAGAAAAGCATAAAATTGCAACCACCAATGGAAATTGTCAGAATAAACAACCGGGAGGTTAGACCTGTCAAACTTAGGGTGGACTTCCCCAAAACATTTTGCCTTACTCCTCCATTTTTGCTGATCTCGTTTTTGCTGGCCTTAGGACTCTGCACACTTTACCACTGCTAACCAGTGTTAAAGTACATGTGCTCTCTTCTTAAAACCTGGTAACATTAATTCCCTAGTAAAGAGGCAAGACTGTGCCCACAGGCTGTAAATTAAATGCTACTAGTGGGCCTGCAGCCCTGATTGTGCCACCCACTTACGTAACACCATAAACATGTCTTATTGCAGAGCCCGTGCATGCAGTTTTAAACTGCCATTTTGACCTGGCAAAGTAAACTATTGGCCCAAATCTTCCTTCTCAATACATATAAGTAGTTCCGCCTAGGGTAAGCCCTGGACAGCCCAGAGGGCAGGGTGTAGTGTATTTAAAAAGTTTTACATGTACTTCTAAGTTTTACTAGTAAAACACTCTTAAATTCGTTTTTTCACTACTGCAAGGCCTACCGCTCCTATAGGATAACATTGGAGTTCCCTTATTACATTTAATAAGATGTCCTTTACAAATAGGAACAAATAACCACTCCATGTTTGGGCTCTTTTGACTTGTAATGAGAAATCCTTAATCATAGTGAAGTCGGATTTTTAATTACAATTTTGAAAATGGCACTTTTAGAAAGTTAGCATATTTTTGCCTTAGACATTTAGCGCCAGTAGACTGTCTCATGACTGGGTGTAGCTGACAGTTGGGCTTTGTGTAGTCCTCCTAGACAGCCACACACAATAGGGAGCTTGGGTGTGCCTGGATGGGCCATTACTGGCAGAATGGGAGGGAGGAGCTGGGCACTGACCCTCTTGTACTTGAATAGGCTATGTCCTGCCTCCATACAAAGGGCTGCATTCCCCCTGTAGCCAAGACAGGGAAGGCAGGATACATGGGGACTTCAAAGGGAAACCTATAGAAGCTTCTTCCTCACTTCAAAGGCACAACTGGATATAAATATTGGACCTCAGACACCAACTCTTTAGAACACTTCTGGACCTGTGGATACTCTGCCAGGATGAAGGTCTGCTGTGCTGCTGAAAGGGCTTCCACTCTGCTGGACTGCTGCTCTGAAGGAACTGCTGCCCTGCTGTGCTGACCTGCTGCCCTCGTGTCTGGGAGAAAGAACTGGACCTGCAACAATTCATCTTGAACCCAGGGCTACCTGAGTGACTCCAAGGGCTAATTTGCTGGCTTCCTGCTCTGTGCCTCAGGGACATAAAATGCTTCCCAACATCCTGCACCAGCCCCTGGACTCAGCTGTATTGAGTCCCAGATCCAAAAGTGGTGTCCCTCAGGTTCTCAATCCGTGGTATGGCTCAGTGAGCTAAAATTAAGCTTTTGGCTCTTTTTGACCATAAAAGGACCTGTTCGCAACAAAACCTCACCACCCGCACCACGATTAAATCCAAGCGCCGCCAGCCCGACCCCTTGCGCCACAGCATTGTCCACTGGGGGGATTGCCTTCATGAAGCTCCAGCAATGCCCGGCCGTGATGCCTGGCGTGCTCTTTCCACCATGCCGTGCTACAAAAACACGGGTTAACCCAAGAAGTCACTGGGACCTGGGCGGACTATTGATACAGACAAAACGGTCCCAGATAGACACACAATTAACGCAATCAAGACAACAAATATGTGCATGCACAAATGACTTATAACAACATTGTTTTTAATCACAACGTGTATCATACAAAATTCATTCATAAAGATAAATATGCAGTAAATCACATATAATGCCCCTAAAGGAAAAGGAAGGGTAGTGCTGGGATAGTGAAAGTATAGAAACTAAAATACGGGTCACTAAGACCAAGATACACCAGAAATAATGATGGATTAGCACAATGAACCAATTCATTTGTCAATTGATTTAAACAATCATGCCTCGAGTAGGATCACAAATGATGAATCAAAAAAAGAGGCTGAACATAAAAGGAAGTGTCGACGTTTCGACCCAGAATCGATGCAGGCGTGGTATAAACCTTGCTAGAGGGTCTTCATCAGGACAGGGGTTGCGGAAGGTGGGGCAATGGATCTTAAATTTATACTACAATGTAGTGGGTGTGACTCAACAATGGTATAACTCTGAAGATGCAGTAGTGGAGTTACGTTCTTTTGGTAAAAATTGCTGTCAATAATAGGGGATTCACATGCGGCTGTATTGGAAGGTGACTACTTGGTGAAGCCGAACTGTGGATAGCAAAAATGCGGCAGAAAGCAGGGGGTTCAGCTGTGGTTATAATCAGGTGCTTCAATGGTTGACAGCTGATTCAAAAGTGGTGGCGTTCATCGTCAGCTGCAAAAGGAGAGATGCAGCCGGAAAAAAGGGGCGGGAAGTGGAATTTCAACTACGATTTAGATTGAAATACACGGGCATGTATCACCACTAAATAAAATAAAGTGTTCTCCACAGCGCTGAATCTAGCAGACGCTGGAATATCACGTAGCGCGGGGAAAGAATATATCCGTGGGTTACTTCCGGGAATTTTAAACCACAATTGTAGAAGGACAGGATCATATGCCAGGGAAAGTCGTGACTAAGGCAGGATTTCTCAGATGGCGCTGCTCATGAGCCTAGCGATGAGCAGCGCCATCTGAGAAATCCTGCCTTACTCACGACTTTCCCTGGCATATGATCCTGTCCTTCTACAATTGCGGTTTAAAATTCACGGAAGTAACCCACGGATATATTCTTTCCCCGCGCTACGTGATATTCCAGCGTCTGCTAGATTCAGCGCTGTGGAGAACACTTTATTTTATTTAGTGGCGATACATGCCCGTGTATTTCAATCTAAATCGTAGTTGAAATTCCACTTCCCGCCCCTTTTTTTCGGCTGCATCTCTCCTTTTGCAGCTGACGATGAACGCCACCACTTTTGAATCAGCTGTCAACCATTGAAGCACCTGATTATAACCACAGCTGAACCCCCTGCTTTCTGCCGCATTTTTGCTATCCACAGTTCGGCTTCACCAAGTAGTCACCTCCAATACAGCCGCATGTGAATCCCCTATTATTGACAGCAATTTTTACCAAAAGAACGTAACTCTACTACTGCATCTTCAGAGTTATACCATTGTTGAGTCACACCCACTACATTGTAGTATCAATTTAAGATCCATTGCCCCACCTACCGCAACCCCTGTCCTGATGAAGACCCTCTAGCAAGGTTTATACCACGCCTGCATCGATTCTGGGTCGAAACGTCGACACTTCCTTTTATGTTCAGCCTCTTTTTGATTCATCATTTGTGATCCTACTCGAGGCATGATTGTTTAAATCAATTGACAAATTAATTGGTTCATTGTGCTAATCTATCAATATTTCTGGTGTATCTTGGTCTTAGTGACCCGTATTTTAGTTTCTATACTTTCACTATCCCAGCACTACCCTTCCTTTTCCTTTAGGGGCATTATATGTGATTTACTGCATATTTATCTTTATGAATGAATTTTGTATGATACACGTTGTGATTAAAAACAATGTTGTTATAAGTCATTTGTGTATGCACATATTTGTTGTCTTGATTGCGTTAATTGTGTGTCTATCTGGGACCGTTTTGTCTGTATCAACTTTCCACCATGCCGGCAGCCTCCGGCGATGCACTCCTTTGGGCCCACTCCACCGCGAACGGGACTCTTGGCTCAGACTTTGAAAAGGTAAAACTTCCACCGCCTAAACTGGTGACTGTAGCCCGCCTGCATTCCATTGCAGTTGACCTGAATTTGTGACTTTGACCTGGTCCAGTGCGATCAGATAGCTGCAGTTGGTGCTTTGTGCTTTTTGCACAATTTTAGTCGAAAATCTTTAGAAAATTCATGACTGCACTTCTACTGATGGAGGTTTGTTTTTTGGTCTTTGTTTATTTATTCAATTTTGCTCTATTTTTCTAAACTGGGGTGGTTTCCTTTTCTGGTGTGTTTTTACTGTGTTGTTGCTGGAAGTGTTGCACATATACTTTACACTTTGCCTCTAAGTTTAGCCTGACTGCTCTGTGCCAAGCTACCCGAGGGTTGAGCACAGGTTAATTTAGGGTTGCTTTTGACTTCACCCTGAGAAGAATTGTGGTTGCTGCTTGACCAGGGCTCACAACCCAATCTTCCAACAACCCAATTTCTTACAGAGAGGAAAAGCAACAATAAATTTGAGAGACAAAGGCGGCACAGTTTACAGATCAGTGAAGCGGGCTGTCTGCTTAATGAAGGTTATCTATTAAGTTAAGATTGGGGTTATTCTTGAAACCAGAGCTTGCCATGTGAGTGGACAGGCATACATGAGCACGCCAAACTTTGTCGTTTTATAAGAAAAATGGGTTAGTTGGCATATCCTCTAAATTTGTCTATTTAATTTTTCTCCAAATGCATATATGTAGAGTTAGTATACATTAGGAATGTAGACCGCTTTGTAGAGCACTTTAAAATATTTGTTGCTTGACCAAGCTATCACGACCAGCACCCCCGCTGATCATGCAGACAAGCTCACCATCTTTGGTGTTTCTCAACACCCCGTAGCCAGGACACGATTAGAGTGCAGACTAATAAGTGTGGGAAAAAAAAGCTAGCAGGCCTTTTCCATCTTTGCAGCCAGGATCTGGATTGCCATACCTGCATCCATCAGGAGCAGCCCAACACTACCTCAATTTAGAAAAGAGTGGTAGACTCACTTTTTAAAAGAATACTACATCCTAATGCATAAACCATCTGCAACCCAGCCTCCTCTCTTATTACTGGGTGGCTTCATGCTTGTCTTTCACCATGAATAGCTCTTCTCTGCCTTTTCGACAGGTCTGTGCAATGGAAATACCACATATATACGTACATGCCAAGAAGACATAGTTATATTAAAGTGAAAGTCACCATGGGAGTCACTAGATTAAAAGACTCACAATCTGCGTATAATAATGAGATTAACTGCAGTCTTTTATTTGCTTATTATGTTTTTATAATGAGATGTTTTTTCTTTTTATTTTCAGTGTTTGCTCGTTGCAAGTATTGTACTGGTTTTAATTGCTTAACATTCACAAATATTTGAGTGATGCAAACATTACAGTTTGATAGCATTTTAGCTAGCTGGGTGTTGTAGCTTGGCATGGAGGTATGAAAAGTAATTAAATTGCCAGTCATTATTGAATTATGTTTCTCTTGTATAATAATGTTCAGGATTTAATGAAATGCGGCAGTGAAATTTCATTGGTGTCCATGAATACGGCAGATAGAAGAACACTTTTGAAAACTTCTTAAAATAAATGCAAATCAGCTTAAAGTTTCGGTGCTTTACTGTGCCTTTGAAGTACTTACTAAGATATTCTTTTTGAGGAATCTCAAAAGGAATACTGATTTCGTGTGGGCTAATTAGAGGTGTGTAACTTTATCAGTGCCTATTTCCTCTGGAGCATCTCAGTTCTCTTGTTTTATTCTTGATCGTGTTGTTCTCTTGTAGCAGTGAATAAAGTATGGTATATGGGCGTCTCATTGAGCTGAAAAACATCAACACAATTCATAGTTATAGGACAGTCATGACACTCATTACTTCATCCCAAAGGATCATTGATGACATAAAATAGGAACAGTAGCACAGCACTAGAGCAACCACATTTTTACCAAAGACCATGTAAAAAGCCTTTAACAAATTATAAATTAATGTTCGCCATTAGTACTACCTACTCAGTTTTAGTCCTTTCCATATTGTGTTTTATTATAGATGTTGTGGTACATAATATATCCACAGACCTCCTTCCTAGCACACTTCAGCACATGCAGAATGTTCACCAAACTGTGACAGGCTGTTTTCCTCTTTAAGTAAAGGTCTTCAAACTGGGGACCGGGGCCCTGTCTCCCGAAACCCAAACAAATAGCCAGGGTTCTCGACCAGGAGGAGGAGTGAAGCTTCATCAGTCCCTTCGCAATTGTTTTGAAAACTAATCACATGAATTTTTTTGCCAACATTTGTTCCTAGAAAAGGAATCTGATTATCATTAGAATGGTGGACTCTTTTTTAAATAGATTAATACGAGAGCATATAAGGTTACAAAGGGTATCAATATATTTATTAGGTTCTTGAACCATATATATATTTTCATATTTAATTGAATAGAAAAACATTTATAGGGAGTGAGTATTTATCCAAGGGGCATCCTGGTGCTGAAGAGAAAAACAGACTATTGCCAAGGCACTGTAAGAAAAAACCCCAAAATACACTACTAACATAATAAATACATTTTCGCGGGCTTTTGAAAAGACATATATAAACTGATCCATGTAATCCTCTACAGAAAATTGTTCCACAACTGTGGTCCTAAGTATGAGATGCCCACTACCTTGGGCCCTGGGCTTTTTCACACAGGGTACTTCAAAACACAATTGAGAATTGAAGTGAAGATATCTAGATGAATGATGTCATTGACATCGAGTAGTTAAAGGGGACTTTTCTATATACCATAAAAAACCATAAACATCAAATACAATGTTTTTTAAATGATCCTTCCTGTAACTGTGCATCTGTGTCACCCTTGTCAGTAAACTGGTGAAGTCTATTTAATGTAAGGACAAAGGTTGTCTTTTACCAGTATCCTGGACTGACATCTAATTGCCATTCATCAAGGCAGTCCTCTTCTTCAAAAAATGTGGTCAGCTGTTTGGAGATCACACTATCAACAGTTTTACCCATTACTGTCAACAAAGTAATTGGACTGTTGTTATCAAGATTGTATCTATTCGAAATAATCTTCTAAAAATGGCTTAAGGGCACCTCTCATCCAGTCAACTGTAAGCTTTCCTGTATCTAGTCAAAAATTAATAATTTAGGGAGTGATTATGATGGTGGACGGACTTAAGTCCGTTCACCATTGTCCCGGGTTTGGGACCGCCCGCCTATATGGCAGCGGTCCTGTACAACATATTACAATGCGACCGCCACCACAGCAGCCGCAGAAGGCATTATTAACATTGCGGCGGGTGCTGCTGGCTGCAGCACCCTCCGCAATGTTAATAATGCATGTTGTGCATTTCCCAGCACTACGTGGCAGGCACCACACGGTGCCTGCCGCCTGGTGTAGGGAGCTGTAGGGGTGCCCCCAAGTGCAAAATACACGTGCCCCTGCACAAGGGGGCCTGCGATGGGCCCTCAAAGTATATCACCGCCAGCCTTTCAATGGCAGTTGAACCGCCATTGACAAACTGGCGGGAATGCAGCATCCAAATCTGACGGACGGTGCCTGCTAGGAACCGCCACCATTTGGTAGATGCAGGGTGGGTCCGACAGGAAATCATAGCGATTGCCTCTGTCAGACCTGTCGTAGATGGGCTTTCCGTCTGCCATCCTGATAGGGCTGGCGGAAATGGCCTTATGATGGCAGTGAATCTGCCACCGACAGCCTGCCGGTGGCGGGTTCACCCCCATCGTAATCACCCCCTTAGTTAGTGGGGGAACCAGAACAGAGGCACACTTGTGAAAACATTTAAACAGAGTTGAATCATCTGGAGAGGCAGAATTGATCTTCTAAAATGTGGCTCTGACTTCTTCATCAATGTGGCCTTGATTTCTACTTCCCCCTACTGTTAATCGAAAAGGCCATGGCCAAATCAGGGCTAGAGCTATTTCTCAGCTATTTACCTTAATTCTATCATAAATCATTTAAATTCTAGTCAGAAGGAGATAGTCGAGGTTGTGACATAACTCTTGGAAAAGTTCCAAAATACAACAATTACAGTTAGGCTTAATTTGAGACATAGTTCTCTGAGTCTAAGGATACAATTACACAAATAATCAGACTTTATTTGTGAATGCCTCCTTTAAATAAATATTTCGTTGTTCCTTATAAATATCACTTATATTATAGGAGCTCACCATTTCCTTACAGTTTGGCCTACAAGAATTATTGTAGGAAACCTGTCAGGTCACAACATAGTTTTTGAACTTTTTCAACATATGTCCTCACCTACGATTTCATTTGCAATTTTGGGCACTCTTGCAACGTTTTCCACTGAATATATTTATTGTGATAAATTATAAGTGATTAGCCAATATCAGATTGCTTTCTGTTTCTTGGAATAAACACCTTTAAGCATTCCTATATTGTTTTCGCTTGCTCATAATGTTTCAATTGCTTATACTGCTTGTGAGAAAATATTGTTAATTGTTTTTATTGGGGCTTGGCAAGAAATAGTTTGAAATCACTTTGTTTAAGTTATCCTTGTGGTTCGAACGTACCTTCTTCCTAGCAACATGTGCAAAGTGGACGTGATTACGAAAAGAAACAAGAGCACATATCTTCTTTCTCATGGCGAGATCTATGTCTGTGCGTTGTGATCTAATTTCCTTTCTTTTCAGTCCCATCTCTCTGTGCTCATTGGCCCCACAACCTCCTACTTATGTTAGTCTTCTTAAGAATGTTCTCCCAACAACTTTTCACTCCCCTGTAAGAGCTTAGAGGATGGTGATATCTGAGTTGCTGTTGGTGGTGCTGTTCAGTGTGAATAATTTTACCATTTCCACATATCCATCAATAAAAATCAGTGCGGCCTAAAAATAAGTCATGAACTAATTTAGAAAAATAGTGAAAATGTTAATGAATAAAATTACATAAACAATCTAACAAGCAGAGCCGATGGTATGAATTTTCGAGGCTTGAAGTGAAAATAGTGTCAAAAACATAAAGTGCCAACTGCAGTCGTGCTAGACCAAGTCAAATTCAAAAGTTAATGCCGACCATGATGAAGCTCAGGTCGGCTATAGGGGCCAGGTTCGTCTCGGTGGAAAGTTTACCTTTGCACCTAGAAATGTTTTTGGGAAAAGTCCTTGTCGGCTGGTCGGGTTTCAGGCTGGACACGTAGAAGGACTTGTTGACAGCGGTTTGTTGAAGTCCTAGTCCTGAAGGGGCTGGCTATGGCCTGCAAACCACCCTTTGAATCTCAGGGAGGGGCAGGGTAAACCCCCCAGGAGAGGCCCACTCTTCCCCACTGCCCCTTTGTTTCCGATCTGTAAGGAACGCATTACAAGCGAGCCATTAACAGTTATGTGACTCTGGGCACTAGCAGAAAGGCACGTTTGGTTTAGACCGAAAAATGGCAACATTCTAAATGTTACATTTTCAAAATAGTAGTTTAACATCCGAATTTACCAGTAGAGAAGATTTTAAATTACAATTAGAATGAGTGGAAGAAGTATTTCAGTTCAAAGACTTTATTGCGGTTGTGTATAACCATAAAAGCGCATTCTTTTTACAACAGTAACAGATCCAAGGTAAATTAGAGATATAAAATAATAACATACGTTAAATTTGAGCATAATAAGATAGTGTCATTCTTTAAAAATCGTCATTATGGGAATAGATTTAGAACACGCTATACAAATTTTAATTAAATATACCAATATATAAAATACTAAAAATAGTGCACTATCCTACCGATCCCAAGCTAATACCACGAGGTCAGCCTCCACCCCAAGCTAGAATTAAAGACTCCATAGATTAACCTTTTTACCTAATAGAAAAGGTGGTGCTATACATTACTAGAGTTCTAATCTGTTTTTAACAGATTCCTACGAGTTATCCACATAGAAAGCAAAAACTTTGCTATTGCCACCACGTAGACTGGGTCAGTATCTGTTTTTAGGATCCTAAAGAAGGCAAGGTAATTCCTAATACCCAGATTCCTACAAAGTTGAATAATCCATTTCTGCCTAGCTTTTTTGTATGCCGCACAGAAGAGCATAACATAAACTACAGTTTCCTCCACCGTGAGGCATCCAGGACAAAAACGATTTGGAACTCCCGCCCACCTATTTGTAGTTGCATATAGCGGGAGAGTTCCATATCTAAATTGGAGGAACAACTTTTTTGCTAATGTGGGTTGTATGGAATCTAGCACCTGTTCAAATTCATAATGGGACTTAAAATCCAGAAACCCATACGTGAGGCTCGTTGAATTTGCTGACCGAAGAACTTTCATTAAATTATAGTCTTTTAGCGCATTTGTCAGGGTTTTCTTAGTAATGGCTGGGCAGGATACTTCTGGATTAATCCAAAGGTTCTCCATGCCAATTGCACTAAGAGAGTGCCTTACAAATAATAACCAAGGAATGCTGCCTGCCCCTAGTGATGTCATTACTGCTTTTAGTTCTTCCCTATAGCTGGCCAGCTCGGGGGTGCTCCACAACCGCCGCCAATACAGCAGCAGACGTGATGCTATGGCCTCAGCAATTGGAGGAATATTTAAATCCATCCTTAGCGGCACTAGTGGTGTATTTTTTGGCAGGGTCATAATTTGTCTAATAAAGTTATTCTCAGTTATTGTGAGAGCATTAGATGGTGTATGCCCCCACAATTCCGCCCCATATAAGGATGCTGACCTAGCTTGGACTTTATATATTTCAAGTGGAGGGCTTATAGTTTTTAAAACAAATTTTTTCTGAATTTTTAAAATTCCCCCCACAGCCTGGGTAAGTTTTAAATTGGCCTTGCCCATCTGGGGGCCCCACCCCATTTTATCACTCAATGGGAGACCCAAGTAGTCGAAAATGGGTACCCTTTCCAGGGGTCTACCCTCCATCATCGGATGAGGGCAATTAATGCAATTAGCATTAAAAACCATATATTTAGTTTTATTGATATTGGCCACAAGGTTCCTCTTTTAACAAAACTGGCAAAATTCGTTCAGCATTCGCTGCATGCCCATAGCTGACTTTGAGAGCAGCAGGGTGTCATCCGCGAACATTAGCACGGGGAATCTGCGGAGAGCCAATTTCGGGGAGTCTTTATCCTTGATGGCAAGAAGGTCTTTTATCAGCCCATTTAAGAAGAGGGAAAAGTGGGTTGGCGCAAGCACGCAACCCTGCCTAACTCCCTCACCAACAGGAAACGGGGTCATCAGTTGACCATTCCTGCCATACCTTACCCTGGCAAACGTGCCTTCATGGAGTCATTTAAGCTGAAAGCATAGATATGGTGGGGCCCCCATAGCCAGCAAAATACTCCAGAGCTGGTTTCGGTCCACCATATCAAATGCTGATTTCAGATCCACGAAAGTTAGGTATAGGCTACCAACTTTCCAGAACAACATGCTTCCAGTGGAGTAACTGGAGCCTAAATAGCTGGTCTATAGTAGAAGTTTTGGCCCTAAAGCCAGCTTGTAGCGGGGTCAAAATTTCTTGGTCGCTAATCCATTCCTGCAGTCGTTGTAGTAACACCCTTGCGTAAATTTTTTGAGATACATCGATGAGGCTAAGTGGCGTATAAATTGCCGGCTCCATGGGTGACCCCTTTTTATAGATGGGGATCATCTCCGCCCCTGCCCACGTACAGGGGGCTGGGAGGCCCTTTAAAATTGCGTTAAATAATAGTTGGAGATAGGGAAACCACACTACCTGTTCATCTCTGTACAGGTCACCGGGAATCCTATCTAGGCCTGGAGCTTTGTTCAATTGGAGCTTAGTTAGTGCCAATTGCACTTCCACCGCTGTACAAGGTGGTATACACCAAATGGGGTCTGGGGTTAAAAGACATGCCGGAAGCTCGCTTACTTCAATTGGCAAGGTTTGAGTATAAATCTTTAAAATATGAACGCCATGCTTCCTCACTGATATTTGGGTCGGTAGTAGTCTTGCCCTCTGGCTTCCCTGTGTGAACTAAATTCCAGAAGGCCCTTGCGTCTTTTGCATCTAAGGCAGACTTAATAGCCTGCCATCTTTCTACTTCCCATTCTGATTTTGCTATAAAAATATTTTTTTAAAAGCAGCCCTTGCTTCCTTAATGAATAGCCGATTGCCCTGCTTGAGATCTGATAGCAAAGTTCGCTTTGCTACCCTACATCCCCTATTAAACCACAGGTTTCTATCACCACGGTGTTTACTCTTGGTAGGCCTGGTATTATAAAAGAAATCCGCCAGTGTTACAACCATTTCCTGGTGGATTTCTCCCAGGTCCTCACCAATACCACTATTAGGAGGGGTTTCTAAGATGATGCTTGTCTTTTCTATCAGTGGAATTATTCTCTTATACATTCTTGCCATTTTTTCTGTGAATTGTTTAATTGTATCCCAGCGAATACGCATCCCTCCGTCAACTACTCTGCGGTTACTTCTAGGGGAGATTTCAAAACCTTGGTCTGTCTCATTCAAACTAAAATCTAGCAAAGTGATCAAATGATTGTGGTCACTTTCTGTGCGCTGCACGACACTAAAATCTAGAACTTTATGCCACATTTCTATACCGATGAAAAAATAATCAATTACTGAAGTCTGGCCTAATCTTCTCAATATTGGTTGCCCAGGATTATCGCTCTGGAATCGCCCATTACAGGCCCTTATAGAGAAGGTAAGAGTGAGAGAAATAATTTGAAGTACAAGTGGAGACCATCCCTTTGCCGGGTATATGTTAGGCGGTGGAACTAACCAGATTGCATCCTAATCAATAGTAATAGGTGTCACAAAACCATTGAGGGGTTCATAATGGCAATTGAAGTCCCCGCTATTGAAAAGTGCACATCACCCGAAAGAGAATTCAGAAGATTTGTCAAGGAATCCAGTGTCTGGGATGTCCCACCATACTGCACTGGCCGAGAATAAATATTGATAAGTGCCAGTTTTTCTAGGTTTTTAAAGGTCTATAGGATACAGGTTAGATCAGGGCAGTGGGTATCAACTCTTTTCACCACGCATCCAAGATGGATTCCTACCCATATGCACAAGCTCCCTGATGGTCTGCCTTTAGTGCCCTTGACAGCTGGCTCATAGTATGTGGCAAACCCCACTCTATGGACAGGATTTAGGGCCCAGGTCTCCTGTAAAAGGCAAATCCCGTGGGAGTCAATGAAGTCTCCCCACTCTGGTAGATCAAATTTGGCCATGAGGCCCGCAATGTTTATAGGACAGCACTTTTAGGACGCCATTAAAACCCTCTAACCCACTCCTTTTGTTTGGGCTCGGTCCCTGTATTCTCTAGTAAGCCCTCCTTTGATTGTGTCCCTCTGCTTCTCTAATGAAATAGCCACAGATGGGGGGGAGGGTGGTAGTCAATCTACCTGGTCTAATATACTAAATCTGTTACTTACTGGAACACCTAGCAAGTACTGGTTTCCCCCCACATCCTCTCTATGGCTCCAGCTCGCATGTTGGATTTGCCATCCCCTGTTATTTCCAAAGTAAGCTTGAGTGGGACTATGGATAGGGGGCGGATAAAAATAGCTTAAGTCCAGAGGTTGGATTGTCGATTGGAAGTTTTTAGAAGAGCCCGTACAGACATTTTCAACCACCCTACTGTCCTTAAAATTAATAACAATACAATCCCCCTCCACATTTTTAGGTCTACGTCCCACCCATCCCACTCTTCTGGCAAACAAAATTTGACATAGCACATTCCTTGGTAGAGGTCTATTGTTATTCAGCCAGTGAATCGATTTGTTTTTTAATTCAATATATGATTCAGTTCTATTAATGTCCAGTTTGGGGACCCCAGCTAGAACAATTACGTAAGATGCGCTTTCCGGTGGTAAGCCAATATATGGTAAATCACGCTTAAGTTGATCAACTTTTGGTTGGTTGGATAGATTTCTGCCTGGAATTTTGAACTTTGCCTCTCCAGAGTGTTGAGGTGCCTTAATATTGTTATTGCCCACCCTTATCGAGTTGTGGTCTGGATGATTGCTAGTAGTTTGATGTGTGGCAATAATCGGGGGGTTAAAAGGGCAGTCACTAGGGCTGGTGAGTGAGAGCCCATCTAGAACAGTCTTTGCTCGGATTTGGGCAGAGTTCACCAATTTGTCCTAGCTAATTCCTCGATTTTAGTTAGCCTTTGTTCTATTTGTAGCAATCTTCCCTCTAAGGGCTGTAGTGAAGACAATATAACAGCGCTCAATTTCGTCAACAATGATTCTTCAGTTGAGGGAGATATAGGGGTACTGTTCACCACATCAGGGATAGTTATCACAGGTGGAGGCTCTATCGCTGTTGGCTCCGCAGTAACAGTTCCCTTGGAATTATTGAGCTTTAGCTGCCTGGACTTACTGCCCCGAGTGTGTGCTCCCGTCCGCTTCCTTTTGGGAATAGCCCCTTCATTCTGTAGTAGGGGATCTCTGTGTATAGTCATAATCTAGTGAATAGTCCCGCTCATGAGCGTGGACCCCGGAGCAATCAAAAATAATCTCTTAAGCTGTCTAAAAATGCAGTCCTGCACAGACACTTAAGAGAGAATTTAAAGACAAATAATGCAGCCTATATCCACAGGCTACACTGTCCAGTACTTCAACTAGACATTCCACCAAACCCACAAACAGCACAGCCTGCCAAGTTTTCATCATAGAGAAAAACTTCCCCTTTTACCAACAAAGCCTCTGGAATGATAGAGAGGAAGGGGAGGACAGACAAGCCCCAGAGGCTGCCATTATGTGGCTTAAAAAGGGATACCGTGCCTTTAAGAAAACTTTCTAGAACTTTCTCAGTATCCCAGAATGCCCAGCAGGTCCCATTTACTTTCAGTTCTTTTTTCCGGCTCCTGCTAGCAGGACCCTGGAGCATTGAGCTCTCCCTTTTTTGGGTTTGTTGTAAGAATTTTGCACTGTTAAAGTGTGTGAGTGTTTACACTCGACGTGTTTTGGTGCCCTCTTCCTCTTCTAGTATTCTGAGCACTCCTTTTTTGCCAGCATTGTTTGCTAAATGCCCGGAGTGCTCCAGGAAGAAGGCCAAGTCGGACCCACACCCTGTGTGTATCCTGTGCCTCCCTTCTACTCATTTACCTGAGAAGTGTGAGATTTGCCAGAGTTTCTCCTCCAGGACCCTGAGAGATGGAAAGAAGATCAGGCTCCAAGGACTGGAGGAAAGAAGGCTGCAGAGTCAAGGTGGTTCTGGGCATGCTGGATCTGCTTCCTCTGCCCATGATGAGGCCTCTGGGGGCTCCCCAGCGTCAAGAAGGCCAAAAAGCGTTGCCGTTCTCTGTTGACGTCGATGGCATCGACGACGGCGTCGAGAGGCATGACGGCGATCTGCTCCCCGTCTCCGCAGGGCTCTGGGTCGAGGAGACGTCGACGTTCGTCGCCGAGGGGACTGACGAGACCGCCGTCAAGGTTGCCGCCGAAGACGTCATTATCATCATCGTCGTCATCTTCGACATCGTCGTCGACACTTCGACGTCATAAGGATTCCAGACGGCGTCGGCGCTCGCCGTCGAGGCGACACCGCCGTTCGCCCTCGGCGCTCGCCGTTGAGGCGACACCGCCGTTCGCCCTCGAGGTCGACTCAGGGATCGGTGTCGAAGGACACGTTCGACGTCAAGGCGCAGATCATCAGCGTCGAGGCGGCGAAGCCCGTCGTCGAGGCATAGGTCGTCGATGCCGAAACGACGTTCGTCGGCGTCGAGGAGGCGTTCTTCAATGCCGAAGAGGCGCTCGGCGCCTAAGAGGAAGAGATCATGCTCCAGGAGGTGTTCTGGAGTCAGGAGTCCTTCCGGATCCTCCGGAGCACGACGGCGACATCGGTCACCAACAGGGGGCGCTGCCTCTCGATCGCCTACGCCAAGGAAGAAGATGAGGAAGCCATCGCGAACGGCGTACTCTGTGGTGTACTCACCCCCAAGCCGAAGTCTCCTACTCCTCCTCCTCCACTGCCTAAGGAGCCGCCGCCGCGCACTCCTTCGCCACCACCTCCTCCTGTTCCTCCACATGCACCGCCATGGCCTCCGAGGTCAGTCTCACTGACGCACCTCCCTACGTCACCTAAGGGGGCACCTCAGCCAAGGTCCCCGGTCAGGCCACCACCACAGGCTCCGCCGCAAGCACCCGCGGAACACCCAAGGCCTAGAAGACCTAGATCTCTCTCCGGACGGGGAGGGAGATCCAGACGACACCGTAGGAAGGGTCGGTCTAGGTACAGCACGGATTTGTCCAGCGCAAGGGATTATTCACCAACTCTATCAGAATCCCCTAGGACGAGAGTATCCCCTGTGGACGACGTCTCCTTTCAGGAGGTCTTGTTGAGGGGCGCGAGCAAGCTGGGCATCCAATGACTGTGCCCACGCCTACGACCTCCGTAATATTTGAGACTCTCCACAAGAAGCACCTATCTAGGCCTCTGTTTCCCTTGGTGCCTGGATTAGTGGAACCCGCCATGGAGCTCTTCCTCACTCCGGCGGTGGCGAAAGCAGCCCCCCTCCAGGCTGCAAAAGAAGTACAAGGCTCCTGATGCGGACCCGGCTTTCCTCCGATTGGATCCAACTCCGGATTCCGTAATTGTGACGGCGGCAAGGAAGCAACACGCCACCACCCCGTCCTCTAATGTGCCTCCGGACAAGGAGAGTCGCTGGTTGGACTCAGTAGGCAGGAAGGTGTGTGGGACGGCCGCTACCTCCATGAAGGATGCCAGTGCATCTGCGCTGTTGGGGCGCTATGATCGGGCGCTGTGGGAGTCCCTCCAACAGTTCGCCAACCTCCTCCCACGGGAAAAGAAGGAGGATTTTATGGAGATCCTGAATGAGGGATTGCTGGTGTCGAACCAGCTGATCAGCGCAGCTGTAGACTCGTCGCTCCTGGCAGCCCACGGGTACTGCCATGGAGTTAATCAGAGGTGCCACGCTTGGCTCAGATTGACGTCACTGAAGCCTGAAGCCTAGCAGGGAAAGGTCAACCTGCCCTTCTCGGGCGAGACCCTATTCGGGAAACACGCCAACTATGAGATGGCCCGCATGAAGGTGGAGGCCGAGACTCTGACGGCTGTGGGCTTGGAGAAGCCCAAGGACCAGAAGAAGAACTGCCGCCCGTTCCAGAGATGGTACGGGGCACAGGGCAGAGGGCGAGGTCAACAGTCTGGACAGCAACAGCAGCAGCAGCAGTTCCAGAGGAAGCCCTTCCAGAAACGTCAGAGGGGCAGGGGTGGTCAGCAGTCTGCCACCGCGACCAAAGGCCCGGCCGGGTCTAGGCCCTGAGCGATTACTTCCCCGTCATCCGTTACCCACTCCGGTGGGGGAAGCGTTCAATATTTTCTGGCAGAGTGGAGAAAAATTACTCAGGACAAGTGGGTGCTGAATATTGTTTGCAATGGATACAGTCTTCGGTTCACCAGCCCGCCGCCAGTAATTCCACCGGTTTGCTCGCAGTTTCAGCTGCGCGAGCTCCAGGCGGAGGCCGATACCCTGTTAAGGAAAAGGGCGATAGAAGACGTCCCTCTGTCTCAAAGGGGAAGAGGTCTGTACTCACAGTTCTTTCTGGTCCGCAAAAAGGACAAGAACGAGTTCAGTCCTATTCTGGATTTGCGACAAGCAAACAAGTGGATTCGCAGAGAAAAAGTTTGCATGCTGTCTTTGCACCAGATTTACCCTCAACTGCAAAGGGGAGACTGGCTGTGCCCGATAGACCTACAGGATGCATACTTCCACTTGCCCATTGCACAGAAACACCGGAAGTTCCTGCAATTCCAAGTCGGCGCCAATCACTATCAAGTGTTACCGTTCGGGCTGAAGTCTGCGCCCAGGACCTTTTCCAAATGCATGGCAGTGGTAGCGGCACACCTGAGAAAGAACAAGGTGTTTGTCTAACCGTACCTGGACGATTGGTCGATCAAGGCGTCCTCCTTCTCGGAAGCTCAAGCGCACTTCCAGAAGACGTCCGTTCTCTTGAACAAGCTGGGGTTGCACATCAACATGTCCAAGTCTGTCCTGACTCCGGTTCAATGCCTACAGTACTTGGGAGCCTCCATCAATACTCTGTCTGCAAGCGAGTCTCCTTCGGAGGAAAGACGTTTATCACTCCTTCAGAAGGCTCAGGCTCTTATGACCGCTCCATCTACGACAGTGAGTACGGTTTCTTCTCTACTGGGGTCGATTGCCTCCTGTATCTTCCTCATGCCACACACACGGCTACACATGAGACCGTTGCAGGAGTGTCTGGAGGATCAGTGGGACCAGAGGCGAGGGAACTGGGACGACAAGATACGACTGTCTCTGCATGCTCTACAGTCTCTGAAATGGTGGTGTTCAGCTGAGAATCTCCTCAAGGGGGTTCCCTTCCACAAGGACATTCCCACTCAGACTATCGTGACGGATGCTTCTCTCCACGGCTGGGGAGCGCATTCCGGGGAGTTACAGATCCAGGTAACGTGGTCCCAGACGGAGTCCACGTATCACATAAATTTTCTGGAACTCAGAGCTGTTCACTTGGCACTGAAGGCCTTTCATCCGTCCTTCCAGACCAACTCTCTGCTTGTACAGACGGACAATACCACCACGATGTATTACCTCAACAAGCAGGGGGGCTCGAGATCGCGCACCCTGTCGCAGGAGGCGCAGGCGATCTGGCACTGGCTTCTTGCCAGAGGACTGACGATAACGGCTACTCATCTACCAGGTGTGCAGAATGTTCAGGCGGACGCACTGAGCAGACTGATCAGGGAAAGCCACGAATGGGTCATAAACGAAGAAGTGCTCGGAGACGTCTTCCCAGGGGGGGCACTCCAGACGTGGATCTGTTCGCCACTGCCGAAAACAGCAAATGCTGAGACTTCGCATCCAGATACTACCAGCAGGGAACGCTGGGGAATGCGTTATGGATCAACTGGTCGAACAGCTTTCTGTACTCTTTTCCACCCATTCCCCTGATTCCGGCGGTGCTCATCTAGCTGGCCCAGTCCAGGGCGCGGATGATCCTGATTGCCCCGGAATGGCCCAGGCAGTGGTGGTTCACGGACCTGCTTCACCGGTCTCTCCTTCCTCACATTCGGCTGCCGTGCCGGCAGGACCTTCTCACGAAGTTCGGGGGGCAGATGGTGCACCCCAATCTCTCGTCCTTGAGTTTGGCGGCATGGCTCCTGAGATAGTGCAATATGGCCATTTGAATCTCCCTGCAGATTGTATGGATATACTGAAGGAAGCCAAGAGACCTTCCACTAGGACTTCTTATGCGTACAAGTGGAAGAGATTTTGCATCTGCTGCCAAGTCAAGAACTATGATCCAACGACTTGTAAGGAAGATGTCATCCTTCCGTACCTTTTACATTTGGCGCAGTCTGGCCTTAATTTTCATTCCATTAAGGTTCATCTATTCTGACTGCCTACAGGAAATGCCCTTCACAGACCTCCTTCTTCCAGATCCCTGTGATCAAAGATTTTTTGGAAGGCTTGAAGAAAGTGTTTCCGCCTGTCCGGCTTCCTTCGCCTTCATGGGAATTGAATGTGGTGCTGTCCAGATTGATGAAGGAACTTTTGAACCTATTCATAAGGCTTCGTTGCAGCACCTGTCCTGGAAGCGGCGTTCCTCGTGCCCATTACATCGGCCCGCAGGGTGAGTGAAATTCAGGCGTTGTGTTGCCAAGAACCTTATACTGTATTTCATGCTGCTACGGTTGTTATGCGTACTCACCCTAAATTTCTTCCTAATGTTATTTCTGATTTCCATGTTAACCAGACCATAACTTTACCTACGTTTTTTCAGAATCCTTCCTCTCCAGCGGAAAGGTCTCTACATTCCCTGGATGTCTGGAGGGTGTTGAAATTGTATCTGGATAAAACCAAGGATATTCATAGGTCAGACCAATTGTTTATCAATTATGGGTCAGTCAGGACAGGTCTTGCCACCTCAAAACAGTCCATTTCGAGGTGGATTGTGTCCTGTATACAATTGTGTTATCAAAAGGCTAATAAGACCTTAGGTGGTAAACCTAAGGCTCATTCCACCGGGGGCAAAGCTGCCACAACTGCTTTGTTACGTAATGTTCCCATTGCAGAAATCTGCATGGCGGCCACTTGGAAGTCGGTCCATACCTTTGCTAAGCATTACTGTCTGGACACTGATTCCAGGGCAGACGCTCAGGTTGGGCAGGCTTCGCTATGAAATCTGTTCGCACAGTAGTGGTGTTGTACTTCTTTTTCTCCACCGCTGCTTGGTGTGGGGATGGGCTTGCCGTTCTATTCACTAGATTATGACTATACACAGAGATCCCCTACTACAGAAGGAGTAGTTTCTGTCCTGTAACTCCAGTTCTGTAGTGGGGGTATCTCTGTTATAGTAATAAGCGCCCGCCCTCCTCCCCGGTGGAGAAAGATGTTCATGTTCGGAATGGTACAGGTCTAGCGTTATACGCCTTCAAAAAGAACTGAAAGTAAATGGGACCTGCTGGGCATTCTGAGATACTGAGAAAGTTCTAGAAAGTTTTCTTAAAGGCACGGTATCCCTTTTGAGCCACATAATGGCAGCCTATGGGGCTTGTCTGTCCTCCCCTTCCTCTCTATCATTCCAGAGGCTTTGTTGGTAAAAGGGGAAGTTTTTCTCTATGATGAAAACTTGGCAGGCTGTGCTGTTTGTGGTTTTGGTGGAATGTCTAGTTGAAGTACTGGACAGTGTAGCCTGTGGATATAGGCTGCATTATTTGTCTTTAAATTCTCTCTTAAGTGTCTGTGCAGGACTGCATTTTTAGACAGCTTAAGAGATTATTTTTGATTGCTCCGGGGTCCACGCTCATGAGCGGGAGTATTCACTAGATTATGACTATGACTATAATACCCCCACTACAGAACTGGAGTTACAGGACAGAAACTACTCCATATGCCCATGTGCCTGAGAGGAAGTTGTAGGCTCTTCTGAGCCGGATACTACTAAGTTTGTATCATGGGTTTTCGGTAAATTATCAGTCAATACTGCCGTATTTAGCGACTCACTAGTCTGGATGTTAAGCCCACTGGAGAGCTCGGATGCAACAACCCTTTGCTGTAGATGCTCCGGTGTATGCGCATTTTCCAGGAGCCCCAACGAAGATCTTTTGGTAAATATCGGGTCGTGAGAGAGACGGCGCTCCGTTAGTGCTATTACATGTTCCAGAACGGATGCTGCCCTGGTAATAAATTGGTCTAATGTCCCTGCTACATACCCTCCCGTCGTCACTTTCTTTCCCCTGCCGTCGCGCCAAGCCATTATCCAAACCAAGTGTAGTAATAATTTTGTAGGTACTTACAGCTCAATTACAAGGCGTTAGAGGGTGGGCCCGGTCCGGTCTCCTCCAGGCTACAACGGGCTTAAACGGGCCCACGAGCATCCCGCGCTGCGGGAGGCTCCGCGTCTTTTTGAGTGCCGCCTGGCGCTTAGATGTGACGCCACAGGCGAGCGCCCACCAAGGATGCTGGGTCTTGTGGTCCGGAACCGCCTGCGTTACCACCAGCGGGACGGTCTCGGCAAAAATAACACCAGGGCTGATGCAGGCGTTTGAAGGGAAGCGTGCCCGGTAGAGAAAGAAAGTCCCTCGAGTTTGCCAGCAGGTAGGTAATTGATTCCCGCGCTGCGGGAGGCTCCGCGTCTTTTTGAACGCCGCCTGGCGCTTAGATGTGACACCACAGGCAAGCGCCCACCGAGGATGCGGGGTCTTGTGGTCCGGGACCGCCCGCGTTGCTACCAGCGGGACGGTCTCGACAAAAATAACACCCGGGCTGATGCGGGTGTTTGAAGGGAAGCGTGCCCAGTAAAGAAAGAAAGTCCCTCGAGTTTGCCAGTAGGTAGGTAATTGATTTCTCTAGCTGCTCTTGTATTGCATTATCACTGATTTGAAGAAATACGGTAAATCAGTGTTAGTCCTTGGGCCACTAGCCCTGCCACAGTGAGAATGAATTTGGGGGGGTTTCACTACCAGGAGGTGTAAAACCTAGGTATACAGGCCCTACGTTTTAAATACCATGCATCCTGCCCTATCAGCAGTTACTGCTTACCTTAGAGGTAACTAATAGGTGTTAAAAAGGAAGGTTTAAGCCTGGAAAAAGGTTTATTTTGCCAGGTTGAAATGGCAGTTTAAAACTGCCATAAAGGCTGCAATGACAGGCTTAAGACATGTTTTAGAGAGCTACTTTAATGAGTGGCACAATGAGTGCTGTAGCCCACTAGAAGAAAATTGGGTTGCCCTCTTGTCTTAAGAGAGCAATAGCCCACTAGAAGCATTTCATTTACCGAGCCTTGGTAGTAAATGTGGCAACCATTTCAATTGTACCATGTTTTAAGGGATAAACACATGAACCTTTACCGGTGTTCAGCCGGGCTAAATTGCACAGTCTCTCATGGACAACAAAAGCGGGTTCACAAAAAATAGTGAATGAACGTATAAATCTGGGGGATCGCCATGAAAAAATATTGTCATATGCAACATCATCCTTGTTCTTTTTTCATAACATTGCTGGTGCTACTATGTCCTACCCACCACCATTTTGACATGAAGCCGGGGAGTTAAGTTTAACTCGGGAACAGTGGGTCAAACTGTTTGAGTCATATTTAATTGCTCTTGGAGGTGGGGAAACTTCTTTCCTCTAAGAAAGCATGATGTTATTACATAACCTTGGAGTGGAGGACAGGGTAGTGTCCCAGGGATGAAAATGAAGGTCTGGGACAGCCAAGGGGTGTTTTCCAAATGTTTTCCATGAAATTGGAAGACCACTTTGGGGTCAGAATTCATATGTTTTAGCAGAATGCAGACAGAAATCAGAATGTATTACATTACATTGCTAGGCTATAAAGGCTGTCTAACACTTGTAATTTTGATAAACTTTGTAATTCACACTAAGCAGGTGATTTCTACCTACTGTATACAAGAAGGATTGAATACAATGGTCTTCCAGACTAAAGACGATAATAGGAGCTGAATCCTTCCATTTGTGAAATAAAAATTGATGGCCAAGCTGTTGGCTCCTAGCAGTCTTATGTCCTTTTTAGGTCGAGCGACCTATCTCAATGCGCATGCGCATTGAGCGGGAGCTCGATATATTGTGGCTTAAACAGAGCTTACCGAGATCAGGCGATTCCCAGGCGATTTCTTCCAGTGCACGTGAAAGCGCGTGCACAATGCCACCAGCCGCTTGCCTCGCATTACCACATCAAAGGCAAGGCGGCCTCGTCTCAGGCCCCTGCTGCTTCACACCCTCATGCCGCTCTCCCCGCTCCGCCCCCTCCCCTGCCCGCCGTGTCGCATTTCTCCTCGTACTTTCACTTTGACGGCCGCAGGCCGTCTCTCGTGTTTCTCCTTGTTTTTTCTTGCTTTCCCGGTTTTAGCTTGTCATTTTTTCTTTCGTTTCTAGTTTTCGATTCCCATTGTTTTCTTGTTTTCCCCCTCCCTTTCTCATCACGTTGCTCGTCATTCTATACCTTCCCGCCCCCCCACCAGGCTCTCCCGCCCCCATCCGGCTTCCCTCCGCGCAGCCATCTGCCTGCCACACTTCTCCCCTCGTTCGCATTCCCTCCCCCCCCCTCCCCCCCCCCCCCTACGGCTTTCCTTGTCCCCTCTGCTTTTTTTTTCTTGCTTTCCCGGTTTTAGCTTGTTTTTAAATCAAGCTTGCACACGTATCGATCGGCTCCATATCTTGTGCACCACAACAGCCCATTCAAGGGGTGACATGTGTCTGACACCGAGTGAAACCGAAGGCGCTCCCGGCTAATGAGTGCCTTCACTGGAGCCGGCTACTCAATGCTTGGTTAAGTAGAAACCGGCACACCCACTGAACAACAGCACACACGTTATTTTTATTCTTTATTTGGTTCTGTGGTTTACCTGATATTAAGACGGTTTAAAAGTATTGTTACCAAGTGGAATATTGCTATAATAAATGTGTGCAGTAAACACGCGTTTAACTCCCGGACTACAAAGGCTGCAGAAAGCCGCAAAAACGGCAATAGATGTAGTCAAAATTACTTATAGGATTTGAAGGGCTGAACGCTGCCAAATTCATAATCTCCTTTAAAAACGCAGTTTGCTTCTGAGCGAACAGCCGCGACGCCTCTGCCTTGATCGTGCGCTGTTCAGATATTTGTTTTCAGTTCTCTTCCCAGTGTGTTGCAGTGGGGTCTGCTCGCTGGTCCTTGCAGTGCCAGCAAATCAATGGCCTGTAATACTCGATTGAGCCTTTTGAAGCGGGGATCCCCTGGTGTAAACTTTAACACAGGCTCATTTAAATATTAATGTTACACAAGTGACTTGTTGGCTAAGTTAATGCCAGCGTAATAAATCCCATAGCTGGCGCTATATTTCCCTCCTGCCAAACGAAACAGTCCCTTGGATTCAGTTTTCAGAGGCTGTTTAAGCCCAAATGCTAGGCCCCAGAGCTGCATAGTGTCAATAATGTCTAGATGGAATGCATGCTCGTTTTTTTGTGTGACTAAATAGCCAATGATAGTGTTCGGAGTGTTCACTGGGACAAAAAAAAGCATAAAACGTGCTGAATAAACAGTGCATGTCTTTTATATTTGAGGCACATGGCATTTTGAAAGAATTAGATGGACATAGGTTGTATCACATTGTAATTGCAGACACAAATTTAAATGTTATTGAAATAAGATCATCTAATTTACAATACAATACAATAGGTGTCACATTTGCGAAAAGTTAAAACTATTGACATTGTAACTGACAAAGCTAATAATTTTGCTATTTTCAAAACCAACACATAAATTAAAAAAGTGTCATTTACAATACAATACAATACAATACGAATCGCTCAAACTTTCCGAATGGGAAAAGTTAAAAGTATGGGCATTGTAAATCACAAAAAAAAAAAAAATGTCATTTAGAAAACCAATAGCTCAAACTTTCATACTGCGAGACCTATTGGCAACGCCAGTGCTTGTTTTGTACTGTAATTGAAAAGAAATCATTTGAAAGTATCTTTCTGGGAAGAAACTATGGTTCTTGAAAACCCTGTAGCCTTACAGCCTCCCTGGTGGGTATAACAAGGACCCTATCCCTCCCGCCCATATGTTGGTTATGCACAATTATTTTAGAGGGAGATCCACCATTGGTAAAGTATATGTAACAGAGCAAATACCACACCCTTTGGACTTGAGACACCGAAAGGAGGGATACAATTATATCCTAATAAACCAGGTCCTAGTTCCTTTAGAAGTGTCTCTGCAACTGAAGGTTGTTTTTTGTTATTTCGTTCTAAAAGGCTTTCTATTGCAATTTAATTCTTTTTTTAAAAATATTTATTACAGCAGTGTTGATTGTTTTATCTTTTTTAAACTACCAATTGTTTTTACCCTTGCCTTAAGAAATGTAAATCCCAATATATGTACTGCTTTTAAGATATTTATGTATCGAAATAAAGCATATATCAATCAATCAATCAGTTATTACCCTGAATATATTCACAAGAAATTGAGATACTTATAGGACAGTTTAACACAGAAGGGGCAACATTCTCCTTATCTGTTAGGAGAACCATTAGAAATGAAGATGGCAAAAGTGTTCGATCATGGAGTGATGAAGACAAATAAATGCTCTAAATGGCTGGCCCCAATAGTTTTAACCACCAAGGCTGGAGGGGGATCCGATCTGAACTTGAGGATATGGGTAGAGTGTCATACTGTGCGAAGCATTACTGAAATGTTGAGTATGATCAGTAATGTATTGTGCTTTAGAGTAATTGATCTATTCTCAGGCCTTTATCAAATGGTTTTGCACAATTATTCTCAGCCATGTACTTCCTTTATAATTGCTTTTAGGTTCAGAGGGATGCCTCCACGGCAGCGGTTTTCTAACAAATTACGCAGGAAATTTTGAAAGGGCTACCAAATGTTTCTTGCCTCCAGGATGACATTTTTAATTATGGGGGCGATGTGAGGAACAATAGTATTTTAAGAAATGTCCCGGAAGAATTGAGGAGGCTTCTTCTAATAGTAAAAGAAGACAAATGCTAGATTTGTTCACTTGCTTTCCATGGATAGCGTGAAACCAAAGGTTGACTTGGTTGAGTTGATCCCAAGAAAACCCCCTTGCCAAAAAAACAAGCATTTGCAATGCAATAGTCTCACATTCGCGAGGATTTAAGCTACTGGCATTGTAAATGACAATGCCTTTTATTTATGTGCTGGTTCTTTAAAACATAAATAAGAGCCATTGTCATTTACAATGCTAATAGCTTAAACTCTCGCAAATGCGAGAACTACTGCATTGCAAATACTTTTTTTTTTTCAAAAAGAAAATCCTGGAGTGGGATTTTCTTTTTGAAAATAAAAAAACAATATACCCCACACCATGAGAATATTCTCCTATGGAGAGTGGGTACATTTCTTGGTCTTTACCCGCCAGGGTTTTCCTGGCAGTGATGGGCAGTAAAAAAAGGCTATATTTCACCTCCTCTAAACTGGGCACGCAGACGTGTAGCTAGTTCTCTGACAGCCTTTACTCAGGCGGAGACTGAGTAGCCCATGGTCTGACTGAATATAAATTTGGCAGGAAGACCATTATATTGGTGGTAAGGATACGCCGTTGCAATGGGGTATGCTTACTGCCAATATATGAATCAGCCTGCAAGGCCTCTGGAGAACGTCTATCCTGATTTCCCCCCTCACACAAATATTGATGTAGAATAAGGAGTGCATGGTCCATTTAGTCTTCCCCTTTCTGTACTCACAACAACAATGAAACTCTACTTAAGCCGGATTACAAGTTGCCGTGAAACTGATATGGCTATTTACCAGTCTCAGTAAATACCATTATCAAGAAGTGAGATATTTACCAAATGTGATAAATATCTATTAGTTAAAATTTGAATACTGGAAATGAAGCATAACATTATCTTGATTCCAATCCTTGTGCAAACTTCTGTTTGTGCAGGTAGTGTAATGTAGACCTGAACTTGTAAAGAGGGCCTTAAAATCCAACACTTTCTTTGCTAGGACACAAATCAATAACTCATCAGTTCCAGTCACCAAAATGTTATGGTTTCATAATTTCACTATTCTTTCTGTGAGAACATATGTATGCCTGACCTGAGCTTCCAGCTCATATGTCTTGATCGAGATTCCTTGTTCCAGTACAACTCGTACTACTCTTCCATTGTGTCCATATGATTTACTGGTGTAACACAGGCTCCTGCATCCACTGCGGTGCAAGAGGGGCCCCAAACTCTTTCTGGGGCCCCTTTCATTCCCAGGCCAATGAGCATCAGTGAGATGTGGAAGACTCAGGGGCCCCTCATCAAATTCTGGAGGGAAGGTGACGTAATTTTGCGTTACGTCACTGATGTCATAATTGTATTGTCCCTTTCCGCGAGCTCTGCAGCTGGCAGTGTGTTTTAATAGTGGAGAGAATTCAATATATGAGCGGGAAGTACAGAGCCTTGCGCATCGCTGTAGAGCTCGCCAAGATCATTTATAGGTTTCGCCTACAGCTGGCATTCACGGTCAACAAAAGCTATTGTTCTTAAAAAAAATTAAAAGGGGCTCAGACCCTGCCCATTATTTACCTTTACTTACCACTGGTTGGCTCCCACGTCACTCATCTCTTTACTTACCATTGGTCAGCACCTCCTCTTTGCATTAGACGTTCAACTGGGCTTTTTAAGTCTTTGTCCGTGCCGTGGAACATGGACCTAGCACAGCTTCCTATGGCCAGTGTCCTTCCAATTACCGCAGGCTCCTGCAGGTACTCTTTTGTTACTTTGGACATGCAATTTTATTGTGTGAATGTGTAAAAGTAATCTGTGTGCATGCAGTGACGTCAGACAGGAAGCAGGTGCCATGGACTGCCCAGGCGACCCCCCAAAGTAGAGCTCTGCATATTGCCACTTTTAGACCCATATTTGTAAAGGAAAGCCCAGGAATGCAATGCAATGCCCAGCCTGCAAAGCGAGGTAGCAAAATAGCCAGAGCAGAGGTGTAAAAAAACAAGCTTTTGCAATGCATTAGGACTCACATTTACACAAGACCTATTGCTTTGCAAACGGGAGGGCGGGGTACAGGGGGCGAGAAGGCACGAACAACAGGAGTGCAGACGAGACGAGAAGGCACAGTCTGCGGGAGTGGGGGAAGAAGGTACAAGAAGAAAATAGTGCTCACAATCTAAATAACACATACCGTGCAGCACTCGAACTAAGGAGACCAGTAGCCATGGAAGGATACAAATGACGACATGGCCATCAGGCGGGCAACTAGACCAAATTTTGGGGGGGGCTGAAAAATATTTCGGGGGGGGAGGGCTAATTCTTCCAACCACAGACAGAGTGCCTGTAAGAATGGGTGAACACACAACAAAAGCCTCATTTACAATTAATGGTCTTTTAAAGACCTGTTAAGTACTTGGGTGCGGCTGCCATTAGATGCACGCCAGCCCGCGAAGACGTGTCAGCCCAGGCTGACACACACGACGGGGGGGGGGGGGGGCGGAAGCCCCGTGAGCCCAATAGGTGTTGCGTGCCTGGTGACCGTCATAAGGAGGGACTAACAAGCCCATAAACTAATCGGAAGGCAGCATTTAAAAAATACAAATACACAAGCCAATGAAAAAGATGGGCATGGGTGGGCGTGGCTTCTCTCCCATACCACAGCTGGCACAGGGCTCGACCTAAAAAGAGATGCTTAAATCCTTTTTTGGGTTATCAGAATATTGTTCAAAATTCATTAAGGGTTTTGGCAGTGTTGTGGAACCTTTGAGAGGACTTCTCAAGAAAAAAGTACATTGTGTTTAGTCTGGGAAGCTTTTGAAATAGCCAAATTACTACTCTGTAAAATCCCTGCTTTTGGAATTGACGCACTACTCCCATAACTGAAGAAAGAGTAAAAACCTAGGAAACACCCTTTGCAGATGGTGGCAGGGAAAGGAATGATAACTGTTCATCTTTATGACCCTTAAAATGTGCCTAAAGGAAATATTTCTTGGTCGAGTAGGAGGCACTGGTGTGTTTCGGGAACATACACCATTCATGTTCTACCTTTGCGAAATCCCCTTGATTATATGTGCAGACCTCAAACAAGTGGAATACAGCTCTCCCAGTGTGGTTAGGTGGCTCCTTGTGCTAAAGAGTTTCGCTTTACGATTGGATTTCTGCTAGAGCTCACATATCTATCTGCACATTGTCTTTCTCGCTTGCCCCTACCTTTTCCCAACGAGTCCCTAAAGGGCATTGAAAGATATGTCTTATATTTTGTACAGTACGGCACAATATGATATCCGTGAGTAGCCACGGTCCGTACAATTAACAGCGGTGGGGCCGGGTAAGGGGGGTTTCGAGGGACAATGCATAGGGGAAATTAAATAAATAATACATTTTATTTCGCCATCTTCCCTCGAAATCCCCCCCTTACCCTGCCCCACCACCCCGCCGCTGTTACCTGCATGGACCGCGGCTGTCCGTGAGGAAGGATGGGACCACTGACTGTGATTAATGTAGTTAAGGGGTGGGAGTGTAGAGAATGACCAAACAAAAGGGATATCTTAGATGCCAGCCATTGGTTATGGCATGTGATGTATGAATTGCACATGGATGGAAGGAAACTGTTTCACTGTGGTAGGTTATTGCCTTTGGAAAATTAAAGAGCCAACATTGTGATTTTTACCCCTTACGGAGACGCTTTACCAAACATAGAATCTGATCACAGTAGTGTTGGCCAACTATGGATTCCAACTTGGAACAATAGATTGCATTTTAAAAAGCTTTTGCTGCTTCTGACAAGGTCATGTGACCCTCTTTGCCATGTTCTGGCTCTTAAGAAGTCCTAGAGTAACATGGATGTAGGTATTGTACGACCAGTTGGTGGGATTGGTCTAGAAGCAAATTAGTGCTAGTGTTGGTTGACTATCAGTCAAAGTGTGTGGTAGCCAAGTTAGTACACCAAGCTACAATGAACATACTGATAGACTTCTTGAGTCAAGTGTTTGCAGATGAAGGTATCCCTGAAGAACTAATCACAGACAATGGGGTACATTTGAACTAGACAATATGAAGCTATTTCTACGAGAAATGTTGGTAAAGAAATCTTCCAGGGAACTTGGGGTAACGATGGCAAGTGGCCTTGTTGAAAAAATGAATAGGATGATCAAAGATTGTTTGCAGTTAGCTTGTGTGAATTGTATTTCAGGATAATATAACTCATTAGATATGAAAAGGGCTTACCACACCCACCTCTGACACGTGTCTCCTCTACTCTCCCTAAAAGGAATAAAAGCAGGGAAAAAATATGCTAGCTTGGTTAAGAGGTAAGACTATTCCAGTGGGCCATCTTCTGTATGGAGGAAAGCATGAAAGACTATCAGGACAGATACGCCAATAGTTTAAAATGTGTAAAGGAGCTGCTGTGGAAGATTGTTGACTTAGTCCACATCAAGACACGTTTGTTGTACTATGGTAAATCATCCAAATTTTCTGATCTCTAGACAATTGTTAAAGTAAAGAAAATGTTGGTAAGTTTGACAGGGACTAACTAGGGGTATGGATACGTTTTTTAGATTCAAGCACACCTCTGAGACAAGCACACTCAGTAATGCACAGGTTTCCAATACTGGGGGCATACATTGATCAGGACACCCGAGAATAGAACCATGGTGCATTGGACTGTGTTTAATAATTTCATTATTAGGATTTTAGGATCTCTTAACATGTCCCCTCTGTGGTTATTTCTGTAGATATAAAGGAAGATTGTGTAGATATATTTAGTTACTTACATCTGCATTTTCACCGGCCTTCGAAAGGAGATATGCTATAATAGTGAATTGCTTTTCCTCATAGTTTCTTCTCTCCTTTTTCTATCTATGTCTTGCCTTATCAGACTTGCACATTGTGTACACTTTTTAAAAACTTTCCACAATATCAAAAACACTTAATCATGTGACATGCAAAGATTTAAATCTAATAACTTGCAGGCTACACAGACACTGTGGGACAAAGACAGAACTTGCAGTTCTATTTAACTAATGTGGAAAAGTGGACTATGGCGTACTTCAAGAATTTGGGTTACTTTTTTACTGGAAGGTGGTCTCTGGTCAAGCAGCAACCCCAATCCTTGTCAGAGTAAGGAACAAGCAATCCCTAAAGTAACCTGTGCTAAACTCCTCGGTAGCTTGGCACAGAACAGTCAGACTTAACTGAGAGACAATATGTAAAGTATTTGTGCAACACTTCAAAAAGTAATACTGTGTAAACACCACACTAAAAGAGTCCCGGACCAACTTAGAACAATAGAGTTACATTTAATAAATAAAACATACCCAAAATGACAAAAATTCAATCAGTAGAACCGGAGAAACTGCCATTACAACCTGGCGAAGTAAACCTTTTGCCAGGCCCAAACCTTCCCTATTAGGTTGAGCATTCAAGACCTCTTGTATATACTTTAGTATATACTTATATGTGTATGTACTTTGTGGGGTCTGTAGATCAGCCTTAGGACTTGTCTGCTTCCACTTAGGGACTTTTTTCGGTTTAACTGCCTCTATTTAACTGTCTTAATAGAAAACGACCGGTAGAGGTCAGTAAAATACCAGAACTGCTTTCTGCTGAAAGACTTGCTTTTTAAAAATGTTCTGGCAACTGCCTCTATTTAACTTTCTTGATAGGAAACGACCAGCAGAAGTCAGTAAAATACCAGAATCTATTTAGCATTCTCTAGATTCCAGTCCATACAAATTGTCTTCCACGAGCACCCGTAGACAATAATATTTTTTTCAAATCTTTTATTTTCAGTGATATGACTACCAAAGGCCCTGATTTTATATTACAAACAGAGCTTTGGACTATACCACTTCCCACCAAAAGGCAATATTTCTCTCCATGTGTTCCCATACCTGGTGTGTGACGCAGTTTGGTGCTTACTTTCCCTCCATGTTAAAGAACAGTAGATGTTTGAGCACCCAGGCTAATGTGCTGCATAGCTAAATACATTTAAGGTCCCAAAGGCAATACCAATTGCATTACAAATGCTTGTTAATATAAATAAGTCACCCCAAGGTAGGCCCTGTATAGCCCAAGGGCAAAGTGCAATGCATTTAAAAAGTGGGACATGTATTTTTAAGTTTTGCATGTCCTGGTAGTAAAAAACTCTTACATTTGTTTTTCACTATTGCCAGGCCTACCTCTCCCACAGGATAACATGGAATGTTATTACATTTCATAAGTGTAATTTCCAAATGGAACCACATGCCCATTTCATGTTTGGTGTCTCTGGATTTGGAATTTTAAATCCTAACTTATGGTGAAATCGGTTTTTAAATTACAATTTTGAAAATGCCATTTTTAGAAAGTGCCATTTTTTTGCCATAGCCATTTAGTGCCTGCAGCCTGTCTCTGGGTCCTAGGACTGGGTGTTGCTGACAGTTGGGCTTTGTGTACTCCTCCTAGACAGCCACAGACAATGAGGGGCATTGGTGTGACCGGACGGGCCATCACTACCAAGATGGGAGGGAGGTGCTGGGCCCACCCCTATTTACACTTGAATGGGCTGTGTCTTGTCTACACACAAAAAGCTGTATACTCCCCGTAGCTAGTCTGGAGCCCAGGGCAGGGCATCTGTGCACTTCAAAGGCATGCTTCAATAGGTTTTTCCCCACTTCAAAGGAACAACTGTGTATAAATCCTGGACCTCAAACACCAACTTTTCAGTACACTTCTGGACCTGTGGACACTCTGCCAGAAAGGACTGCGTGCTGCTGGAAGGACTGGGACTGCCACTCTGCTGGACTGCTTCTCTGAAGGAACTGATGCCCTGCTGTGCTGACCTGCTGCCATCTTGCCTGGGGAAGGAGAACTGGGCCTGCACATTGTCTTTCTCGCTTGCCCCTACCTTTTCTCAACGAGTCCCTAAAGGGCATTGAAAGAGATGTCTTATATTTTGTACAGTATGGCACAATATGATATCCGTGAGCAGCCGCGGTCCGTACAAGTAACAGCGGTGGGGCCGGTTAAGGGGGGTTTCGAGGGACAATGCAAAGGGGAAATTAAATAAATAATACATTTTCTCTCGCCATCTTCCCTCGAAATTCCCCCTTACCCTGCCCCACCACCCCACCGCTGTTACCTGCACGGACCGCGGCTGTCTGTGAGGAAGAATGGGAGGCCAGTGAGACCACTGACTGTGATTAATGTAGTTAAGTGGTGGGAGTGTAGAGAATGACCGAACAAAAGGGATATCTTAGATGCCATCCATTGGTTATGGCATGTGATGTATGAGTTGCACATGGATGGAAGGAAACTGTTTCACTGTGGTAGGTTGTTGCCTCTGGAAAATTAAAGGGACAAAATTGTGATTTTTAACACTTGCGGAGACGCTTTACAAAACATAGAATGTGATCACAGTAGTGTTGGCCAACTATGGATTCCAACTTGGAACAATAGATTGCATTTTAAAAAGCTTGTGCTGCTTCTGACAAGGTCATGTGACCCTCTTTGCCACTAACCAAGGTGGCAAAGAAAAAGAAGTGTATAATTGTGGAGGAGTCAGTCAATATACAGTCCTGCCAAGTATCACGCATCAGGTGTGACGCTCACGCATTTCAGTGCGGTGTTCCGCATCACTGCACTGAAATGCATTGTCATGCATTTTGGCGCCACCTGCCAGCGCCGCCACCAGCCGGAGCCTGTGCACTGGGCTCTGCCTGCTCCCAAGAGACGTGCTGTGGGCTGAGCTCCTAAATAGTTAAATCCATCTGCTCTCAGCTCTGGAGTTGCTGAGAGCGCTACAATATATAAAATCTGCAGCCTGTGTCGCGGCCTGGCAACAATTCAGCAATTATTCTGGCGTGGCGGCTTGGCTTTATTTGACACACTCGGACTCACTACATGCTGCAAATTACGGGGGGGAGGCCGAGGACTGCCCTCTCAGCAGTCGATAGTACTGCTGTCAGTCACACTGTGGCACACCATGGGAGCCGAGATATCCGGATGTGCCCGGTAGTACCTTTACGTCCGGAGGAAGTGAGGCAGAAGCGGCGGGGGATTCAATCTAAAATTACTACTGCGGCTCAGGCTGGCCAGCAGCGGCAGGGGCTGGGACGAGTGAGTCAGCAGCCTGGATTGAGAAGAAGACTGCTGTGGCTGCAGGGTGCATCTAGTCATACAGCAGCAGTGCAGTCAGAACCGGGGAATTGTCTCTGAACTCTACAAGTAAGTGGTTTAATACTTATTTACTAACTACGAGTCATGATCTGAAAAAAAATATTTGCACACCAATATAGCATCGATCTGCAGGGCTGCTCTGTGTGATTATCCTTCCGGAGTCAATGAGGCTGAGTCTTGGTTTTAGTTTATCGTGCAGTCTCACGTGATTTTGCTTGCACTGGCCAGGGTTGCTACAATGTTTCAATCAGTCACGGCGCCACCCGGCAAGGTTTATGACCTCACGGTCACACTGAGAAATCTCCTACTGATAGATTTACTTTTTGGCACTTAGCGCTCAGTCAGTCAGCTGCTCAGTGAGGCTGCCTTCCCATGCAGCATCGTGCTTGCTGTCTGCCAGCAGCTATCCCTCGAGTGAGTCCACGAGTGCAGAGTATATTGACTGACTCCTTCGTAATTATACACTTCTTTTTCTTTGCCACCTTGGTTAGTTTTTGCCTGCCATATACTTCCACACGATGCTAGGAACCCCCTCGAAGCCAGTGACGTTTGAGCCCAGTGATGCACAATGACAGACATACATAATTTTCCTTAAACACGGGCACTTGTGACAAAAGTTAAAGAACTTCAGTGACAAAAGGGACTTGGCACTTATTTTTATAGACACGCGAAGCTATTAATAATTTAGCTGGGCGACTCTGTCGATCTAACTTGAACTCGCAGATCCCAGCAGTAGCAGGCATAAATGAATTGAGGCATCTAACCAGTTAGAGCAGCAGGGGCTCCACAACGTCAGTGCAGGACAGATGAGGCTACCACCTGGGTCCGAAGTCCGGGAAGGATAGGAATAGAGGTACACAGGGAAGATAAAGGCAAAAACATAGAAACAAAAGAGAGAGGGGAAAGGAATATCATACTCTGATAAAGGTTTCCCTCTGTTTCGTTTTGCAGATTCCACCCTTTTTCTCCTGCTGCTTTCCCTCCCTACCTTGCCTCAAGTTTATATAGTCTCATTTACATTTCCATCCTGTCCCTAGCAGGTTTCCACACTCGTTCTCTACTCTCAGAGGTCTCATTCTGCAACCTGTTTCAATCCTAGTCGCCTGAGAACTTCAACTAAAGAAGTGCCTGGAAGAGTGTCCTGTACCAGTCAATTAATCAAATGTAAACAGTTTAGTGCTATCACCCAGCAAATATAATAAAGAATCAAAGTATTTGAATGTCAAAGAATACTTGTTTCCAGGCTGTGTAACTTTCTGGTGCTTTGCACCAGTTAACTTCTTAGAGTTTCTCGTTGCTCAAATTGGAGTAATTTCTCATATTTATATGTTTCCCTTGACTTCATCGCTTGATTTTGCTCATCAGAAAGTGTCACTCATAGTCGTTGAAATGTCACTCACAATTACACAAAAATTATGAAAATGTCACACATAGCAATTTGAAACCTTGGCAGCTATGAATATACTCTGCACTCGTGAACTCACTCGAGGGATAGCTGCTGGCAGACAGCAAGCACGATGCTGCATGGGCAAGGCAGCCTCACTGAGCAGCTGACTGACTGAGCGCTAAGTGCCAAAAAGTAAATCTATCAGTGGGAGATTTCTCAGCGAGACCGTGAGGTCAGAAACTTTGCCGCGTGGCGCCGTGACTGATTGAAACATTGTAGCAACCCCGGCCAGCGCAAGCAAAATCACGTGAGACTGCACGATAAACTAAAACCAGGACTCAGGCTCATTGACTCCGGAAGGATAATCACACAGAGCAGCCCGGCATATCGATGCTATATTGGTGTGCAGATATTTTTTTTTCAGATTATGACTCTTAGTTAGTAAATAAGTATTAAAACACTTGTAGAGTTCAGAGACTCCTCCCCGGTTGTGACTGCACTGCTGCTGCATGACTCGATGCACTCTGCAGCCGCAGTAGTCTTCTTCTCAATCCAGGCTGCTGACTCACTCGACCAGGCCCCCGCAGCTGCTGGCCAGCCTGAGCCGCAGTAGTAGTTTTAGATTGAATCCCCCGCCGCTTCTGCCTCACTTCCTCCGGACGTAAAGGTACTACCGGGCACATCCGGATAACTCGGCCCCCATGGTGTGCCACAGTGTGACTGACAGCAGTACTATCGACTGCTGAGAGGGCAGCCCTCGGCCTCCCCCGTAATTGGCAGCATGTAGTGAGTCCGAGTGTGTCAAATAAAGCGGTGCCGCGGTGCCAGAATAATTGCTGAATTGTTGCCAGGCCGCGACACAGGCTGCAGATTTGATATATTGTAGCGCTCTCAGCCACTCCAGAGCTGAGAGCAGATGGATTTAACTATTTAGGCGCTCAGCCCACAGCACGTCTCTTGGGAGCAGGCAGAGCCCAGTGCACAGGCTCCGGCTGGTGGCGGCGCTGGCAGGTGGCGCCAAAATGCGTGACAATGCATTTCAGTGCGGTGTTGCGTAACACCGCACTGAAATGCGTGAGCGTCACACCTGATGTGTGATACTTGGCAGGACTGCCTCACCAACGTGTCTGTGCTTACTTTAACTGTTCCCATACATTTTAAACAGTGATTTAGTTTGTTTTTTCCCCCCAATATTGTTAGAGCTTCCGAGGCAAACACTGCTCAAAAAGGCCCACTCCTTCTTCCTATGTGGCTGAGAATGTGATAAATGGCCTTAAAACCTTGAGTTGGAGATCAGGCAGTTTTTTGCCCCAGATTGGCCTAATTGATATATAGAATGTCTTTACTTCAAATACATCATATAGTGCGTGCTGCTGTGAAGGAAAGTGCCACTTCCAACTAAAGGGCAGGGTTTCAGGAAGCAGGCAGTGGCCCGGGCCGCCTGACCCTGCAGGGCATTCATTTGTGCCCATGCTTTGGGCCTGAGATTAGTGCTTGACCTGCTCCACCATCACAAGTCAGAGCACTAGCTCAGGCTCAGGGAGTCTGCAAACATGTTTGTGAGCGGCAGCACGGCTGAGTGGGACACGTGCTTTGATAGTGACACATCTGTGAAACTGGTACTTCCTGGACCTACAGGGGCCTGCAGCCCATTGGACAGCACCAACCAAAAAAATTGCTGATGGGCCCCATTGGCACTGACCAGCACTAGTTAACTACTGAAGTAGTAGTGTTACAGCAAATTAGCTATCTGGTCGCTAACTCTTCATTTCCAAAGCAAGATTCTGTCTTCTTTCCGAATTATAGGGTAGACAAACTCTCAATTACCTCGTCCTTCTGGACACAATGTCTGACCTGTTGTAGCTTGCTCCTTTATTATTGATTTTTCTTAGAGATGCTGACACCTTTGCTTAACCTGCATAAAAAATGTCTAACTACAGTACGATTCTTTCTCAATACTTTTTGGTTGCTTGTAAGTGTGGGTATAGCTAGAATCAGTGCTGTGTTTTCTTTTGTACATTTGTGTTCTGATGTTGTGAGAATCATTAGACGAGTTAGACTATGCACATCTTTGCCATTTCTTACAAAGCTCTAAATGTATTAATTGCATTTTTAAGTAATGTACGTATGTATGATAAAGCTCCTTGTAACCCCCCATAGCAAGGTCTGCGCTTGTCATACAATAAAACAATAAATCAACAGAACAGCATTGGAGTCACATACACACCACTGCTGAGGATATCTTAGTGCTGCTTTGTATCAAACAAGGAACCTCCATTTGCTGTACACCATTCTGACATGCTGAGGTCTAAAAGGAAAAATAACTTAAAATCCTGAATTAAACTCCAGATTTAACACGTGAGTTCATAAAACATTGGAAGTGCACACATCAGGACACAAGCACACTGTAGACTCCGCCCTATAAAAAGTTTGGTTATAAATGGAGACTACTAAACGATCTGAAGAACAGTGAATTAGCTGCATTTAGTCATAACGTGTTAACAAAAATCAAAATGCCAAGTGAGCAGTGGTTACAGGTGGGACCCACTGTCACTCATTTGTGTGGGTTGTGTGGATCGGTACTTATTTTTCCTCATCTGACTTTGACACAGAGCAAGATAGTTCAGTTCAAGTTTATTAATGATTAGACAATTGTCTTTAAAACATAAAAATACATTTTAAGTGTATAATTCTTTTTTTTACAATATTTAACATCTAACCCGTCCCAGTCACCACCCCTCAATCCTTCTGGGACTCAATCTACTTGTCATACCCCTACACGCATACCCTTGAGTGCCCAACATCAATACAAGTCCCTTCTTCCTTAGGCCCCTGAACTCTAGAATATCCGGCTAAATAGTCTCGATCAACGCTCCTTACATCGCTAACCCAAGCATATTTTTTTAAATGTTGCCAAAGCACACGCAACATCAAAAAATGTCATGTTCAACAAAAGTGCAAGTATATTATCTCAATGTATTATATCATATTTTATAAAATGCAGTTTTAAATCGGGTGACAAATCTAATGAAAGTGACGAAAATCAATAAAAAAAGTACAGTAAAATATTGGAACCTCAAACCACATGTGAACTTATTCTCTGCATCCAGAAAAGCATTACATTTCTCACTCCTTAAATACCAGTCAAATCTCCCTGAAATGTTAACAATCATAATCGTAAGTGGGCATCTGGTAGTGCTAATATGTACGGGAACACCCTCCTATTTCCCCACGATTTCATCATATAATTTGCTGAGGGTTTGTTCCAACATGCTCTATGTCAGCCAATCCTGACCCCTTCTACAGGCCATATTTAATTCGCCTTTCGACAAATGGGAGGCCTCAGCCATCTTACATTTCTCTATTTTTAGACACTCATCAATGGTCTCTAATCGATTTCTGACGTGCACTGGCCTCCTTAACTCACTCCTTCCAGTTTAAGAAGCACAGAGAACTGATACCTTCTATACCTCTGAGGATCAAAGTTTATCCCAAAATCCGAGGGTGCTCTTATAGTACGGGAAATTCCAGGACTGCAGCTCCCCTTCCAGTCTTGTTGCGGCTCCCATCACACTTTTTGGGAGACCAAACAGTTTTCTCAGACACGTGTTCTCACACCTCTTCCAACTTCCCTCCAGAGCAAGAGAGAAACATTCAAAAGGGGGAAAGAAAAAGGAAGAGAAAGATTGAAAAAACTGTGACAAATGGAGAAGGCATGAATGAAAACGACCATCAAAGAGTAAAATAAACAAACAAGGAGTGTCTGGTGATGTATTATAGAAGCATGAGGTGGAATAAAGACATTGCTGCTTTGGTATTCGCCACCCCAACGCTTGATAGTACAAACCGATGGCTTCTAAACTAAACTTTGGGCCCTGTACTTATTGTTTTACAAATTAAGTACAGCAAGGGGGTGTTTTTAAAAATAAAATCTGAGCGAAGTAAACTTCATCCAGATTCTCTTTTGCTTGCTTAAAGGTCGTGAACATTCATAGAATCCGAGCACACACATTTTCATTTGGTCGTTCATAAAACATTGTACATTTTGCACCATTAAACTATTCCGCTGCTTTCAAAATGTCCTGCACTCTCTCGGAGTGGTACCCAAAAACTGAATTAGCTAATCCTGCTTCTTGCAAGGTACCTCTCACCCAATGCGGAAAAGTTGTAGCCACTACCAGGGTGCGGGTATGCCAGTTAGAATTTAACAATTGAGCTCCCTGGAATCAATGGCTTCGTGAGAATGCTCCAATAGTCTGCTGAATCCATCAGATTGCCCATCACTTTCCAAACCAGAGCTTTCATAAACAAATCATAAGACACAGAAATCAGAATGGGGTACCCAACCGCAAAATTTACCAGAGCCAGAAATTACACTTAGACTATCCAAAAAGCAGCTACAGGAACTTGTTTGTTCTTCATCCTCTCAAAGTGAAGGAAGACAAGCATAATTCAACCAAAGAAAGGGAAAGCATATGCTGTCCTCTGACTTCAATCATGTTTGCAAAAGTCCAGATCAGGACATCTATGGTGGTTTCTGCTTTCCACTGTTTTAATTGGGCAGCAATAGGAAATCAATTAAATTAATAGGAGATATTTTACCAGTTTGATTTTACATGAAAATATCTCTCCCGGAGTCATAAATGTAACCTTATCTTTTGCAGCGAACAAGGATATAATTTGAGAAGTCTATCAAAAATATCGTTTTACGTATCAACAGGGCATATTTTCGTTCTGGCTCCGGGCCTTATGGAACTCGATGCTGCCTAAGCTGAGAAATATAAAAAAAACACTTACCGTATTTTCCGGCGTATAAGACGTCTTTTTAACCCCTTAAAATGTTCTGGAAAGTCGGGGGTCGTCTTATACGCCGGGTGCCAAATTTGACGGTATGTTTTCATGCGTTTTTGCATAGCGCGGACTTCACCCGAAGGTGTCAGACCGCTTCTCAATAGGAAATGGTGCAGCTTAGGGAACTCAAACGCAAGAATGAACGCGCGTACTTCCCCCGAAGGTGTCAGACCGCTTCTCAATAGGAAATGGTGCAGCTTAGGGAACTCAAACACAAGAACAAATGTTACGTAGGCGATGGTGGCACTGTGCAAGTATCGAAACAGAACAACACGATATCAGCCCCTCGCCAGGCACTGTGGAAGTATCAAAAGAAAACACACTGAAAGCGGTCTTGAAAGAGGGAAATAAATTACAGTTACAGTACCGGTAATCTGCCAAAAACATCGAATTTTCCTTACTGCAGCTGCACACGCGCATCCAACCACTTGCACATCCCCAGGCAGACGAGGCAGCAGGTCGTCCAAAAATAAAACGGGCAGCGCCGAAGCACCTAAGATGGCGGCCCCCACTGTGTTGCAAGTCTGACACGCGCTCCTCCACATGTGCTGATCTCTCTCTCCTTCCATAAATCTCACGCTAATCGGAAGGAGAGGAGCGTCAGTACCACATGATCTCCTCAGTCCATGGACATAGAAAGGGGACTGTAGAATGTTCCCAATGGCAGTTTTGCCGCAGTTCTTTCAGCATGGTACATTCTTAATGAATTACAAAACACACTACTAAGTACATTTCTTTTTAAGGTTTTTATATGACTGACTGAGCTATACAACCTTCATTATTATGTTGAATTCTTACATAAGGTAGGTACGGTACCTTCTTTTGATACACACCTCAAATGCACTATACAGTTTAATAAAGAAAGGAGATGCTTGGAGAGGGCCTGTACTGTGAGCACAGAGTTTGTATGCAGTGTGCACAGGAAGTACCGGTACCAGTACCAGTAGAGCACTTGCCGTGATTGGCTGGTTGTTGCAAACAGGAAAGGCAGTCTGGTTAGCAGATATTTACATGTGGTGGTGAAGACAGTACAGCACCAGTCTCTGTACCTGTTCATACAGTAAAGCACCAGTACATACAGTACAGTATGCAAATGGCTGACAGTCAAGAACCCATCATGGCTCCAGCAGCAGCAAGAAGAAAGAAATATGAAGCCAGTTACAAACTTAAGGTTGTAAATTTTGCCATAGAACATAATAACTGTGCTGCTGCAAGACAATATGGAGTAACAGAAAAGATGGTTCGGGCCTGGAAAGCAAATGAAAAAGCATTAAGGAGTATGCCAAGGGGTAAGTGTGCATTAAGAAGAGGCACCCCACATTGGCCAGAACTCGAAAAACATGTAGCAGACATGGTGAATGAGCATCGCCAAAGCGGTTATGTAGTGACACGAAATAAAATACGTTTGTTTGCACTTCAGTGGGCCAAATCTAACCCAGATCTCAGCAACAGATTTAAGGCCACTGTATCCTGGTGTACTAGATTCTTGGGAAGGCATAATCTGGTATTGAGGCAAAAGACGAAAATTGCAAAAAAATGACCTGCGGATCTTGATGCCAAAATACATAGTTTCCATCGCTACGTTATTAAGCTGCGCAATGAAAATGGCTATGCACTAAGTAGTATCGGAAATATGGATGAAACTCCAATGAATTTTGATATGGTTGCAAACAAAACTGTCCATCCAAAAGGTGAAAAAACAATTTTAATAAAAACAACAGGACATGAGAAGTCCAGTTTTACAGTGGTACTAGCATGCACAGCTGATGGCGCCCAACTGAGACCAATGGTTATTTTTAAAAGAAAAACAATGCCGAAACTCAAGTTTCCTGTTGGTTGTTTTGTACATGTGAATGAAAAAGGCGGGATGGATGAAGAAGGGGTAAAGCTATGGCTTGATAATGTATGGAGCAGGCGACCAGGTGGACTTCTTCAAAAACGTAGTCTACTGGTGTGGGATATGTTCAGGGCTCATTTAACTCCCAGCACCAAGCAAAGGCTGGCAAGAATAAAAACAGATACTGCAGTTATTCCTGGAGGATTGACATCGTTGGTACAGCCACTGGATGTGTGCCTAAACAAGCCATTTAAAGATCGCATGCGAGAACAGTTGAGTGAGTGGATGGTTAGCGGTGAAAAAACATTCACAAAAGGAGGAAACATGCGTGCTCCACAGTTGGATGTTTTGTGCAAGTTTGTCATAAAAGCCTGGAATGATATCGATGCAGAAACAGTCATAAAGTCTTTCAAGAAGTGTGGCATATCAAATTCATTAGATGGTATGGAGGACGACTACTTGTGGCAAGATAAAGAGGAAGCCGAAGCCGAGACCACACCATCTGATACGGAATTACCAGATCCATACGATGACTGCTTTACAGATGTACCACAAGATCTCATTGAATTACTTATGAGATCAGATGACGAAGAGGAGGATTTTGAAGGCTTTTAAAGGGGACGTTGGCAAATCCTGTAAAAATCGCTTGGAGTTATGAAAAGTTTAATCCACTTGCACTGTTTTATGTTTACCGTACATGTTTGATGACAAACAGCCTTATGTTTACAAGTGACTGTTTTTCATATGGTTCTAAATAAAAATATCGTGACTAAAGCAATATTGTTTATACAACCAATTTGTTTGAGTTCAGTCTTTGAGTGTGTACAATAAACGCTTAACACTGTCCTCTGATAAAGCCTTACTGCTCACCCACACGGAAGAGGACTAGAATCACTAATAAGCCCAAAATAAATTCTCAAAATGGCTATGCAGGACTGCGTTGGACTGCGCTGGAAGTGGGGGTAGTCTTATACGGCGAGTATAGCACGAAACCTACATTTTATCAAGAAAAGTAGGGGGTCGTCTTATACGCCGGGTCGTCTTATACGCCGGAAAATACGGTAAGCTTTCTGAAACAGTTAAAGACATGCCTGTTCTAAGCCTAGGTTGCATACGCTCTTCTCTCCTCTGCTGATTTGTCTCACCCCTCATTAGTGCCGGAAAGGCCCTTTTACTGGGGGCAACCGAGATCTTTAGAAGTCTTTTTAACATACCAACATTTAGTTTTGCATTTCCTATATTCTGGTCAAGCAATGGTAGCACTTTGCAGGATCTATTACAGTAGGGATGGTACAAAGAAGGATGCTATGAACTAAATGCAAAGTGGTTGAATGTGAGGGGTTAACATATCTGTGGGAAATCATTGTTACCAAGTCCTAATTCTGTTCTAGTAATGAACCCCTTTTGCAGACAATTATTTACTTTGACAAACATGCCTGATTAGTCAACATTTTCCTGATTTCTCAAAGGTTACATTTTTAGATATGCTAAACAAAAATGAACAGTACTGAGGCCGATAATGTTGAAAAGGGGTAGGCATGGGCAAACCCCAATTGAGCACAATCAGTGTGCAACACTAGGAAGAAAGTGTTGCTGTCTACAGTAAGAAATACGCTCTCATGACCGGTGGTATGTCGTATATTGCGTTTGCCACTCTGTGTATGCCAATGCGTGATGCACACCGTGCCAGTTTTGCCTTGTTTTCTTTTTTTGTTGCAACTTTCAAATTCTAAATGGATGCTTTTGATATTTTTGCATTATGTTTTGTTAGAAATATGCCTTTTCTGCATGGTCATCGTGTATTTTTTGCCTTTTTCGGAACCCTATATCTGGCATTAGAACTCTGTGCTCTTTACCATGTAGAAAATTGGCTGTGATTGTCCTTTAAGCGTGGTTAAATGGGAATGCTCTTAATTGCTATATTTACTTACTAATGAGTACTATTATATGGTACCATGTGTACTCGCCTGGAAGTTAATTGCCACTAGTGGACTACATTGGTAGTGCAAACATGGCTTTGGGCCTACCCTGTGTTGCCTGATTGTAGCAGTATAAAAACTTCAGTTCGACCTGTTGAAATAAATCCTTTTGAGATGCCAAAATCTCCCTTCTAATTATTAAGAAGTCACCCTTATGTAGACCTTGTAGTCCACAAGGCAGGGGACATGGTATTTAAAAGTAGGACATGTAGAAATGTAATATTAACATATCCCTGTAGTGACTAGCAAACAAAAAAAACTTTTTAGTATGCTTGGCCTATCTGTCCTATGTAGAATAACAGAGTACAGATTAAAAGCATAATACTGCATCTCAGGAATGTAAATAGCTAAAACAAATCAACTATTATTTTACATTGTTAAAAATACAATTCAATGGTGGAGTAGAATTTTTGATAAATATGAAGGAAAAATATTGGTTTGAAAGTCACCTTTCTGATGCCTGAAGTTCCTGGAGGCTAAATTTGCATCTGCTGTCACAGGAGCCTCTTAGATTTGGATAAGCCTGGCAATTCCTCATCCTTCTTTACAAGATTCTCTGGCTGAAGGGAAGTACATCATTGAAAAACCTGTTCAATTCGAGCATTCCATTTTGACTAGGGTAAAGACTCCTGAACAAGTCTATCTTTACAACTTGCCAATGACCCGCTCATCAGTGTAACCCCAGTGACAAAGCACTGTAGGGTTGCTTAAGTGATACTTTGGCACCATCATGAAGATCAAGGGGAATGCAGAGGAGTTACTGTGCTACCTTCCTCCTGCACATATGTTACTTCACTATAGGCCCACAAGTGTTACCTTGGTTGTCCTGGTCCATGCAACACGACTGAGACTTTTCTGCCTTTCCCAGAGGAGATTGAAACCTCCCCTTTTCCTCCTGATGGTCAGCATCTCTATGACGTTCGCAGTGGTGTTTCATCCACTGCCCCAGCCCCAAGTTCAGTGGCAAGAGGCAGGTGACTCCATCTGCTGATTGCTTTACTTAGCTGTCTTCTGAAGTCTCCTCTCCACTACTGCGTCCATTAGATAGCATGAAGAAAGATGCAGCTATATTGTGTTTGAATTGTTTGGAGAGGTGTTACAGTCTCTTGTATGCTTGGCCCAGTCACTTAACTGGAATATCCCCTTGCGTGGAGGGTAGATTGGGGAATTATGAACAGTTCGGAGCTAACAGAAACACCATTATCATGCAACTTCTGTTTGACTGAATGTGAAGAACAGGCACTTAAAATGCTCTACCACCCCCTCCCCCCCCAACATACTATCACCAGCCGCTCTCAGCAAGGCTAAGAAGTCTGGCAGCTGCATTGCCATGAACTGAAATATTCAGTTAGCAGATTGGGTGTGCTCTGGTTGCAGTACGCAGTTCTCGGAGGTCTGAGGTTCCTTCTAGAAAATATAGGAACCATGCAGCTCCAGAACCTACGGTTAATACAAGAAAGCGCACCTAGTATTGTTCCAGGCTATATTCATGTGTGCAGTTAAAAAATTAACTTATCATCCCTGATTCATGTGTCCTTGAGATGTCCCCTTTTTCTGTTTAGCACTTCAATGGTTTAAGGGAAGTTCGAGGAATGTTATTTATTACCTCTTTATTCACTAAATACACTTGTCTAGTGGTATAGGCTCTGTAAGGTTTTATTTCATAGTAGTAGCAAGCACCTGTCCAGAAAAATAACAAAAGATGCATAAAATCTACAGGTATGAATTGCAGTAACAGTTCTCTCCGTTCATTGATAATGCGTTTGAGCTACTAGTGCACGAGGAGCAGGGTCAAGACTGATTTGCATATGGCTTGTTCCAAACTGGGGTGACGTGGCAAGCAAAATAACAATTGATAAAACCCAGATCTGTGATTGGGGGTGAGCGTTTGAAATATTTCAGAACTCCAACATTTTATTTTTTTATATTGTTTAGATCAGGATAGGCAGCAGATGAGAGCAGAGTAGGTGATGTTTCATATATCATATATGACTTTTCTTTGTACTTCCTATTGAGGCAATCCCATGCTGGTTCATCCTCTGGTTTATAAGATGTATATTAATTTGAATTGCATATTAATCGACGCATACCCATTTTTTATATTAATGGATGCTAACCTGATTTTTTACTTTTGTAAATAATTAACCTTTAATAAACCTTCAAGATTTGAAAGTAAATTATCTGTCCTTTTCGTGGAATCTAATGTGCTTCACATATTATTGAATGTATTAATTGATAACATGGCTCAGACACCAAAATCCTTAGGGCAATAACCGGTTCAAGCGATTTATGGTCCCTGAATTTAGCATATGAAAAAGCGCAAACACTACGCTACTGCTACCAGAGAGTCTTTCAGATCATTAAGTAATCTAAAACAAGATGCAAGATGTTTTATATTCATGATTTCCATCCAAATTGTAAGTGTTATATTTGTATCCACTTCTAAATTAGCTTTTTGTTTTTCAATATAGTGAAGCTCATAATTATAAGACAGAGTCATTTCATAGACAATGCTATGCAACAAGAAACAGAATCATCTAATTTGCTGCAGTTATGTTGCTGCATGTTAGTTTAAACCCGTCTTGGAAGTCAATTACGTGGGACTTTTCTTTTAAAATGATAAATTAATGCCATTTAGTCTAAGGCATGTACTTGTCTCACCCTGGATCAATTAGTCTAATAATGCCTCTGTTCCATGATTACTTGACATTATTACAATTACTTGTATTTTTGTCATGGTTCACAAGCCAAATTTCACGTGGGGACTAATCAGTAAGAAATTGTTAATCAAAGCAATTTGCCTTCTTTCTTCTGTTGGCAGTCATTTGAAAAGATTAGTAGGAGTTATCATGCATAAAGTAAATTTAGCAACTTATCAAAAAGTGCCTACAATTTTAAGTATGAAACCACAACGAAGAAACTACAGACTGGGCTTGCTGCACACTTCTAGATGATCATGTCATTTTTTGTTTAGCTCTTATATGGTCGCTCATTATCAGAGATTTGGTGGAACTGCACTGGCAATTGAGCATCTGGAATTACCAATACTGCAGTAATCTGGAGGTGTGTAGTTACCGGGCCATTCTGAGTTTTTGAATGAGGAATAACTGTAGGAGTAAATGTTTGCACACTAGTACCAACATGTTGTTCAAAATTCCAGTTCACTTCTTCACATGCTCATTTTAGCAGGTATCACTTGTGAAATCTATGCAGGGAAAGATACTTACAAGTGAAGTTTTCGAATAGGCCACGCATGTTACAACGCACATGTTTACAAAGCATGCCATTACAACGGGGTCATTACAATGACCGCATTGTTAGGATGCATGCCATTACAACGCAAGTCATTAAAACATCTTGCTGTAGAGGGGGGAGCGCTGGATTTTGGAATAGTATAATTTACTATTCCAGCTCCAGTCTGTGCAACAGTGGGGAAGGATTTGGATTTAAAACCCAACAGATTCTGCCCCCTACAGCAAGTCGGTGTAACGACCTGCATTGTAATGGTATGCGATGTAACAACGTGGATGTTGTAATGACCGCGTTGTAATGGCATGCGATGTATCAACATCATTGTAAACAATGTTTACAGAAGTTTCCCTTTCAGCTCAGAGTACTGCATCTGCTGTAAACCTTATTACGCCTAAATCAGGTTTACATTACTATGCTCCTTCTTTTTGTCACCCTGAGATATGTTCAACATAAGAGAGGAGACGTAAGCTCACTTGCAAGGCACAAAGTAAAGCAATTTGGTAGGTTGGATGCATTTGAGGCCCTCCCATACCCCCCCCCTCTTCCTACATGTTTGTTAGCTTCTCCTATATATGTAATTTTTCTCCGGCCAAACAGATCTGTTACGTTTCAAGCACAGTCCGTGCTACCTGCAGAGCAGGAAGTAAAATTTATTCTCAAAGTTATATCTAGTATGTGTAAGAAATTGGGTTTTTAGTTGAGAGGGTGGAAGTCCCACTCAAAAAATAAACACAATCTATGTCAGGGTGAACAACAAAAGTTACCAAATTAACCTGCGCTAACCCTCTGGTAACTATAATAAATTGAAAACACAACACAATTAAAATCCGAAACCCTTTTCAAACAATAGAGTAAATGTTAATTAATAAAAGGTCACCAAAACAATCACAATCCAATCAGCTGAACCAGAGTTACAGATTTTTAAGGTTTCTAGAGAAAATATCACCAAAAGCACAAATCGCCTACTGCGGTTATCTCGTCACGCTGGACCGGGACAAAGTCACAATTTCAGGCCGACTGCAATGGAGCGCAGGCGGGGTACAGGACTGAGTTCAGCCCACTGAGTACTGAACTTTTTTGTCCTTGGTGAGGGATGTGAGGTCCTGCATTGATCTGGACAGCGCTGCATCGATTCTGGTAAAGCCACTGATCAGGAGCTGCTAGGTGCTGCGATGCAAGGTCCTGCGTCGAGTGGAGTCGTGCTGCGCCACATCTGGTGATACCTCATTTGAAGTACACTCTGACTTGAGCCTTCAGTTGCTACAGTTGATGTACACTCTGACTTGAGCCAAAGGTTCAGGACCTGGAGGACAGCACTTGATGGGTAAGGAATCACTCCCACAGAGGCCAAATGAGATGATCTGATCAGGTTCAGTTGGGTCTGTGTCAGCAGGGAAGCAAAAGAGACCTCTAGGAGCTCGTTGTGTCCCTGTAGCTGACACAGGAGGTCTGCCAACAGGCATTTGGATTCCCTCTGGGTAGCCTGGGAATAAGGTAAGCAGGTCCTGTCTTCCTCCTTCAGACATCAAGGCAGTCCATCTGGTAGCAGGACAGTCCTACTTCTGAATCTTCCACAGGTTAAGGAGTGTTCTGATGGCAGGTTTTGAACATCCTAGTTTTATATCTGGTGCAGCGTTTGTTTGTGTGTGGAGGGGGGATTCCCCAATCTATATCCAAAATTGGTTCTAGTCAGTTCCTCTCCAGGTCCTGTCTCCATACTATGTTTGACAGGTTTCTTAGTGTGATCTGCAGTGCAGGCAGGGGCATTTGAAATGTAATCAGGGCAGGGGACAGCTCCTCCTCAGCCGTTTTGTCATGAAGTCACTCTCTCTCAAACTTAGGTCTCCTTTGTCTTACTGTCTGGAAGCAATACACAGACCCCAACAACAGAGCCGTTCAATGTCATGTGACCCACGACACCGGCAGAAAGGCACAGTTGGTTGGGACAAGAAAATACCAACTTTCTATAAGTGGTGTTTTCAAAATTGTAACTTAAAATTCGACTTCACAGAAAAAGAGGATTTTCAATTACAATTCATTTGAGTGTAAACAGCACATCTCTATCTGCTCCCTATTTGAAATTAGCACTTATTAAATGTAATTTGGTAACCCAGTGTTAGCCTATTGGAGAGACAGGTAGGCCTTGCAACAGTGGAACATGACTTTTAGGAGTTTTCACAGTCAGTACATGTAAAACTTCAACACATATGCCCTACTTTGTAAATACCATGCACCTTGCCCTATGAGTTTTAGGACCTACCTTAGGGGTAATTTATGAGTATTACAAAGGAAGGTGAATGGCCTGGTAAAATGTTTATTTTGCCAGGTCAAAATGGCAGTTTAATGCTGAAATACAGGTTGCAGTGGCAAGTCTGAGACATGATTTAAAAGGCTACTTTAGTGGGTGATGCAATGAGTGCTGCGTCCATAAGTAGCATTTAACTTACAGGCCCTGGGTACCTCTAATAGCAGATGCTAGGGACTTTCAAGTAAACTAAATGTGCCAATTAGATGTAAACCAATTTTAACATGTTTTAAGGAGGGAGCACAAGCACTTTTGCACTGGTTAGCAGGGGTAAAGTAAACAGAGCCCTTGTGCTAACAAAACAATTTATCAAAGTTAGGGAGTGAAGGCAAAACGTTTTTGGGGAATACCACGCCAAGGATGCATCCAAAGTGCGCATTATGGATGCATGAATAAAAGTTCTTGACAACTTGTGGATGGGTTCTCCACTTTTTGTCCTGCATGTCCCGACGTCAATCACAATAGAGTCACTGACAACTAATTTGGAAGCTGCCTGAGGTTCTAACTGGATCCACGAACTGTTGGTAAGGAACAGTTGATGCTGCAGGCTTACAGGCTCTTGCAAAGGATTTCAAAGAATAGCAGTGGCTTGACGGGCCTTCAGGTTAGACAGTGATACTGGTCCTGCAGTCACCTGTCTTGAGAGAAACAATTCTAGGTTATTTGATACGATTGAGAAAAGTCCCACTGGGTTAACATTATCTTTTTTTTCTTACAACATATTTTATTGAACTCTTGTACCATACAGACTGGGAGGATCTGGACAGGGTGAGATACATATTTCCATATTAGGGTAGAGCAATGATTCTGGATTTCCCACCTTCTATGGTATGTAGGATTTACATGAAAGAAAAAGTAACATAACAAAACTGTGTATAACATTGCGCATCCACACATTGTGTCCTCTATCCTGTTCCCTCCCGATATCCCATTTATTTAGAAGCATTGATTTGCCTAGTATTATTCCGTTCTTCCCCTTATGACAGTATTTCATCTTCTAATCATTGGCCTATCGCGGTATGTGATTCCAGTGATAAGCCTCTAAAGTCAGTCCATCTTTGCCATATTTTGGTGTGTTTCTGTGGACACCTACGTGCCGTGAAGACTGGAAGTTCCAAACTCATATTGAAATCCATGCCCCTTTTCCAGGCTCCTGAGCAGGGTGGGGTGTCCGCTTTCCATTGTCTGGCGATATTGCGTTTGCAAGTGTCCTAAAAACAGTCGATGTTGTTAATATCTTATTTCCCCCTACTCCTTCTGTGCAGTGTAATAGTAGGAGTTTTGGGGATCTGTGGAGATCCCATGCCAATACTTCAGCCAGGCAGTTAGTCACACCTCACCAGAAGCGATCCAAAGCAGTGCAGAACCAGATTGTATGTAGGAACGTAACTTCTTGTTGACAACGCAGGCACTGTGGGGGTGTATTCAGCCCCATACTCCAAACTCTCTGTCTGGTATAATATACCCTGTGGGGATACATGAATTGTATGAACCATAGGCGGGCTGAAATCGCCGCCCCTCTTGGTGACTCTAGCGCTTTCATCCAGTCATCATCATCAATTAGAACTAGGTCAGTCGCCCAGGTCGCCCTCAGGGTATCTAGAGTATTGGGTTGTTCTTGATCAGAGATATGTAGAGTTTCGTGATTTTGTGTACTCCTCGATTGCCTATCAGAAGTTTACCCTCTAGCGGGCTAAATTCCAGGTTAGATCTTGAATGTAGGGATGTAAAGTGTGTCTTAGTTGTAAATATTTATAGAATTGATTGTGGGGCATGGAAAATTCCTTTTGGAAGTCCTGCAACGATTTGAGGCAGAAACCCTCATCATGTCCCCCAAGGACGAGACCCCGATTTGGTTCCATCTTGTGAATCCATTCAGGTCCGCCACTTAAGGAAGTAATCTGTTCTGCCACAATGGAGGTTCTCTAGTGATGCGGCCCCACTAACCCATCTGGCGGAGAGACTGCCGCCAGACAAGCGTCACTACCCTCGTGTCAGGGGGCAAGATCCTTTGGATCTAATCTATTGTAAAGAAATGTGTAATGGGATGGGTCTCCCATCATCCACTGTTCCACTGTATTTGCTGGGTCATTCCTGGAGCCATACCACCATTCATTCAGGATCTGCAGATGCCCTGCCGCATGGAATAATTGTATATCTGCAGCTGCGATGCCTCCGTAGTATGTGGATTGGAAGCAGGTCTGAAGAGCTACTCGAGCAGTGCTTTCTCCCCATAAGAAATAACCCAGTATTGCGTTAATTTGTCAGAACCATGTCAATGGGACTGGGTATGGGTGGGATTGCAGTTGATATAGTAAACGAGGTAGGGTAACGATCTTAAAGATGGCTGATCTACCATAGAGAGATAGAGGAAGGCCAGACCAGGACATCACATCAGCTTCCCCACTATCTGTTAAAGTGCCTAAGTTTCTTTCCCATGAAATAGATTGGATATCTGATACATAGACTCTAAGGTAGTTAAGGCCATATGTTACTAGTGTGAGTTCTTCTGTCCAGCGTCCGCACCCCAGGGTCCCCCTCAGCACCCAGACCGTAGATTTCAGTTTGTTCATATATAGGCCCGACGTTTCTCCAAAGATACGCATAATTTGGAGGATTCTGGGGCCGGATCTATGGGGGTCAGTGAAGAAGAAGAGGATGTCATTTGCATATAAAGCTATACTGTCTGTGTCCCACCCATGCGGCCAGGGGTTCTATGACGAGAGCAAATAAGAGAGGGGACACCCCTGTCTGCTGCCTCGTCCTATTGGGAATTGGGTTGACACGGAACCTGCTACACAACTGGAAGCTGTACGGGCTGTTTATAATAATCGCACGTAAGCTAAGAACCTGGGGCCCATATTCAAGTGTTTCAGTAATATAAACATAAATGTCCAGCCGACGGAAACAAAGGCCTTTTTGATATCGGCAAGGTGCAAAGCCGCGGGTCGGCCTAATCGATCTACTGTGGCAGTCGCATTGTGGGCTGCGTACGTTGTTTTGTGTCACCTTTTGAGGCATAAAACCGGCCTGATCTGGATGTATCAGGTCAGCTTGGCAGTCGCATTGTGGGCTGCGTACGTTGTTTTGTGTCGGCTTTTGAGGCATAAAACTAGCCTGATCTGGATGTATCAGGTCAGCTAAGTGGGATAGCAATCTTTTCGCCAGAACTTTTGTCAGTCGCTTAGCTTCTAAGTTTAGAAGTGAGATTGGCTGGTATAATGAGCAGAGTTTAGGTGGGTACCCAGGCTTTAGAAAAACTATACTTTCTGCATGTCTCCAACCTGGGAGCATGCATTTAACTTTCAGGGCACAACAAACTGTAGCCAGGTACTGGAGTTCCAGTAGGTACATAAAGGCTTACAATTTTTTGCAGTGAAACCCATTGGGCCCTGGTGCTTTCCCCGGTGTCATTTCTGAAATGGCTGTAGTTAATTCCTCTAGCGTAATAGAGGATTCTCGCGCTTTGACAGACAGTGCCCTAGGAGGTATATCCCAAAAGAAGTCTTTAATCTGGGTTTCTGTCAGGACTTCGTGTTTAATATCCAAGGTTTGATAGAATTCAGCAAAGCAGTAGAACACATCTACTGAGTCTGTGTGTATTGTGTCGTCATGTGTTTTAATCACTGGTATTTGAACTGGTTTCAGGGTGTATGGCACAGCATAAGTAGGAGTTTTCCCCGATTTGTCACCCCGCAATGGTGTTTCCTGCTTTGCGTGGCCTGTCATACCCATTTGGCCTCTTCCAGCAGTTCACCTTGATATCATTGTTGCAATATGCCTAATTGCCTATGGGCGTTGCCCACGTCTCTATCCCTACCACGTCTTTCTAATTGTATGATTTGTGCTTCTATTTGTAGTAGTTTCTGTTTTTTCCGGTGCCGCGCTGCGTTGCTGTGGCTAATATCGAATCCACGTATAGTTGGTTTCATAGATTCCCAAAGGACTGTGGAGGGAGAGGTCGTCTCCTCATTGAATGAGAAGAAGTCAAGTAATGCTTTGTATATGTGTGTTTTGTAAAGTGGATTATGCATGCGCCAGAGCGAGAACTGCTATCAGAGGGGAGACCATTTGGGGCCGATTAATAGTCGTAGTCTCACAAGAGAGTGGCCTGGGAGGCCTCTAGGCATGATCTCAGCTTCGGGTATTCTGTGGGCGTGTTCACTGGTGATGAAGATATAATATAGTCTGGAGAATGAACCATGGACGGCTGAGAAGTATGTGTATCCAGCTGTTGGCAGATGTAGGGCCCTCCATATATCTGTCCATCTCAAAATCTCTGCCATTGGGCCTAGCCGGGATTCTGATGGTGTTCGGTGTGAGACTGTGTGTCTCCATCTGTTGTGCGCAGAATGGATCAGATCATTCCAGTCTCCACCAATTATTGAGAGGCTTTCCATTATGGACCCCCAAATGTCTATAATACGTTCAACAAATATTTGATTTAGGCATGGGGCATTTACACTGCCCAACACCATGGATTCTCCACCCACCGTGCCCCATACAAAGACGTGTACAAAGACCTATCTGCCCTTTGTATCTACCCATCTGTGGGTATGCGTGAAAGGGAAATTATGATGAATCAGTATGGCGACCTCTATGGATCCCCTTGTGAATCCTGCGTGGAATACGTGCATTAAGCCAAAGCGGGACAAGCATGTGTTTTAGTCCCCATTAGGTGGCTCTCTTGTAAAACCAGAATATCGGGCCCTATGCGTTCCGCTTGTTTAAGAACGGTGCCTCGCTTTACCTTATCTAGTAGACCCCGGACATTCCATGTGACAATATGAAGCTTCCCTGCTGGAACCTGTCTACTTTGAGTTTTCATCGGGATATGAGATATATATGGTCAGGGGTGTATCCAGTGAGGGAACCCATAAGTTGGTGTACCAAGTGCACTAAGTTAAGGATTATATAAAACAATACCCAGACCGAGCCATCCCTCCCATCCACCCTCCCACCCACTCCTACCCCAATATCACAGAAAACGTTGAAGCATTTGTCACGGAGGGTGTACAGTACTCATCCCAACGGGGAGTAGGCACTGGGTCCGTCCAATGGATCCCCAAACATCCCATCAATAGCAAGTGTGACAAGAAGTTTTAGATTGTCTGCTCAGGTAAAGTAGCCCACTATTGTGCCAGCATAGCTAGTATTGTAATTAATAAGCAACATAATGGCATGTCTTGTGTTTCCAAACTTGAGTCGCAGTTTACATGGTCTTTAAACAGCTGCCAAGGGTCTCCGTTTGATTGTCACCACGGGATCTGGAGTGCCAGGATCATCATGATCGGTGTCTTCTCTTGTCTTTCTTAGTATTCTGACTCTGACGTGGATCTCCAGACGATGAGTCTGAGTCTTGGGGCGGAGGTGTGTGTGGCTTCATATGGCAATCTCATCTGTCCACTGGAACACATCCTTGGGTGTGTCGAAGAACATGGTGCGATTTTTGTAGCAGGGTCTTAGACGGTCGGAAAAAGTAGCATATATGAGATTTGTATATCTCAGACGTGGGCTTTTACCACTGTGAAGGAATAACGTTGCACTGGAACCAGCCGGTTGTAATCTGGAAGAATCATAATGCGGTGGAAGTCAGATGTGAGCGACTCTTGGGTTCTGGCTTGCCGTAGAATACTGTCTCCATTATAACAATTAAGTATCTGCGCGATAACTAGCCGTGATCTAGTGCCTGGGGGTGGGGTGGTTTGCAGTTAGAGCTCTGTGGGCACATGGGCACACTCTATTTTGAAACAGGTGTACAGAAATTCCGCTGGGATTCAGGATTTGAGCCATTGAGCAAGAAATGTGCCAACATCTGTGCCCTCACAGCCTTTGGGAAAGCTCACAATCCGAAGGTTGTTTCTATGGGCTCTACCTTCAGCGTCTTTCAAGCAAGAAGCCAGACCCTGTGTAAGGTTCTCAAGGGTGTCCACTTTACCCTGGAGTGTAGAGACTGTGCCTTAAAAGCCTGAGACCCTGGTTTCGGCTTGGGTAAGGCGTTCCACAGCATTGCGTATATCCTGGCGCAATAACATTGCATAGAACTCTACTTCACTGATTTTGGCGTCTAACATGTCCCTTGATTGGGTGCTTGCAGCTAATAGAGCAGCATTATCCGGGATTCAGTTATGGCTACCTGTTGTTGCAGTTATCCCTGCGCCTAACCCGGTGAACTTGTCCATCGTGCTCCGTTTTGAGGCAGGGCCTGTAGATTTGTCTTTTGGGTTGTCGTCAATACCTGGGGGTCTTATTTCACACACAAGCTGATCGCCGTGTGCTGCTCCCAGTGAGCTGGTAGGTGTGGGGAGTATCTGCGCCTTAGTACGCAATCTTCCTGTGGGGGGTTGGGGTCCCAGGGCTGCTGTGATATGCGCTTAGGGGGGCCTCACCCAACCACAGGCCACACCAAGATCTAGTCTGGCCTCTTCCATTGATGAGGATGCCTCTCCTATGTATCCCTGGTGCTTTGATGGCCCCGCAGGATAAGGGAGATTGGAGGATCTAGTGGGCCTCACCTCCTCTGTTGTACTGTCTGCAACTGGGGATCTGTACAGTGAAGCGTTAATTCCCACAGCACCAGATCCCCGTTTTCTCCCTCAGTTTGGTTGATAAAGCTCGAAGTGAGTAGGTTTTCTCGCCTAACCGTGCCTCGGTCACTTCCCCCGCTCGCTCCCAACTATGGGGATCGCTCCAAACCTGCTGCATCCCTGTGGCGCCTCCGGAGGGTCGTGTGCTGTATGGGGCTCTTCTGCTTCGTGCTTGCTCAGTGTGTGTCGCTCTCCCAGTTTTGCCGCTCCAGACCGGTGGACCCAGTGTACGTGGGTCTCGGTGCATCTGGCGAGAGCGCTCACCACGGGTTCGATGTCACGGCAGCCCGCTGCTTCCTCAAGCGCTGCAGGCCTCGCGGCTCAGAAGAATCACCATGGTCACGCTGGCGGCTTCTAAGACCATCCCTTGATCGACGGGGATCGAAAAGTCACCTCAGGACACAGGCAGGCAGTCCAGATGTAGAAGGATGTCCGTGAGAGGCAGTATGATGGCCGTATTATGTCAGATATGGATTGGGCTACACAAGCTCGTCTACAGCGTGTCCGCCATGTCGAACCGCTTGGCCACGCTCCTTAACATTGTCTTTTATGTTTTTTCCTAATCCTCATCCTCACACCAACTGAGGAAAAGGGAACACATGGTTATAAGCATGGAAATGCCTTTGCGAGATTTGGACACATCTCCCCCTGTTCAGCAAGTCTCGGTGAAATATAAAGGAAGGCACGTTATTTTCTCACAAGATTAATGTGAAATGGCAACCTTCATGCAAGCCCTTAAGGGCTCAATAAAACTTCCCCAAGGGATTCCATCATGAGTGCTTTGCTTCTATCATAGTAGAAGTTGTGCTCTTCATCAGGGAAAGTGTTGATTCTTTAACAGTACCAATGCATTGCAAATAATAAGAGATAATTTACTTGTGTTATCTTTCTTATGTTTAGTTTCTGACTTTGGCATGAAAAGCATACGAAGAAAGGAAATGGAGCACGAAGTAAGGCCAAGTGGCATTAATCCCACAAGTTCTTATCACTGTACTTTCGAACGCCTCCTAATTGCGATTTATTTGAAGCAGTGAAAACAGCTTCTTGTTTTGTGTAGAAAATGTATTTTTAGGATAATACAGCTAAGCCGCTCCTAATGTGCTGCATTTCACAAAGGAGCAAGGCGGCGTATTATCCTCTAACCAAATATAGGTTGATGTGCGCTGGGTTTGCATTGTGTTTATTTGACTCTGAAAATAACCTATTTATAAGAAGGCTTGTTTTGAATGTTCAAGCTTGAGAATGAAATTGCCCCTCTTTTGCAACACGTAGAATCTTTTCAGTTCATTTGACTTTCTGTTTGAAGGTAATTTAGCACATTTGTTGTAGGCATCATAACATCCATCTAGCAACATCCTATTTATAGTTGTAAGTAATGCATTTAAAGCAGCAGAGCATGATTTCAACCTTTTAATGTATGCCTGAACGCGTATACGGTTTCCGCAGCCACTTATATGCAATATTCCAGTTTTATTTTCACCTTTTCAGTGTCTAGTTTGTAGCACTAATAAACAAGAATGCTAAGAGTAATCACTCTTTCAACCAGGCCAACCTGCTTGCCCAGATGGAAAGTTCCTGGCATGGACCCTGTGGAGTGCAATAGTGAATGACCAAAGTATGGCTGAACCTCAAAATGTGACATTGTGATTGCACATCCATTCCATGTTTCTGTTTGCCTTGTGCTTTCTATTGCAAATAATGTTCCTCTACTAGTGGTTTTAGTCACCCCATGATTTTTTTATTGATCAATTAGGTGTGTACTTTTGGAAGGTAACACCAAATATAAAAAAAATGAGACATTTTGAGGACAATACCATTAGATTACACTTTTTATGGAGACATCTGAACTGTTTTGTGACAGACGTGGATGAACTTAATTCTCCAAAAGGAAATGTAGGGTCCTTGGCCTGTTTCCTTATAAGATTAAAGGTTAGTGATTTTCTCAGCTTTAACATAGGGCCTCATTAGGATGTTAGTCCGACTGCCACTGACAGGCCATCGGTGATGGACCGACCGACATCCAGCAGAGCGGTCGGACTGCCTTGGTCGAGGGGACTGAACAACGCTTCTGACAGGCTCAAGGAGCCCGTTGGCTGTCGGTCGAATCATATTCACTACAATAGAGATGGTGCCTGCTCAGGCACCGCAGTAGGGATTACGATGTCCCTTTCCGGCAGCCTTTCCCTGAAGAGGCCGAGGCACGGAGGGGGAGATCTCAAGTGGAACTTACCCTACATGCAGGATTGCCTGAGAAGATGGGAGCATTACATTGGGGAGAAACCAGTGGAGCTGATCTAAGTCAACATATGCCCGTTAAGGCAAAAGGGCATGTCAGAGACCATCTGTGTGCCATGGGCTCAGATGGATAAAGAAGGGCTCAGGACTAAATTGCCCCCATTCCTGGACAGGGCAGAAAAATGGATCTCGTGTTTTGAGAAAAACACAGCGGAAGTACCCCTATCAATAGGTGATGTCAAGAGTCTGCTCAGCAGCCTCATCTGAAAGCAGACCAAAATGGTATTCACCGGAGCCCACATCCCAGCAGTCACATTGACCAACACTGGGCATGACAGGGCCGCATTCACTTCTTTCAGGCACCAGATATGAACAGCACTGAGGTAAATATTCCTTAGCTGCCCAGATGTTGGAGGATTGATGGCAGAAAGCATGAGACCTAGGGAGACTATAAACATCTTTGTAGACTGAAAGAGAAAACAATGGAGACAAGAGACAGGACAGCCATGGACCCTCACAGGTCCACAGGTCACATTCTTCTAAAACATCCTCAAAAAGGGGCTGCCCACCAAAATACAGAGAGGACTGAACAGCGTAGTAGTATTAGACACCAAACCCTGGCGAGAAGTAAAGGCCCACATATTGCACTAGTACAGAAGGAAGCAGGAAAAGGACAGGGAAACAGGAGCAAGTCCAACAAGACACCGCTAAGCAGGTCCAACACCAATTGAAAAAACAGGGGACCTAGTTGGCTGCAAGCATGCAAATGGCACCAGTCTTGAAGGGAGCTCTGCCTCAGAACCCCAGAGGGCTTTCATTCAGTCCTAACCGCAGAGGTCAGAAAGGCTGGCAGCAGAATTTTTCTGTTGCCACAGAATGGGCCTCATGGCCAACCAATGCCAGATAAAAGCATATCACAAGCCAAGATTGATAAGCCAAGGCCAGTCCCCGCAAAATCCCCATCCAGAATATCAAGCCCAGACCAGCCCGAATGCACCTTACATTCAGCCGCAGGGAAATAACCACACCACCACAAAAAGGACCAGGTGGTTGGCCAAACACATGGCAACAGCAGCAGCAGACAGGGAACCCAGCCCAACAAGGACCGGGCCACAACCACGGCAGGGAAGGGTGACTGTTTTGGGAGGCAATACGTTTATGCCAACGCAAACCCAAATACGCAGTAAGCCCAAACCCCCAACACGAAACCCCCATTTAATGCACACTTGAGAACTCATCTCAATGATAAAAATGAGTGACACACCAATAGGAGAAAATTCAAACCTTTGTGTTCAGGAAACATTCAGGGCTGCTGTACACTTTATCGATCGAGATTCTGCGCTAGAGTCTGCCATTCAGGTGCCCTAGGCCCCACTCTGCTGCTGATCCCTCGGGGTGTGGTTGGCTGGCCACGCCCTATGAGGAGGGCAGTGTGACGAGGGGCAGGTCGGTTTCCCTGACCAGCGCATAGATGCAGGCACCCCGGTCCCCTCTCCCATGTCACTAGTGCTGGCCCCAAGTCGAAGGGCCCCATCCTTTAAATGCCTCCAGGCCAATGGAGGCCCTCTTTGGGTTCCAAAATCAGGCGATGTTCCAATATCAGGAGCCAGATTTCACACGCACTTGGAATAATGGTGTCCCCATAAAAAACTCCAAAGTCCCCGCACATAGTCGGGCAGATTGCAAGGCACCCCATGGGGCTGAGTTTGGGGGGGGGGGTGCATAAAAACCACAAGCCCTCTCAGTCCATTACTCGCATTGGGTGACTTTCGACAAAGTTCTGGCCTTGTATCGGACCCTCACCTCAGCAAACTTTTGCCTCCTCCTCTCCTCAAAAATTTCCAAGCATCCAAAGCTTGCTCGCCGGTTCATGTCCTTCCAAACAGCGAGCGTAGCGTATTGCCGGTCACAAGCCCCTGACCAAAGCTGGGGGCAGCAGGCCCAAATATCCTGGGTCTGAAGGGAATGGGGTGCTGGGAGGGAAGGAGTCCTCAAATGTCCATTACCACTCCGTGCAAGAGATCCAAAAATAATGACCCACTGCCTGGCCTAGTGATTAGCCACTTCACAAAGCCTAACACACAGTGTCCGAGAAACCCCCTAGGCTCTATCTCAGACATTTCCACAAAAGAATCACAGAGGTCGCAGAGCAGCTCGCCAGTCCCCCTTCGGTACACAACAATAAGGACAGCAAATCACAATTAGACCTAGGGAAGTGTCCAAAAGACCTGCAAAAAAGCACAAAACTAGTCCAAAAGCAGCCTCTAGAAAAAGAGCGTGACCAGGGCACCTGGTACCACTAGAGAGAATCACACTTCCCTGCGTGTGCCGGAGCTAGAGGGGCTGACACTTGACCCCAGAGCACTCTGCAATTTTTAACAAACACCCATTTGCGACACACCCCCTCTTTTACAGCACCCGCATAAGCATAGGTCAAAAGACACTGCCTGCATTGATAAATGACCTCCACACACATTAGGTAAGGTAGGAGACCCAAAGACTGACGACGCACATAAAACATCAGCTAAGTAGATGAGATCACCCACATACTAAAATGTATTTTCCTGCAGTGGTGAGGGGAGGGAGAAAATGACCCATGAGTAAGGAGACCCAGACGACTCATGAATAACCACTCACCACAGTTCTGTACCCCGGTAAAATTGTGTTAATGAAAAAGAGCAACCCCAAAAAGGAATGGCACAGAAACCCCACGGTTAATTTATGATGATACATAAGGATGCACTTTTTTCTAAACTAACTTACAATGTAGTGTAGTTCCTATATTCCCAATAGGCTCTGCGCATTGGAATAATATATCCTTTTGGTTAGACGTAGGACTGAGGTCTACTAGGTCTCTATCGAATATATTAGACTTAATTGTGAGTGCCAGCTAGCTCAGAGGTCACTAGAAACCTTCTTGAATTCACAAGAAGGGATTCGTTTCTGACAACCACATAAACTTGACAACTTTGTTTACCCACGATAAACTGATCATCAGAGTCGTGGAAACAATAGATAGATATTTCACTCAGTCAATCGTGCATGCTTCGTTTCACCAGAGGTGCAGAAAAATAGATAGACGGGCGTTTTGAATAAAAAGGTTTTATTGAACAGTCTTCTTTCTCAAGCATAAGAAATTAACTGCTATAATCGTAAAACTGGTTGTAAAATATAATGCATACAGTATAAAGAGTAGAATAAAATAATACTGTAAGAGCATTGTATGGTTCCTAAACCATAGATAAATACATACATAAATAACAGAGGCTAAAAGTACTCGACTGGTGCTTCTAAAATACGCCTACCCCGATGTACCTAACCTAAACTCAGTACGAGGGAAGAAGTAAGTGAGGTGTAGTATGAATGTAGTATTCTTTTGCCAAGAATCTGTCCAAGATTTCTCTTAGGGTCTAATCAGCTCCGTACCTTGATTTGGAATGAAGAAGGTCAGGCTCAGGACTCGATTTCCCAGCAACCCGCAAGGGTAGCTTGGAAACACTGGAGCTGGATTTCTCGGCAGGAGAAAAGACAGCGTCTCTCTCAGTGCGTCTGCTGGAGGGTCGGCTTCCTTCGGCACTTGCTGTAGCAAGATGCGTCGGGCAAGTAGATAGTTTAACTGCTCCAAACCAACATGTGTTTGCTAAGGCAAGTGTGGGCATATTTATTCCTTGAAGTTGCCGAGTTTGACGTAAAGGTGGACATAATAACGTAATTAAAGACTCTCAGTTCTTTGAAAACTCCATGAGTTCTTGGACAAGTCAGTTCTCGAGCAAGGGAAAGTCCCGAGCTGCTGAAGCTGAGTTTTCCAAGAAATCGTTGTAGATTTTCAGAACTAGTGGAAGTAGCCATGCCGTATTTGGACTGCGTGAGCTATGACTAAATATGGTTATGATTCTTATGCCTATATAAGGACATAGTGATTTATACCTATATAAGGGCATGAATTGGGAAATTTACAATAGTGTCCTAAAATGGTTCACAACACCCACTGCATGTTATCATGTTCATCTAAGAATAAGTACTAAACATAAAAGCTAGAGCATGTGTTATTTACAATCCCACCCTAAAAATACATGAAATGTATTTAAAAAATGGTCGTACACAAAATGAGCATTTGTACAATATGCATCTAAGGGCAATGATTTCATTGTAAGCATATGATATGATATTAGCAATGCTAACCAAATGAATCACGAAATTTCCATTTATGAAATGGCTCTAGATACAGAAAAAAGGTCGAGACCATCCCATAGCAGAATATACAAGCTAGTTCGATTTGTGCATTAGGTCAATATTGTTTCTAGGAAGTAGTCAAAGAATTCTTGTTCTCTAAGAATAGTTCTACTTTAAGCAGATTGCTTTGTGCCAAAGTTCAGTCTGTTTTGAAAAAAGTCTACTCAAATTGGAGTGAAATAGAGTTCCAAACTTGGAAGCTTTTGTTTTGAAAAAAGTGAAGGTCGAATTTCAGCGTTCGAAAGAACGCTGTGTGCTAATTTCAAAAGTTATTCTCGGTGTCAGGAGAAAACATTAAGTCATCCAGGCTGGCAAAGAAATTTTCTACCACAGTAGATGAAAGTTCAACTACTTCATTAAGAAGGTCAATTGTACACAGATGTGAAGCATCGCCGTCAGCGTCAGCCGCATTAGCAATGTTCATAGCAGATGGTACCTGTGTGCCTGTCGGTCCGCGTATCTCACCTCCAGTTGGATTTGCCGGTGAAATCTCAATGAATGCTGTCATCACGATTGGTAGCCGTTGGGGACAACACAACACATGAGCCGTTACCGGACCCAGTAATGCGTCAACATCCGTTGGCATAGCTGATGGTAGTGTTAGACAGATATCTAACACGCATTCCTCTCCACAAAGCAGACAGCGTAGAACAGGTAAGAAGCAATCTTGCCAGATTGGTCTGAATGACAGGAACCATGTGGTATTCAGATCTCTCAAACGAACCAAGCCAAGGATCTGTGTTATTCTGACACGATACTGCATGGCCTGGAGCGCCTTCTCTATGCTGACTTGGGTATCGCTGGTGGCCGGATTTGCCATAACGGAGCAGGAGGAATAAAAATAATATCCCTGATACGAGTCCTAAAATGAGAGGCAGGCCGCCGAACACAGAGTGTACGAAGTTAGGCAAAATGCCCAGGACTGCTTCAAAGGGTGCTAACAGTCCGGAAAAAATCATCTTAAATACATGTGCAATACTGCTGGTATCAGCCATGTTAAAGATACGACCTAACATTTCTGCGAAATGTAATGGGCAGTTTGTTGATAATAATGCATGTATTGTAGTGTAGTTCCTATTATCCCAATAGGCTCTGCGCATTGGAATAATAGGAACTACACTACATGGCGCCCAACGTTGGGCGCCATGTAGTGTAGTTCCTATTATCCCAATAGGCTCTGCGCATTGGAATAATATCTTCAATAGTATAGACCTAGGGCAGAGGTTAACTAGGTCTTCTACCGACGATATTAGACTTAAAGTTTTGTGTTTGCCAGCTAGCTCAGAGTTCACTAGAAACTTTCTCGAATAGGCGAGGAGGATTTTAACCTCCCTGGATAGACAAGAAGGGATTTAGTTTCTGACAACCATAGAACATGACAACTTTGCTCTCCCCTAATCAAGAGTGTATCTCTAGAGTCGTGTGAAAACAAAAGACAACTTATTTTACTCAGTCAGTTCAGTGCATTCTTAGTTTCACCAGATTGTAGAGAAAAGGAAGAGACGGGCGTGTTCAATAAAAGATGTTATTTATTGATCAGTCTCTTTTCTCATACAAGAGAAATGAATCGCTATTATTGCAATACTTGTAGTTAAGTAAAGTGCATACAGTAGAGACAGAATTATAAAATAATACTGTAAAAGCATTGATATGGTTTCTGAGCCATATGATACTTTAAAATGGATAAAATAGATACATACATATATACATTTTACTAATCATACTCAACTGGTGCTTCTAACCACGCCTACCCCAGTGTACCTGACCTAAGCCTAATACGTGGGCGGGAGTAGATAAGTAGCAGTTTAAGTTAAGTTTGTTTGCCAAGGGACTGATTCGAGAATTCTCTGCAAGGGGTTATTCAGTTCTGTACCTGAGATCTAGAATGATGGAGGGCTGGTATCTCTTATCCCAGGTCTTGATATTCCAGCTGCCTGCGAGGGCTGCTTGGAAGCGCCGGAGCTGGATTTCTCAGCAGGAGAAAGGCAGCGTCTCGTTCTCAGCGCGTCAGGAAGGCGGGGCATCGCCTGTGGGCTTCGCTCTCTGCTGGGCTCCTCGGCACGTCTCGCTGCTCCGATCTCGTCACCACCGCATGTGTTTGCTTAAGGCAATGTCGGTAATATTTATACCTGAAAGGTGCCGAGATTGACGTAAGGATGGACATATATACGTCAATAAGGATGTCATATGAACGGGCTTGTTCGCACATTCTTTTGCTGAAGTTCTCGGTGAAATCAAAACAATGGTTATGGGAATTTCTCAGGTCACTGTAGGTTTGATTTGTTTTGAGAACTCCGTATGCCTTATCAGGGGCTGGAGGAATATCGCTTGTCTAATTAGATGGCATGCGTTATGACCTAATCAGATAACGCGCTTCTGTGACGTGGTGTGGCTTAATCAGATAACGTTTTTTGCACCGTTAGATGGCTGCTAGTTAATTATTAACCAGACCAGGGTCAGGAATAGGGGAATCGATACAGTACCTATAGGAATACATCACAGTATCTCTGCAGAAGCCTTTGCAACTTGCAGATCATACGTCTCTCTGGTTGAGGTCAGTGGCACAGTTTTTTGCAAAAAAATGGCTTTCATTCTGCTTAAAGTATCAATTCGTATAGAAGAGATGTTCAGTGAAGACCATAGTGGTGACTCCCCGTCTGTCTTGGTTTTAGGAAACAATACTTGCATACAACAAGTGACCCTGGCTGACACACTAACGAGATAGCTTATTCCTGGCATCATTCCACAACAGCTGTGATCATTTAACATAATGTAGCTACCATTGGAAAGCTGCCTAAAAATTGGATCTATCACCAGTGTGGGCGAACCTTGCAGGTGGCAAGACAGGTTATTGGAAGAACCCTCGCAGGCTCCGTGTAAATTAATACCTTGACATAACAGTGTACCGCATAGTGAGTTTTTACAATTTTTACCACTAAGAAATACCTCCTTTCCCCACTCCAACATTTTTGTGTGTATGGTAAATCCCAGGTCGACTTAGTATATTCTTTACCCAACCTTTCATACAGGCCTGCTGGTATGTGTTTTAAGCAATACTGAAACTGGAAAGTCGTCACTGGTATCGTGATGGTCCCATGTATTATCCATTCAACCGATGGTTTCTCAGAAACGATCAATGGTAATCTCTCCAATATTTTCTTTGCTCAGCACTGTATAGTCTGCTCCCATCTCTGCCTACAAGATTTGTTTATATGTAAGGTTAAACACAGTAAACAATGACGTAGTGTTGATTAAACGCCAAGGCACATAGCCAGAACGAAGGTTTTGCAACGTCCATCCTAACAGCATTATAGAACGTAATTGAGACTGGCCAGGTTATGTCTGTGGCAGAGGATACAATGCTGTCCAAAGAATATATTCTGGACAACAGAGTTGTTAACCCATTGTCAACTACAGATAGTGATTTCTCTATATTAATATGATCAAATTCTCGTATTCTTTCAGCTGTTTCAATTTGAGTGACTTTCCATGCTTCATTCTATGCAGCATATATACCGGTGTATATGAAACGTTTGACGTGGATTACGAGGTCCCAGTAAGAATTCTCGCAAATCAACACCATCTTTAAGCAAAGATATGTGTTGCTTTATTTCTGGAAGTGTGGATCTCTGCAGCCACTCAAGGCATAGTTTTTCTACACTACAAGTTGTTATTATCCCTGGATGTTGTCTTTGGATATATCTTGGATCTGGCCGAGTTACTGTGAACCTTGTGTCTTGTTCAGGAATCTATCTTGACAGTTATTCGTGTCTGTGGGCCAGATTAACCATTTTTTCCATTGAGGATGTGTTCTGTTTTGTAGAAAAATATAATTTACGTCTACCTCCTCACCTGAAGTTAAATTACTATCAAGTGTGGGCTTAGGTATGGACGGTTTGTTTAAATCTTTTATCTTAGCCAGGCCAAGACAAGATGTCTGTTGAACAATTTCCTTTAAGAACAGTATTTCTTCTGGGATGATGCAGGCTCTGAACAATGCTTCTAAACCTTGTACCTGCCAGTCTTTTGTGCCCCAAACAGTTTTTGTCTCAATGTTGTCTTTCCAAAAGTCAAAGCCTAAGGTGGACAATTGAGCATAAAAGGCCGCAGAATAAATTTGTTTAGTATTTATCAACATACTTTTCATGCCTGTTTTATTCATATTTTTAACCCCTTCGCTGCTAGGCCTTTTCCCCTCCTGTGCTAAGCCTTTTTTTTGGCGATTTGGGGTAGTGCCCGCTTAGGCCCCTGTAACTTTTTGACCACATAAGGTATCCACGCCAAATTTGCGTCCTTTTCTTCCAACATCATGTGGATTCTAAAGGTGCCCAGGGTTTGTGGATTCCCTTGGAGGGGTCCCAGAAATTAACCAAAATACAGTGAAATTTTAGTTTTTTTCGGAACAATGCGAAAAACGGGCTGCAAATGAAAGCCTCTAGGTTTTTCCCTGCAAATGTGATCAAAAAAGGGTTTGTGGGGCTGAAATCTCCATTTTCTCAGCTTTTAAGGAATGACAGTCTTTTGTCAGAGAACCAACATTCTTCACACAGTTTTGGCATTTTTCTGGGACATAGCCTATTTTTGCTATTTTTAGAGCTTTCCACCTCCTTCCAGTTAATGGTAGAAATGAGTTTGAAAGCAATAATGGATCCTGGAAAGCTATACATTGTCGAAAAGTAGACAAAATTCTGAATTTAGAAAGGGGTCATTTGTCTAAATCCATGAAGGTTTCTTTATAGAAACTAACAGTTAAATATTGGAATAATTGAAAATGTGTTGAATAAAACAGCCTTTTGTCTCAACGTTTTCACCTATAACTTTTTGTAATTTTGACAGCTCTTAGAAAGCAATATACCGTTACATTTGTTATACCTTCCTGGTTGTGGGGATATATAGGACTTGTAGTTTCACCAAGAACCCGACGAACCCATATCCAAAAACTGAGCAGCAACTTGCAATGGTATTTTTTATTTACTGGGTATAGAGCACTTTTTCTTGGAAAATGTATACATGGAAAAATCTGTATGAAAGACACCTATGTATTTCTGAATTGGGTACAAATTATAGAGTTTAGAAACAGTATATAATTGCACATTTTCAAAATTGGGAATACTCATACTAGCATGTGAATTATTGGTCATTTTTGAAAAAGATTTTTTTTTTACACAATGTCTTTCATTGGGAAGGGTGAAATGCATGAAAACTCAATTGGTAATAACAGTTGATTTACAAATCTGAATTACCCAAAGTCTCCCGATAAAAACGGTACCTCACTTGTGTGGGTCGGCCTTGTGCCTGCGACAGGAAACGGCGCAAAATGCAACGTGGTCACACCTCAATGTTGCAGTTACAAATTGACCCTTTTATGGCAAAGTGCCTAGCTGTAGTTTTTGCACCCTAGCTCTGCCGGCACCTAGGGAAACCTAGCAAACCTATACATTTTTGAAAACTAGACACCCAGGGGAATTCAGGATGGGGTGACTCGACTGCCTACCACCAGGTTCTGTTACCCAGAATCCCTTTCAAAGCTAAGAAATTGACAAAAAACGCATTTTCCTCACATTTCTGTGGTGGAAAGTTCTGGAATCTGCGTGGATCAACAAATTTCCACCCACCCAGCGTTTCCCCGCGTCTCCCGAAAAAAATGCTACCTCACTTGCCTGAGTCTGCATAGAGCCTGCGACAGGAAACAGCGCAAAACGCGACGTGGTCGCACCTCAATTTCGCAGTAAAATCGTGCCCTTTTTGGGGAAAGAGACTACCTTTTGTTTTTTAACCCTAGCTCCGCCGGCACCTAGGGAAACCTAGCAAACCTATACATTTTTGAAAACTAGACACCCAGGGAAATTCAGGATGGGGTGAATTGACTGCCTACCACCAGGTTCTGTTACCCAGAATCCCTTGCAAAGCTAAGAAATTTACAAAACAAATGCATTTTCCTCACATTTCTGTGGTGGAAAGTTCTGGAATCTGCGTGGATCAACAAATTTCCACCCACCCAGCGTTCACCGGGTCTCCCGAAAAAAATGGTATCTCACTTGCCTGGGTCTGCCTAGTGCCTGCAACAGGAAACGGCGCCAAACGCAACGTGGTCGCACCTCAATTTCGCAGTGAAATCGTGCCCTTTTTGGGCAAATTGACTACCTTTTGTTTTTGAACCCTAGCTCTGCCAGCACCTTGGGAAACCTAGCAAACCTATACATTTTTGAAAACTAGACACCCAGGGGAATTCAGGATGGGGTGACTCGACTGCCTACCACCAGGTTCTGTTACCCAGAATCCCTTGCAAAGCTAAGAAATTGACAAAAAAAATGGATTTTCCTCTCATTTCTGTGATGGAAAGTTCTGGAATCTGCGAGGATCAACAAATTTCCACCCACCCAGCGTTCCCCAGGGTCTCCTGAAAAAAATGGTACCTCACTTGCCTGGGTCTGCCTAGTGCCTGCGACAGGAAACAGCGCAAAACGCAACATGGTCGCACCTCAATTTCCCAGTGAAATCGTGCCCTTTTTGGACAAAGAGACTACCTTTTGTTTTTGAACACTAGTTCTGCCGGCACTTAGGGAAACCTAGCAAACCTATACATTTTTGAAAACTCGACACCCAGGGGAATTCAGGATGTGGTGACTCGACTGCCTACCACCAGGTTTTGTTACCCAGAATCTCTTGCAAATCTAAGAAATTGACAAAAAAAACACATTTTCCTCACATTTCTGTAGTGGAAAGTTCTGGAATCTGCGTGGATCAACAAATTTCCACCCACCCAGCGTTCCCCCAGGTCTCCCGAAAAAAATGGTACCTCACTTGCCTGGGTCTGCCTAGGGCCTGCGACATGAAACAGCGCAAAACGCAACGTGGTCGCACCTCAATTTCCCAGTGAAATCGTGCCCTTTTTGGACAAAGAGACTACCTTTTGTTTTTGAACCCTAGCTCTGCCAGCACCTAGGGAAACCTAGCAAACCTATACATTTTTTAAAACTAGACACCCAGGGGAATTCAGGATGGGGTGACTCGACTGCCTACCACCAGGTTCTGTTACCCAGAATCCCTTGCAAAGCTAAGAAATTGACCAAAAAAACGCATTTTCCTCACATTTCTGTGGTGGAAAGTTCTGGAATCTGCGTGGATCAAAAAATTTCCACCCACCCAGGGTTCCCCAAGGTCTCCTGATAAAAATGGTACCTCACTTGCGTGGGTAGGCATAGTGGCTGCAACAGGAAAAGGCCCAAATCGTACGGTGGAGTATTTAAAATACCCTATAGCAAAACTACCTTGATTTTTGGGAGGGGGCACCTGAGTTTTTGGCCCGGGGCTCCGCGGCCATCTTTGGAAACTACCAAACCCAAACAGTTCTGAAAACTACACACCCGGGGGAGTCCAGGGAGGTATGGCATGCGTGGGTCCCCCAATGTTTTCCTACCCAGAATTCCTTGCAAACCTTAAAAGTAGGTAAAAAAATCATTTTTCCAAACTTTTTTGCGTGGGATCTCCGTGCCGGCACAAATGTCCTACCACCAGCGTTCCCCTTGTTCTCCCGAGTAAAATGATGCCTCACTTGTGTGGGTGCCCCAAAGAAGAACAGGCTAAAAATTAATTTTTAAAATGTTTAGTATTTAGGTTTGACAAATTAAGCACCCCACCTTAGTCACAAGCCTTTGGCCCACCCACACAAGTGAGGTATCATTTTACTCGGGAGATCAAGGTGAACGCTGGGTGGTAGGACATTTGTGCCGGCAGGGAGATCCCGCGCAAAAATGTATGGAAAAGTGTTTTTTTTAACCTAAATTTAATGTTTGCAGGGATTTTTGGGTAGGAAAACATTGGGGGACCCACGCATGCCATACCTCCCTGGACTCCCCCGGGTGTCTAGTTTTCAGAACTGTTTGGGTTTGGTAGTTTCCAAAGATGCCGGCCAAGCCCCGGCCAAAAGCTCAGGTGACCCCCTCAAAAAATAAGATTGTTTTGCTAAAGGTAATTTTTAAGTCTCCACCGTACGAATTGGGCCTTTTCCTGTTGCAGCCACTATGCCTACCCACGCAAGTGAGGTATCATTTTTATCGGGAGACCTGGGGGAACGCTGGGTGAGAGGTAATTTGTGTGAGCCCAGTGATGCCACGCTTTCCCACACAAAAAAGTGTGAAAAAACTGATTTTTTCATCTAAAATTGTGGTTTGCAAGGGATTCTGGGTAAAGGAACGTTGGAGGACATTTGTGCCGGCAGGGAGATCCCACGCAAAAATGTATGGAAAAGTGTTTTTTTTAACCTAAATTTAAGGTTTGCAGGGATTTCTGGGTAGGAAAACATTGGGGGACCCATGCATGCCATACCTTCCTGGACTCCCCCGGGTGTCTAGTTTTCAGAATTGTTTGGGTTAGGTAGGTTTCCCTAGATGACCGCCGAGCCCCGGGTCAAAAACACATGGGAACCCCTCCCAAAAACAGGTTGGTTAGTGTTTGGTTATTTTGATGTCGCCTCCTTAGGTTTGGGGCCCTTGCCTGTCGCGGGTCCTTGAGCCACCCACGCAAGTGAGGTACCATTTTTATCGGGAGACCTGGGGGAACACTGGGTGGGAGGAAATTTGTGTGAGCCCAGTGGTGCCACGCATTTCCACACAAAAATGTGTGAAAAAAACGATTTTTTTCAGCAAAAAATGAGGTTTGCAAGGGATTCTGGGTAAGAGAACATTGGGGGATCCACGCAAGCCGTAGCTCCTTGAAAGCCTCCAGGTGTCTACTTTGTAGAAATGTGTGGGTTTGGTAGGTTTCCCTAGATGGCCGTCTAGCACGAGGCCAAAAACCCAGATGTCCCCACTAGCAAAAGCTGGAGGTTTTGACATAGGCGACTTCAACATTGACATGGATGGTGGGGTCTGCCCAAGACGGGCATGCCAATGCCCCATCCTAATAAAAATTTGCCTAAAAAAATCCCTTGTGTCTAGTGGACTTTTTGCCCCCCCCAGGGGGGCAGATTGGAGGCTACTGCCCCATCAGCCCCCAGGGGGGGCAGGAAGGCTATTATTTTTGTGGAGGAGGGGGTGGGGGCATAGGCATGCCCGTTTTGGGCAGCCCATCCAAATTCAAATTTGCCCGCAAAATAATCCCTGGCGTCTAGTGGGCTTTTTGCCCCCCCCGGCGGGGCAGATTGGGGGTTAATGCCCCCATATGCCCCCCAGGGGGGTCAGAAAGACCACTAGACGCCAGTGAGTTTTTTGGGTAAATTTTAATTAGGGAGGGGCCTGCCCAAGACGGGCATGCCAATGCCCCCACCCTAATAAAAATTTGCCTAAACAAATCCCTGGTGTCTAGTGGACTTTTTGCCCCCCCTGGGGGAGGCAGATTGGGGGCTACTGCCCCATCTGCCCCCCGGAGGGGGCAGGAAGGCTGTAATTGTTGCGGGGAGGGGGTGGGGGCATGGTCATGCCTGTTTTGGGCAGCCACACACTATTTCATATTTGCCCCCTCAAAAAATCCCTGGCGTCTAGTGGGCATTTTGCCCCCCCCGGCAGGGCAGATTGGGGGGTAATGCCCCCATCTACCCCCAGGGGGTCAGAAAGTCCACTAGACGCCAGGGAGTTTTTGGGGAAAATTTTAATTAGGGTGGGATCTGCCCAAGACGGTCATGCCAATGCCCCCACCCTAATACAAATTTGCATAAAAAATCCCTGGTGTCTAGTGGGCTTTTTGCCCCCCCCCATCAGCTCCCAGGGGGGGGCAGGAAGGCTGCTATTTTTGTGGGGGAGGGGGTGGGGGCATAGGCATGCCCGTTTTGGGCAGCTCATCCAAATTCAAATTTGCCCGCAAAAAAATCCCTGCCGTCTAGTAGGTTTTCTGCCCTCCCCGGGGGGGGTAAAAAGTCTGTAATGGTGGCGGGGGTGGGGGCATTGGCGTGCCAGTTTCGGGCAGCCCCCACCCTAAACAAAAGTGCACAAAATAAAATCCCTGGTGCATAGTGGGCTTTCTGCCCCCCCGGGGGGGCAAATTGGGGGCTACTGCTCCCATTTGCCCCGGCTGTAATGGTGCCAGGGGGGTGGGTCATTGGCGCGCCCATTTCGGGCAGCCCCCACCCTAAAAAAAGTGCCACCAAAAGTATTCCCGGGTGTATAGTGGGCTTTCTGCCCCCCCCCCCCCGGGGGGCATATTGGGGGACTATTGCCCCATCTGCCCCCAGGGGGGCAGAAAGACTAAATACTATAAATTTATTTATGGGGGAGTGAAGGCCCTTGCCCAAGGGGCCGCTCCCCCCTCCCTGGTGTCTAGTGGGTGGATCCCTGCTTGGGGATCGCCCTCCCGAGTGGATCCAAGCAGGGATCCACTCGGGGAGGGGAAAGGGGAGATTCTCCCCTTTCCAATGATACCTCTCCCGTCTTGGCTGAGATAGCCCACTGAGCATGTAGAAAGTGAAACTGAAATGAGCCTAAAGGCTCATTTTAGTTTCGGTTTGTGTTCAATGACGACAGCGCGACGTGCGCGCTGATCGTCATTGAACAGAAACCAGGGAGGGGGCCTCGAGAGCTGGGGAAGCTCTTCCCCAGCTCTCAAGGTCAGAGGGGTGAAAAGGAAATCCCTCTGCTGTCTGCGGCAGAGGGATTTCGTGCCCCTGGCCTCATGACGGAATGGTTCCGTCATCAGCACAGGAGCACCGATGCTCATGACGGAACCATTCCGTCATGAGCATGGAAGGGGTTAAAGTAAAAACTTTCTGGGTTTGTAACATTAAAACCTGTAAAATATGGATATTTTCTAATAAATGTTTTAGAACTACCTTTTGGAGGTGTTGGGCAATGTTCCCATTGATTATAAGTTAAAACATTTCTAGGATTTGCAGATTTATGCAAGTAATGATGGCCAAAATTATTAAAACAATACATTTCTTCATAATTTGATGAACCTTCTAAGTATTCATGTTTTGTAACTTTTGCTGACATTTCTAAGTCTGCCATCATGTTATTAACAGTTTCAAAGTCCCTATCATCAGAGAATGTGCTGGGTGAAACGAAATCACTCAAGGAAACCTTAAATTGGTGTGGAATTTTAAGCAGCTCGACAGGGCCATAAATGTCATAATCAGTTGTATCCCAAGCTATTCCACCAGGTAGAGGATCCGCTGTGATGTTCACTGATGACAGGTCTCGTTGTTCACGATGAGATGATTTGTGTGGCAAGTTGATGTTCTTACTTGCTGTGTCCATTTTAATGTGTTTTCCATCTATCAGCTTTCCCAAACTTAAAACAAGAATGAGCCATAGCAGGAGATAAAATACACCTAATCCAATCCAAAATTCAACCCATGGTGAAACCAGATATGTTTTTGCAAGCTCTTGACCAAGTTCCGTTATTTTTTCCTTGAAAGTTTTATTTGCTGGCGTAGTGTCAGGTTCACTGGAATCCTCAGAAAAGTTATCAAAGTTGATAAAATAGCCAGAGGCAGTTCTGTCAATAGTTGGTATTGCATCTGGATTCTTTGAAATCGCTGGAGTTGCTTGTTCCCTTGACATGTTTGTATAGTCAGTTGCTACTTCATTGTAGACAGGAGTTTCTTGACGAACTGTTATTTGGGTTTCAAGAGGCACAAGTTCCATGCCTTTGTTGCATAGTGCTTCTTTTCTAACTTTAGAATCTTCAAAGGTGATGAGTCTTTCAGTTTGAACCTCTTGGATAGTAGCAAGATTTGGTCGTCTGCTACATCTTGGGAGCCCACTGGGCCTACTACTTATTATCGGCCACATGGTGTGGTTTTACCAGGTCAATTGATACAGGCCGGTTCTCCTTTCTTCCAGCAAGGGTCAGCAGTAGCACTGTTCTTGATCCGTGTATTGCTAGTACAGGTACTGGTTTTCTGTAAGAAGGCCCACATTCCTTCTTGTCCGCTATTTTCTCCCTGATCAGAGCCCCAATCTTTGGAATCCAGACAGGTCTTGCTGGGACAGGTGGTTTATCTTCAGTGGTCGTTGGCTTTTCACTGGTGTTGCTTAGACTTCTTCTTGTTTCATTTAAGTCCTGTAAAACAGCCAAACGATCTTTGATATCAAATGGTTTTTGTTCCACCACTGAAGTGTAACGATCGAGATCTTCAACCAACATTCTATTACCAAAAAGGATTTCATATGGAGTGATTCAACCCAGAGAATTTCTTGGCAGGTTATTAAGACTATGTTGGACATTTATTAGATGTTTGACCCACCCATCACCCGAACCTAATACCCTAGCTGTTATAGATTGCTTTATGTCACGTTTTTTCTCTCCACAAACAAATTTCCCTCAGGATGGAATGGACTCGAAAATCGCAATGCAACGCCCAAGCTGGCCATGGACCCCTTGTAAGCCCTAGAGCTAAAAGCAGGACCCTGGTCAGAATGTAGTGTGCCGATTGCGTATGTGCCGATAAAGACTCACAAATCTTTTATAACAGTTCGGGCGTCAGCCGAGCGATGAGGCCACATCTAAATGAATCTTGTCCTAGTATTTGTGGGACCGCTTTTGTCCATTTGGACGTTTGAGTGTGAATAGTCTAATGCTATCTAACAATGGTGTCTGTACTGGGCTGGCTACACTGTAGTCAGGAATCTGGTGGTGTTCAAAGCTGTGATATTTGTAACAGTCATTGCAATTAATTCCGAATTCGTGTACGTGAGCTTTCATCCCTGGCCACCAGTACATCTCTTCTAATTCTAATAGCGATTTAGAGATCCCTTGATGTATCAGAACCTCTCCCATATGTGCTTCATGAATCAAAGCTCCTCTCCGGTTCCTGTTTGCAATTACCCTATCCCCCACTCCAGGGATTCGAGCAAAAGGAACAGAGTTTGCATCAATTATGTATGTATATATGAGTGGATAATTTAGAGGCAACGCGGCTCCACTGCCTTTGCTCGTGGCATTGACAGTGAGCATGGTTTCACTGTCTATTGTTGTTTTCGAACGATTGATTGTAGCTACGGAACATCATCAGCCAATGAATTCCCTTCAACATGAAAGCCATCACTCTGATGACTCAGTGTATGGATCACGTGAGTCTTTTGTAGTTCTTTCTGCAAAAAAACTTCTTGTTCCCAAAGCATTTTATGCTTGATTGTGCCACCTTTTGCGTCTTTGAAACCATTTTGAACCCAGTTCTGCAGATATTCATTGTAAGACTGGACGTAGTAATACGAATCGCACACTATAAGTGTGGGGAATGCCCGATCGGTATTTTCAAGCGCCATCTTGAAGGCCTGTAGTTCAGCTCGCTGAGCTGTACAGTCTCCTAGAGATTGAGTTTTTGTGACCATAGGTCGGAATTTTCTATCGCGCCAGCGACCTTTAACAATCGCGCACGCTGCACTATAGCTTGTTTACCCTCAATTGCGGGCTGTGCTGATCCGTCTGTATATATTATACAGCCGTAATGTTCTAGAGGTAGAATTTCAGTAGGCAGAGGACATTCTTGTTTGTATTGGAGAAAATCTTGTGTTTTCAAGTAAGGGTCAAAAAGGTATTCAACGTCTGTTGCAGCAAGAAAATTAATCCATTTTGGATGTAGAGCTTTCGCATTTGGAATGCTTACCTTCGTAACTGCCTCCAAGGCAGTTACAGGTGTAACGACTTTAATACGTTTACCCTGTGCGAGGGCTCTCTCCTTTGCTACCGCAGTTCGAACCGCTGTCAGAATTTTTTATGTTGAAGTGAATTTTATTTCAGGTTGTGTGTACAAGTGTGACTTGTAAGCTATTGTTACCTTTTCACCTTCATTAAAGTTTAGGTATGAGAATCCGCATCTCCCTGGGATGATTCGGATTACAAGGTTACATACATTATTGTGTGTTTGTAAGTGTGTTGTTGCCAACATGTCTGTTTGTACTGAACGCAAAATTTCTGTGTGTTTTTGCATCCAATTAGTAGGTTTGAAATCAGGTTTGATTAGTTCGTAGAGAGGTTTAACCCTTTCTGAGTAATTCAGAATGTAAGTTCTTCCAAAGTTTAGGAATCCTAGAATTGACTTTAAGTTTTTCAGCGTTTATGGAGGTTGGAGCAGCCAACATTTTTCTAAAAAGTTGGCTGCTAGGCTTTTGCCTTTACTTGAAAGTTCGTATCCTAAGAATAGGGCGTTGGGTGGGCAATTCTTGATTTTTAAAGTTGAATTTATACCCTTCAGAGGTGAATCCAAGTATTATGGTGTTCACCCTGTTCAAGTGCCTGTCCAAATCATCATCTGTAAGATAGATGTCATTGACATAAGATAATGCCTCATCATCATACGTTTGTAGTAACTCTGTTACTCTGGCTGAAAATAACTCTGGACTATTCTTGAATCCTTGGGGGAGACGGCAAAATTGACCCTGTGTCCCCATTATTGAGAAAGTGGTCAAATACCTGCTTTCTGGTGTGATATTTTGACAGAAGAAACAGTTTGAAATGTCTAATGTCGTTTTGTATTTTTTGCGAACAATGTTATTCATCAGTGCTGCACTGTGTGCATTTTGTACTGCAAAAGTTTTGCAACAAGAGTTTAAATGTCTGTAATCCAAAACTAAACAATATGATTTGTCTGGTTTGGAGACAGGAAACAAAGGAATGTTCATGGACGAGGTGCATGTTTCAATCACCCCCTGGTATTCAAGTTGATCTAAGATCTCCCTGACTTGTTTTTTAGCTTACTGCTTTACTGGGTACTGCCTCTGAGCAGTATGTTGATTTTTTAACTGGATTTTATGGCGAGGAGAGTGCTCATCCCACATGATTTTTATATAATGCTGGAGCCTGGGCCACAGCCCATTTTCTGGCACAGGTGTATTTGTTATGAATAGGAATATGGTTTGAGAAGGCTGGTATAATGATTTCTTCGCCATGTGGGCACTCCCTGACAAATTCAGGGGGCCAGTCTTTTTCAGCCAGAAGGATGTCATAACACTTAGATAGTTATTCCCAAAAGAGTGCTTTTATTTTTCTAGTTATGTCCCCTTCTATCCGGAGTGTTACTTCATATAACATATGGGGTACACTAACCCTGGTGTCGGCAGTTTCAACCTGAATGCATTCATTCAGATCCACTGTCTCCAAATGATCTTTCAGGATCCTGTGAGCTATGGTGACATCTGCTGCGCTCTCCAGTATTTTCTGGGCCCACTCCCCGTTCTTGAGTTGTGTCCTCAAGATCCTCGGCATGTCTGATTTTAATACTTGATACCTTATTTTTGGAGAATTGAGTTTTCTTATTTTTTGGAACGTGATGATCGTCTTTGGATTTCACACGTTCTTCTTTGTGTTCTGATCGTCTTCTTCTTTCGAACTTCTGCGAGGAAGTCTGAAAGGTACCCAGAGGATTGTGTATCTGTATCTTGATATCTATCAGGTTTTCTTAAATTATCCCTATTTCTAAGGTTATTCCTCTTTTCAGAATGCTCTTTTTGAGGAGATCTACCTCTGGACTGAGAGCGCTTCTCTTTAGGAAGTGACTGTCTACTATTTTCCCATTTCTTTTTAGGAGTAGTGAGATTGTTTTTAATAAAACTTTTTCAGGATTTTCTGTTAATTCGGGCTTTACAGGTTTCCCTCCCAAACTATCTCTTCCTAGTTCTTCATAGGATTTTTCAATAATTCTGGCAAGTTCATATGGTTACTCACTAATATCGAGTTCTTTTAACGGATGCTGCTTCACCTTTAATGTTAGCTAATAAAATAGCTGAGACTTGTTTGAAATCTTTCAGTAATTTCATACCAAGATTCAAGGCTGATTCTGGACCGTATTCATTTTGAATCTGTCTCAGAACGTCTGGTATCACCGCCATAGACGGGACACCATGTGTTTTTGTGTAAATTGAAGCAAAGACTGTAACCCAAGTGTCACAGTCCTCCACGTGTGGTGCAATCCCCATTGGTAAACAGATTGTTAGAATCCTGTGTTTCTCGAGGTGTACTATCTGGAAATACTGCTTCTATTTGAGTAATTTTCTGGGCTAACCAGAATGGAATTTGTTCCCTTTTTACAGGCAACTTACCGATTACTGACTATATAGTCTGTGGTGTGATTTTGTTTGTGTTCCCCTGATAAGGGGTGTGCTGTGGAATTCTTATAGCAGGTTGGACTGTTAAAGTCCGCATGACATATTGTACTAATTGTCTATGTATTTTAATTAATTGTTTTAGCTGAGCTAACAGTTCTACATCTAACATTCTCTCAATGTCAGGATGTCGTGTATAGCTGGCTAGTACCGGCCATGTTGCTCCTGGTCTACCTAGTGGACCGAGCCTGGTAATGTGATTTTGATGTTGTAGGGCGCCTTTAAACCAGAACTGATGCTCTTGGTAAGTTAGTGGAATTTCAATGTCCTCGAAAAGAACGTATTCCGCTGGATGTTCCTCTATCTTATAGAAGTGGAACACATGTGTTGTTGGATTTGCTTGTGGAAAGACAATCCATGAATAGAATACCTCTGTCTGCCGATATTCATGTGCCACTATGACAAATATGACTCTACCACCTCTTGCTGATAGGCCATTTTCTATAAGCTTTATAGCTATGGTTTTCCTTACGTTTTCCGGGATGATTATAGCATCCACGTTTTCTTCATTAAACCCTGTGGTGTCAAGACCTGGTCGATGATTTCCAGATCCACTGTCTTCAGTGTTGTCGTTATTCGACATTGTTTAATGAAAGTTTGCAGAGCAAGTTTCAAGGAAATAAAGATAAGGTGCACAATATTTTGGAACACTGTATCCTTCAACGTTGAACAAACCAAAAACAAATAAATAAGATTTTTCGTCTCACTCAGTTTTATGGCGGATATATTATCCTTTAACCCACTCCAGACGTCTATTGGAGTATTTACTGGTAAAGGGGTCTCTGTGAAAAGCACGACTGAGTTACTCTAGTATCTAGCGTTAAATTAGTGCCTTACCAAACGTTGGGCGCCATGTAGTGTAGTTCCTATATTCCCAATAGGCTCTGCGCATTGGAATAAGATATCCTATAGGTTAGACGTAGGACTGAGGTCTAATAGGTCTCTATCGAATATATTAGACGTAATTGTGAGTGCCAGCTAGCTCAGAGGTCACGAAAAACGTTCTCGAATTCACAAGAAGGGATTAGTTTCTGACAACCACATAAACATGACAACTTTGTTTCCCCAAGATAAACTGATCATCAGAGTCGTGGAAACAATAGATAGATATTTCACTCAGTCAATCGTGCATGCTTCGTTTCACCAGAGGTGCAGAGAAATAGATAGACGGGTGTTTTCAATAAAAAGGTTTTATTGAACAGTCTTCTTTCTCAAGCATAAGAAATGAACTGCTACAATCGTAAAACTGGTTGTAAAATATAAAGCATACAGTATAAAGAGTAGAATAAAATAATACTGTAAGAGCATTGTATGGCTCCTAAACGATAGATAAATACATACATAAATAACAGAGGCTAAAAGTACTCAACTGGTGCTTCTAAAATACACCTACCCCAATGTACCTAACCTAAGCTTAGTACGAGGGAAGAAGTAAGTGAGGTGTAGTGTTAGAACTGGGATTTCTGGTTGGCTAAGGTTTGCGCCAAAGCCAGGCAGAAACCACCACTCTAGTCAGGGCTAGGGAGTTACACGGCAAAGATAACCCCTGCTCACCCCCTTGGTAGCTTGGCACGAGCAGACCGGCTTATCCCGGAGGCAATGTATAAAGCATTTGCGCATGCACACAGCAACAACATCCCAGGCTCACCACAAAAGGAACTCCACACAAGGTTATATATAAAAATAGCCTTTGTATTACCATAAACACATTCGATCATAATCACACAGATACACTGTGCCAACTGGCACTGGGCAGTATTTACAGGGGATTATATATACATGACAGGGCCATGTGGGCCACTGTGAGGATCAACACTTAGCAGAAATAGCACTTCTAGAACATAGAATAATTGTAGCACAAACCAACAAGTGTAGGACACAACCAGTAACTACTGGTAAAAGGTAGGAACACACTACGCAATACTAATCACCATAGGCATAGATCACGCAGGGACACATAACCTCACTAGTATAAACTATACTAGGCAAAACAACCTCCTAAGCATGAAAACACATGTAGAGGTATCACAGGCATAACGGCATTGCACATTACACATAAATCACATCAGGCCTAACCAGTATAAATACAGTAGGCAATCTCCTCACTAGTCTAAACACATTAAATCCTACCCCCTAAGCATAACTCACATTTAGGGGCATAAATCACAGTGAAGTACAATCTCCCTTACACGAACCTCCATAGGTAAAACCATCTCTAGAGGTATCAACACAGGGTGCGTAAAACATACTAGATGCATTACATTTCCTAGCACCACATTTAAAGCACACAAATCACATTTAGGGCCTTGCGCCCTATCCATAAACCAGCCCCCTGGCCAACTGGCCATCTCAAGAAGGGGGCTCAACTGCCCTGTGTTCAGAATGTCAGGGCACGCCGCTAAGGCAGCGCCAGTCAGGGGTGCGCCACCGGTGCAAACCTAAATGTTGCAGCTGCCACTACTTGCTGGGCAGCTGAGAACAATAACAGGGCCTAAACGCTGCAGCTGGCACTAAGTGCTGCGCAGCTGTGGAAGGCCTGGCACCTCTGTGCCACTTCTGTCCCTCTCAGTGACTCTGACTCCAATGGCGCCTAACCGGTGCAGCTGCCCACTACTTGCTGGGCAGCTGTAGGAGGTGAACTGCAGCAGGCAGGGGGGCTCTCAGTAGCCCCTTTAAACAACTTGCGCCAAACATGGGAGCCACTGGGTTCTGACAATAAACAGGTCCCCTGGACCCCACTGGCTCCTCAAATAATAAGCATTGGCTCCTCTGGGCCCAGGTAACTAGGTATGGCCCGTCGTTGGAGCCCGTAGGCTCGGGAACTGACTATGCCCCCTCACGTGGCATCGGCATGGGCACCACTGGCCATGGGGACCCCCACTGGGGCCTTTAACCAAAAATGTACCCCAACGTTGGAGCGGCCCGCTGCCATCGGGGCCGCTCTAAAAGAAATGGCCCTGCACTGTTATGGGCGCAAGGGGGGGGTTGGGCACCGACAACGTGCCCGACACCACCCCCCCTAAACAAGGAAGTATGGGCACCTCTGGGCCCGAGTAAACAATTGGGCCAAACGTTGGAGCAGCCCTCTGTGGAAGCGGGGCTGCTCTGGGTAAAGGCACCGGCAGGGTGCCTCGACGTCCCTCCCCCCAGCCGGCTTCTACTCACTGGCTCGTCAGGGAACTCTCGGTGATGCGGGGCTCCCCTGGACTCCTGGGAACCCCGCACTGCCATTGGCGGCCTCGGCCGCCACTTTGGATTCACCTGGGCCCCCTCCTGAGACCCGAGGCTTTCTCTCACTGGCCGCAACCGCGGGGCTCTCCCTAGAGCATGGGAGCCCCGTGCCATAGCTCACGCCAACCTCCTCCCTCCTCCTTAAAAACCGGGCAGCTTCCTCTCTCCTCTTCCGTCGGTGGGCGCGGGACTTCCTTCTGGAAACCGGAAGTCCCGTCTGCCGTCAGGCGAAACTTTGCCTGACTTCCTCCCCGGCCACATGTCTGCAATCGGGCTGCGGTGATGACTTTCTTTGGCGGCATAAACGGGGTGGCACCCGTATTTGGAAATAAACATCGGACCACGAAGCATGCCAGCAGGGTGGGCACCTGCAAGAGAGCAAAATGCGGGGTAGGCAACCGCCACTCTAAACAACCACCAGGCTCGAAGACGCAGGGCGGGCACCTGCGCTCCCAACATAATCGAATAAGCGGGGTGGGCACCTGTAATTTAAATTCACATCGGCACGGCGGCCATAACGCAGGGTGGGCACCTGCTAAAGCTAAACAAAATAGGCGGCCATGACGGGGGAATCCCTGGACAGCAGCCCAGTGCTGCAAAGGCACAAAATAGAAGCACTCCCTAAGCGCTAGGGCAGAGTCACCAGCCTTCTCCTTAAAAAGCGCTCCCAGGGCGCTTAGGCTACAACAAGCCTGGGCAAAGGTAAAGAAAGGGTCCCAGAAGTCTGCAAGCAAGGAAACCCAGGCAAAGTTTTCCAGGGAAAGTCCATCAGGCATCCATGGGCTGGGCAGGGCCCAGGGAGGCAAGCCTTCCCCGGGCAACAGCAGCAGCACGCCCCTGGTAGATTCAAGTTGAGCACAAGAACATTTTCATGGGGTCAGAGGCCCCTTTTGATACACCAAAATCCTTTGTCTAGCAGGGCGCAGGCAATGGGAGAACCAGCTACAACTGGTTATGGGGAACTCCTGAACACTCTGTTTTGCTCTGCCCCTCTCCCCCTTTCACTGGCCAGGCTAGGGACATCAGACGCACCACAGGGGGTGGAGCCAGCATTGTGGAGGGAAGGCCCAGCCCTATTCAGGTCCCAGGTGCACTCCTCCCTCCTATCAACATGCAGATCTCTCCATTCACCACCGGGGCAGACCCATCCTGACTCCTGGAGCCAGGCACACCAGCCAGCTCCAGCCAATCACAAGCCAGGCCAGACAGCCAATTCACATTCACTGCACAGACATGCCAACTTCTAGAAGTGGCACTTCCACACTAGACACAATAAACCCGCGGACATCATCGCGCAGCATGTAATCTCACGAGTTCGCACATACCAAACTCGACCCTGCACTCACCACACATCAGGAACTACCATGGTCACACATATTCCCCATGCATTTAATGGGAGAGCAGGCCACTCTCACCACACATATACAGAGAGCACACGCACTATACACTGGGCCACAGTGAAAAAGTGCGCAGAGGCCTAAAATCACCAATCAGGTTACAGAAACAGGCTAGGCAAAAGCAAAAAGTTTCGGGGTGAACCTGCCAAAAGGGCCAAGTCCAACATGTAGCATGAATGTAGTATTCTTTTGCCAAGAATCTGTCCAAGATTTCTCTTAGGGTCTAATCAGCTCCGTACCTTGCTTTGGAATGAAGAAGATCAGGCTCAGGACTCGATTTCCCAGCAACCCGCAAGGGTAGCTTGGAAACACTGGAGCTGGATTTCTCGGCAGGAGAAAAGACAGCGTCTCTCTCAGTGCGTCTGCTGGAGGGTCGGCTTCCTTCGGCACTTGCTGTAGCAGGATGCGTCGAGCAAGTAGATAGTCGAACTGCTCCAAACCCCGTGTATTTGCTAAGGCAAATGTGGGCATATTTATATCTTGAAGTTGCCGAGTTTGACGTAAAGGTGGACATAATAATCTCATTAAAGACTCTCAGTTCTTTGAAAACTCAATGAGTTCTTGGACAAGTCAGTTCTCGAGCAAGGGAAAGTCCCTAGCTACTGAAGCCGAGTTTTCCAAGAAATCGTTGTAGATTTTCAGAACTAGTGGAAGTAGCTCTACCGTATTTGGACTGCATGAGCTATGACTAAATATGGTTATGATTCTTATGCCTATATAAGGACATAGTGATTTATACCTATATAAGGGCATGAATCGGGAAATTTACAATAGTGTCCTAAAATGGTTCACAACAACAAACGACCGCTCTAACCCAACAGGCCTGCAGTCGAGCCACAAGTGCACCACCTTTATAGCGGCCCACCACATTTTCAACGACTACATTTGAACACCAACAAGGCCCAAGTGTGTAAGTCAAAGATTGTGGGCTGTGTTTTTTATTGAAATTTGCAAACAAACCCTTTCACACTTTCACCAAGGCAAAGAAACCCCCGATCGCCAGAAGACTACAGGTGTCTACTCTGGAAATCAACCCAAGACCTTCAATGTTTCAACTGTCATGTATTATTGTACCATTTTGTACCCTCTGTTTAGTATGGGTGTGACTGCATCCATCTGGAGCCAGAAATCTGCCTAGTCAAATGGAGCCTATTCTGACTTGTTTACCTTGTTTGCATAGGGACCTCCCCCACACTACTTACAATTGTACTGAACCCAACGCTAGTATTCCACACACACTACACAGCGCGCTCTTACAGAACTCATGGTGTCAGTACAGGACCGCCGTGGGGGCGCAGATATCAGCCAGGTCATGCTATGTATGTTCACCGATACCACAAGCAGTAGGTGCAAACAGGCTTTATTTATCCCAAGAGGTAGCCCCGAAAAGGCAAAAGGTTTCCTCCACATGTACCTATGTAGGATTAGGGCCAAGATATAACCCAACAGAGTAGAACCCTATATAGTAGTAGTAAACCTAACTCAATATGAGGCCAATCCCACAGCACTGTATCTTTTCACCAATCCTAGTGAGATTCAAACAGAGCTAGGTAGGATGTTCAGGCGGGGCACCATAGGGGAGGGTACAGTGTGGCCCGAGACTTTCTAGAAAAGAGATTCTTTGAGGTAGTAAAGCCACCGTACCAGTGCACACACATGTCTGCTCCTGTCTGTGGTCTCAGTGTGGCCCTTAACATGTCTGATGCAATCTTATTAAAAACAAATAGATGCCTGACATGGAGTTCCAGTTTAGGGCCATCCACCTCCATGATACGAAGGGAAGTGACTCACATAGTGGAGGGTTAAATCCCAGAATAGATAACCCCTGTTGGGAAATATGGGACACTGAGATAGATAGGTTGGGGCAACCACTAATTATACGGACACTTACACTGTATTCTTTGTGTTCCAAAGGACAAGGAATAATTCCACTCGGCACGATTGAGAACTGCGGAGCAATACTGCACATACCAGACATGTAATGGGACACCTCCACGCCGATGAATCTGTACTGGCAACATGGGGTATTTGCATACTCTCAGCTCATCCTCGGGTGGCGTGGTCTTTGCTCCTTTGTTCCTTACACACCCCTGACACTGGTAATCCCTAGAGAAAATCTGTCAAAGTTGTACCAGCATCTGCTACAGAAGAAAACAACCCTATAGTATCAGGCTTGAGAAAAAAACACTGCTGATTATTTTGTTTGGGCAAAGTACAAGGACATTCCATAGGAATTCAGACTGTTTACTGATGCACATGTAAATGCAGGAGGATCTGTACCCTTTTTCACTTTGCAGATGAAAGCAGACGCCCGCTGGTTACCTATAACCAGATGGGGGCTGCTGAAAATGATAAACAGTACTGTGCTCGGCCTTCATGCAATCAAGGAAGAGCCATCCGCCTCATGGTGATGCAACATCGATATATATTGGACTTGATGACCACAATGGAGGGAGGCGTGTATGCCAAGATCGGTGTGTTCTGTTGCACGTTCATCCCAGGCAACGACATGGATGACAGGAGGCTCGCTTTTGCATCCAAAAACTGCATCGATTACAAATGGGGAACAAATGGGGAACGTAAGGAGGGTGGTGACCTGAAGCAGGAATGGAATGAAGACAGGTTTTGTCTGACTTCCCCGCTGGTTCGCGGGACTGTGTACATCATTGCTGCTAGTGCTCTTTCTTGTACTGCTCTTGTTTGTTTTCCTACAATTGGGGACTTCCTGCTGTAAAAACGCAGTCCTTAAATTGGGTATTATGCAAGTAACTAGAGAACTAGTAATAGTGAAAACTGAAACAGGACAAGCCCCTATAAATATGACTGTCATGAAGTGTGGGGTAAATGATCTAGTTAAAAATTCAGCAAAACCACTATCGAATCAGTATTGTAAAAATTTCCCGAGACGTCCTCTCCATCGACCCTGAATGAGAAATACGTGGGTCAAGCAGATCTTACGACCTAGACCAGAGGCCACTGATTGACGGATCATATATAGTTGGGTTGGCAAGTAACCAGGCGGACAAACGTGTGAACAGGAAAACCCAGATTAGTCCCACAAATACTCAGCAACATCACAATGGTCCCACGAGATTGGCCCCTATAAAGCACATATAGCTGGAGGGGTGCTTACGTTCCCAAAACACCATAAAGTTAGTTGCCACAGGAAGTTAGGAACACTCAGCCAATCAGAACACAGCAGACACAGTACACGCAGTGATCACATGCTCCTCATGCCCGGCATCTGGACACTTCATCCACTGGTCCTCATAGTGTCCATGGGAGGCCGAGACCCACCTGCATTCGCTATCAGGTGGACTCATTTGCAGCTCTATGACTAGGCCCACATTAATTTTTCTAAAATAAGATCTAAATTGTTTTATGGTACTCCAAAGACTATATATAATGGCAAACAGAACAAATGTATGTTGAGACCTGTTTCTTTAACTGTTTCCTGGTCCCAGCTTTTTCCACACATTGTTTGTATGCTGTATAGTTGTATTGGTAAAACTGTGTGTCTCTTCAAATGTAATGGTAATTTTAAATGAAAAAATTGTTGTCTGTAATGGCAGTGCACCATCCCACCATGTATGCTCCAGTCTATGCCACTCATCTCTACTCTACTCTTCTCTACTCCACTCTATGCCCCTCCACTCAATGACATTCTATTCCACTCTACGCCACTCCATCCTACGCTACTCTACTCCACCCTTATGCTACTCTACTCCACTCCACCCTATGCCATTCTACTCCACCCTATGCCACTCTGCTCCACCCAATGCAACTCTACTTCACCCTATGTCACTCTACTCCACCCTATGCCACTCTACTTCACCCTATGCCACTCTACTCCACTCTACAAAACTGCACTCTATGATACTTGACTGTACTCCACTCGACTTTACTACACTCTACGCAATTCTACTCTAAGCCACTCCCTGGGGCCGACAATCATTACTGAGTCTTAATGTATATGCCCTCCCGACCTCAACAGAGGGTTTTCGATGCGATAGGCCCCATTTTGTTGGAATTGGAGGCTGCTAGACACATAATAGGGGAGATTTCAACAATATTTTTGATAAAGGGACAAGCAGATGTATTCCCCATACCAAGACACTAAGCACACCTACAGGCCTGGCACATTTCTTGACACTCTGGGCCTGGCCGACATTTGGAGATTACATCAACTGCATTACAGGCAATAATCCTTTTTCTCTGCAGTGCATAAAACATTTTCATGATTGGACTACGTCTTTGTCCCAATAGACAAGACCACAGATATTCAAGAGGTATAACACAGGGTATTTCGGATCATTCCCCTCTTAAAATTGTCCTGGGGCCCACAATGCCCCATGTGGAAACTAAGTGCTAGGGACATGCAAGGTTAGGAAGAAGTAAAGGGTATGAGGCCGTACTTGTGGCTTTTTTCACTGAAAACGTTGTTGTGGTGGACTCCCCTGTTACCCTTTGGGAAGAAAACAAAACCATTCTCAGAGACAGAGTGCAAACCTTAGTGGCCCAATGCAGGAGTGGAAGGGCTCAGGAACTGAAAGCTTTGGAAAGAGAGAAAAGAAAAGGTAGTTCGCTATTTGACTTCCAGTACAGTAGAAGAATTGAGACACTTAGGGGCCAATTCCGATCTGGGTCGGAAAGCTCTCCGACCGAGCCGGATCCTGAGTGTTTTCCGACCGAGCTGGACTCCTGCAATCCGACCGAGCGAGTACGATGCGGCTGCATGCTGCCGGACTTGGTTCGGTCGGACTCCCGTAGAAGTCAATGGGAGCCGGTCGTACGACGCGTACTTGGGCTCCTATTGACTGAATGGGTACGTCTCGCACAAGGGCGTCCCCTACAGTGGGTACGCATCGGTGCCATCCGCACGGTACATGCCTATGTTGGGGAGACCCTTGGGTCCGAGTCGTAAGGCTGCGGGTGACGGGGGGTCCAACGCGGACCCCCAAAGGCAGCTTAACGTACGTTTTGCGAGCCGGAAACTTTGGCTCGGTCCGGCTGTCGTACTGGCTCAGTCGGAATTCCCTGCAGAACTCTTGTTATTTTTGCTTTTATCGCCCTAAGTGGAAAAGGTATGCCCAAACATGGGTCCTGTGCTCACTAAGCCACTGGATGCAAGCTAGCGTGGCTGATGAGGAGTGATACCCCGAAACTGGTCCCAGTATGCTTGTTTCCAGTCCAGGGAGGACCTGGCCTGGCAGTTTGAGCTGGACTGTTTCCATAGGAAGCAGGGTAAAAAATTATTTGCATATGGCTGGGTCCTAACTGGGGTGGCGTGGTGAGCAAAAAAATTATGGATTAAACCCAGATCTGTGACAGGGGTGAATGTTTTATTTCTTCAGCATTCCATACATCATTTGTTCTTTTTGCCCCTGCAGACCTCTGTCATGCAACCATAGTGGAAATACCAAAACCAAAGAAGCCTACGGCCATGTGCAGTGCTTACAGACTAATTTCTCTCCTTAAAATGGAAGAAAAGCTGTAGGCCAAAATGTTGGCATACCACCTAGTTATACAATACATACAGACCAAACAGGTTTTATACCGCGGAGGGTGACCTGACAAAATCTGCGGAAACTGCATAACTGGCTGAATATGGGTGTCACACTAGGGAACGTTTGGCCATTTTATCATTAGATGCAGACAAAGGGTTTGATTCTATTGACTGCATTAACAACAAGGTGTTGGATGGAATTCTCAAATTAATCTTTTCCACTGGCAGTCGGTTGGGCCGCATCCTAATCTATTGTTTTTTGCTCACCATGCCACTTCAGTTTGGACCCAGCTGTTTGCAAATCAGTGTTGACCCTGCTCCAGTGGGAACAGTCCAGCCGGAACTGCTAGGCAAGGTCCTCCCTGAACCAGAATACAAGCAACCTAGGATCGTTTTCCCCCTGATAAGGGCTCATCTGCCAGGTATAGCTTGATTCCAGTGGCACAGTGAGCATGGTTCCCATGACTAGGCATAACCGTTACACTTACGGTGCCAACTGCAGCAACAACAAGTTGATGAATGAAGTATTTGATTTATTCTCAGCCACTAGCAATCACTTGAGGGCGCATTCCAATCTATCGTTTTTTGCCCACCATTCCATTTTGGTTGGACCCAGGCATTTGCAAATCAGTCTTGACCCTGCTCCAATTTGAGCAGCCCTTCCAGAACTGCCAATCCTGGTCTTCTCTGAACTAGAATACAAGAAACCTTGGGCCAGTTTTGCCCTGATAAGGGCTCATCAGCCAGGTAAAGCTAGATTCCAGTGGCATGGTGGGCACAGGACCCATGTCTGGGCATAACCGTCGCACTTACAGCATCAACTGCTGCAACAACAAAGTGATAGATGGAATGCTTAAATTAATCTTTGTCACTGGCTGTCGCTCGGGCAGCATCCCAATCCATCGTTTTTCACCCACCATGCCATCTCAGTTTGGACACAGCCATATGCAAATCTATTGACCAGGCATACCTCCACCAGACAAATTATTTGCATTTGGGTTTGATCCCAATTCCCGCAAATGAATGGCACTGCTATATCAGGCACCCATGCAAATGGTTAAGGGTAGCGAGGTACTGTCTACCCCATTCCCCTTCGAACAAGACACCAGACAGGATTGCCTGCTGTCGCTCCTCCTTTTTGCCTTCTGCATAGAGCACCTGGTGGGCTGGGTGAGGTTGAGGGCGGACATAATTGGATTTCCTGACATAATGGGACAACCTGGAAAAATCACGCTCTATGCAGGTAATATTCTGCTGTACTTTGCCAATCCTGAGATGGCCATCACAGCAGCTCTGTCAGTATTTCAATCCTTTGAGAAATACTCAGTATGCAGGATAAACTGGAGAAAATCAATACTATATGCCCTCTGTAGCTGGGATAACTTAGGTGACTCCTACTGCAATTTGCGAGTCTAGAGAGATGGGTTTTGATATCTGTGGATCGTGATTACTACAGACAAGTGGCAGTTCCTCGATAGAAATCTCAAGACCGTCGTACCTTAATTTTAGACAGACGTAGAGCAATGGAGAAGGCTACCACCATGTCTAATGGAAAGAGCAGGAATTTATAAGATGGTAATGTTCCCTACACTGCTTTACATCCTACAAAGTTACTCTTCATCATCCCCAAGTCCTACTTTTACCGGATAGTTAAACTCATACGCAGCCTCCTTTTGAAAGGGGGTACACCCCGAATTGCTGTCCAATTCCTGCACCAATCTATATCAAACTGTGGCATTATGCTACCGGATATTAGAGCACACTGATGGGCGGCACAGTTACAGAACATCCACGAATAGGGATTCGCCTCCAGACTTGATTCAGCTAAGAGACTGGACCGACTGGGGCTAGAGGACAGCCATACATACACTTCCTGTATAGTAAGAGGAGTAGGCACAATTTGCAGTGTGCCATCCAGGCAACTTTAGACACATGGCGCACAGGTAGTAGGCACCTGGGTTGACATGGAAAGGTGACCAAGCAAACACCGCTGTGGAAAGGGCACATGCTGACGTCCCCGTCAAGGGGATAGCATAGGCATCTCCACAATAGGGGACATAATAGATACGGGTAGGTTGAAATCCTTTGAAATGCTGCAAGGGGAGTATAAACTGGGACGTATGCAGAAATATAACTTCCTCCTGGTACACCATTCCTGCAGGCATAGGACACAGGGTAAAAAGTAGTTCCTGACAGTAGTCCCCTTGAGAAGGGTACTTGGAAAAGAAATTAATATTAAAGTTGTCTCACAAACACATCTCACTATACTAAACAACAAACCTGCCCTAATGCTTCTGAAATAAAGGTAGCCATTAAGTGCAAATTGAGACTAATGTAGCTGAAAATCCTACATAGAACTTATTATAACAGAAGTCTGTTATACAAAATGAGCAGGGCACTGAACCCACGCTGCTTGTGATGTGGGGTCAATGAAGGCCCATTCATATACACTCTCTAGAAATGTACACTTATTGCTTTGATAGTGGGCCACTGTCACCAAAGAACTGGAAGTAATCCTGGATGTGATCATTCCTATAACACCGCAATTTGTTCTGCTAGGTGCTCTGTGTGACACTGAACCCCCACAAGCTCATTTCCTGTTTTCTGACTTAGGATTCATGCATGCGAGGAGGGACATTGCCATGATGTGGGGCAGGTTTTTCCAACTAAAAGACAGTGGCTCAAAGACATTGGCATGTCTATGGAGGCAGAAAGAGTGGTTTATACCAGTAGAGGTTGCACGAAGAAGTTTGATAGAAGATTGGATAGATGGAGAGAGCACTATGGTTTAGGGTGGGAGGGAGGTGGCATACCACCCCAAAATTCATTCAAAGGGGTTGAATCAGTAATTGGCAGGATGGTTGGTCGAGTTAGATTGACTCATTGATGATGTATTGCACCAAAGGGAATGCGTATTGTGATAAATATGATGTGATCAGGTTGATTGCAGTATTCACCTGGACTTCACTTGTTTTATGCTGTAAAGCGAAAATAGAAATACAAATAGTTTTTTTTTAATAAACATGTTTTATTGATTATAGTGTGCACATTTACATCAAAACAACATACTAACATTGCATCCATAGAACATCCCCCGCTTTCAAGTCAGGAGCCCCCTCTTTCGTTCAAACTGCATCTGTTTATGAATATGTTAGTCCATAAAACCCCCACCATCTACCCCAATATCTTATGATATTTCGTGGCCACATAAATAGGTTCCTCTTGCTTGGCACACCAATCTATTGCTGCATGCCATTCTGATAATGTAGGTGGGCTGGGAGATTTCAATTTCCATTCAGTATGTCTTTTGGCAACTCTAGGCGCCATGCTCACAACTGCACAGTCTTCTCTAATACCGATTAAATCCTCCAGAGGTCCCAATAAGGCCATTTTGGGTGATAGTTTTATTGATTGTTCTAGAATCTGTGTAAGGGCACTTGCAATCCATCATCAGTACTTGGCGATGCTAAGACATTGCCACACTGCATGGAAAAAAGCAGCTGTCCTGGGATTTCATTGGGCGCACTTAGGTTCAGTAAGTATACCTGCACACCTGAGACGTTGCTCTGTGAGATAGGCCATGTGCAGGTAGGAATCAGTCAGAGCCGGGAATAGATGGCAATTTCCTGGGAGACCATACATGCCTCCTGACACTCTGTCGTCTAACGTTTCCAACCCATCTTTCTCATTTGTGTCTCAGGAGTTCGAGGGTGGTAGGGACGTGGCATATTAAGGAGAGGTACATCTGAGAAATACCACCCTTGCCCAGGCAGCTCATCAGTAGCTTGTCTTCCATAGGGATGAATTTGGGGAGTACAGTGTGGTAACTTGCAAAAGGCATGCAGAAGTTGTAAGTATTTGTAAAATTGGGTTTGTGATAAGTGAAATCCCATTGCAGATTGTGAAAGGATTTCATGTATGAACCACCCTATACATCTCCTAGTGTGTATGTTCCTATGTTATCCCATTTCCCAAAGCCTTCTAGTTGCGCAGTATGGCTCAGCCAACGGCTGCCAGACTAGAAAAGACTGTCCTTCTGATCTCCAGAGCAAAGGATAGAAACGGGTTGCCCATATAGCATAGCCATTACCTTGTCCAATCCTAGAAGGGCCAATTCCACCTGATATGCCAGGTCTCTTCAATCATTGATCACTAGGTGTCCGGAGGACCAGTAGTAAACCCGAGAGTCAGCTGCCATATCATATACTGATTTATAGCACTTATTTAAGGCAATGCACTGTGGCTGGTCTTCCATAAGAATTATCGAATCTGAGCCATAACCCCAGTAAAGCATGTAATGGGAATCAGGAGTAGAAAGTTCTGTAGTACATATATGTAGTGCGGCAGTACCATCATTTTAAAGAGGGTCATCCTCCTCATCACGCTGAGTGGGAGCTTGGTCCACCTATAAAGGTCTGTTTTAGACCTGGTTAGTATAGGAGTGAAATTAAGATTACAGGTCAGTTCTGGCACGTGGACACCTCGGTACTTAAAGCTTAAGCTATGAATTGGAAATGTTGTCTGTCAATCAATTGTGCCTTTGTCTCCCTTCACAGGTCCTGAAGGGATTTGCTAAACTTTGCCAGGTGCCCGGAAGTCTCTTTGTAGAACTCCAGGAGTTTCCAGTACACATGGCCCTGACATCTGGGCTTTGGAGAGGAAGAGAAGCACATCGTCTGCATATAATGCAATCTTATCATCTAGTACCCTGCACAATTCCACCCCTTCCCTGGCATCACAGCAGATTATCCTAGCGAAAGGTTCAATGGCTAAAGCGAAAACGAGGGGGGACAGTGGGCTTCCCTGCCTGGTGCCCCTGCAAATCAGAAATGTTTGCAACAGCACTCCTTTCATAAACTATTGTACCTAAGGCTCTCAGTCTAGGAGTTCAATGTACCCCTGGTATTTAGGACCAAATCCAATGCCAGCGAGGATCTGATCCAAGTGAGACCAATCTACTGTATCGAAGGCCTTCTCAAAGCTGACAAGCAAGAGCACCAAAGGTTCGAGATGTATTGTCTTTGAGCCATAGCAGTGATAACACTCCTAATACTGTGACGGGTGCTGCTGTTCAGCATGAAGCCAGATTTACCAGGATGGACTAGGGTGCCCAGAATGCCTTTCAACCTCGTTGCAAGAGTCTTGGCAAATATTTTTATACCTGTGTTAATTAGGGAGATGGGACGGTAGAACGTACAATAATCCCCCTGGATGTCCCGTTTTAGTAAGCACCACAATAGTGGTGAGATCCAATATGGGCGAGAAGAAACCTTTTTCCACTGCTCCAGCATATAGCTTGATCTGGTGTGGGCCAATAATGTCACTGAACGTCCTATAAAATTAGAGAAAAAAGCCATTGGGTCAGGAGTTTTCCCCATCTAAATTTCCTGTATCGCTGTCCCTATCTCCTACTGAGAGGGTAGCCTCGAGGTCATCTCATTGGCTTCTTGTAAGTCATGCATGAGATATCTCGGCAAGAAATGGTCTCTCCTGTTCCCGATTTGGATGTAGGTACTGGCGTAGAGTAACACACAGTCTTCGAATGCTTCAGGTATCTCAATGGAGAATTGTCACCCAGCCCGATCAGTTATATGAGGGGTGAGTTTGGAACCCATATCGCTAGTAACCAACCAACCAGTATAGAAGTTTCCCTCTCTTGGCCCCATGCTCATACTCCGTTCAGGTGGATTCCCGCCAACACTGTCGCACCTCGTCAAGTGAGAGTTCTCACAACGAAGTTTGGTCAAGCTCAATCTGTCAACTAAGTGTTTCAGATGCACCGGCTTGCGTCGGGTCTCTAACTCAAGGATTCTGGCTTAAAGGTTGGTGAGCTCTCCACACTTATCTCTCCTGACTTGTTTGAGGTACTCCTTGGCCACAACCCCTAGTGCAGCTTTGTCGGCTGCCCACAATGTACCTACTTCTCTCACTGACCCTTCATTTAGCTCGAAATAGGAATCAAGTTCCACTGCTAGGTTCTCCGTGAACCAGCTGTCCACAAGGTACCAGGCGTTGAGGTGCCATACAGGTCTTTTGTGGCTTGCAGGGTTCCTTATGCAAAAGGTAACAGGAGAATGGTCCAGTATCCTACTGGGAAGGACACTCACTGCTGTAGTGTACTGCATGTCAATAGCTTGGGTTGACAGGAGGTCTATCCATGAAAGGGTCTTAGCGAAGCTGATGTATGTGTATATGCTTGCTCAAACATGTGCCAGGCCCTCCAGTCATCACAGAGACCTATCAAAACAATCCATGCATCAAGTAGCTTACATTTCTTTAAGCATTGGGAGGATCAACATTTCCACCTCTGTGGAGTAGCGTTGACTTCACCGCCTAGGATCATAATGTCAGGGTGTAGCCCAGTGAAACAATGTCCATAAGCTTGTCAAACATTTGTGTGTGCAGTTGGGGCGGTATGCATATATTAAGAAAGTATTTCCCCGCCAATGAGCCTTCAATTCCTACATAACGAACATGCGGGTCCTAAAGGGTCCAAGTAACTGTAAACAAGAAATGTTTGTGCAGGAATATGGCCACCCTTCTAGAGACCCTACTAAACTCAGCATGGAAAATGCAATCATATCCGAATCTTCGCAGGAAGGGGCAAATGGTGCCTGTTAGACCTGTCTGCCTCTGTGAGTTCCCTTACCATTATTATTTATTTTGTCTCCCTTAGCCCCTAGTGTTATCAGTTTTTTTTCTGTAATGTCCACCTGGATTTTGCTAGTGTTGTCTGGGGGCTAGGTGTTCCTTGACGCTATTCCTCCATTTTCTCTTTTTGAGGCCTAGCCTACCTCCTGGAAATGAGGGAAACCAAAGGACCTAAAATGGTGGCCAGCAACTGCCATAACGGTTTACTTAGGGAGGCTGACCCATTGGACCAAGTGAGGAAAGTTCTGGAACCCTCTGGCATGTTCTAGTAGTCAGGGGCTAGCCTATAAAAGGCCAAGTCCAGGGCGGCCATTTTGTAGTACACACTGACCAGAGGAGAGTGTAGTGCTCAAGGACAGGAGGGAGGCAACTAAACGAGGAGGACAGCGCTTCAATATGGAAAGATCGTCCTGTGGGCCGGCTATCGCCCTATACTGATGCTGACCCTCTTGGTTTGACTGAACCCTGACCTGAAGGACCCATAACTAACTTTTAAGCAGGTCCAATAACTCTACCTCACCAAGGTGCTGGAGCGTGAAACTGCCCTAGAGACTGCCAGAAAGTGAGTTACGCTTCAAAAGGTGGTTGCCAACTTAAGAGAACTGGAACCTCTCACCGCTTTGCTGTGGGAGTGAGTATCCCCTCTGCGGGAGTGACGTTGTGTGCGAGACATCAGCTGTCAGCCCTGGGTCCGAACCCGACCGCTGTGGTGGAGGCGGGGCTCAGCAGAGGAGGAGGAGATCCGCGGTGACGCTGCGAGAGAGGCGGCGTCCGGAACCAGGAAGACCCCTGCGGCGTCGGAGGAGGTGCGCCCGAAGCGAAGGAGGCTGGTCGGAAGAGGCGGAGCCTGTGTCGGAGGGATCGCGGAAGGAGGAACAAGCGCCGCTACGGTCCCGCCGGAGGAGCAACACGAACTGACAGAACCAATCGATGCGAACTCCAGCTGAGTCCTCTCATCGTCGGCGCTTGAACGGGTAACCGGAGCGCGTAGGCAACTCCAGCCGAGTTGTCCCTTCAGTTCGAAGTAAGCTGGGAAATCTGTGGGGAAGCGGGAGGCGGCACAGCGAGTGAACTGTGAACACTGACTCGCCGGACTAAAGAATAACTGCAAATAGACATCCCGGCTTCGGGACATTAACCTTTAGAGTCCTGATTTAACCCACTTGAGAAACCACTGAGGTATTGAGGGTGTGAGAAGGGAAACGGTGCCCCGAGTAAACGAACCCTGGGCGTGAGTGCTAAGAACCGGACTACAGGGTGAAAGTAACAGCCAGAGATCATTGTACTATTAACTCCTCAGGGCAGTAAATGACCTTTAAGAGCCAGAACGTCCCCAATAGAAGTAGAGCATAAAAGTAGCAATAAGAAAGTGTAATTAATTTGCCTGTCTTCTTTTGGCCGTATAGCTGGCTGTGACCATTGCCAGGAACGTTGCTGGGGGTAGAACTCTGTGGAGCCGTGAGCTCGAGCTAATTTAGACCCTGAGTTCGGATGGGTAACGTACATGTCAGGTTATATAATGTGGTGCATTAATCTTGTACAGTGACCTACCCATACTGCACTATTTAAGTTGACAAGCAATACTGTTGATATTGATGGAGGTTAATCTCAAATGAAATGTAACCAGAATTAATCTTCACTGAATTGAGAAAGTTGATGAATATTGCTAATTGAATGTGGAAACCTCTTTTGAACTAAATGTATACACTAATTTGACTGAAAAGGAACAAAGAGAACTTTTATAAAAGGTACTGGTATTTTTCTAAACTGGTGTGGCGTCCTTTATTTTTAATGGTAAGTCGCTGAGTTATGGTGAGTGGGATTGTAAGCACTACACAAAAGCCTCGGAGTTTAGCTTTGTCCACTGTGCCAGGCTACCCTATGTAGACTAGGTTCCCTAGGTCTAACAGTGCCCATCAAGTGTGTTTCCTGCAACAATAGCACTTCCGATGTATATCGATTCATTTATTGCGGGACGGCAGTGCGTTTAATATGTTCTAAGAGTTCATTAACACTCCTAGAGAACACCGGAAAGTCAGCCAATGGGAGTGTGGGGCAACGAGTCATAGAGGCTCATGTTAGTTAGAGCCCTCCATCCGTTAAGTGGTATAGGGGCATGTAGATTCATGGTGTGGATGCACTGAAAAACAAACTGGTACAATAACCTACAGCAAACAAAAACTTGAAACTGCTTGTGTCCCCCAACAACCCTCCACCCCACATTTCCTCCCCAAAAGCATCTGTCGCCCCTTAGCTACCAAACATTACAACTGTGACTGAAAACATTCAAGGTATTACAGGTGGACCTCCTCTTTAAAAAAAAAAAGATCCAATGCCAACTCTCACCAGAGTGGGAAAGGGAAGAATTCACTACCTATTCAGGAAAGCCCGGGTAACTCAGAATTTGCTCTTGGAACATCAACGGCTTAGCCAGCAAAAGTAACGATCCCGAATTTCTTCAATACCTGAATGCATTTGACCTCCTATTGCTCCAAGAAACTTGGGAAGATAAAGCATTTGAGCTCCAAGGGTTCACATCGTGCTGCATTCCGGCAAACAAAAATGCCATCTTTGGGATAAAAGTCAGGAGGCTTAATGTTCTTCCCCTCAATATCTACAATAGGCGAATTTGAGACAATGGACTTTCACATAACTCCTCCAAGTGCCATACAGGTGGTAAAGATTATGTTTCGGTCAAAAAAACAGGCCAAGGGAGTAATCATAATTAATATATACATCCACCCCAAGCAGAAACAAAAGGCGGTGGACAACTTGGCAAAAACGCTGGAAAAAATAATGGAAGCAAGGGAGTTCGACTCATTCATCTTGGCTGGTGACTTCAACATGCTCCTTATTAATAAAGATGAAGACAACGACCTCACACAAGATCTGAATACAGCATGGGGCGTACCACCACAAGGCCCAACAAAAAATCAGAAATCTACAAAGTACTCAAAAAACTTATTACGATCTTTGGAGCAACTCAACTTAAGGGCCTTAAATGGTCGCTACGCTGAGGATGATCCACCGGTAGCGACCTTCCACTCCAACAAACAATCCTCTCATCTTGATTACATGTTTATATCCCTAAACATGTTCTGCTGGGTAACAACTTTTAGAATAGGGACGAGCTATCTCAGTGACCACTTGCCTCTAGAAGCCAAACTAAGATCAAATTGTCAACTGGTAACAGCACCATTTATAGACCCTGACACAGAGGTCAGCTCAAATTTAAAGCGGCTTCGGTGCAATATCGGCAACATTGACTCCGTAAGCCGCAAAGTGAAAACCCTTTTCATTGAAATTGCCAGCTCTTCAACCCAGGTGTCGGACGTTTGGCAAAACTTCATTCATGCCATCAGAGAGAAAATGGAAGAAATTATGCCTAAAAACTAATGTCAAGTGAAGGGAAATTCGAATAGACCAACCTTAGAAATGAAAATACAAAAATGACTAATAAATCAAAGACTGAGGCAATTGCGGAAGGATCAGACAATCCAGAGCCTACAAAGCGACCTACGGGCAGCAAAAAGCCAACTCAAACGGTTGAAATGGAAAAGCAGAAATTAAGAAATGAAGACCTGTGGGTAAAACTTCTCTATGAGGGGAAACAGAAAAACTGCTCTAAGTTTTGGCAAATGGTCAAAAGTCTACAGAACCCCGATCATTTAGGTCAAAACTCAAATATCTCAGAGGAGGTATGGACAAAATACCTACTGATGCATTTCAATAATGATGACACCATTGAGGACACCGTTATCAACAATCTTTGTCTAAAACCCATAAGGTCAAAATCAAAAGAAAATTCGAATAATATGGGCATAGAAGCCCAGGGAAAGTGCGCCCACGGAGCAACTGGCACCTTAACATTTGATAAACCCAATACTGATGAAGATCCCGTAAAGGCTATTGAGCCAGCCCCACAGAATGAAATCTTGCCGGCAGATATTCAACGAAAAATATCAAGGGGGCGACCCACTGGGGCACCGGGGCCGAATGGCATTCCACCGATACTGTACAAAACAGATGTGGACTTCTGGAGCGTATCGCTGGCACCAATATTTAACAATATAAAACACACTCAGACTCTTCCAGAGTCTTGGCACGGGTCAGTTATCAGCCCGATTTATAAACGCGGTAGCAAGAAGGATCCCAGCAGCTACCGGCTCATTGCCCTACTAGATGTGGAGGCTAAATACTTTGCTGGAGTCATCCTGGAGGAACTAACTTCATGGGTATCCGGAAATTCAATTATCCCAATAAATCAAACGGGTTTCTCCAAAGGCCAAGGGACCACAACCAACATCATGGCTTTGTCCCTGCTGATGGGAGCAGCAAAAGAGATTAAGTCATCTTTATACCTCTCGTTTATCGATTATACCGTGGCATTCGATCATGTGAACCGCAACAAATTATGGCAGAAACTGGATCACTGGGGTATATCGAAGCGCCTCTTAGACGCCCTAATTATGCTCCATTCAGAAACCTGGATTAAAATCAAACTTGGGGCAGGCACGCACCTTTCGAACGCTATCAGGACAACAAAAGGGCTAAAGCAGGGGTGCGTATTAGCACCACTACTATTTAATCTTTTTCTAGCGACCTACCTGGGGTCCTTGATAAATGTCCTAATCACGCACCCAAATTGGGGAAAATTTTACTTTCTAATCTTCTATTTGCAGACGACCTGGTGCTGATAAGTCGGACACCAACGGGCCTCCAGCACCTTTTGAACTTAACTTTCATCTTTTCGGCAAAAAACTCCCTTCAAGTTAATTTTAGTAAATCAAAGATCATGGCCGTGAATTACAGGAAAAAAGGAACCTCTGTTGGTATTTGAATGGAAAACAGCTTGATCAGGTGACCTCTTACAAATACCTGGGAGTTAACTTGGACTCCAACAACACATCAAGATTACAACTTGACTCCCTACGAGGCAAGGCGATGACGATCTATCTGGCATTAAAACCACCAAAGGCCAAACTACCTGATCTCACCTTCAAACCGCTCCTTGAAATTTTGCGTGCAAAACTACAGCCCACTCTCACATATGGCAGTGAATCGCTACATGGGAAGGATGCCGCTCTACTGGATACAGTTATAGCCAATACATACAGGGCTATCTTCAATCTTCCAAAATATGTTTCTCCAGCCCAAATTCGACTAGAGTTTGGCATTCTCCGACAAACCCTAGAAAGGCGGAGCGTGTGCATAGCTAGCTGGCACAAGATCCGCTTGGCAGAGACGGGCTCCTTAAGCTCCAACGTATGGGAAGAGCTATGTCAGCAACGCAAATCCTTCCCAAGAGACTACCTTCTTGAATCACTCCAAGTCCTTGGCCTGACTGATATCTGGGAAACATCAATAGACCTTTTGTCTCTAAAAAAAATCGACAAAAAATCGGCGCGTATCATCTCAGTGATCGAAGACAAGCAGGATCTAACAAACAGGGCCCACGGCTGGATAACGTTGGGTGACTATGGAAAAATCCAACCACAGGCATACCTTAACATCAGTATGAAAAGGGAACTCAAAGAAAAGCTGCTAAAACTATGCCTAGGAGTAATTCCCATACTCCGTCATCTCCCTCTCTGGGAAAGAAATAACTCTTCACAGCAGTGTCGCCTGTGTAAAACTGCCGAGGAGGACATTGTCCATGTGCTTTGCATCTGTCCCAGACTAAAGGACCTGAGGCATAACCTTCTACAACCTTTCTTCAAACTACGTGCCGTTCGGTCCTGCAGGCAGGCAGTCAAATTGTGTTTCAACACCAACAACACCAAATTGAACTGCCAGGTTGTGAGGTTCTTTGATCTGACAAAGAAAAGACTAAACAGTGCTTGATTAACATTATACGGCTCCAAAGACAAGCACCAACTGATCTCAGTGAACTCTTTATTTTTAATTAATTTAATCTGATACGCCCAAGTACACATCTCTTTTAAAATGCATATTTGTGTTTTTACAATTTTGTAAAGGTTTTAATTAATTATGTACAAATAAATAATAAACTAAAACTCTCACCAGATGCCCCGCTGAGTGGCCCCGCTGTTAAAGCTTTCCCCTTTTTCCTCTTCAGTTTCCTACAACAGCAGTAGGCCCCAATCGGGGAGCCAATTATAGGACTTGCCCCAGGTGTCATCCCTAATTATTATTATTATTATTATTATTAAATTTGTAAGGCATAACAGCTACGCGAAAAGGGTTTCCCGGCACCAACAAGACCACGGAACAGATACTAGCTTAATATTATTGATTAAAAAGCCAGGTTTTTAAAGATTTGCGGAATTGGGCATACACCTTTTCATTCCTGACAGATGCAGGGAGGGAATTTCATAAGGAAGGGCCAAGATATGCAAACGATCGGCCGCCCATCCGGGATAGTCTGACTCTAGACACAAAGAATTTCCCTTGGGTGGGCGAGCGGAGACACCGCGAAGGCACATATGGATGAACTAGGGACTGCAAATATTGAGGGACCATATCTGTTTCGATTCTGACCATATAGCTCAGGGCTTTGAATTTAGTTCGGTTCTCCACCCTGAGCCAATGGAGGTCATGGAGGTGGCCAGAAACAGAGGTAGATCTTGGAACCCGACAGAGCAGTCTTGCAACTGAATTCTGAACTAGCTGTAGCCTATGAGTCACTTCCTTATTTGCCCCCAGATAAAGAATGTTACCGTAGTCCAGTCTAGAAGTGACAAGCACCTGGATTACTGTTCTCTGGGTATGTTCTGGTAGCATCAAAATAATCTTTTTTAGCCATTTCAAGATGGTGAAGCATGTGGCAGCTACCTTAACAGCTTTTTGTTTCATAGTTAATGAGTCGTCTATGATGACAGCCACATTGCGGGTTTGGCAGGAGGGCTGTGGAAGAGTGCCCATCTCACTAGGCCAGTGCTGAGGGCCCCAGAGATCTCTGGTTTTACCCAAAATCAAGACTTCGGTCTCTTCTCCCTTGAGCTTGAGGTAATTAGCCTGTATCCATGAGGCAATTTTACCCAAGCCCAACTGGAGGGGGGGGGGGGTGAGTCTCCGCCACCCTCTCCATTGAGAGTGAGAAGATAATCTGGGTGTCATCCGCATAAGAGAACAGAGACAACCCATCTTCGGCAACATCCGCTAAAGGTCTAACATAGAGATAGAATAGTAGGGGGCTGAGAATGTAGCCCTGAGGTACACCATGCGGCGAAGGATGGATCTCCGAGCTAGCTACTGGAAAAAAACGTGAAAGGTCAGATTGGCAAGAAAGGAAATAAGCCAATTGAGGGCTGAACTGCAGATACCCAATGAATGATCTTAAAGTTTTTTCTAACACGGTGTGAGACACCATGTCGAAAGCTGCACTTAAGTCAAGCAGTATAAGAGCTACCGTATCTCCAGAATCTAGGTGGCCACGCAGTCTTTCCGTGACTCCGAGAAGAGTTGTTTCAGTTGAACATCCGGCTTGGAAGCCCGATTGGGATGGCTGAAGAAATGTTTGTGATTCTACGAAATCAGATAGTTGTAAGTAAATGTGTTTCTCTAGGATCTTTGAAAAAGCCGGTAACAGAGAAATAGGCGGGTAATTGGAGGGCGAATCGGGGTCTGCATTAGCCTTCTTCAAAAGGGGGAGCACCATCGCATGCTTCCACTCTGATGGTACCCTTGCTTCCTGTAAGGAGGCATTCAGAAGGTCCATGATTACCCGCAGGGATGACGGCTCAAGCTGTTTAAGCACGGAAAGACGTTTAAAAGAGTCCATGTCTAATAGAGGCCATGTATCCAGTCTGTTTGTGGATGCAGAAATCACCCTATCTTGAGCCAAGCAGGCATTATCAGTCAAAGGCAGTGTAAATGCTGGCAGAGAAGAATTATTAATTTGTAATAAAGGGGAACTATTAAGCTGCAGTCTCTCTATTTCTGGGTATATTTTATCTACTTTCTGGAGAAAGAATTGGCCAAATTTTCACATTGCAGATTATTAAGCGAAGGGGGCCTAGATTGAGTTTCAGAGCCAGAAAGCTCCTTAACCATGTTAAATAATGTTTTTGAGCAGTTCAAAGCACCAAAAATGGTTGCTGAAACATACTCTGCACGAGTAGTCTCGCAAAGATTATGGTATTCTTTTTTTGCCATCTTATATGCAATTTTGGAGTCCGACGCATAGTTCCTCATCCAAGCGTCTTTCCAGTGCCTTGCATTTGATCTTCTCTATTTTTAGTTTTTCATTAAACCAAGACGCTGGGGGACGATGGTTATTGGACTTTTTTTAAGGAAGGGGGGAGACAGGGGTCAATAGCATTAAGAAGCCACTCTCGTACGGTGTCCTAAAAGAGTACTCAGCGTTTGTATAGAAATGGGAGTATTGGAGGAAAAAAATGTATTTAGGATAGTCATATCTAATTTTTTTCAGTTTCTGGTAGGTTTTCTAAGAAAGACATGCTGAGGATTCCAATGGAAGCCTATGGCGAAGGGATCTGACCAGCCTAGCAGAAGTGCCGGGGAGCAAAGAATATTGGATATACTTGATAAGATAGGGTATCGGTAAGTGGCAGGCCGCATGTGTAGGGCCAGAGTTATGTAATAGAATGTTCATAGCTACCAAATCAGAGATGAAATTAGCACTGATATTACATGTGGGATCCTCCAGATGCAAATTAAGATCGCCCAGAATGTATAAATTGGCAGTAATGATTAGAAGAGGAGTTACCAAACCTGGGAATGATGAGGCCCATGGGCCAGATGGCCCAGGAGGGTGGTACACCAAAACCCCAGAAAAGGTAAACTTAGGGGTCAAAGCCAGCTTGAATACAGCTGCCTCACAATTCTTGAAAGGTAAGTTTTGAAATTTGCACTGGTAATCAGTACCTGTGGAGTTCAACGATCCGCTATGTTGTGTGTGCCCTCGCCTGAATTTTTTTCCACTTGCATGGCTTAGGTGGTGTGAACTGATAGGACATTGGTGGAGGTCTGTCCCCTGTTCCGAAGTTTGGTGGGTCATGGCAACAAAGTTCCCTTTGTTCGATGGCCCTCTCCTGGGCCTCCACAGGAGCTTTTGAAAAAATGAGAGCGATACTTATGGATCACCTTTAGTTTATAATCAGTCAAAATCATGATTTGCGCTTCTTAGAAGTGCAGTGCACACCTGCATACGTACTGTACCTAGAATATTGTACCGATCCTGATAGTTTACTTGTGATCATGGGACGCAAAGCCGCTCCGGGTGGGGGCCACTGAGTTAGGGCTTAATGAACATGTATAACAAACCACTGAGAAAGCGTTCACTCTGGGATCCAGGACCGTACCCAATGTTCTTAAAAGGATTCTGGGTCCGAAGATGCAGCCCCTTCTGGAAACCCTACAAGTTGCAAATTATTATGACAAGAATGATTTTCCGCATCCTCCGCTTCGGCTTCCAGCGTGTGGGTGGCAGAGATCAGTTTAGTCACATTCGCCTTCAGATTAGCTACCTCGTGTTCCAGGGTGGAAACCCTTGCTTCTGCCTTGATGACCATCCCAGCCACGTTGCAGAGGTCCTGACGAAGCAGTGCGGCATACGACCCCCCGTCCCCAATCTTTGTTTCGACCGCCTCACAAGAGTTTTGGATCATTTGTAGAAGTTTTGCCACTTCCGTAGACTGCAGCTGTCTCTGGGATGGGAATGCCTTACCAGGCTACTTTGGCTGTCAAGATGTGGTGTATTTGTCTATTTTTGCCTGGGTATGCTTATGCATGGAGGATCACCTTTCATACCCCATTGCGGCTATACATTAGCACAGGATCCCAGTTGCTGATATGGCACAGCATATTACTGGCCCAGTTGTAGGGCAATGACTATCAGTACTGGAGAACACAGCACTAGAACCCCTCCAGTCAGGGCTATAGGCTCAGATCTACATCCCCAACCTTTGGGTCTAGAGACTGGGTTCAACCACCCCCGGCCTGCCTTCCTCAGGAGTCAAAAAGAGGCAGCTTGAGCAGCCTGGGGCCCATTGTGGGTTGTTTGGTCAGTTCAGACACCTAGGCCTCCTCATTGTTCGCACAAGAGCCCCTTCTCCTTCCCCTAGGGCCGCAGTGAGAGGTCTGTCTCAAGGGACTTAAGTGCCCCAGACCACTTAGGGAGTGTGGCGGGTAACTACCCCGCATAAATCTACCCACACAGAGGGTGTCACGAAGTGTGGCTCCAACATGAGCAGATGGGAGTGTCTCTTCTGCTGCAGTCGTTACACCACACTGGTAGATGGGCTCCCAAACTGTGTCTCACCTGCCAAGCTGAGGGCCCGATCCACTCACACCCGCAGTCCTGGCTTCAAGCATGAGGGGGGACACCCCACCAATGCCTCACGCTCGAGGCTCTGCTCGGCCTTAGATACGGGCAGGCCTGTGGGTGCTACGGCTCTGCTGCTGATTACCTGGTGTGCCACTGAATTTTTAATGAGCCATGTCTAGCTCATCCCCCAAGCGCTATCAAATGAGCTCATGCCTCCTTTAAAATTTGCCCATATGGGAAAGGCTCTATTATTCTAAGCAGGAGGCCATCATTCAAACTGACATGTCACCGGCCATCCAGTTCTTTCTGCAGTGATTCTTGCCACCACAGCTGCCCCCAACATAAACCATCCACGGCAGGAGCTCCCGTGGAGTACCTTGGAAAGTGCCTCGGTATAGCCTGGCGAGGGCCTGCTGCAGGATGTCTCTGGATGATGGAGGTGGTCCAGGAGCGTTCCTAGCATACGTCCGTCATTTTGGCCTCTCTGGCCATGCCCCTCCCCAAAAATAGTTTTATACGCAGAAAATACTGACACCTGCTGGACTTTGCCTTGTTTGCAGGGTCTCCTGCAGATTTTTTGCCTTCTGTTGCTGAACCCCTTTTTTGTAGGCATTAGGACATCTTTCCATCTAACCCGTGGAAAAGTGCTTGTGCTGTCTCTCTATAGCATGCTAAAATTGTCGTACACCTGATTGGAACATTTAATATATTTGTAAGTTTGTAGTAAATGGTACTCCATGTACCCAAGACCTGTACATTGAACGCTACTAGTGGGCCTGCAGCACTCATTGTGCCACCCACTGAAGTAGCCTTTTAAAATATACCTCAGGCCTGCAACTGAAGCCTATAGGGCAGTATTAAACTGCCATTTTGACTTGACAAAGTACCCAATGCCTGGATGTTAAATGTCACCTATGGACTGCAGCATTTGTTGTGCCACCACAATAGTGACAGAGTGAAACCATGATTCTAGGCTTACCACTTCAGCCTATTCTGGATGGTTTTAAACGGCCAATTCAAACTGGGAACAAAAAACTTTTGCAAAGCCTGAACCTTCCTTTTTAATCCTTATAAGCCATCTTAAGGTAGGAGCTAAATGCCCATAGGGTAGGGTGCACTGTATTTAAAAAGTAGGACATGTGTGCTTAAGTTTTACATGTGGAGAAGTGTGGCTCAGGGGTTAGAGGCAGCAGACCCAGAAGCTGAGATCGGTCCTGGACCAGGGTTCAATTCCCCGCCTCGGCGGGGTCTTGGGCTAAAAAAAAAATTCCACGGACTCGATAATTCTCGCCCCGGTGCCTCCTCGACTCACGGGTTCACACTCTGCGATTCTAGGCAATAGCTTGCTTAATCTCCACAACGGCCCCTCGCGGCGGGATGCCTGACTTTCACCTTGTGGATACCATGCTATCTCACAGGGGAATACCAGGAAGGGTTCCCTAAGCAAGCGCCGGGAAACCCACTGCGGGTAGCTGTGCGCTATATAAGCTCAACTACATTTACATTTACATTTACATTTACATGTCCTGGTAGTGAAAAACTCCTAAGTCGTTTTGTACTTCTGTAAGGCTTATGTCTTCCATTGTCTAACATTTTGCTTACCTTATTATATTTAATAAGTGATAACTTTTGTTTGGGAGCAGATAGAGATATGGTATAGACACTCCATTGAAGTGTAATTTTAAATCCTTTTTATGGTGTAGTCGGAGGTTAAGTCACAATTCTGAAAATGCCACATTTTGAAAGTTGGTATTTTCTTGTCCTAACCATTTGTACCTTCTGCAAGTGTCCTGGTTCACATGGCTGTGAGGTGCTCTGCTGTTAAGGTTTGTGTATTCCTTCCAGACGACAGTGACACAAAGGAGATTCAGTGTAGCCAGGATGGTTGGGGCCTGAGCTGTACCCAGCCTCACTTAAATTTCAAAGCACTTTGCCTCCTGCGCACACAAATGGACCTGACACTAGCCTTTTGTCACCCCAGACTTCTTGCAGCCTTGATAGGGAAAGGGAAGAACTTTCCAGAACTAGATGGGGGAGTTAGTAAAGCAGATCCCCCCAATTTAAAGCCTGGCAACAGGAATAAATATTGGACCTCTACAGCCACTCTTCAGAACACTCGTAAACTTGTTGACATTCCAGAAGCAGGATTGCTTTCCTCCTCAGAGGACTCACCTGCTGCTTGAGACCTGCCTTGCTCCACAGAGGATTGTTATGCTTTTACACGAGGAGTGCCTTGCTGCTGGAGAACTGCCTTGACCCCCAGAGGACTGCCCTGCAGCTTGAGGACTGCCCTACTGTCTGAGAAGGAAGACAAGACCTGCTTCATTTATCCCAGGCTACCTGAGTGATTCCAAGGGTCAGTTGGCTGAACTCCTCTGTGCGCTACAGGGACACAACAAGCTCCAGAGGCCTCCGTGCAACTACCCAGCTGACCTTCCCGGACCCGCAACTAGACCTGCCTGAACCCTGCTGGCCTCTGCTGGAGTGAGCTTCTGACCGCAAGAGGTGCCTCCCCAGGTCCTGGATCCTTGGTTGCATCAGTTGAGATCTATCTGTGAAAAAAGTTGAAATCCAGAATTTTTTGGCTCTTCGCAACTGCAAGATGGCCTGTTCATGCCGAGACTCTGTTGCCTGTGACGACCATCAATGCAAAGCTTTGGTGATCCGGCTCTTCACGCTACACCAATGATAGCCCATGGTGACAGCCAACGCTAAGGTCTAGCAATGATTGTCTGTTATGCCCAACAGGTTAATTTAGTGACTTTTGTGGTTCACCCGGGCGCGAATTGTGATTATTGCCTACTTCCCACCCGCGCCCTCCCCCACCCCAAAAAATCAATAACCCGATTTCTTACAAGGAGCAAGAAGTTCAGCTAGACGATGGAAGACTATTTCAGGACCTGGAGTGAGTGAGTTTTATGCTGCCCTCTGAAGTTAAGAAGTGATGGTTACACTGTGATGAGGCATTGTTTGAATAGAAGGATTTCGCTCTCTTTTCTGAAGCGGAGGACGTATAGTGCTTATCGGAGTTTGACTGATATATAGTGCCTTATCCATGGTTAGTAGCAGGAGAGAGCCTGGCGTCTGTTTTTTGTTTTTGTTGCACTTCCTGAGCTCAATTCTAGCGATGCTGCTGTGTGTCGTGTGAAGCCCTTCAACCTGTCAATCTTTAGATTCTGTCCAAAGTTATTACGTGGAAGCTGTATGCGTGCGCCAAGCCTCTCGAGACGTGCCTCTGTCTCCTTTACTGACTAGCACAATTCACCTACCACCAGGAGACAGCAGGCGCGTTTTCCTGTTTTCGTATGCATGTGTGTGAGACAGTAAACCGTGATGAACAAACTCTCTTAGATAAAGACTTGTAAAGACCTAGTTTATATCCAAACAGCTGCTCCATAAAAGTTTTAATTGCAGTAGCTGGAGTTTGTGAATCTGCAGATGAACGAGAACAGCCTCTGCACGCCATCTCTTTTAATGCATGGTTTCCAATTACAAACCTTTCATTTCCTGGGATGTCTCTGAAGCTGCCGCTGCACGAGTTGAATACTGCAGTGATTAAAACCTTTCAAAATGAGGTTTCCACATAGTGACTGGCTCGTTAGCAGCAATTAGAAGTGTATGGAATCGGTTGAACTAAATAGATGAATTGCTTTACCGTGACAAAATACACAAGGCGGTTGCAAAGTCCTTGTCCCCAACTGTGCTTAAATCCATTGTAAATCATAATTATAGACCCAAATGAAGGGAGCTACGTATTTTTAATTGTGCTGGTCAATCAAAATACAAACAAAAAAACTAGCATGCACACCTGAGACGTTTGCCGAATTGGAGGATGTGTAGACTGGCCTCGGGGGCCTACGTTCTAAAACTAAAGTTCAGACTTATTGAGAAAATGGTCAGAATGTAGAAATTCCAAAAAAGCTCTCAGGCCTTTGTAACGTTGGACCTCAGGCCCACATGGAGATGATTGGCCGACACGGACACAAGATAGTCTGGTGCAGTAACTGGCCTTGATCACGTGCGCCCGGCCCCTTTTATTGACAGGGTCACCTGACTGGTGACGCCTGTGGTGGGTGGGTGTGAAGTGTGTTACATTTGCGGGCGGAACACTAGAACGTGTCTAGCTAGACACTAAATCCTTTTTAGGGCTCGGCCTACGTCACCACGAAGTGTGGCGGAGCTCCGAGCTCCTATTGTTAAAGAAAAAAAAAAAAGTTTCTTTAGGGCTCGGGAAAGAAACATTCCTTAGTGCGCGAGCTTTTTTTTATTATCTGAATGGTGATTGGTCGTCGCGGTGCTGTTTTTGTAGTAGTCTTGATGCCATAGGGCATATGTAATGTTAGGCGGCCATGTTGGCATATTCTGTGCGGTTACGCGCACGGCAGACTATTAATCTTAATTAGGAGCTGTCAGAGTGCCCGTGTAATGCAATCCAGATGGTCTGAGCGGTGAGCGCGTTCAATGTAAAATGATGAGAGGCGAGGCAGCAGGCGAGGCTCACAGAAGATGACTCATACGTGCTCGTGCTTTCACTTGCTCTCCGTGCTCAGTCTGTTCTCTTTACTTTGTATTCCTGTGTGTTCAGTCTTTCTCTGCCCCATGTCTGACCATGTGCTCTCTATGTTTCTCCGTGCTCAGTCTGTTCTCTTTACTTTGTATTCCTGTGTGTTCAGTCTTTCTCTGCCCCATGTCTGACCATGTGCTCTCTGTCTTAAGCCTACAGTTTTACTGCTTTGCATACTTTCATCAGTGACGCAATAGCCTGAATGTATTAACACAATTACCCTCAAAGGGCATTGTTCCCAATGTGAAACACTATTAGCATACTGATGGAATTAAGATTTGCTGTCAATCACAACAACTGTGAAGTATTAGGGAGTTTTTTGTATGCTCCTACCACTTTAGCCTCTCCATATAGGAGACCTTTATGACCTGACTGACTTTGTAATCTAAATGACATTCACGGGGCTCTCGTGTTTATTTTTTGTCGCCCGCATTCGTTACAAAGGGAGCATTCTTGGAATTACTCACATACGGACATAGGCCAGAGACTCATATTCTGCTCATAAACTAGAACAGGAGTTCAGTACTACCAGTACCACCACCAACAGTACTACCACTACCAGTACCACCACCACCACCAGTACTAACACCATCAGTACTACCAGTACTACCACCACCAGTACTACCACTACCAGTACCACCACTACCAGTACTACCACCACCACTACTACCACCACCAGTACTACCACTACCAGTACCACCACCTCCAGTACTACCACTACTACCACTACCAGTACCACCACCACCAGTACTACCAGTAACACCACCACCAGTACTACCACTACCAGTACCACCACCACCAGTACTACCACTACCAGTACCACCACCACCACCAGTACTAACACCATCAGTACTACCACCACCAGTACTACCACTACCAGTACCACCACCACCAGTATTACCACTACCAGTACCACCACCAGTACCACCAGTACTACCACCACCACTACTACCACCACCAGTACTACCACTACCAGTACGACCACCTCCAGTACTACCACTAGTACCACTACCAGTACCACCACCACCAGTACTACCAGTAACACCACCACCAGTACTACCACTACCAGTACCACCACCACCAGTACTACCACTACCAGTACTACCACTACCAGTACCACCACCACCACCAGTACTAACACCATCAGTACTACCAGTACTACCACCACCAGTACTACCACTACTACAGCCACCAGTACTACCACTAATACAGCCACCAGTACTACCACTACCTCCACCACCAGTACTACCACCACCACCAGTAATACCAGTACCACCACCACCAGTACTACCACAACCAGTACTACCAGTACCACTACCACCACCACCAGTACCACCACCACCAGTACTACCACCACCACCACCACCACCAGTACTAACACTACCAGTACCACCACCACCACCAGTACTACCAGTACTACAGCCACCAGTACTACCACTACCACCACCACCAGTACTACCAGTACCACGACCACCAGTACTACCACTACCAGTACTACCACTACCAGTACCACTACCACCACCAGTACTACCACCACCAGTACCACCACCACCAGTACTACCACCATCAGTACTACCAGTACTACCACCACCAGTACTACCACTACCAGTACCACCACCACCAGTACTACCACTACCAGTACCATCACCACCAGTACCACCACCACCAGTACTGCCACTACCAGTACCACCACCACCACCAGTACTACCAGTACTACCACCATCAGTACTACCAGTACTACCACCACCAGTACTACCACTACCAGTACCACCACCACCAGTACTACCACCACCAGTACTACCACTACCAGTACCACCACCACCAGTACTACCACTACAACCACCACCACCAGTACTACCAGTACTACAGCCACCAGTACTACCACTACCACCACCACCAGTACTACCACTACCACCACCACCAGTACTACCAGTACCACGACCACCAGTACTACCACTACCAGTACTACCACTACCAGTACCACCACCAGTACTACCACCACCAGTACCACCACCAGTACTACCAGTACTACCATCATCAGTACTACCAGTACTACCACCACCAGTACTACCACTACCAGTACCACCACCACCAGTACTACCACTACCACCACCACCACCACCAGTACTACCAGTAGTACCACCATCAGTACTACCAGTACTACCACCACCAGTACTACCACTACTACAGCCACCAGTACTACCACTACTACAGCCACCAGTACTACCAATACCACCACCAGTACTACCACTACCAGTACCACCACCAGTACCACCTCTACCAGTACTACCACCACTACTACCACCACCAGTACTACCACTACCAGTACCACCACCACTACCAGTACCACCACCACTACCAGTACCACCAGTAACACCACCACCAGTACTACCACTACCAGTACCACCACCACCAGTACTACCACTACCAGTACCACCACCAACACCAGTACTAACACCATCAGTACTACCAGTACTACCACCACCAGTACTACCACTACTACAGCCACCAGTACTACCACTACTACAGCCACCAGTACTACCACTACCACCACCAGTACTACCACCACCACCAGTAATACCAGTACCACCACCAGTACTACCACCACCAGTACTACCACAACCAGTACTACCAGTACCACTACTACCACCACCAGTACCACCACCACCAGTACTACCACCACCAGTACTACCAGTACCACCACCACCACCAGTACTAACACTACCAGTACCACCACCACCAGTAGTACCAGTACTACAGCCACCAGTACTACCACTACCACCACCAGTACTACCAGTACCACGACCACCAGTACTACCACTACCAGTACTACCACTACCAGTACCACTACCACCACCCGTACTTCCACCACCAGTACCACCACCACCAGTACTAACAGTACTACCACCATCAGTACTACCAGTACTACCACCACCAGTACTACCACTACCAGTACCACCACCACCAGTACTACCACTATCAGTACCACCACCACCACCAGTACTACCAGTACTACAGCCACCAGTACTACCACTACCACCACCACCAGTCCTACCAGTACCACGACCACCAGTACTGCTACTACCAGTAGTACCACTACCAGTACTACCACCACCAGTACTACCACCACCAGTACCATCACCACCAGTACTACCATCATCAGTACTACCAGTACTACCACCACCAGTACTACCACTACCAGTACCACCACCACCAATACTACCAGTAGTACCACCGTCAGTACTACCAGTACTAGAGTGCATAGGGAGTGCAGAGTGCAGAGTGCATAGGGAGTGCATAGTGCATAGGGAGTGCAGAGTGCATAGGGAGTGCAGAGTGCATAGGAAGTGAAGAGTGCACAGTGCATAGGGAGTGCAGAGTGCACAGTGCATAGGGAGTGCAGAGTGCACAGTGCATAGGGAGTGCAGAGTGCATAGGGAGTGCAGAGTGCATAGGGAGTGCAGAGTGCATAGGGAGTGCAGAGTGGAGAGTGCATAGGGAGTGCAGAGTGCATAGGGAGCGCAGAGTGCAGAGTGCATAGGGAGTGCAGAGTGTATAGGGAGCGCAGAGTGCAGAGAGCATAGGGAGCGCAGAGTGCATAGGGAGCGCATAGGGAGTGCAGAGTGCATAGGGAGTGCAGAGTGCATAGGGAGTGCATAGTGCAGAGTGCATAGGGAGTGCATAGTGCAGAGTGCATAGGGAGTGCAGAGTGCATAGGGAGTGAAGAGTGCAGAGTGCATAGGGAGTGCAGAGTGCATAGGGAGTGCAGAGTGCATAGGGAGTGCAGAGTGCATAGGGAGTGCAGAGTGCATAGAGAGTGCAGAGTGCATAGGGAGTGCATAGTGCAGAGTGCATAGTGCAGAGTGCATATGGAGTGCATAGTGCACAGTGCATAGGGAGTGCAGAGTGCAGAGTGCATAGGGAGTGCAGAGTGCATAGGGAGTGAAGAGTGCAGAGTGCATAGGGAGTGCAGAGTGCATAGGGAGTGCAGAGTGCATAGGGAGTGCAGAGTGCATAGGGAGTGCATAGTGCAGAGTGCATAGGGAGTGCATAGTGCAGAGTGCATAGGGAGTGCAGAGTGCTTAGGGAGTGCAGAGTGCAGAGGGAGTGCATAGTGTACAGTGCATAGGGAGTGTAGAGTGCACAGTGCATAGGGAGTGCAGAGTGCATAGGGAGTGCAGAGTGCATAGGGAGTGCAGAGTGCAGAGTGCATAGGGAGTGCAGAGTGCATAGGGAGTGCAGTGCAGAGTGCATAGGGAGTGCATAGTGCAGAGTGCATAGGGAGTGCAGAGTGCATAGGGAGTGAAGAGTGCAGAGTGCATAGGGAGTGCAGAGTGCAGAGTGCATAGGGAGTGCAGAGTGCATAGGGAGTGCAGAGTGCATAGGGAGTGCAGAGTGCATAGGGAGTGCATAGTGCATAGGGAGTGCAGAGTGCACAGGGAGTGCATAGTGCAGAGTGCATAGGGAGTGCAGACTGCATAGGAGTGAAGAGTGCAGAGTGCATAGGGAGTGCAGAGTGCATAGGGAGTGCAGAGTGCATAGGGAGTGCAGAGTACATAGGGAGTGCAGAGTGCATAGGGAGTGCAGAGTGCATAGGGAGTGCAGAGTGCAAAGGGAGTGCAGAGTGCATAGGGAGTGCAGAGTGCATAGGGAGTGCAGAGTGCATAGGGAGTGCAGAGTGCATAGGGAGTGCAGAGTGCACAGTGCATAGGGAGTGCAGAATGCACAGTGCATAGGGAGTGCAGAGTGCATAGGGAGTGCAGAGTGCATAGGGAGTGCAGAGTGCATAGGGAGTGCAGAGTGCATAGGGAGTGCATAGTGCAGAGTGCATAGGGAGTGCATAGTGCAGAGTGCATAGGGAGTGCATAGTGCAGAGTGCATAGGGAGTGCAGAGTGCATAGGGAGTGAAGAGTGCACAGTGCATAGGGAGTGAAGAGTGCACAGTGCATAGGGAGTGAAGAGTGCACAGTGCATAGGGAGTGAAGAGTGCACAGTGCATAGGGAGTGAAGAGTGCATAGGGAGTGCAGAGTGCATAGGGAGTGCAGAGTGCATAGGGAGTGCATAGTGCAGAGTGCATAGGGAGTGCAGAGTGCATAGGAAGTGCATAGTGCATAGGGAGTGCAGAGTGCATACGGAGTGCAGAGTGCATAGGGAGTGCATAGGGAGTGCAGAGTGCATAGGGAGTGCAGAGTGCATAGGGAGTGCAGAGTACATAGGGAGTGCAGAGTGCATAGGGAGTGCAGAGTGCATAGGGAGTGCAGAGTGCATAGGGAGTGCAGAGTGCATAGGGAGTGCAGAGTGCATAGGGAGTGCAGAGTGCATAGGGAGTGCAGAGTGCAGAGTGCATAGGGAGTGCATAGTGCAGAGTGCATAGGGAGTGCATAGTGCAGAGTGCATAGGGAGTGCATAGTGCAGAGTGCATAGGGAGTGAAGAGTGCAGAGTGCATAGGGAGTGCAGAGTGCATAGGGAGCGCAGAGTACAGAGTGCATAGGGAGTGCCGAGTGCATAGGGAGTGCAGAGTGCATAGGGAGTGCAGAGTGCATAGGGAGTGCAGAGTGCATAGGGAGCGCAGAGTGCAGAGTGCATAGGGAGTGCAGAGTGCATAGGGAGTGCAGAGTGCATAGGGAGTGCAGAGTGCCTAGGGAGTGCAGAGTGCATAGGGAGTGCAGAGTGCAGAGTGCATAGGAAGTGCAGAGTGCATAGGAAGTGCAGAGTGCAGAGTGCATAGGGAGTGCATAGGAAGTGCAGAGTGCATAGGGAGTGCAGGGTGCATAGGGAGTGCAGAGTGCATAGGGAGTGCAGAGTGCATAGGGAGTGCAGAGTGCATAGGGAGTGCAGAGTGCATAAGAAGTGCAGAGTGCATAGGGAGTGCATTTAAAATGCCAATAGCTCAAATTCTCACAACTGCGAGACCTCACAAGAAGGACATCACAGCTAGCAGCTGTGCAAGCATCTTACACTCACAAGGAGACCACAAGCAGCAGTGGTGAAAGCTTCCCTTACACACTCACAGCAGGTACTGTGCCAAGGCAGCAGCAGCAACAGAGCAAGAGTCCCTTACAAAGAACAGGAACAGCACAGAGATGAACAATGCAATCTTCTCATACTCACAGGCAGCAGCGGTGCAAGCTTCTCACACTCACAAGAAGGACATCACAGCCAGCAGCTGTGCAAGCTTCTTACACTCACAAGGAGACCACAGGCAGCTGAGGTGCAAGCTTCTCCCACTCACAAGAAGGACATCACAAGCAGCAGTGGTGCAAGCTTCTCACACTCACAAGAACGACATCACAGGCAGCAGCAGTGCAAGCTTCTCACACTCACAAGGAGACCACAGGCAGCAGAGGTGCAAGCTTCTCACACTCGCAAGAACGACATCACAAGCAGCAGTGGTGCAAGTTTCCCTTACACACTCACAGCAGGTACTGTGCCAAGGCAGCAGCAGCAACAGAGCAAGAGTCCCTTACAAAGGACAGGAACAGCACAGAGATGCACAATTCAATCTTCTCATACTCACAGACAGCAGCGGTGCAAGCTTCTCACACTCACAAGAAGGACATCACAGCCAGCAGGTGTGCAAGCTTCTTACACTCACAAGGAGACCACAGGCAGCACAGGTGCAAGCTTCTCACACTCGCAAGAACGACATCACAAGCAGCAGTGGTGCAAGCTTCCCTTACACACTCACAGCAGGTACTGTGCCAAGGCAGCAGCAGCAACAGAGCAAGAGTCCCTTACAAAGAACAGGAACAGCACAGAGATGCACAATGCAATCTTCTCATACTCACAGGCAGCAGCGGTGCAAGCTTCTCACACTCACAAGAAGGACATCACAGCCAGCAGCTGTGCAAGCTTCTTACACTCACAAGGAGACCACAGGCAGCTGAGGTGCAAGCTTCTCCCACTCACAAGAAGGACATCACAAGCAGCAGTGGTGCAAGCTTCTCACACTCACAAGAACGACATCACAGGCAGCAGCAGTGCAAGCTTCTCACACTCACAAGGAGACCACAGGCAGCAGAGGTGCAAGCTTCTCACACTCGCAAGAACGACATCACAAGCAGCAGTGATGCAAGTTTCCCTTACACACTCACAGCAGGTACTGTGCCAAGGCAGCAGCAGCAACAGAGCAAGAGTCCCTTACAAAGGACAGGAACAGCACAGAGATGCACAATTCAATCTTCTCATACTCACAGACAGCAGCGGTGCAAGCTTCTCACACTCACAAGAAGGACATCACAGCCAGCAGCTGTGCAAGCTTCTTACACTCACAAGGAGACCACAGGCAGCAGAGGTGCAAGCTTCTCACACTCGCAAGAACGACATCACAAGCAGCAGTGGTGCAAGCTTCCCTTACACACTCACAGCAGGTACTGTGCCAAGCCAGCAGCAGCAACAGAGCAAGAGTCCCTTACAAAGAACTGGAACAGCACAGAGATGCACAATGCAATCTTTTCATACTCACAGGCAGCAGCGGTGCATGCCACCATTGCTACAATTACAATCTAACACACATAATTCCACTACACACCACATTAACACACTCCATAACACTTAGCAAAAATACATTACCATTTACAATGCCATTAGCTCAAACTCAAATAAATCCGAGCCCGATTGCATTTCTAATGCTTGTTTTTTTTAGATAATCAGTTGAACTAGATAATGAGTTTTTACTGTGTTGCTTGGCCCAGGCGGAAAGCTAACCAGTGACAGCTAATTACAACTGGTGCTCAGGAATTTGGTTCACATTCACCAGCTGATTCATATTAATTATTAATCCTTGTACGTGTGCATTTATTTTAGTTGTTTTGCGTAGTTACACACGAGACCTAGTGTCCTCTTCAGAACACTTTGTTACACTAGTGTGAGCACAGGTATGTGTAAATATATGGTTAAAACACTTAGGTTTTTCTGGACTCTGTTGCAGCTGAGCCTGGAGGTGTAATCGCTTCTGTGTCTGAAGTACAGGTTGGGGTAGAGCTTATTTCCCAGGGTATTGGGGTGGTGGTGGTTAATAAAGGAGAAGGAGCAGGCTTACCGCAAGGGTCGAAGGCCAGCTCTGAACACCTGCATCCCAAGGCGCAAGCCATCAGTTGAGATCCTTCCATGCCATGATCGAGGGATCAGTTGCATGAATTTGTTGTTTAAATTTTGGTAAAGAGTAAAGGGTGTTTGACCATGAATGATGTGAAAACAGCTACCACATGAATATAAGACTCGTGCTAAATTATGTCCTGCTCATAGTACAGTGGTTTCCATTGTTCTAGCTTTTTAATGCTAGATCCAGGGTGATTTTGAACTCTCAAAGTTTGTTGGTTGTTTTGAAAAGGCCAGTGTTAATTGAGTTGCAGCAGTGTACACTTGCCATGATTAGAAATGTTATGAGTTCCAGCCTGGGAATACTTGTAGGAATGACTATAAATACGTTGAGATTTGAAACCCTGGCTATTTCAGTGCATTTATTTGGGTGGGGAGGGAAAGTCAACTCAAAGTATAAGATAAACTGGGTAACTGCGCGTTTTTTTCATTTCCCAGGTAGTGAGTTGTGCGAATGATATCACCTTGTTCTAAGGGCATCAGTGCATGATTTGAAAAACAAAGACGGCACGGTACCAGCTCTCTCTTCTAAAGAAATTGACACCATTTTGTTGTGATGTATGACAAGTAGCTGAGGAGTATCCCTGAAGATTGTTTATTAGTCTTAGTTGCAGGATGGTATCTAAGTACAGCAGCCCCACCAGGAGCAGCCTGCCTTCTGCTCAACTCCAACTCCAACTGCCACAACTCACCTCATAGGCACCCAAACATTCCACTCATCATCACCACTCTAACATTCCATGATGCACATTCACACTGAATGAGCAGCTAGGAGCCAAGGTAACAGAGGAGATACATGAATTCCTAAGCAGACTATAACACATTTATTCTTAAGAAGTATGGTCACATCAGCCTCATCATGATGGAACTCCATTGTCTCATCCTGCCGGCCCGCACAATCTTTAAAACTGCGTGCATCGTTTAGAAAGACATCATGCCCAGCACCATGCTGATCTTGCTGACAGGCTCACCATCTCTTGTGGCTCTCAGCACACCCACAGCCAAGACACCATCAGATTGGAGACTTACAACGTGTAAAAAAGAAAAATAACAAGTCTGCAGGTTTTTTCCATCTAGCAACCCAGGATCAGAAATAACATCCTTGTATACATCAGGAGTGCCCCAACGCTGCTTTCAGTTAGAGTGGGAAATGCACCTCTTTATAGAACAATACATCACAATGCAGTACTTTTACTCTTCTGCTCCCAGAACCCAGCTATCTCACCTATTGCTTGTTGACCCTACACTTACCTTTGTCTTTGTACAGCACTCTGCTGCCTTTCAGTTAGGTTTGCAGCATTCAGATACCATATAATAACAATAACAATGTTTTTGATGGATACTTCTCATCACAGATTCCTCATCTTGTGAATGCCATCAGGAGCCATGGTTTATCTTTCTCGTGGACGCCTAGACCACCAAATGTACAGTTGTCAGGTGTTGCATGAGAAAAGCGGAGTCACCAGGAGCAGGTCTGTGTCTTCTGGCCCTTACCTATTTACTGGCAGGCAAGGTTTGACCCAAGTGTCCCATAGTGTGTCCATCGGGGGCTTCATTGAAAGAAAGATGCGGGTCTGTGGTGGCCTGCATGGGTTGCAGAACTTCGGCCAGGATATTGGTCTTGACCGCAACAGATGGGAGCTGCAGGTTTAACATTTTGGCATCCCGTCGGATAACCACTGCTGAAGAGGCTGATTCCTCTGTAGAACAACTAGGGGGGAATTCAGCTCAGTATCCGGAAAGGTGTCTAGCCCAATGTGCTCCTGAAGGTTGATATAAAAATTGTCAGCGGTATATAAATGGGGCACTTCATCTGCATCACCTCCAGTATCAACCGGATCATACTGACTGAGTTCAGAATCTGAGCCTAAAGGAATATGTAGCATTTGTGGATGTGTTCTGGGTAATGGCAGTGATTTGTGAGAGTCAGAATGTGGTTGGGCTTTCTGTGCCAAGGTCATGTTGGGTTCACCTCAGAGTCAGATAAAACAATAGGTTCCTCCTCTGGTGTTGGTGGTGGTGGTGTCAGCATCCACGCTGCTGTGACTGGCATGTATCATAGCTACAGGTTCGAAGTCTGGTTAGGAATCAGCCACGTCGTCGGGGCAGACCCTGAATTTGAGACAAGAGGTTCTGATGGTTTTGAGGATGGATCTGACAATGGTTTTGCGACAGGAGATCTCCTCGGATCCTTGGAGCTTGAAAGAGTGCCAGAGGGAGCCAAAACGGTGGCGAAGATGTGCAACATGACTTTCTTGAAAGCCTCTACAGAAAGAAAGGGACTGATGCCATGTGTAGGCATTGCAATTCTATGTGACTCTGATGTCACTTCTGGGGTGAGATGGATTTGACTCGGAACAGCACGACACCCCCTGCAGGCATGTTGGAGCAATACTAAAAAAAATCTATCGATCAAGTCTGGCCTCTGGGGGTATTCACAAGCTAAGGTATCATAGGCTACATAGAGCGTATCTCTGACAGAATATCGAGGCTGAAAATATCGACAGACAAAATATCGACGTTGGAATATCGAAGGCAAGTATATCGACACCCTATCTACAACATGGTAAGTACAAAAATATCGGGGAAAAAATATCGATGTTAAAAATATCGTAATTAAAAATATCGTTTTTTTAAAACAAATGTAAAATTAAGTAAATATATTTTAAACTTATGTTAAAATGTGTTATAATGTTTAAAATGAATAAATAATACATATTTACTATTAAACATTTAATTAAAATTAATAATTAAATATATAATATATACCTAAATAATTATAATATATACATTATTTCTTAAATAATTATAAAATATTAACAAATACTACAATTTAAAAATACATCAACACTCATAAAATAATAACATAAATAATAATAAATAATTATATTTAATAAATAACAATTAAATATACTTTCAATATTTTTAAAATTAATTAAATACAACATTATGTACCATCTTAAATACATAAATAAATATAAATAATATTGAATAGCATAAGGGTAAAAATTACTATTCAAACTCCAGAGGGTGCAACAGTAGATAAAGCGTTGGATAGTGTAAGTGTAAAAATTACTATTCCAACTCCAGTGAGTGCAACAGTAGGGAAAGCGTTGGATCGCGGGTATGTAAAAATGACTATTCCCACTCCAATGAGTACAACATTAGTGAAAGCGTTGGATAGCGTAAGAGTAAAAATTACTATTCCCACTCCAGAGAGTGCAACAGTAGGGAAAGCATTGGATAGAGAGTGGGTAAAAATTACTATTCCAACTCCAGTGAGTGGAACAGTAGAGAAAGCATTGGATAGCGGGTATGTAAAAATGACTAATCCCACTCCAATGAGTGCAACATTAGGGAAAACGTTGGATAGCGTAAGAGTAAAAATTACTATGCCAACTCCAAAGGGTGCAACAGTATGGAAAGAGTTGGATAGCGTAGATTGGCTAATTACTATTCCAACTACAGAGGGTGCAACAGTAGGGAAAACGTTGGATAGCGTAGGGGGAAAAATTACTATTCCCACTCCAGAGAGTGCAACAGTAGGGAAAGTGTTGGATAGCATAGGGAGAAAAATTACTATCCCCACTCCAATGAGTGCAACATTAGGGAAAGTGTTGGATAGCGTAAGGGTAAAAATTACTATTCCAACTCCAGTGAGTGGAACAGTAGGGAAAGCATTGGATAGCGTATGGGTAAAAAATAATATTCCAACTCCAAAGGGTGCAAGAGTATTGAAAGCGTTGGATAGAGTAGGTGGGAAAATTACTATTCCAACTCCAGAGGGTGCAACAGTAGGGAAAACATTGGCTAGCGTAGGGGGAAAAATTACTATTCCCACTCCAGAGAGTGCAACATTAGGGAAAGCGTTGGATAGCGTAAAAGTAAAAATTACTATTCCCACTCCAGAGAGTGCAACAGTAGAGAAAACGTTGGATAGCGGGTGGGTAAAAATTACTATTCCAACTCAAGTGAGTGGAACAGTAGGGAAAGCGTTGGATAGCGGGTATGTAAAAATTACTGTTCCCACTCCAATGAGTGCAACATTAGGGAAAACATTGGATAGCGTAAGAGTAATAATTACTATTCCCACTCCAGAGAGTGCAACAGTAGGGAAAACGTTGGATAACGGGTGGGTAAAAATTACTATTCCCACTCCAGTTAGTGGAACAGTAGGGAAAGCGTTGGATAGCGTATGGGTAAAAATTACTATTCTAACTCCAATGAGTGGAACAGTAGGGAAAGCGTTGGATAGCATATGGGTAAAAATTACTATTCCAACTTCAGAGGGTGCAACAGTAGGGAAAGCGTTGGATAGCGTAGGGAGAAAAATTACTATTCCAACTCCAAAGGGTTCAACAGTAGGGAATGCCAATTTATAAACATTTACCAAATATATTACACATAAAAAATTGTAATTATTTACAATTAAATTACTTCCCACCCTATTCCCCTATAAACCCACAACCCGCTCTGGTACAAAAACGTAACATTTAATAAAAATTAACATTAATTGCCAATTAAATAATTAATTTATCAAATAAAACAATTAATTGACAATTAATAATTACTATTAAATTACTTCCCACCCTATTCCCCTATAAACCCACAACCCACTCTTGTACTAAAACATAACATTTAATAATAATTAACATTAATTACCAATTAAATAATTAATTTATCAATTAAAATAATTAATTGCCAATTAATAATTAAATTAAAAAAATAATTAATTACAATTAAATTACTTCCCACCCTATTCCCCTATAAACCCACAACCCGCTCTGGTACGGAAACATAACATTTAATAAAATTAACATTAATTACAATTAAATAATTAATTTATCAATTAAAATAATTAATTACCAATTAATTATTACAATTAAAGTACTTCCCACCCTATTCCCCTATAAATCCACAACCCGCTCCGGTACTAAAACATATAATTTACTTAAAAATAAATTTATTAATATATAAAAATAATACACATATAATATAAATTAATTTATATACTTTACAAAAACATATAACACATACATAATAAAAATCTAAAAAATAATACAAATATCGATATTAATAACATCGAAATTAGTTACATCGATATATATGCTATCGATATTACTAACTTCGATATTACTTACATCGATATAAATGAATTCGATATTACTTACCTCAGGGTCGATATTCTGTCCTACGATATTCTTGACATCGATATTCTGTACCTTCGAAATTTTAAACACGATATTTTGGTAGGTCGAAATTTTCAACTCGATATTTTGACTGTGTACCACATAGAGCATCCACCAGAAACATCATTACCAAAGGTAAGTAACGTCTTGTTGTTCATTTGGTCAAGAAGGCGTTTAACATCTCCATGCGAGCTTGCTGTGCATAATTACTTGCTGTATAATTCTCTATGGGCACTTTGGAGACATTGTTCTTGCTTGCCAGCTGCCAAACTTCATCCATGATTACATTTTCTGATGAATTCTTCTAACCGCAAATTCCTCGCCTTTAGAATAATCCCCAGATACCAGACTGGATCCGAAAGCTTTTCACAGTAGTGCTCCTGCATGCCAGTAGTGGCATCATGCAGCTCCGTGTTGACTTTGTTCCACCCCAGAAATGGCAAAGTGGATGTGATATAGACACAACCCCTACTCACTGTCAGTACTGTTCTTTCTTTGCCTTCAGAAGCAGACCTGAACTCTTCTTTTTTTTTTCATTGTCATTTTACAAACTTTTTGCAAGATTGTTTCTCGAAGAAGCTTCAAACCAGTGTTCAATGGCACTATGGCCACTCTATTGACCCCAAGATTTACAGGAATTGTCGTAAACAAATATTCAGAGAAGTCGCAAAGATGTCAACGAGCCACCCAGTCTCGCTCCTGATCCTCTGAGGAGTTGCCACTACAATTGGTCCTGGTGCATCATGAATTCCCCTGATCATGAGTGACATTGCAACAAATCGAGGCATTTAGGAAGATCTCTTTATGCTTCTTTTGCACTCCCCCGGTTTTCTTTGGCATGTCTTTCAACCCCAAGGATCTGTTGAGGCCACCAGTCTGTTTACCACTGGCAGATCCATCCACTGAGCTGCCTGTGCTCTGGGAACCTGCTTCGAATTCCATACTGGCCGGTGCCGACTTCCTTTACGGCAGCAAAATCCGCACTAGTCCCTTCAACATCGGTATTAAAGCTGCAGGAAGATGCTTTACTGTATTGAGTGTCTGACTCCGGGTCAAACTCCTATTGTACTCGACCAAGGTTGCATATGGAATCCACATTGATGTGCCAGGTACCAATCCAAACTGATTCTGACAGAACACTCTCCCTGCCACACATTCGCCCTCAGAAGGTCTACCAGTTTTTTCATTCAGACTCTGATCAGAGTCTACCACTATTTGGAGATGGCAATGCTGATGATCGGATTGTATTATCCCTGCACTACGATGGCAACTATTTGCACATAGACCTGCAGGAGGCCAGTTTGATTGATTCATCCCCTGATACTGAGTTAATTTCTATCCCAGGGCCATCAACAGAGTAAAGTGCGTTCTTTGCTTTAGTCATTCGACGTGCAGTGGAGGTCTTGGATCTATAACTCTCATATGTGGAGGCTAAAACTAACTTCCTTACAGAGGTCTTGCAACCTGGACAGGTTACCTCTGAGTCCTTGTTCCCCTTTAAAAAAGTGCTGACTGATATATAATGATGGGCACATGGGCAAAGTCTTATTCATGCCCACCATTGAACAGGCAGCATGCCAGATGCCACTGATGGATACTGGGTGACCCTGATTTCTTGGCTCAGCATCCTACTCCTAAGAGGCTGGTGGTTCAAACTCAATCAGTGAGGTGATTCCTGACTCTTTCCCCATGATTCCTCTGGGCAGAGAATCAAAATTCGGAAACACAGCCAGCCTAGGTTCAAGCCAGTTGTTTGCTTGACTGATATATGCAGTGATACTGGAATTATGTTATTCTGCAGCATTTTCTGCACAATTATGGATTTGCCCCATTCGCTATGTAATCCATCATCAGTTGCATTAACCTCAGATTTTACCCTAAACATTATTTATAGCTCAATCAGGTCAAATGTTACTAAAACAGGGCGACACGTGTTCTTGTGCTGTATATGGCCGTTTTCAAGGGTTGACTGGCCATCTTTCAGTTACTTATTACTATATTTGGAACTTGTGGATGATGAAATTGTAGAACCGTCACATTTCTTTGGAAGTCCCCCAGCCTTACACATTTTCTAGAAACCATTGTATATTATTTGCCTGTAATACCAGGGATTTAATTTAGAAATGTACCTACCGTTGTTATTTAAATATACAGATTATATACCTAACTATTGTAGCACAGTTACAGTTTTTCTTCTCTTAAGGGATGGGTGGGACATCCTACATTTGTGAGACATTTTTAGAATTTTCACTGAATCTTGGAATTGCTGCTTCATGCTACCACATTTTCCAGTTCAGTAATGCATAGCCCAAACATTTATATGTTCTACATATGTTCACCCATTTAGTGAATTATCCATTTGTTCATTACATTCTGTCTGGGATTGTGCGCGAGTTGTATAACACGACGCAGTAGCGTAGCCAGACCTTTGGCTGCTCAGTGCAAGCCCAGCGGTTGCCACCCGCGGCGGCGTGTAAGAGCAGGGTTGGGGTGCTGGTTATTCCCAGGTGGCTACTGCCTGCGATGGCTTCAGTTTATGAGCGGGGGGAGGCCGCTGCCCCCAAAACTTGCGTCGCTCGTGGCGGTCCGCCCCCTCTTGCTACGTCACTGACACGACTATTGATAATAAGAAGGTATCTTGCATGTTCTGCAGCGCAGAGATATCCCTTCGGGGGTGATTCAGGCGCTATACAAGCCTATAAATAAATAAATCTGGTACATTCGTTGCTCCGACATTATCCTACATAACTAACCTACGTGCTAAATTTTGACACCGTGACGAATGCTACTACTTCCCAGACTGGTCACGATTCAATGTAGCCATGAGTCTGTGAGAGCGATGGCTTTTGGTTACATAATTGTGTCTGTTGCATTGTAACATAGTGCAGTAATCTCCTGTTGTGAAGAGTTGTCGATGGTCAACGGCAGTACATTAAGTGAAGCAGCCAAGGCCTGGTTAGTTTTCTTTTGAGAAGCAAATATTTATAGCATGATTTCTAATTATAGCTTTTTAATACAGCCGCAAATCTAGTCTAATAATGTCACTTAAACAAATATCACTATCTCCAGATTAACAATTTATACTTTACAACATAATAGAAATGCTAAGCATTTTTATTAAATAAGAAATAATGTGAAGAACAAAAGTTATAGTTTCATGGTATTTTTATGACCTGTATCAGGCCTGTGCTTTGAGATAACAATCTACAGAATTCACTGGAAGATGTTGTGATTGGCTGCCATGGTTACAAGTTAAAGTGTATTATAATAAAACATAAATATTTTATGAAAGAACTTTTGTTAAAGGGAAGTTAAGGTTGCAATCCAAAATCTAAAAAAACAATAGAGTTCTCTGGTTTTGGTTGGTTGTGAAACCATAATGCTCTCAAATACATTACTCAGTATTGTTCAGATTACATCATCAATGACATCACACATGAGTTAATAATGGGCTTCATTGGTGACATCAGAGAAGCCATAAACTATTAGACTTTTTGAACTAAGTTTGCTAAGAGGAGAAATAAAATGTTATTCTGTATCAAATCTTGCGAGAACATCTAGATGTTGACAGTGGTATGGAGGATGCTCCCAGGGGTACTAAGGGGCAGATTTACAAGCCCCTTGCGCCTCTTTTATGCCGCCGATGCGTCACTTTTGTGGCCCAGAAACGGCGCAAAGCCAGCGCCATGGTGCGGGGTACTTACAACGTGACGCATCTGGGAGATGCGTCACGTTGTAAAGCTCTGCGCCACATGTAGGCGTTCCTGCGCTGGGGGGGGGCGCGTTCCAGTGCAGGAACGCCTCCTAAAAGTGGCTGAGTGAAATCTACAAGATTTCACTCAATCACTTTTCAGGCCATGCTGCATCAAAACCCTGCGCCTGCTTGAAGCAGGCGTAAGGTTTGACGCAGCATGTTAGGGATAAGGCACCCCCGAGCCTTGCTGAAGCTGTGTCACGCTTGCGACGCAACTCCAGCAATGCGCCGCCTTTCCGATGGGGGATGCGACACGCATCTGCCCATCCGTGCACCACGGTGCGCCGCATTGTAAATGTGGCGCATCAGTGATGGTGCACGGGTGGGCAGATGCATCGCAACTCTTCTGGCGCATCCCTGCTGATTAACAGGGATGCACCAGAAGTAGTAAATCTGCCCCTAAGTGCAGAAAGCTGTTGTGTGCAATCTCTGATCATTGGCCTTGCCTGTGCCTGCTCCTACCATCCTCATAGCCCACTAGGCACTCTATTGGATGTGCTCCGACGACTCTGACCCTTACATTTATTTTTTACATTTCCCCTTATTCTGGATCTTCATTAGCATTTTCTGGCATCCTAAAATTAGAAATAGATTTAAAAAATGGGCATATCTACTGGTAAATCAAAAACTGGGGAAAGACTTACTAACTGAGTGTGTTTGACTTATTTTCGTAGAAAAGGGCGCAATGTTGCCCCCACATGGCCCCAGCAAAAAAAAAATTTGCAACAATTAATTGGAGACTAACCACTATAATTTGGGTTTTGGTTCATGTACCCTACTGTCAGTAGGTCCTTTTCCCTTTATTGTGAGTATTTCAAAATGAGCAGACAGATTTACATTAAACTAAAAATGATTCAAGTTGGTCCAGATGCTAACATCTTTACAAGTTTTGAATTTGGAAACATAAATGACAGTTAAAAATCTAAATATTGATTTAAAACAAATATTAAACAATGTTCGCTCTCCGGAGGGCCGAAGAAACGAGAGAGCACAGCTTCTTTATTGGCTTTCATACATTATGTTGAAAACAATATTAGCTGTATTTCTTTTGAAATCGAGGCAGCTAAAACTAATATAAAGATACTTGCGCCAATAAGTCTAAAGGAATCTGACGGCTGTGTTTGTACCCTGTCAGAAAGAGAAACCCCAGCAGGAAAAGCTGGCCAAAAGTGCAAATGGGAAAAAGAAATGACCTATGATGTAACGTTTTGAATGGGGGAAGTGGAATATAATAGAGAAACAAGCATATTAGCTTGAAAGAGAAAAGTGAAGAGAGGGCAAAGAATGCTTGAAACTTGAGGGACAGGAGATAAGAAGGGGGGAGGGATGGAGGGAGGAGGATCAGAGATGAAAGGCAGAAATCAATATGAGGCAAGAGAGACAGTATGTTGAGAGACAGCTGATAAATTTAAGAAGAAAAGAGGATAACTAGTAAAGTTAGGAAGAAAAAAAGGTAGGAAAGGAAACTTAAAGGGGGAGTGTTCTGAGGGCTTCTGCAGCTGTTGAACGGTCAACCTTTTTTAGGTCTTGCCTAGAGACTGCTTTAGCTGTGTGTTGTAAACGACTCATTATGAACAATACAATACATGGAGTGGGCTTTTGGTCAGCGCCTTGTGCATGTTTGCAAGGTTTTGTTGTTTATCTCAGTTCCCTACTCTTGATTCAATGACATTGCTCCCTATTCTTGTGCTTATCATGCCCTAGTGCATTTCGACCTCGCAATGTTTTCCCTTAATAGCATGAATCCATCCAGTGCTGATGTCAGACCTTACATTGCAGTGCATGTAAGGGACTATTTTCTGTCCCTTTCTATCTTATCCTCCACTACTCCCTCCTCTGTTTATTAACACCCACTCAACAGCTGCATGCCTACAAGCCTCTTAGCCGCTCGTGCTTTGAACACTGGTGGCACTATCGGAGGTGGGCTTCCTAATTTTTTTTAAATAATTTCAAGATGACTACCCTTGCATGGGCATGCACACATATGCACTGCATAAATCTTTGAATGCATGTTTTTACATTTTAAGAAATCACATTCTAAGATGGCTGCAGCAGGTGTAGTGCATCCACGGTGGCCATTTTATAACATATTTCCATAGGTCGACAGGGGGCATCCTTGAAGGACTTTACTTATACTTTAAGAAACTCCATTCAAAGATTTCCCCAACTGATGCATCCATCTTTGAATGGGGTTTCTTAAAATTTAAGACACTACATTCAACGGTGGCCATAACAAATGCGTGTCCATTTGCAATGGATATTTAGGCGAAAATAATAAGCATTGACATAGTCATATTTGTTCAACAGGCGAGATTTGAGAAATAAAAACAAAGATGCTTTTCTGCATGCTCTGGTTATTTAGTTGCAGCTGCTAGAATGAAGCCTGAGAAAAGTGGAACATTGCCAGTGTTGAAATTGCTTCTGGCGATATCCAGCCTTTGTGTATTTTTGCTGAGAAACAATCTGGTATTGCCAGAGATTTGTACTTTGTTTGTTTTTAGGTAGATTGCCTTATTGAGTTTTAAGGCTTGCTACATGATGCCTAATTATTTAAATATTCAGTGGGCTTCTAGCGGCAACCATTGATTATTAAGAAATGCTGCATTTAGTATTTTAATCATGTCTTGGTAGTGATGTCCATTATGTCAACTTGGGTGGTGTTATTTCCATGCCCGTAACCTCTCCTCAGTGAGCTGAAGACTCAAGCTTTAGGGACTTATGTGCCTAACTTTGCTTGTTATTTCATACAAAGTAGGTGTGCCTCAGTAGCAGTAGTCTGACTGGTCTGCCCTTCTTGCGGCAGTGATTGATTGTTCTAAAAATGGCTTGGTGACTTACATAATAGCACAAACAAGTTAACAATTGATGGAGTCCTACTCAGAGGGTGTGAATGTAACATGCCACTAACATGGTTCCAAGCTGGTCACATTGTGTACTGTGTGTCGTATTATTCCTATGGAAACATTCAAATTCTTAACAGTGGAACACATTCTGGCTTCTGCTGAAGGCAAAAATTATCATACACAGTTTGGCTTAAGCCCTAAGTGCTCCAATGACAACACAGTATTAGCCAGTCAGAAAATTTAGAATGCTAGCAATTGACATCTGACGGCTGCCTGGATTCTACAGTTCACTAAAATACACTAAAATTCTGAGGCAGAGATATTAAACGATTTCTGACATGTTGTTTGTCAAACTGTTGGGTGAGAGATTGAGCGGACATGTGCTTTTAGCCACCACATTAGTCGCGGCACTGACAGATTTAATTTTTTCCTTTTTAGCTTACTGTTCTCTCCCATCAGGTCTAAAATTGCTAGGTGGGCCACTAAAAGCCGTCTATGTCTTCCGCGAATTGTAGAAGTGCTCTACTAATTCCTATCACTGATATACTATTTTAAAAGGAACTAGCCCTGCTCTTCAGAGGTTATCAGTGGGAGAAAATCTCGTGCATTTTTTAATAAGAGGGCTAAATCCTACAATCCGATGGAGGCATGGACCTGGGTTACGGAGGAGCGTCCTCTGCGGGTCGAGGGCTGTGCCGTGGATTGGGGAGAGGCGAGGGGCGGGTAACACTGGTCCGTTCCCTCCGCTCCTCCGCCTCCCTGTAACCGCTCTGTATGCGCCATGATCTGAGGCGGGCTCGATCGGACTCCCCCCCGGGTCACACACGACAGTCCACCCAGGTAGAGGAGGGGGCATCGACTGGGAGGTGCTCAGGTTCATCTGGCCGGCAGGACGACGGAGTTGAAGCTTCCCGGCCCTCCATGAATAACCTTCCGGACACAGACCTCTCCCGTAGCCCGATGCTGCTGAGGGACCCTGCTTAAGCTGTCCTCTGCCCGCCGGGCTCTGCTCTGCGGCCAGACATGGCATGCAGTTCCTGATCTGTTTCTAACCTCCCGTTGATCTTTGTCATTAAGCATCCGCTCATGAGGAGGGGTCCTCCACGCTTCCCTATTCCCAGGCGTTTTAGTTTGGTTGTTCGCCCGGTATACTGGGTGTTATTGTTGATTGGGGGATGACAGATGCTTCTGTTCCTGAAGTGTAGGGTGGGGGTGAGGGCTGGGTTTTGGACGGTTTTGTCCAGTATGTTGTTCTATTGTGTATTGTTTTTTGTTTCAGCCATCACGGAATGCCACAAATCACCGGTGGGTGGAGCGGGCGTGTTCCCATGGTACGTATTCACATGTTCTGAGGCTCCCCCCCCCCCCCCCCCCCCCAGCGGCCCACCAAAAATGGAGGATGAATGCCTGGTTCCTTCAAGATAAAGATTTTAAGAAAGAGATTGGGAAGGATCTCAACCGATACTTAGACACCAATGAGGGGTTGGTGGCATCCCCGGGTACCCTGTGGGAGACGTGGAAGGTGACCGTTAGGGGCTTTGCAAAGTGGCAGCTTAAAATCCAGAGGCAAGCGCAGCTGCAGGAAATTACGGCCAAGGAAGTGCAGGCGCTTCGATTGGAGCAGCTTTTATCCATATCAGAGGACGCCTCCCAGGCTCGACAACTGGCCCTTATTCGGGGCGACATCAAGCAATTATCCTTGGATACGGCCAAGCTCCTCTGGCGGTCCTCGGTGGCAAGAGTCTACGGCTGGGGGGGACAAGAATGGGATGATACTGCACAGGCTGGCCACGTACCCCAGGGCGAACCGCATCATTCCGGAAGTGGTCCACACAGCTGGAGTGGTGCACCGTGCTCCTATGGCAATGGCAAATACTTTTGCTGCGTACTATCGGCAATTGCACACTGTACGGACCCCCGGGCTGACCGTCGCTGCTCTCCTTGACCGGGGTGGAGTGCGCCTTCCTACGTTGGAATAGGCGGCCCAGAAGGACCTAGAGCCCCCATCTCCTTGAAAGAGATTGAGGAAGCGATCAACCTGGTCCCCCCGGGTAAGACCCTGGGCCCGGACGGCCTGCCACAGAAATACTATGCGGCCTATCGAGGCACTTTGGTCCCCCACCTAGCAAACTTGTTTAAAGAAGCTGTAGACCATGGATCGTTTCCGCCGGAGACGGACAACGCCCCCATTGTGATTATCCCGAGATCCCAGCCTCCCTCCCGCTCGTGTGCTGAGTACCGCCCCATATCCCTAATTAACACCGAAATCAAACTCTATGCCACCATTCTGGCCCAGCGGCTGAAACACTATTTGGCCTTATTGGTGCACCCGGATCAATGTGGATTCATGCCGCAGCAGGGGACCCGCCATTGTCTACGAAGATTGCAGTCGGCCCTGGCACACCGGCACCTGATAACCCCTTACTTGGCACTCCTGTCCATAGACTTTGAAAAAAACTTTGATTCCGTGGACTGGGAGTATCTACTGGGTGTATTGGCCGAGATGGGGTTTGGGACCCACTTTCGTTCTCTGGTTCGAGTCCTCTGTGCCCATCCGAGAGTGTGAGTCCTGGTCAACGGGGTGATGTCGAAGGCCTTTCCTATCGCCAGGGGCACTAGGCAGGGATGTCCCCTTTCTACCTTGCTATTCGCCCTGGCGATGGAACCCTTGGCGTCCCTGGTGCGGGCTGAGGATCGCCTCCGTGGATGGGAATGGCCGCATACGGACACGGACAAGATTGTGCTGTACGCGGATTATGTGCTTGTTTTCCTGTTCTACCTCGCCTCCTGCGGGCCACAGTGCCTCCGAATCTTGCACGATTTTGAGCGGGCCGCAGGGCTGCGGCTTAACCCCGGAAAGTCTGTGCTCGTCCCCCTGCATCTCTCTAGAGAGTGCTTCGAGTGGCTGTCCACCATACTGCTCCGGAGGCTGTCCTTTAAGTAGCTGGGAATCTGGATCACCCTTCTTCCCAAACTGGGCTGGTCCCTCAACGTGGCCCCCATGCTTAAGAAGGCTAAAGAGGACCTCCTTAAATGGAGGGAGCTGCCTCTGAACCCCCTGGGGAGTGTGGCTTTGTTTAAAATGATGATCCTCCCCAGGTTCCTTTATGTCCTCCAGAACACCCCCTTCTGCTATTCCAAGGTCTGGTAAAGGAACTGGACAGTCTAATCACAAAGTTGCTCTGGAGTGGTGGAAGGGCCCGGGTGGCTTTGTCTGTCTCTCACATTCCCTCTTATGAGGGCGGCATGAGAACAACACAACTATATCTGTACTTTCTGGCGGTACGCCTATTAGTGATGCACGATTGGTTTAATGGGGGCTGGTCGGACCCTGCCTATAGGCTTGAACTGAGCGAACTGGGGATATCGGGCGTCCAAGCCATGCTATATGGGGAACCCATTTCTGAGTCGACTTCCTGAGGTGACGCGCTCAGTGCTGTTAGCATGGCGGGCCTCGCTCCGACACACAGGGTGGTCGAGGAAGCTGACCCAGGGCACCCCCTTTTGGCAGGGGGCCTGGCTTCGGGAAGTCAGCAGGTTGAGGGGTTTCAAACCATGGGACCTTATTGGTATCTCCCAATTAGGGGACGTGTGGCAAAGAGGTCAGATGTTGTCCTTCCGGGAGCTCCAAACCCGTTACTCTGTACACTCCTCTCAACACTATAAATATCTGCAGTTGAGACATGCCCTCCTCACACACATCACAGGCGACACGAGGCTCCCTGAATACAGCCCCACTGAGACTCAGACGCTGTTAGGCGACTTGGGTAGGGGGGTCTCCCAAATTTACCGTACTCTAGTCAATAACACTCCCACATCGCTAGACACGTTGAGGGATCAATGGGTGGGCCCTCTTGACGATGTGGACTGGCGCAATGCCCTTAGGGCCCCTAGAATAGTTCCTGTCTCTGCCAAACTCTAGCTGATTCAGTTATACTACCTACATGCAGCGTACCTCACCCCCCCTGCGCCTGCAGCGAGCGGGGTTGCGCCCAGATGTGTTGTGCACGCGATGCAAGCATGTCCCGGCCGACTTCCTCCACATGGTTTGGTCGTGCCCCGGCTTGGGGAGGTTCTGGGGTTCCATTGAGGGAGAATTAACGTAGATGCTAGGCTGGGATGTTCCCCATGATTCGCGTCACTCCTTGTTGGGAATCACTGACGGACTGGATGGGTTCAAGTCTGATAAGTTGTTTTACAACACGGCTATGATGGTGGCCAAGAGGACATTGCAGCGGCCTAGATAAGCCCTAATTCTCCCACCCTGGAGAAGTGGCGAAGAGTGGTGGACTGGTGTGCGACCCAAGAGAAAGCCATGTTTACAGCGAAGGGGCGTGCCAAGAAATGCCGTGGAGTGTGGGGGAAGTGGCTGGGGGCTGTGGAAGGTCCTGATTGACCGGATTCCAGCTTTTACCAGGGGTTTTTAAAGGGATCTTGATTGGGGGGTATAACGATGAAGTGAATGAACTTATATTTGTGATTTCCGTGCTCTGGTTGATTTGTTTTTCTCTGTTTTTAAAATCAATAAAATTTGCTTATCAAAAAAGAGGGCTACATCCTACAATACAGCAAAAAAAATGGGAATCAATAAAACGTATATTACAATTAAAGTACAGGGTTTCACTCTAGCTAAAATAAAATATTCACAAACCAGAATTTTACAATCACATTTCTTACTACTGATATATAATTGTGGATAATCTACATGCACGTGAAGTAAAATTGTGGTATCTAATCTACATTCATTTTAAATTAGTTTCCCTGAAAAAGATTCTTGTAAATTCATTTTAGATGCACTGTCAGAGTATTTCTCTAATGTTCTCACAAATTGAACTGGCAGGGAACGTTGTCACAAACCAATTTCCTTGTACTGATAGGAAAACGTCAAACTAGGTAGGCGCTGCTTAACAGAAACGGACTTAAAGATGGTTTCCGAAATTTGCATCTGCCACACATGGATTCAGTTGATCAACGACGAGCCCATGATTAAAGTACCTCTTGCTGTGTTGCTGTCTCTGTTCGATGGAAATGTTTTGGTATAGCTGTGCAGGTAATTGGTAGCTTTTCTCTTCATAAGTGAAGCATTGAAATGGATTCCTTGTCTTTATTGCGGCAGCTGGTTGCATTTCTCTTGACAGAAATTCGCCTCACGACTAGCATTGTATTGATTTACAACAAACCTAAGGAAGACGGGAAATCATTTGCCAAAGCTTTTGTAAATTCTGTTTATCATATTGCATATGAAAAAAGACAAATTTCAAATGATTTATTGGATTTGAAATGTAGTTATCTCAATGAGCGACACTGGCTCGTTGGACTTTGGCCCAGACTCCAGCTCACAGATAGAGCCTAATTTCCCTGAGGGTTACTTGGTTCACCTTTGGCAGCTGGGCAGATCAGAAAGTCACTCCATAGAGAAAAGAGATACGGGTGTTATGTGCAACAAGGAACCAAACATCAATACAGTTAAGAAATAAAGAACACAGAGGTCCACGCTAGGTTTAATTAAAAAGATAAACATAGCTGATTGGTATGCGTAAGCACTTTTAATGGCAAAATGTAAGAATGTGTTATGTACAGTACTGCTGGCCTATAAATATAATGTTTCCAACATACGTCACCTGATATAGAACCAGCTAAAGTGTCTTCGATACAGTACTACTGTTTACCCACTTGGAACTTGTTTGTACTATTCCACATGTTTTTCTCCTATGTTAGCATACAGTATGAGCTAGCATCGGGACTGCCATTCTTTACGCCTTCACCCCTCTAGTAGTTAGCATTATGCGTTTAAAAGGATCCTTGAGTTCGTGTCTTTCTAGATGTATGCAGATATTCTAGCTTCATGCTGCTTACCTGTCTCAGTTGTGACCTAGACCTGGAAAGTATCCAGTAGTCTAAGCGACTATCCTTCGGAGCCAGAATGTCGAGTGATTCTACTGTTTAACCAACACTGCATGTCCTCAAATGATCTAGTTGAGGTGACACCATAAAAGTAGCTTAGCAGTTCAAAAATCCCTTACCCCTTTTTTTTCCGTCCTCCACTTTACGGATCACTGTGAACTTTCCGAAAAGTTGCTTAGGCGGATGTCGTTTTTTGGGGATTTTAGTGAAGATTTATAAACTGCACCAAAGTTAATAGCAAACCAGAAAGAGGATCTTCCTATAGTAAGTAGGTCTGTGTAGTGTGGACCTATATTGCAATCACAGGGTGTTCTGGTGATATATCTAAACCACGATGCCAAAAGCTGAGTGGTTCGTAAATGTCACCTGAACCTCTCTTTGGCAATATATGACCATATTACACGTTGCTCGTTATGAATGTTTTATATTACATGATTTATTGGTTTTATTACTCTTTTGAACGATTTAGAGCATTTGAGAATTATCTGTGTAGTATTCATTGTTTACCAGAGGCTTCATATATGTCTGTTAATGTTTTGAGTAACGTGTGTTTTTGTTAGGAAAAATGTGCTAATATTTGAATTGAGTTTTAAACGACCATGTGTATTATTATAAATCAAGTTTGAAATGCGAAGCTCATTGTGAGGAAATTAAGAACATGCAGTTTAAAATGGGCTTTTCTTTTGTAGCACATTGACACTATTAAGTAGTTTTCACGAGACATATAAAGAAAGAAACAAAGTGCAGTGTGGGGCAGTGTAACTTTTTGCTGACTGGGCTGTGCGTTTGCAATGTTTATTTCCACACAGTAGGGAAAAAAATAATCGATGAACACTTGCATTAAGGTGAGTCTGCAATGGTGAGCTTGTCTGGTGTTGTGATTAATGGCTCTGAGGGTAGCACTGTCATTGTAAACACATTTATATGTTACCAGCAGTGAAAGAAAGATGAAATGCTGTGTTTAATTCATTTGTGTGTATATTTGAAGTGTATTGTAAATGAAAAACTACACGAAGGTCCTAGCGCATTCTATGGCAGAGATACTCCATTAAATACCGTTATAATACACAGTAGAGATCCGTAGTGCCAAAAACATATGACCCGATAGCCAGTCTCATTCCATGATACAAGGATGGATGTCCACTGCTCTCTCGCGAATCTTATGTTTTAAAGATAGTGGGGCACTGAGGTTAGACTGAATGGCACAAGGTATTCATTTGGCTGTGACAATCTGTGGCCCTTTGTGCAAGGCTGGAGGGCTCAGTGTTTTTAGCACAAGTGGCTGCTTCTCTGCTTTGTCATGGGCACCCATTGGAGCCACTAGATCAGTTGTGACTTGGCAACTGGTATTTAGAGTCTGCGCTCAACTGTGACTTAAAAGTTTGAAATGCAATGTCTACATTAATGTTTGAAGACGTTTCAGATTCAGGCCAAGCAGCCACAGCCGTAGCTCATTTCTTTACGATCTAAGGTATAGAGGGAAAGCATTTGTGTGGAAAGAGGCAGCTATAAATGCCAACAGTCAGGGATGGTATGATTTGGTAAGGTTATCTGTTCTTACCAGACTCCTAGTACTGGAGTGCTCTCTGAAGGTCCTCAACTCTATTGGTAATGCCAAGCTTACAAACATATATACTTGTAAAAGGTTTTGGGTCAGTTCTGGCTAGCAGGGTTGCAAGACTGTAAGACCATCTTGGATTCTAGGTATCTCACTTCCTTGGGATGACCGCCACAACTCCAGGGCCTTTCATCCCATCCTCACTTCCTGGCCAGGAGCCTGTTGCTGTCTGCACCAGACATACACCATCCTCTTCTTCTAGGCTTACAGCTCCAGGCTGTCTTCTGGATCTTTGACTTGTTTCCAACCATTGTCACCACTTTTGAAGGACAGCAAGGCTATCCCACCTCCCCCCCCATCTAGGTGGTCCTACCCATGTATCACATTCCAGGATAGAAGGGGGCACCTGGGTCTAAAAAGAGGAAGGTTGGGTGTAGGATTAGAGATTGAGAAAACACTAGTTTGCAGCAGGATGGGTTTTATAAGACCTGGACTGGACTCTCTGAGATTCAGTATGGTACAGTGTCACAACGGCACAATATAACTCGGTGTCAAGTGAGGATCCTGAAGACAGTAAGTATCAGATAACGCAGGAAACGTTCTTATAGCAGGCTAGTGCTATAGAAACACTTGAGGTGGCTTACCTGTTGCGAGGTGAAGAGTCAGTTTGAAAGTGATGGCTTCTTTTCCAGCCCTTGTGCATGGTATCAATGATAGGACCTGTTGCCCGTCATCTTGATAAAGACTGTGCACTTCTTCCCTGATGAGTCCGTTGGCCCCTGTACTTGAAATTCCCCATGAGCCTGTGTTACCGCCACCACCTGTCAGCAGTGGATTTCATACCTTCATGTCAGACGTTGCACAGGCATACAAATCCCTCCCAGATTAACCAGTTTAGGTTAAATGTATCTCTGCTGTATGTTCCTCAAGACTACAGCACATTTTGCCATTCTCTCAAATGAAAATTGAAAGATATTTTTGATATGTACTTAGTAGCAATTCCGTTAATTTTTGTTTACTTTCTCATTGTTTTTTACATTCTGATTTATTCTTCTCTTTGTAAGATTTGGGATGCTGTAGATACCGGTACCTGTTTGAAGACTTACTCCTGCCACAGTAGTGCTGTTCGGGATGCCATTTGGTCACTGTGTGGAAGAAATATTCTCAGTGGTGGCTTTGATTCCGCCCTCTACTTGACAGACATTGAAACTGGTAGGCACCCAACTATTGCTAGTGCTACTTAAAATCTAGAATTTCAGATAATGTGCTTTTACTATTGGCAGCTCAAATGTTGGAAAAGTTACTTTATTCGATATTTTGTCACAATCTACATTGTTTTCTTTCTTAATACGGAATATCCTCAATTGATTGTTCACACCAACCAATAATTTGGTTTTCAAGATTTGTTTCACATTTGATTTAATTTGGTTTTGGTATTGGTATTGCTGGAAATGTTCACTTTACATTGACCAACTCCTGTAGAGTATTAAAAGAGAGGTAGTCAAGGTTGCCTTTTGGCACTCCAGCTGACCCACCGCTTTGGAGTGGTAATGTGAGTGTTAGGACACGTCTCTTGGCTTCCTTATTTAACTTTTTTGTAATGATTTATAATATCACTTGCAATCCTGTGATGTGAATTGCCATACTGCTAGACCAAATTAGTCACACATGCCTTTTCTGTGTAGACACTGATCGGGAAACAACCTTTACAATGCAACTTTTACATCGCACTACCATTACAACGCAGTTATAACATCGCAACATCCTTTACATCGCATGTCATTACAACACAGGCATTACATCGCATGTCACTACAACACATACCATTACAACGCATGCCACTACAACGAAGGCATTACATCGCAAGACATTACAACGCATACCATTACAATGCATAATACCCTTACACTATCCAACACTTACCCTACTGTTGCACTCACTGGAGTTAGAATAGTAATTATTACCCCTACACTATCCAACACATACCTTAAATGTGATGTAATGTTATGCATTGTAATGGTATGGGTTGATATGTAAAATGCGATGTAATGGGATGCGTTGTAAAGGTAGTTTCTAAAAATGCGTTGTAGTGGCATGCAATGTAAAATCAAGCGATGTAAAGGATGTTGCGATGTAAAAACTGTGTTGTAAAGGCATGTGTTGTAACGTCATACAACCACACTGATCTGTCATTTTCTAGAACGGACATCTTTGTCCATAGGCTGCTACCCACATTCGAAGTCTATTATGCTTTCAAGAAAATGAAACCTCACAAGGTCATTTTTAGGTTGCCATTACTGTCAGCACTACCTCAAGTCTTCAATTATTCAAAGAAGTACAATCAAAAACACGGAAAGAGCTAATGGGCTTTAGGTCAGCCCTTTTCAGCCATTGATTTGTATGTGTTTCTCATGGTTTGCCGTTGCTTGGATGGGCTGTCTATCAAGGCTATGGCATTTCATGGATTTGTTACAATGTTTTATTTAAGTTCCCATTAGGTTTTGAGGATGGGGCTCAAGTAGAACTTTGGTTATTCATAGAGCCAGTGACTGTTCTTAGATGTATTGACTTTGCTTTCACAACACCTTAATTGCAAGTAAATGACATTATGTTTAGCTGTTTGGATGTTTACTGCCCAAGTTGTTGCTTCATTATGCGATCTTCTCGTAAGTCAGCTGGGAGCAAATCACTTAACTTACAAAATAGGCCCCCTAACAAAAACAAATGCATCTATTGGCTTTGCCAATGCTCATTGGCAGAGGGTCATGGTTTGCTCAAATGAATAATAGCACCTTATCTCCAATGCTGTAACAATGTGATGTCACTAATATAATGTAGTTATAGTGAGGTCAGTAGTGGAATGTTGTGTTTAGAATAGGTTCTAGTCGATTTCAGTGAATGAAGGTCAAGAAATGAAGACCACACATTTATGATGCCTGCTGTTGTGTTACCAATAAAGCAAATGTGTTAAAGCTCCTGAACTTATGGTATATTCTCTGAGTTTACATGATCTGTTTGCCTCAGTTTGGCAGCGATTTTTAATAACAGCGACAAGTGCACAGAAGACAAACCACAAAGAGAACAAAGGAAGCAACATGCTTTCAAGAACATACATGTGAGAAGCAAGACACTTCTGGTAGGAACTAAAGGCTTCACAGAAGTATTTAATGGTGAATGTTGTGTACAATAAAATATTAAGTATAGAAGGAACTCAGTTCACAAATAAATGCAAACATCAAACTTATCATGGCATTGCTATAACTGTAATCTTGCACATGCTCAAGACAAAGATCAAAAAATAAAGGAAAGACTTTAGCTGTGGCCGTCTTAAAATCAGTCGTGAAACAATGTGAGATTTCATAAAAAAAATGCAGGCTATTTCCTTAGCAACTGTTCTCATCAACTTGAAAAAGCGGAACATCTGCCCGGACTCACCCTTTCAACAAACATCCACTGCATTTGAGCAAGATTGGATGACCAGGCATCTAAATATTGCTTTTAACCAGTATTTTCGAAAGACTACTAGATAGGGACAGATAAAAATGGCGTGAATTAATGACTCAGAAGCCTCCCCACACAGACAGCACAATCGATCTGGACCTATCACAAGTCTGCTGTACAAAAAATCTTTTAGGGGGGGTTAGCCCAAAGCGATATCTCACCAGGGCTATTTTCCGCTGGAGTTGTCATGGGGCTGCTTCAAATAGTGAACGACCACCAACATGTCATAAAGAGTATCCTCGTGGTTAGCGTGAGATTTCTTACTCAAGTCCTCACGATCCAATTTGGTGAATACAAATGTTGCTTGTTTATTCAAGAATTTTGCAAAAAGTTTATCTGGAAATCCTGTGCTTCAAAAGTCCAAGGCTTCTAAATTCTTTAAAGATCTTTCCAAAGAAATCGACCTCATGCAGCTGGCTTTCATTATGGCAACCCATAGGTGGAACACCAGAGTTTTTCCCTCTGCCCTTCTTAATTTGTTGCCGTACAAAAGAAATCTGGCTTGAAGAAGTAATTTACACTTCACCAGATCGAATGCCAGTCTTAGCTGTGATTTCAAGCCTTCACAAGGCTAAATACATAGCTATAGGTGTTACATTGTATTGTCTCCAGCTAATCCCCTAGTTTGTCTTTAAAGACATTCATGCCGTACATATGTTTGGCAAATATGTTTACTGTGCATAACTTTGTGGAGTTGACTTGTATCAGAATAGGAGAGATTCTTTATTTGACGTCAAAAAGAATTTGCTGAGTTGCCGATTTATGTTTTGTGTGGCGAGGACCGACCTCTTTCATCAAACCATCAAATATTTGTAGCTTGTGATTCTCTCAAGATATTCATTGCCAATCAACCAGTGATCCTTCTTCTTTATTCTTGTCTCAAAGACTACAACCTTTGGGAGAAGGACAAAGGTTACATTGGTTTTGATCTTGTTAGCCCCGCAAATCTTTCTATATTGTCCAGTTGCCATTGGGGTTCAATTCCAGTTTGGCCTAACAGGTGGTTATCATTGGCGGAAAGCTTAGGTAGGCAGGCTCTTGTTGACAGGGGGGGCATTACTGTTATTGGCCAGTTATAGATTAAAATGTGGAGGCACCAATAAACAACCCTCCTTTAATTCCTTGTTCGTGAGAATTTGTCCTGTGGTAATCCACTGGGATGTTAATCTAATCTTCACCGATGTGTTAGAGTATAGGTTGATGATTATATTCAGCAATGGCTGGGGAATACCCCATTTGGTAAGTTTTGCCCACAACTTACCTCTGTTAACATTGTCGGAAGCCGTTGTAAAGTCTATGAAAATGACTTTACTGTTAAACCAAAATTTCAGCCTAATTGGTTGCTTTTCCTCTTTGCCTTTTTGTATGTCCCACCGTTTTTTCTGATAAGATATCCAGAGTTGTTTAACTTGTGTTCCTAAGGCTTGGTCAACATGACTGTGCTTCCAGTGCCTCATAGTTAAATAAAGCACTATCTTTAGGTTCTAAATGATCACTAGCGGTTGATCCAGGGATGTATGACTTGCCTTTGGTAAGAAGTGATAGAACTGTCTGATGTTTTGGAGCCCCTTGGATTAACTCTGTAATGAGGTGAGACTATCTATTAATAAATGAAGAGGAATCCTTCTCTTCATTTAAATGACTCTGAATACATTGCTGCACCCCTCCAGCAACTCCCCTGTCTGTGGTATGTGCCATTTAAGTTTCTTAGTTGGTTACATGACAGCAAGAGATCTTAATATTCTTTGGATCACATAGAACTCTTAATCACAAGATATGATAACTTTTTGCAAAAAACAGTCATTTAGAAGAATGGGAATGATTACGATCGACCAGTCAAGTTTCGCAGGCCAAGGTTGTGTAACTCATTGAATAAGATTTTCCCTTTTTTGTCAATCTTAATGTCGGCAACTGTGGCCAGTGGAATATTCCAGTATATATCAACTATATCATGCAATTCAAGCTCCCTGTCACCTTTAAATAGGAAACAATTGAAGTCACCTGTAAAAACCCACATTGTATTTGGGTTATTACTCATAATCTGCTGAATGGCTATGATCGATTTTTCTGTGGTTTTTTTTTTTTCTTACATTTCTTATATTTTTTAGGGTTAACATAGATGTTACATATTTTTATGGGATTTCGATTAGTGATCAATTGAGACTTTAAGTGCCTAGAATATTTTAATTACAAAATTAAGAAATCCTTTAGCCTTAGTTGGAGTTCTATTGTATCCACTTATGGATATACATGGCAAGCCCACCAGATGGGTGGCCACCACAGTTAGATGTAATAGTTGGGGAGGAAAAACTTTGTAAAATCCTCCAGTGGTAGCGACTCCATAATCCGTGTTTCCTCTAGGCAAATAATGTTGTTCATTTTTAGCTCTGGTAGCATCTCTGGCTTATGTAAGGCTGCTTTGAGCCCTGTGATGTTCCAGCTGCCCAGGGCTGCATAACTGACTGGCATTTGAGTGTAAAAAAGAAGTCAGAATCTGTTTTGCAATACTCCAGGAAGCCTGCTCCAGTCTTCCTTTGCGGCAGCCTTGAAGGGGGAGACTCCATGACATCTCAACATTAGCCAGTGTTACAGAGATTTTCAAATTCAAGTCAAGCTGCTGATTTGCTTCCTCTGCAATCACACCTTGAAAAACACAGTGCTTGGTGGAAATGTTTTCATCCTGCTCCATGTTCTAACCCTATGCCGAGCACTGGAGTCATGCACTTGAAGAAATACTGCTGGATATCTATTTGAGGAGAACAGTTAATTTGGTGCCCCATTCTGCAAGCTGACTGCAATTGTCATTCAAGGATGTAACAGCGTTGCTGTTTGTGAATGTGGCCACTGTTCTCTCATTGCTTTTTCCTTCTAGGGGAGGCTTAAATGCAATCATTTCTATATCATTCGAGCAGATCGAGTTAAGTAGAGGGAGGAGTCTGCAGAGTTTTAAGATATTGCTTCTATTTAATATCTCCTCCCGCCCTCTGTACCGGTATTCTCGATATAGAACTACGTCAGTTTTCTTGCTTATATCAGCCAAATTTGATGTACTATTCATTACTACAACATCTGTTGCCATGGTTGTCCCATCAGGTGTCATTAAGTTATACTCACCATTGTCAGACTTCTTGCGCCCCTAGTCTTAGACTCCAAGGTCTGCATCTTCCTTGGCGACCTAAATTTCCACATCGACGACCCCAACATTAAAAACACATACACCTCCTCGACAGTCTGAGCAGCCTTGGATTGGCCCAGATCGTCCATGACCCTACACACACCACAGGACATATGCAATACCCAATTTTCACCTCCAACAACCACGTCAAATACAGCCATGTCACAGAACTCACAAGGACTGATTACTCCATTGTCCACTTTAGCATCTCCAACCCCCCGCACTGCCACCCTAAGATGACCAACGATCCCCACAGGAGCTGGAACAAAGTCTCAGAGACCAGCTGGGCGAATGCCCGCCACACTCCAACCCTAAGAGCGTGACTTAAAGGGCAAGTTGGCTTGCCTCTTGATCAGAGCATCAGAGACAGATTGGCCATTTTGCTTTTTCCAAAATTCCTCACATTCTACTTGAATGTTGTGCCTGAGATCAGACCTGCAAGGATGGAGTTTGAGCTTGCCAACATGGATGCCTACATTGTGGCTGAACTCGAGGAGTTCTGCAAGGAGAGAGGACTTCTAGCCATAAGAGACACCAGAAAGTTGGGGCTCCAAAAAGTGCTAAGGGCCTGGGCGGAAGTCTGCCAGTAACTGGCTACAGCAACGGAAGGGGATAATGAAATAGAAGGGCAAGGAGAGGACCTGAGTGCTGGCCCTGAAATGCAGCACACAGAGAAGGGGATGTATTGTTTCCAAAAGTAGAGAGCCAAGAGCAGTGTGTCCTCCGAACGTTTGTCCTCAGCGGAGCTGGCGGACAGGAAAGCTGATAGGGAGTTCAGTCTGCAGATGGCCAAGCTTGAGATGGAGGAAAAAGAAACTGACCACAGAAGCGGACAACCTCAGGGAGGGTATGGATACCAACCAGCGCCAGGCCCTAGTGCTCCTCGACCTCTCTGCCGCCTTTGATACTGTGGATCATACCATTCTGCTGTCCCGTATCAAGGCGGCGGGGATCGGGGGTACCGCTCTGGTCTGGCTTTCCTCCTTCCTGAGGGACCGCACCCAGGCCGTCCGCCTGGGCGACTTTACAGCGGACGTCCGGAAAGTTCAATGCGGGGTCCCCCAAGGTTCTTCCCTTTCCCCCCTCTTATTCAATCTGTACGTTGCCCCGCTTATCTTTTCTCTTCAACAGATGGAGGTCGCCGTTTTTAATTACGCGGACGACCTCCAGCTGGTTTTCAATCTATCCTCTTCTCCCTCCTCTATCTTAAACTTTCAATCTGTTATGCTCCACATCAGGGACTGGATGAACCACAATCACCTCAAACTCAACCCCGACAAGACCGAACTGGTGTTGACGGGTGGTTCATCCAGCCCCTGGTCTCCCCTCTTCTGGCCCCCCTCCCTTGGCCCTTCTCCTGTACCCTCTTCCTCTGTTGAAACCCTGGGCATAAAACTCAACTCTCAACTCACCCTTCACTCCCAGGTTAGCTCTGTGGTGTCTTCTTCTTTTCTTGCACTGCGCACTATACGCAGGGTGTCCCGTTTCTTTACTTTTTCCGCTCTCAAACTTATTATTTTGGCCATGGTAGTATCCCGCCTGGACTACGGCAACGCCCTATATGCTGGCATCCCCGCATATAGCTTGCGCCGCCTACAACTGATACAGAACCAGGCGGCCCGCCTGGCCTTCAAACTTCCAAAATTTCACCACTCTACCCCTCTTCTAAAAACGCTACATTGGCTCCCTGTGCTGGCCGGGGTCCAATTTAAGCTCGCCTCTATCACCTTCTTGGCACGCCAGGACATGGCACCTGCATTTATCTCTTCTGAGATCACTCCCTACGTTCCCACCAGGGAACTCCGCTCGTCCTCCCAGTCCCTCCTCACTGTCCCACGCTACCGGAGAAAGAAGTGGGGAGGCTCAAAATTTGCCACTCTTGCCCCGATCCTCTGGAATTCCCTTCCCCTCGAACTCCGCTCCATCACTCTGTACCCCCAATTTCGAAAACATCTCAAGACCTTCTTGTTCAAGAAGTTCCTTGAGTAACACGCCATCACCCCCCCTTGCTTTCTAGCCCTGGACCATGTTAGCATTAGCGCCAAGAAACCGTTGGTAGACGTGCGCTCTATAAATAATTTTAAACTTAAACTTAAACTTAAACTTAAGCGGAGAAAAAGAAGCCTGAGGCTAAGAGAGACTTGGCAAAGGAAAAGGTTGAGGCTGAGAGAGCCATGAAGGAAAAGAGATCAGCTATGGAGGAGCGTAGGATGGTCCATGATCTAAGTCTCGGAGAGCTGGACATCAGAGCTAAGCAAGTGGACTCCAGCTATAATGGTGGGTGCATACCCACAGTGCCCTTTGGAGACAAGAGGATCCACATTTCAAAGGATCTGATGCCTAACTTTGTTGTGGGAGATGACATTGACAAGTGGTTTGAAGCCTATGAGATTGCGCTTGAGATTAAACTGGTCCCCGAGGGGGATTCCGTGGCTAGTCTCTGGAGGCACATACCTAGTGAAGGGAAGAGTGCTCTGCTAGCCCTACAGAAGGGGCACAGGATGAGGTTTTCTCCTATGAAGAACACTCTTGTGTGGAAGTATGGCTTCACCCCAGAAATGTACAGGCAGAAATGTAGGGACAGCTACAACCTGCACTATCAGTCCTGGGTGGATTGTGTAGATTCCTTTTTGCAAGGCACTGGATGGTTGGTTGAAGGGCAGTGAAGAAAAAGATTTCCACAGACTGTACCATTTGGTGGCAAGAAAGCACATGTTCAGTCTTAGTTTTGCAGGGCGGCACCTGATTGATAGCAAACTCACTGACCCCATAGCGCTTGCTAAGGAGACGGACCTCTGGCTCAGCGCCAGGAACCTTAAGAAGGTACCTGCAGGTGACCCAATAAGGGTGGATCCGGTTCCCCTCAGCAGAGTGAGGGGTAGGTCAAGAAAGACACAGCCAAGTCCCAGAATAGGAGGGGGAGGAAAGGTTTCCAATGCCCCTTCTCAGAAACAGGGCGGAGGTTCTGGTGGACAGTGGCCCAGGGAGTCCCATTTCCTCCCCAATACTTTTCATTGTTCTGCATTAGGGCACAAGTTTGGGGGGGTTCTGTCTGCTCTAAAAAACCACTCACTGATTGGACCTCTAGAGGGGTGGCCAATATGGCCTTAGGGGTAAGTAGTTCCCAGGGGCAGGTCATAGCCCATGCCATAATTTTCCTTAGCCAGGAGATAGATTCAGAGAGTGAGCTTGTGAACCCTGGGAGTGGTAATCATTACTTCCACCAGATGAAAGTGAATGGGATCCCTGTCATTGCTCTAAAGGGACACTGGAGCTAGCCAGACCATGATAGAAGAAGTACAGTACACCGGCCAGCTGTGTAGGGCAACTCTGTCCAGGGGCTGGACTTTTTCTGCCCCATGGCCTTGGTAGGAGGAGCAGGGCAGGGCAGGGCGCCCTAACAGTTCAATCTTCTGGGGTTACCACTCCCAAATGGAGGGTACTTGAGCTGAGATAAAGGTGCAAGGTGAGGAAGGAATCATCCCTGACCTCTGTTCCCTGGGCTGAGTGGCCAGTCTTAGGCTACAACTCCCGGACCTACATTGTGGCTGAACTCGATGAGTTCTGCAAGGAGAGAGGACTTCTAGACAAAAGAGACACCAGAAAGCTGGGGCTCCAAAAAGTGCTAAGGACCTGGGTGGAATTCTGCCAGTAACTGGCTACAGCGATGGAAGGGGATAATGATATGGAAGGGCAAGGAGAGGACCTGAGTGCTGGTAAAAAGGACAGTGGAAGACGTGTGCCTAACACCCAGGGATGTTGCTTCCCACTTTGAGAAACCTTAGGTCAGGGAACCTTGGATGGCCTGGGGCATGACTCTTGACACTGACAGCTATCAGTTGCCTCTTTTGGTTGCTGTCCTTATGGGCAGAGTTTTCCTTGGATTGTGAAATGGCCATCTAACTTTGTTGGCCATGGTGGTACTACTTGCCTTCTAGGATGCATTGGTGATCAAGTTAAGGTTAGGTGCAGCACAGATGCGTCCACAAGTTAGGAGAAAGGTTTCCCATAGATCAATCCAGTGGCTCAGGAGAGTGTAGATAGAGGGATCCAACTGAGTTCATGGAGGCGTAGAACTGAAAAGTGCCCCTGCATAACAGTCCACCCATCCATGTTCTACCACCTAAGCAGGGAAGCCCATCAAGGTATTGGTTAGTCTATCCTGGCTTTTGACTGGATGGAAGGGTGGTCCTGTTGGACTTGGCTCTTTCTGCAGGCTCATTCCCATACATTTTGCTTAGATTTCCTGTTTTCTGAACCTGTTTTTGTTGGCCTTAGGACTTTGTGCACTTTACCACTGCAAATCAGTGTTAAAGTGTGTGTACTCTCTCCTTAGCATAGGGAAATTGGCTTACACCCAATTGCCACATTTACTTTACCTGTAAGTCCCTAGTAGAGTCGTACTACATGTCCCACTTGCCCTGTAAAGTAAATGCTACAAGTAGGCATGCATCCAGGGGAAAGAGCTGTCCCCTACCACACTTATTCATTACAAAGGATCTGCTTGAGCACACTCACAAAGGATTTGAATCTAGTCTTTAGTAACCTCAGACAAGCTGGAAATTCCAGGCACCCACTGGTGTTTGGAAACCTTCAGAACCTTCTACTGTTTCAAAGTGGGTACCAAGTATAATTAACGCAGACCCAACTCTGCTCAATAATAAGACCCACATCTTCAGTACACCTCTGGAGCTGCAGATGACTCAGAATGACTGCTATGCTGCTTTGCCAGAAAGACAGCTGCTCTGTTGTCCTGCTGCCTGAGTGAGAGGACTGGACCTGCATCTTGATCCCAGGTGCACCAGTGGGACTCCAAGGGCTAGTTGGCTGGCCTCCTGATCAGAGCCTCAGGGAGAGAAAATGCTCAACCCACCTCCAACCCCCCAGCACCCGGTCTCAGCCTTCTGTGATTCTTGCCTCCCAAGATGTGCTACCCCAGTCCGGGAATCCTGGAAATCGACCTGAAGATGCTCTGCCAGCCTCTCTGGGGTCGAAACCGATACAATGCATTGTATGTCCATGGTGCTGTACTTCGGAACTTTCACAGCACAACACATTCTCAGTGCCTGACCTGGCATTACAGCCCGCAGTCTCTGCAGAACTGACACTGGGCAAAGCATCCTTGACTTCACACTGCAAGCCCCTCGTCAACCTCATCCTCAGATACAACGCAGGACTCCGCATTGCAGCCAATCAGCTTCTTCAAAACTATTGGTGCGCAACGCAACCTTGAGGTGAGACCTTGCAATGCTCTGCAACCAGCACTTAAGGTACTTTGTTCAGCGAGCCTAACTTGATCCCTCTGTCCAGCGCATGCTCCATCACGGTAAGCCTGAACCTCTGACTTTATCCAAGTCCGTAGCAACCAGATAACTACAGTCGGCTGTTTGTGCTTCAAGGCACTTAAAACTTTGAAAATGCATTCTCCGGTTCTACTGATTATATTTTTGTTCTTTTGGTTGCAAATAAATGTATTAAAGTTTACTTTATTTTTCTAAATCAGTAAGCTTGACTGACTTGTGCCAAGCTACCAGAGGGTTACGCTCAGATTAATTTGGGATTTGCTTGTGTTTCACCCAGACAGGGATTGTGGTTTCTGCTTGAGTAGGGTTTCACCCCTACCCCACACCCAGTAACCCAATTTCCAACACTGATGAACATTCTAGTGGAGATGTGGAAACCCTTTTACATTTACATTTGTATGGGTACTCATATGGTGCAAACTTAGCTATAAAGCAATGAACAAGTAATAGTTATAAAAGTGTGTTCCTTGTAGAGAAGAGTCTACAGGTTCTTCCTGATGAGTTAGAGCGAAGGGCTATATTTCAGCCGCAACCCGTGCAGGTGAGGCAGTGGGGCCAGGTTTGGGGGGATTCGACAGACGACCATGAGGGAAAATTAAATAAATAATGAATTTTCCCTTGTCGTCGTCTGCCGGAATCCCCCCACCCAGCCCCACCGCTCATACCTGCACAGGCCGCGGCTTCTATATTGGATGTGTAGGGAGGGAATTTAACATTTTGGGTGCATAGTAATTGGTTATTCTCGTAGCCTTAGTATGAGGTGACCTAGTTATAAAAATGTACTTTATTTATTTTCCTGTAGAGCCTTGCAAGCTTATTATCTTTAAGTGGGAAAAATATCTAACGAGCCCTAGAATCTGGATGTAAATCAACTGGGTTGTTTACTTCACGAGTGAATGGACATTTCCTTTGTTGGGGAACATTTTTCCCTGGCTTCTATATTAACAGCAAGGTGAAGGTTGTGGATGAGTTAACAAACTTAAGCTAAGAAATTGTGCATGAGTGAATGGTTCAGACATGATCATGAAAAGGAATCACGTTGTCTTCACCTGCCTAGTGAAGACCGATATGACGAAGTCCTGTGTAATTGGTGTGTTTGTTGTTGTACAGAAGTCCCTGTCTTGGGGTCCCGTGTATGAGATCGCTTCCACGATCAGAGTACAGGCATTATATATTCATGTGCACACATCCATCCACCCACACACACTTACCCACCAACATCTTTAATAACATCTGACTCTTCACCACAAACTCCAGTTAGTGCGCCTATGATTGGTTTAGGAATCCTGTTTACGCGTGACGCTGACGTCATTTATCTTAAAAATTGCCTCTTCCCTATCTGATATTTTCTGAAGTAATGGGTTACATTGTATTATCAGGGATTGGCTGAACTGAAGCAATTAGCCCCAGAGGAAGCTCTTTAGAAATCTACAGTGTTATGATGGATTAGAAGCAGTGCTGGCACAAAAAGGTCCTGTCAGTAATAATAAATTGAATTTCATTGTGGAGTAAAATGTCGGATTTACAGATACAGAAAGAGCTGTGTACATTGTAAATGTACATAGTGTACTTTAATAGATTTAGGTCTAGTCACGTCAGGACCTCAAACCAGAATCCCAATTTCTTGCAAAACTTTATTAACAGTGTATTTAACCTTAATCCTATACCCTGAACTTTGCTCTTTCTTTGGGCACTTACCTTGAGCAGATTGTACTTTTGCATTGAGATACACGTGGTCAGATTTTACCAGCCTCATTGTAATATACCATAATACATTTGAAAATAGGAATTGGTACATTTTTAAGGTGTGCAGGTAGACTTACATTTTGCTTTTTTTAGCGATTCCTGTCGTTCAGCGCCCTCACAAATCAAATATTGTCATGGTTCTCTGTGATCTTTCCCAGACTGCAGTACCCTATCAAGGTTTATTGTCTGTAACGTAAGACAAGTGGGTATGGGGAGCCATTCAATATAGTATAGTCTGCAATGAATGTACTATCTAATGCTGGCCCATTACCGATGCTCTCAATGTAGGTAAGCCCCTAGCACCGAACAAAGAATGCCTCATTGATTTTAACCTGTATTTTGATGGTTACACCAAAGACAAAACTGCTTTCAATTCCACCTAGGTTTTGGGACAGAATATTCTTCTGTTCAATTTAATACTCTTCAACAATACTGATGCTTCCTCCTCTTTCTAATTTAACTGACAATTGTGCACAAGTCTAAATATATCGAGCTTTGATTTGCAGTCTTATATAGGCTGCCCCTTTCTCTGAAAAATCGAGGTTCAACTTCCTTGGACGATTTTGACAAAATGGTAGCAAAGAGGCAGCACTTTCGACATATTTTCTCTAAAATAGGCTCAAATGTCAAAGCTGTTAGAGAGAGTTTTAAAAAGGTAGTTAAGCAATTGCACACAGCCAGTCAATTTTATAATATGTATATTAGATCTTTCTTCACTTCTACATTACACTTAATTTAATTTTCCTTAGTGGCCTCTAAGAGAAAAAAGAGTCATAATTTAGTAATGAAAATCCACTTGGCACAGGCTTAGTGGAAAACTGACAGGTTCTGTAAAATTTGCAATCGCAGTCATTTAAACAGCAGAGGTAGACCAAGCTTGGAGACATACTGCAGAGCTACTGCCCAGGTTGCAAATACTTTGCAGTGTCAGAGAGTAGGTAGGTTTAATCCATGGTAGCTGCTCAGGGCTCCTGTCGTTTGGTCCCTATAAACCTATATAGGATCTGTGCATTTAGACAACATAGACTGTGGGATTGATGTCCAGACCCAGGTATGTTCGCCTGTATACCTAGCTATCTCACAGTGCCACAGTAGACTCCTCTTACCAAGTAGACAATAGTTCCTGGGAACTATCAAACAATGCAACTCTGTCCCATCAGGGATCGTGGAAACAGTACAGTACTTTTCGCTCAGTCATTCGTGCTCACTTTGTCTCAGAGAGAGATACATAGAATAAACCGTGGGGACGTTTTTTAACACCTTCAGCGTGGCGCGAATTTTCGCGCTGTGCTGAAGGTTCTAAAAAACGGGTGGGGCCGTGACGGAACGGTTCCGTCATAAGCACAGCCCAACCGTCGCTCATGACAGAACTGTTCCGTCACAAGCATCGAAGGGGTTAATAAGCATTTATTGAACCAGCGTCATTCTAGTGTAAAATAAGTGTGCTGAAACAACCATAAGACAGAAACAGATATAAAGGATTATAAGCACCAACAGAGTTAAAGGATGGTAGATTCCTACCATAGTGCTAAAGCAATGAATACAGGCAGGTATATAAATACATCACAGTAATAAAGCATACTCCTGCAATGCAACCCTAACTAGATGTACCTAAGTGTACAAAGCATGTATGTAGGTGTAGACCCAGCAATGTCCCTAGGCTGAATCCAACCCCATTACCTGAAATGAGAGGCTGTGGGACCCCATCTTGGTCTTGGAATGGACACCCCGCAAGGGATGTCAGACCACCACGAGCTGGAGTGTCTTCATTCAGGAACCTCAGCGTCTCGCATCAGTGTGTCAGTATGGAAGTCTTTCTCCTCTTCCTGTCCTGGCAAAGATATAGACAAAGCCCTACACAACGCCGGACCAGCATACCTCAACGACCGACTCAGCTTCTACACCCCCACCCGCAGCCACCGCTCTACCAACCTCGCCCTCGCCACAGTCCCATGCATCCGGAAAACCGCCGGCGGCGGCAGATCCTTCTCCTACCTCGCCGCCAAGACCTGGAACACTCTCCCTACCAGCCTACGACAGACCCAGGACCTGCTGGGCTTCAGAAGACTTCTCAAGACCTGACTTTTTGATCAGTATCATCCCCTTCCCCCCCCCCCCACCCCAGATCCCCCCCCCTCCCCGTCCCAGCAGGTGTGTAGCGCGCTTTACAAATGAATGATTGATTGATTGATACAGCAAAAAGGTACCCTCAGGGTATTCTACCTTGCTGTGTCATGTCAGCTTAGGATGACGGATGGGATGACCCTTATACATAGTTATTATGCAGAAGATGGTAATCCTGCTGTGATTCTGAGAATCTTCATGCATAATAAATTAGGCCCGTTATGTTAGTGTAATGGTACGGTAAATGTAGGTGAAAGGTTGGGAGAACACTTTAGCCTATATTCGGGTACCCTTTGAAAGTATTAAAGGCTTGCAAGATATTCCGTTACTAAACGCATGGAAATTAGATCTCATGCATACTCAGTGTTGTCAATCACACTAAATGTGCGAGTGCAGGGCAGTGCCTGGCACTGAGCAAAATAGCATTGGTGCGTAACTGATACCACTTACTAGGCCCCATACACAAGTAAAAAACAAGATTCGCTACATCCGATGCAGACCATACAGGCATTACATTACATACAGGTTACTAATTGAAGTGATAGATGCTCACATCATTTGGCTTTGTCAATGGTCAAAGAAGAAAAAAGGTTGAGCTAAGGAGAAATGGCAGCTAAGGGAAAAGATAGGACAGTGGTGTGCAAAGGGGTTAGCAAGAAGGGCCCATGCATACTAAGGGAGTGGGGACTAGTGTGGCATAAGCAAGGGGTTAGGATTGAGGTATCAAGTGTCAGCAAAGCATGTTTATTTCTGCAATGCTTCATTCCATATGAGACAGTTTTGCTGGTATCACCATTTGTGGTCCGAGCTAATCCCACAGTTTTAGTCTGTAAACTTGAACACTAACAGTCAGAAATTAGATGCAGAACGAAGTGGCTGCCTAGTCTGTAGCCAACAACATTTCTTACGACAGTGCATGAAAATTGTCGAGTTTCAATGGAGAACTAATTAGATCAGTGAAAAATACTGAGGGATTATGTGCTAAGGCATGCAGGTTACGGGAGCATGGCCAAACGTATATATAATTCTGTGGCAGTCACACAAATTCAGTCAACCCACATTTCTTTAGCTAGCCTGGTATGTTGGTGTGAAACACACATAGAACACTATTAAGTCGGCTGTTGCACGGTGCTGGGACTTGTGTTGTGATCTGATCATTAAAATATTACATTTCAGGAAACCATTGGCAGAACATATGCCTAAAATGATTTGTTTGCAGAAGTTGTTCTAGTGGTGCAGGACCGAATACATGCAATTGAACTACTCATTTGGATATTCTTGATGTATTGGGATGAAAGGCGTTGGCTGTGTCAATGTCCGATTGCTATGTTCAAGCAAGAAATAAAGAATCAACTTTTTAATCACATCTGTTTGTGACATTTCGACTCCAATTTTAGTGAAAGTTTTTATTTTGATTTGGTAGGTGATATTAAACCACCATTTCCTTGTTTATAACTATTTGGACTGCTGTTGAAAGAGTGTTTCTCCCTTATGCTGTTGTATATGTATATGGTGTGGGAATCTTTGGTGAAAATGTCACTCCTTCAATGCTTAATTTGTAAAAAATAAAAACATGCCAGGGCCCTCGTCAGAAGGCCACTGCAGCTTGCACCACCCATTGCCCCTGCCAGTGCCGCCAATGACACTACCAGCACAACTACCAACTATCACACACCTACAAGTTTGACAATTCAGACTATTCCAGGCCCCAAATCTGTAAGAATGGCTTGGGCAGCATGTATTATTCATTTTAATGTATATTGACTTAATAAATAATTGATATTGTGCTCATCTCTAAATTAGATAAATATCGCCACCAAGCGGCAGACTATCATAAGTGCCAGTGCCAAACACCAGAAACCAGGGGCTCAAACTAAGTACTGACCTGCATATTCAGTTGTATGGGTTTTTTGAAGCATCTAAAAAGTCCTTTAGAGATAGATGTGGAGTCAGGAAGGCATGAGGATGTAGCCTAATGGCTAGGGTAGTCGACCTCAAATCTAGGGAACCGGTTTTGAGTCTCATCAATGACGCTCAACATCCTGTGATTCTGGGCAACTCACTGAATCTCCCCGCGCCTAATAAAAAGGAATGTGCCCTCATGTAACGTAACTGGTGCTCATGTAAAGTGCTCTAATACCTGATTTCAGGTGAAGTTTGCGCTATATAAAACTTCAACAACAGAAAATGAGTAGAGGGCTGCTGTCTTTATCAGAGCAGTTCAGTGCTTACTTTGTGGAATAGAAGATATGAATTGAGGAAGAGTTTGATCCTGCACAAGGTATGAAGCTCATATCTTAGCTATCTTTCATTTCGGAAAATGTAGGGGCTCAATTAAATTAAAAGTACTTTGTGTTTATAAAATCCACACCAAACAAATTTACTGTCTTTGCATAAACAAAGTTCTGATTCGGATTGCAAATTACAATTTATTTATTTATTTATTTTTGAGATTTATAAAGCGCTCAAATACCCGAGGGTGTCTCGGCGCTGTGGACAACGACATCTGCTAAATTAACAAAGTTGTTGGTTGTATAGCCAGGTTTTAGTCATTTTTCAGAAATTTAGCAAAGACTGACAAGATCTTATATGTAGTGGAAGGGAGTTCCAAAGTCTCATGGCAGAAACAACAAAGCGCTTGTCACCCCAAGTGGCAGTCTTGACGCGAGGGACCTTCATCAACAATGCATTAGCCGAGCGAAGAGCTCTATTAGGAATGTAAATAGCTAGCCCTTTTGAAAGAAATTGAGGCCCAGAATTGCACGTGGCCTTGAAGGCAATGCACAATGTCTTGAAATTTATTCGATTCCTCACCGATAGCCAGTGATACTGTCTAAGAACATGGGAGATTGGCTTAAACTTGGGTGTTCCAGACAGCATCCTGGCTGTGGCATTCTGAACCGCTTGTAACTTTTGTATGACTTTGTTTTGTGCGTTTACAAATAGTCCATTACAATAGTCTATCGAGGACAAGACCAGAGTGCTGACCAGAGTTTTACCAGCATTTAAGGGAAGAAATGGCAAGATTTTTTTAATCATTTGCAGTTTGTAAAAGGAGGCTGATACAACTGAGTTGGCATGTTGTGCAAAGGTCAATTTGTCGTCAAATATGATGCCCAAATTTCTCACTTTAGTTACTGGTGTCGGAGGGGGGCCTAAAGTGGCAGGCCACCAAACCTGAGACCAAGCTGGAAATAGATTGCCAATAGTCATGACCTATGTTTTATGAGAATTCAGCTTAAGGCAATTGCTGGCCATCCAGTTACTGATAGCCAGCATGCCCTTTTGGAATTCAGCTGCCACCTTTTTACCGTTGTTGTTTATTACCAACACCAGTTGGGTGTCATCGGCATAGGATGTTAGGCCATTCCCGTGTGATTTGATGATTTTTGCCAAGTCCGACACATAGATGTTAAACAGCGTCGGACTTAGCGACGATCCCTGTCGGACACCACACGGGAGGGCTAGTTGGGCACAGTGAAAGGTTCTCAAGTTTACCGACTGGTTACGTGAGGAGAGAAAAGATGACAGCAGAACCCGCGCCTTAAGCTGAATGCCCATTTTAGTGACACAGTCGATCAAGATGGAATGATCGACCGTGTCAAATGCGGCTGAGAGATCCAACAAAATGAGAACCGCTGTCCCACCTTGGTCCAGGATCATTCTAATATCTTCCGCTGCTTTAATCAATGCTGTTTCGGTTCCGTGCCCTCTACGGAATTCGAATTGGGTATCATCCAGAAGATGATGATATTCTATGAATTTGGAGAGCTGTGAGTTCATTATCTTCTCCACAACTTTAGCTGGAAATGGTAAATTTGCTATAGGCCTGTAGTTGTTAGTATATTCCAAATCTAAATTAGTTTTTTTTAATAGAGGTGTCAGGATGGTCTTTTTCCAGGTAGTTGGATAGATACCTGAAGAGAACATTGCATTGAAGATAGTAGCTAAGATAGGTGCTATTTGTGCGGAGAATTGATTAAACACAGCAGGCGGACAAGGATCATTGGCTGAGCCTGATTTCACAGTAGACATTATTTTGATAATTTGGTCAGATGTTATGTTGTCAAATTGTGTTAATGTATGGTCAGGGACATTAATACTAAGTTGCGACTCCATAGAGGTGGTCTGAGATGCAAATTTGGAGTACGTCATTTACTTTTTCGAAAAAATTTGTCGCAAGGGAATCGCACAGTGTCTTAGATGGTATGGGAACCGCTACACATCTGGAGCCCGATAATTCGGAAATTTTTCGCCGCTTCGATCTGAGCAACGTAATAGTTCCTTTTTTCCTGAGCGATTAAGCTTTTATATTTTGCCAAAGCTTCTATATAGAGAAATTTCTCTAGTTTAGTATATAGTTTGCGCCATTGTCTTTCCCTGTTTCTGCACAGCTTCTTTTGTTCCCTGATCAGTTCAGAGAACCAGGGGGCTGATGGAGATTGTCAATTTTTCGAAAAAGTTTTATTAGGTACCAACTTTTTTTTTTCTTTTCTTTTTTCGAGCAGGACCGGACGATCTATCAAGAGTTGGGTTCATGTTTAGATTGAAGTCTCCCCCCCCCACAGCAGCATGTTTCTCTGGTCAAAACTTTTGGCCTTGGCAGCAAGAGTCTTATAGAATTCCGGTGAATCAAAGTTGGGGCCATAGGTGTTGACTACAATGAAGTCTATGGCAGGGCCATGGCATCTAGATATAACAAATCTGCCTTCAGCATCTGTCTCCAGGGTTTGTATCTGCAATTTGGACTTAGGGTTCACCCATGTCAAAACCCCTCTGGAGCTGGAGGTGAACCCCGCTACGGAGATATTACCCGCAAGCCCCCTGCATCTGAGCATGTGACTGTGTGTAGGGAGATGCGTCTCCTGGAGCAGGGCAATGTCTATATGTTGGCGCTGTAGATAACTAAGGGCTTTCCTGACTTTGTGGTGGTCATTTAGGCCATGAACATTCCAAGTAAGTGCCTTTAGTCTAGGTGTGTGTGATGTCCCGCTATCTGAGGCGGAGTCAGCCATAGCACAATACCATTGGGCATAAATGGAGCAAGCTTACGTCAATGCATATCACATTTACAGAGTGTAAAGTCAGATTGGTCAGATTCCCAAAAATAACGTAACAATCCCCTCTCAAATAAGTCCAACCCAGCTGCCGTTGTGTGAAGCTCGGTATATCTTTCCTAGAACAGTAAGGTTTCCCCCTCCCCATGAACTCCCCCCCATCCCCCCCACCCACAGCAGACCAACCCCAACACGGCCTAGCATGTAAAGACAACTCCCAAAATCAACCCCAAATAACCCAAGTAAGCCCCCGTGGGGACCATTAGTGCATACAACGCTAGGGCCGAGGTAGCCAGTGATACTGGTATCTCTTTAGGCAAAAGCCAACGTCAGTATCGCCTTTACCGCCATCACCACCTGTGTATCGTTCAACGAGAGCTTTAAATGAACCATTGTGCCACTCAGGCGTCATCGCACTGCGGAGCGCCCACCCCACAACCCACGCCAGGGCAGGCCCCATGCACACACTGTGCAAAAGGTGTGTGCCAACATAGCGCATGCTAAATCTTATCACTAGAGGACAAGCGAGAGATGATTAAATGGAAAGTTCTCACCAGTTCTCAGGTCGTAATATCGCTTATAGGCGCCCTGGATCTTCTTGCCCACTCCATACCCAGATGTGAGGTGATCATGCAGGTCCGGACTCAGGCTCCAAGTTCAAGTCGAGGACTTGCCTCATTCCAATCAGGAGCATGACCCACAGAATGAGCAGTGCTCCTAGTCCTGTTCCTCCAATTGGCCGTTATGTTCCTCTGCGCCGTCTTGACTCCTGGGGCTGCTCCTCTGTTCCTTAGTCCACGCTTTTAGGGCTTTTTGAAGGTCTTTAGGATCGGTGAAGAAGTGGGAATGGCCTTGCCGATTGATTCTTAACTTCGCCGGATATAGCATGGCGTAGTCAAGCCCAAGGTCTCGCAGTTGCTTTTTGTAGGGAGCAAAGTGCCTACGTTCCTTCTGCACTTTCGCCGTGAAATCCGGGTATAAGGAGATGTCTGAACCTTCAAATTGTAACTTCCCCTTCTCTCGGGCAATCCGTAATGCCGTGTCCCTGTCTCTGTAGTTTAACAACTTGGCGATGATCGGTCTAGGGGGAGCACCCGGGCGTGGGCGAGGACCCAGCGTGCGATGCGCCCTTTCTACTATAAACATGGGCGAGAAGGCGTCATCTCCCAGTAGTGTAGTTAGTAGTTTCTCCACAAAAAGCTCCATTTTCCCAGTGTGCGTCGTCTCCGAAATTCCCGTGATCCGTATATTCGAGCGCCTAGAGCGGGCTTCCAAATCTTCTGACCTGTCTTGTATGACCTGGAGAAGTTTGCCAAGTTGCTTGCGGTCCTTATCCAGTTCCGACTGCGCCTCCTCGACTTCGGTCAGTCGTCTCTCCGTCATATCCAGGCGTTCTGCATGTTTGTCCACTCTTTCCCAAATGCGGTCCATGCAATATGTAAGGGCATCGATCTTAGTCCCTATCGACGCCATGCTGTCCTGTAGGCCCTTCTCCATCGTCACCAGCAGTTCTTTTATATCCGAGTAAATCGAGCCCTCCGCACCCCTGTTCTGCCGCGCAGGCTCAGGTTCCTGGGATTCCGGGGTCTTTGTTCAGCGATGTTCAAAATACAGCTTGGTTTGGGTTTTGTCCCCTTACCCATGGTGCAATGTAGGACTGGAAGGCCACAGGGCAATGCTCCCTACAACGTGACGTGGGTCCCACTCTGGGAAGATCTCCACACGCCGCTCGCCTGGTCCCACCAATCGCTCGAGTAGAGCCACACAATAATAGCACACCAGGGCCACGTGGCAGACACAGCGCTAGGAAGCAGTAGGTAGTGTTCCACTATATAGCTGGGTTCCCTCTCCGCGGTTACTCTGTAATGGCAGGGGGTCACCCCCACGAGCTGCGTGCAAAAAGTGGGTTCGCAGCAGACCGGTGTGTTGTGTACACAAGCAATAATCAGCAGCAGGTTGACTGATATCTGGGGGCCCAGGGCCCACTCCCTCCACGTGCCTCACCTCAGCGTTCACAAGCGTGTGTCAAGAGGGCACCTGGGCCAGCTCCGATACGGTGCCCGCAGCTAACCAGCATCTCTCTGTGAGCCCAGGTAGTCCGCTTATCGCTAATTTCGTCCGGGGGGGGGGGCAGAGGACCGACAGTCTCAGGCCCCGCTAAAATCCCCGGCGCGCTCGTCAGCGCAGTCAGACCCGGCGTCAGGTGTGTGTATCTCGGGAAGCGGCAGACTGATTCGCAGCGTGTGGAAGTTAGGTTCCTCGCCAAGGGTGTCTGTATCCCGGGGAGAGGCAGATTTATCCGCAGCGGGTGGAGAATAGGCTCCCCACCAGGGGTCCGGTCGCTCACCCGGGCCTTCTATGATGATCCATTCCCCACCGGGTCAAAGGCCGGCGAGACAGCTGCACGTCGGATGACGCACGCTGGGCAGAGAGTAAATCGAGTCCGTGAAGCTGTGGCCCAGTGTGCCGGAGAGTCCGCCCTCACTCCCGCCCGTGCTGGGCGGTTAGGGTGCAACGAAATCACCCGTCTCAGGTGTCGGTGGCCTCCAGATGTTGTACGCCACAGCGTCAGTCGTTTAGGCTCCGTGTGAACAGGATAATTAGCGGATATTTCAGGTGATGGCGCGGAGCTCCTTTATCGAGCGTCCGCCAACGGCGCTGGCTAGCTCCGCCCCCTATTATTAGGTACCAACTTATCAAATGCCTCATGTAGCCATTTTTCATAGCTGATTGTCGCTATCTTAGGATTTGTAGGGATCACTGGTAAGGTGGAGAGCAGTTGATCCTTGAGCATTTGATCGTCACTACTTTTCCAAGCTTTAAAAGTCACAGATGGCTGTTTGTCATTATTCATAAGGGGCTTGGAATTAGTGAGGATGTCAAATGTAATTAGATAATGATCTGTCCAAATCATTGGCACAATATATTTTACTTGAATTAGTTGATGATTGGAGAAGAGGCCATCCAAGATATAGCCAGCTTTATGTGTGGGACTATACACTAGTTGTGATAGGCACGTTGCTTCTAGGTCTTGAAGTAGTGAAATGGTATCTTTATCAGCCTGGTTTTCCAGGTGGAAATTAAAATCTCCTAAAATCGTGTAATGTAGTTCAGTTGCTGTAGGTTCTATCAAATGGCTTAAAGTAGTGAGAAATTCGGATCTAGAACCCGGGGGACGGTATAAAAGAATACCTTTAAAGGTCTGAGCGGCATTAAGTTGAATAGTAAAGTGAATTGCCTCACAGTTCAGTGAAGTAATTGGATCGACCTTAGTTATCAATTTGTTGCGATAAATTATCGCAAGACCACCTCCTTTTTTTTAGCAGTTCTGTCCTCTCTTATGATGGTATAGCCCTCAGGGGTGGCTACTATAAGATCAGGACCAGAAGATGCATCTGTCCATGTTTCTGTGATGAAAAGCAGATCAAGATCATAATCCACTATCAGATCTGCTATTTCATGTCTATGCTTACATAGGGATCGGGCATTTATAAGGGCTGCTGTGATATTTTTTATATTATTTGGATTTTTGTGGCCCTTTGGATCTAATTTTACATAACTGAGAGGTGCAACGTGGCAGTTAGTACAAGCTTTATTAGGCGCTCTGGAAGGAGTATCCAATATCATGCATATACATTCATTATTAACAGTTGGACGTAATTTAAGTAATTCATGTTGTGAATAGCGAATTTTATTTAATCCTGGGAGCTGTGGGCCGGGAGGGGGGCCCTAGGCTCGGTCCAGGCGCGGACGGACGCAGACGGGCTTGCCTTTGGCGCATAGGCTCCCAACTAAATACTAATGGTGGCGGGCAGCTAGACCGCTGACCGACCCGGAAGTTGGGTAGTGATACTCCTGAGGCCCTCCGATCAACCGAGGCCAGGAGATGGGCAATACAGGTAGGTTCAAATTACATGTGCAAGTTAAAAATCAGTGTTAAAAACAGTATTGCAGGGTGAAGTTTTCCAGTTTTTACCAGCAATAGATTCGAGCAGCTAGCAGCTATTTGCCGCATCCGCTGCACGTGCGCATAGGCTACCAACTAAATACTAATGGTGGTGGGCAGCTAGCCCGCTGACCGACCCGGAAGTTGGGTATTGATACTCCTGAGGCCCTCCGATCAACCGGCACTTGCCGTGTCGGACCGAGGCCAGGAGATGGGCAATACAGGTAGGTTCAAATTACATGTGCAAGTTAAAAATCAGCGTTAAAACAGTATTGCAGGGTGAAGTTTTCCAGTTTTTACTAGCAATAGATTCGAGCAGCTATTTGCCGCGTCCGCCGCACGTGCGCATAGGCTCCCAACTAAATACTAATGGTGGCGGGCAGCTAGACCGCTGACCGACCTGGAAGTTGGGTATTGCTACTCCTGAGACCCTCCGATCAACCGGCACTTGCCGTGTTGAACCAAGGCCAGTAGATGGGCAATACAGGTAGGTTCAAATTACATGTGTAAGTTAAAAATCAGCGTTAAAACAGTATTGCAAGGTGAAGTTTTCCAGTTTTTACCAGCAATAGATTAGAGCAGCTAGCAGCTATTTGCCGCGTCCGCCGGGCGTGCAATTGGCTTTTCAAGTCTCAATGAAAAAAGGTCTGTGGATTTCCCTCCTCCCTACAGCTTTGAAGGGAAGGCAAACACCAATGCGGTTGCAAAACATTGAATGGTCACCGACATCCTGGGGGGGGCCATTCTGCCATGTAAGAAATTGGGTTGTTAGTTTAGGGGGTGTGAGTACTCACCTTAAGCAACAAATGCTATCATTGTCAAGATAAACCACTAAAATTAGTAAATGATCTTGAGCTCACCCCCTTGTAGGTTATAGAATAAAGCAGACAGGCTTAACTTAGAGGCAATGTATAAAGTATTTATGCAGTACCAAAACAGTAATAAAGCCATAATACATAAAAGAAAAATCCCAACCGGCCTTTTTATTTATTTATTTTATTTTCTTATATAGTGCAGGAATTCGACCTCCCGAAGGGGTATCTCTGTGCTTCCGCTTTAAAGAAGGAGCTAAAAGCTGACTCTGAGCTGTAAATAAAAATAGGTGGATTACTTAACAGGCGACAAATAGAAAGGTTTTTAGGATTTTCTTGAAGAATTTAAAATTGGTGGTGTTTTTAAGGGTTGGGGGCAATGAGTTCCACAGAATGGGGCCTTTATAGGACAGGGCTCGCCCTCCCTGCCTGGCTTTTTTTATCCTTGGAACCTGAAGCAGTTGCTGACTGCTAGAGCGCAGAGTGCGAGTGGGTTGATAGAGAGTGAATTTTTCTTTTAAATATTTGGGTCCATTACCAAAAAGACATTTGTGAATTGTACAACATATTTTGAATTTTACTCGCTGCCTGATTGGTAACCAGTGAAGTTTGACCAAGAGGGGAAGTGAAGCAGACCTTGGCTGGGCGTTGAGAACTAGTCTCGCTGCGGTGTTCTGGACCACCTCCAGTCTCTGTAGTTGTTCCTCATTGGCCGAGATTAACAAGCCATTGCAGTAGTCCAGTCTGCTAACTACCAGGGCCTGGACGAGAGTTTTCCTGTGGGAGTCTGATAGAAACGGAAAAATACGTCGTAGCATACCAATGACCCGGAAGCAAGATCCTGCTACTAGATCCGTGTGCTCTTTGAGTAAAAGTATTTTATCTAGCCGCACACAGAGGTTTTTTACGGTCTATTTGGGACTTGGTGTTGGTCCCAAATCCGGGGGCCACCACTCGGGGAACAACAAGAGTGTGGCCTCTCCGAACACCATGACCTCAGTCTTGCTTACGTTACATTGGAGGCAGTTGGTGGCCATCCAATCTGATATTTCCCTCATTCCGTCCGCGAAAGATTTTTGTATTGCGGGCGTTAGATTCTTAAAGGGGAACAAAAGCTGAGTGTCGTCAGCATACGACACGGGGGTGAACCCATAAGTTCTTGCGATGTCTGCCAAGGGGGCCACATACACGTTGAAAAGCGTGGGGCTTAGGCAAGAGCCCTGTGGTACTCCCTTGGTGAGCTCCCTTGAGATGGAGTGATGGGAGCCCAGTCTGACCCCTTGTTGTCGATCCGAAAGAAAGCTTTCCAACCAGGACAGAGCCATACCTTCTATTCCCATCTCCCTCAAACGACCGAGGAGTATCTCATGAGACACTGTGTCGAAGGCAGCAGATAAATCTAACAGCACCAGAATCATGGAGCCTCCTTCATCCAGTGACATCCTGATGTTATCGGTCACCGATAGGAGGGCAGATTCTGTGCTGTGGTTGGGCCTAAATCCAGATTGAGAAGAATCTAGGCACTCTGCTGCCTCGATGTACTTAGACAAATGAGTGTTCACGTGTCTCTCGGCCATTTTGCTGAGGTAGGGCAAGAGGGAGATGGGTCGGAGGTTCGAAAGGTCTGTCCATGGAAGTGCCGCGTTCTTTCGGATGGGGTTCACCATCGCTTTTTTCCACCCTAAGGGTACAGACCCTTCCCTGAGAGAGTGGTAATTAGTGCTTGGATATGAGGTCCAAGCAGAATTTGCAGGGAGGCTGTTGTTTTAGCTGACAGAAGGTCATCTGGAGATCCTGATTTTATATGGCTCATAAGAGAAAGGATATCTGAGTCATTGACTACTGGAAATGCCGTAAGTTTAGTGATCGTCCGTGTGGGCCGAGTAGAGGGGGGGAGAAGGTTGTTATTCTTTTGATTGGAGGCCTTTATAATTTTTCGTAGATCAGGTTAATTTTGTTTTCGAAAAATAGGGAGATTTCATCACAAAGATTTTGGGAAAAATCATTAGGGCTTTCACATGCAATGGGTTTTACAAATTCTTGAATAATCTTGAATAATTCCTTAGAGCGGTGGCCCGCTTCAGCAATTTGTTGAGAAAGGCTATTCCTCCGTGCAAGTTTGATGTTTTTATAATATTTGGTCTGAGCCTCATGATGTGCTTTCTTATTATCTTTGGTTCGCATCTTCCTCCACTTCTTTTCTATCTTCCTACATTTTTGTTTCTTTATTCTAAGTTCATCAGTGTACCATGTTTCCTGTTTGGTAACAGGATATTGCTTATGTAGCTTTAGGGGGGCAATTTTATCAATTGCTTCTGTAAGAGAGTTGTTAAATTTGGTCAGTGCGATCTCCGCACTGTCCTTCTCTGTGGGGATGGGCTGCTTCCATGCCTTTTGCAACTCCTCTACAGTCACTTTATGCCACTGTTGACGCCATACAGGAGGAAGGGTGTTCTTTGGTGAGAGCTTATCTCCCTCGAATAAAGAGAATTCCACAATAAAGTGGTCAGACCAATTAATTGGGACAGTAGGTAGACATCGTACTTTGGGAAAGTTGGTAAATAGTAAGTCTAGTAGATGACCTCCTTTATGGGTGGGTCCATGATTCTGTAGATCTAGGCCAAGGGAAGATAGATCGGAAATCAGAGTAATAGTGTCTGGGTGTTGGGAGATGTCAGCATGAATATTAAAATCGCCGAGAAGGATAAAGTTTTCCTTTGCTTTAAAATGTGGGGCTAGGAATTCCAGTAGTGCAAGGGAAAAGCCCGTGCTGGATCCCGGGGGGCGATAGACTAAAGCTCCTTTCCAGAATCTGTTTGTGGAATAGTGTACTTTAAAAATCATTACTTCAAAAAGTGGGCAGTACTTTTGTTCTAGTATTGTTGTCTTCAGATGTTCTTTATGCATGATGGCTAGGCCACCTCCAGTTTTCTCTGGGCGGTCGAAATGGATAAATTTATAGCCCAGAGGAACCCCCACGGCTATAGCGGGGACTGTATGGGGCTTTAGCCAAGTTTCCGTAAGGAAGCAGAGGTCTGGTTGCATTGTATGTACCAGATCCCATACTTCTAATTGATGTTTTGGTAAAGAGCGGACATTTAAGAGAAAGCACTTGGTCCCTTTTTGAGAGATAAATTTCTGTTTACGCTTCTCTAAACTTGGTTTAGAGAAAGAGGCTTGAAAATGGCAATTAATGCCACAAGTCTCTAGAACATCGTGTGAAAGGGTTAGGCCTGAGATTCAGCAGAGTATGCGCCGTGTACCTGATGTGAAGGGTCCCTACTAGAGGGTTAGGCACGTGAGTCGGGCCCATGGCCCCGTCCTGTCGCGGACGGGCGCAGACGGGCAGCTCTTTGGCTGCTCTTCGGCGTGTCTTCGGCTGCGTGCGATCGCTGCGCGCTCGGGGGGGGCGAAGGCTAAAAAGCCCCAAAAGTGCGAGCACTAGATCGCTAACCGCTCCAATGCTCCCGGAAGTGCCTTGCTCTCACCTGACCGCCCTCGCACAACGGTAATTGTTACCCTGTCGGACCGGGGCGGCCAGGAAGGAAGTAGAGCCTCGGCTTGTTGCTGTCTCAGGAAGAATGACGAAGGAGCTGCTACCCTCCTATTAAATCAGGTAGGGGGAGCAGAAATCGTGATATTTTAAAAATGCCGATTCGGCGAGATAGTATTCATCAGGCAGAGGTAAAAAGTTTTAAAAGCTAGGCATGGCAACCAATTCACGATTTACAATTTCAAATTAAATACACACAGTGTGGAGCACTATTTTCGGCAGCCTTTGTCAAGCGAGCGGGTTGGGGACACTGCCACCATCACCTAACCGCCTTAGTAAAATAGAGTACATTTGAATAATTATAATGACACCCAACAACAAACATCCAATAAAGGGTACCAGAGATATGAATTGTTAAAGTTTGAAATAAAAATTAATCCAATAAGCACCAAGGGCAAACCTCGATCAACTGTTCATGGTAGCCCATGACCTAGGTGCGATTTGAGGCCAACTGTGATGGAGCGCAGGTCGATTAGAGGGCCTAGGTGTACCCACTACATAAGTGTGGCCAGAGAAATGAGAAACCCCTCCACTTTGTACACTAGAAACCAGTTCTGGAGGCAGCTCCTTCCTCACTGGGATCGGTGCCTGCCTGACTTGGGGAACAAAAGAAGGGGCCTGTGAAGGTGTCATTTGACATTTTCCTCTGACTGGGGAGGTCCCTTTGAAGTAAATTAAGTTCACGGGCACTGCCCAAATAGTTATCCTGCCAGTTGAACACAAAACACCTCCCCACACCCAGGCCTTTGTCTCTGGTCTGGGAGCAGTTTCCACACACCTTCAGGGCTTGAGTGCTGAGAGTGCTGCAGCTGGAGGCTAATGCAAATTAGCCTCCGGAGGATTTAGGCATGGATAAGGTAAATATTATAAAGTACCTTTTCCTTAATATTTATTAAAAATTCATCCCAATTCACCAGCGAATTGGGCTTTTATTAAATATTACAAAGGGTCCAAGAAAGGGCGTTGGGAATCATCCACTATACCAGCTTGAGCGGGTGCTCTTGGGACAGATTAATAGTTTTACCGCCCTTCTTATCTTTCATCTCTGGCTCAAAAGATATTGGAAGTTAGAAATATAAACAACATACTGAAAGAATAAAGTACGAGGACACATAACTGAGTGTCAAAGAAGCTGTTAGACCTGACATCCTTAGGGTGGTCTTCCCCAACATTTTCCCTACCTCGCTCCATTTTTCTGGTCTAGATTTTTCTGGCTTTAGGACTATGCACTCTTTACCATTACTAACCAGTGCTAAAGTGCCTGTGCTCTCTCCCCTAAACAAGGTAATATAGGTTTGTCCCCAATTGGCATATTTTATTTACTTTTAAGTCCCTAGTAAAGTGCATTGCATGTGTCCAGGGCCTGTAAATTAAATGCTACTATTAGGCCTGCATCACTGAGGCCAGACTAGAGGTGATAAAACTCTGGTACGACCAGAAAGCCACACTGTAGTATCAGCCTGGCAAGAAGGTATGCGTCATTGAACCAGTTGAGCCCAGAGCTTTCCAGGCCCGCATGATTGACCCCTATGAAGTAAAGGAGTGTAAGGGGGATGCCACATGCCTGATGGACCTCCAGACCCCTTGGAACCTCCTAAGGGTGCTTCATGTGAAACGACTGAAGCCTCACCTGGAGAGGTTTGAAGTGCTTATGCTCCTAGTGACATGAGGGAGTGGAAGAGGAGAGGGAACCTGTCCCTGACCACCTCTTTGCACAGGAAAATGATGGGTCAGGGGAGGGTAAAAACCTCTCGACCAACCTGACCCCAGAACAGCAAAGGTGACTGTGACTGTTACCAGTTACTGGAACGGTTTTCCACATTGTTCTCCCTGACGCCTACGCTCCCACATCTATGCGCCCAATAAGTCAACACTGGAGACAGTTCCACTGTAAAGAACAATATTTACAGGTTGTGTGACAGTGTGAGAGTCAGCATCAAGGAGGAAACCTCCAAGATGCTGCCATTAAGAGTAGTTGAGCCCTCTAATAGTCCTTTGTCCAAGCCGGTGTTATTGGTACCAAAGGCTACATGTGCCACACCAGAACTCTGGTTCTGTGTGGACTACAGAGGACTCAGCTGAGTCACCAGGACTGATGCACACCCTGATGAGCTCATTGACTGGCTGGGTGCTGCCAAATTCCTCAGTACTTTTGATTTGACATCAGGGCACTGGTAGATCGCCTTGGCCAAGGGGCAAAAGAGAGATCAGCATTCACAACCCCAGAGGGTCATTACCAATCATGGGGGATGCCATTTAGATTAACGAATGCCCCTGCTACTTTCCATCAGTTGGTTAATAAGGTCCTGGCTGGTGAGGAAGCTTTCTGTGCCCCCTACTTAGATGACATCGCCATCTACAGTTCTAGCTTGGAGGAACACCTGCATAACCTCTATGAGGTGCTTCATGCCCTGCAACAGGCAGGCCTGACAAGCAAGTACCAGATTGGGCAGGGTTCCGTGGTGAAAGTGGGACACCTAGTAGGTGAAGGCAAGGTGCAGCCTCCCCTCCAGGCCAAGATTGAATCTTTCATTGCCTGGCAAGCACCTAAAACTCAAACAGAATTGAGAGCCTTCTTAGGCCTCACTCCCTACTACTGACGATTTGTTAAGGGCTATGGCACCATTGTTGCCCCCTTAACTGAGGTGGACAGAGGCTTGTCAGAAAGCCTTTGACTCTCTCAAGGAAGCCATGTGCAGAGCACCTGTGCTCAGGGCCCCTGGCTTCTCCAAGGAATTCATCATGCTGACCGATGCTTCAGAGCATTGCATACTGGTAGTGTTAGCATAGCCGAAAGAGGAGGACCGAGACCAACCTGCAGCCTTCATTAGCAGTAAGTTATTTCCACGGGGACAGAGGTGAAATGCCATTGAAAGTAGGGGTGGGCGAAATTTGCGAAATGGTAAAAAATCTCAGCGAGCACGCAAAAGTTCCGCGAACAGGCGGAACTGCTTGTTCCGCCCGTTCGAGATGCTTTTTTACTGTTCGCGAATGCTGTTTGCATGCTCGGGGAGAAATATCTTGCGAATACGTATTTTGAAAGTGTGAACAAGCAAATAATTCAGCGAAGCCGCAGGTCATGTAATTTTGGGCAAATCTGCGCTCTTGTGGAACATGAAATTACCCAAATTCCGCGAGCGGAACGGAATTTACCGCCCAGGCCTAATTGAAAGCGAAGCTTTTGCTGTGGTCTGGGCACTAAAGACTCATTTCCTGGTTCCGTCAGACCATAGATCCCTCATGGCTCATGCAGATGAGGGGTGAAAATCCCAATCTGTTGAGGTGCTCTATCTCCCTATAGGAAGTAGGCTTTACAATGGAACATCGCCATTGAGCAGACCACGCCAGTGCTCTCTCCCGATTCTTCCACCTTAGTGAAGAGAGCTTCAATGGGGTTAGGGTGCTTGCCCCTCTTTCAGCTTGGGGGACATGAGTTACACCTAACAGCCTTAGGATTGTCTTCTCCCATCGCTTTCACTTCCTCCCTCCATTTTTCTGACCTTGTTTCTGCTGGCTTTAGGACTCTGCTCACTTTACCACTACTAGCCAGTGTAAAAGTGCCTGTGCTCTCTCCCCTAAACATGGCAATATAGGTTTGTTCCCAATTGGCATATTTTATTTACTTTTAAGTCCCTAGTAAAGTGCATTGCATGTGTCCAGGGCCTGTAAATTAAATGCTACTAGTGGGCCTGCATCACTGATTGTGCCCCCTACACAAGTAGCCCCTTAGCCATGTCTCAGGCCTGCCACTGCAGAGCCTATTTGTGCGGTTTCACACTACCATGTCAACCTGGCACGTAAATCCTCTTAGAACACACACAAATGAGGCCTGATGAGGTTTAAAGACCAACAGGGTGCGACTCCCCTCTACCACAATCAGAAAACACACAGATGAGTCTTTGGGTCTGGTAATCAGAAGGAGTATGGGGAGTCCCTTTTAAAAAATGATTTCCCTCACCCACCCGTAAGTGTCATGCTTCATCATCGGGTAACCTCCTCGCACTGCAAACCTAGTTGCTGTGCGGGCTACAACCCCCTCTCTGAGAGGGAGGAGCTCAGGGATGTTTTGAATATAGAGAAGAGGTATCATAAAACCTTGAGATGAGCAGGGTGTGGAGGGAGTGTGGTGAAAAAGTGAAAGTGAACTAAAACTAACTCTTTGGTGTGTCAAACAAACTTTGATTGGACACTCAGAGGACGGGATTGAAAACGTTGAGCTTTGGCAGGAGAATTCAAAGACTAGTGGTTGACATGTTTTAGCCAAGCACCCTCCGTGGATGTGTATAAGCTTTCTTCAGGACCAAAACGTGAACAGGTGAAATAACCACACATACCAAACTGAGTAGGTGGTAATAAGAGTATATAACCAGGCTGTTTAAACTATTACATGCTAACCTCCAACCTTTTTAATCCTTACCTCTGGGTGTCCAATTAACGTAAGTTAAATATGCCAGCCAGTGTTATGCCAATTCAACCATGTTTAAAGGGGCAACACCAGTACTTTACTAGTGGTTGGCATTGGTAAAGTGCATGAGGTCGAAAGTCAGCAAATTTTGGGCTGAGTGATTACATCATATGGCATGTTAATAATAATAATAATAATAATAATAATAATAACACTTTATTGCATTGCATGATTAATTAAAACCTTTGCAACCAGATAAAACATAGATTAGAAGAAACAAAACGGCTACATTAATAATGCTAAAATTGCTAATATACAGTAGTTCCGTAAAATAGCGGGGGAATAAAAACTGGTGTATGGGACAGCCAATTCGGGGGAGTCGAATGGTGCAAAATGCAACATTTGTCGGAGAGCTAGTTAGTGGGGGAGCCTGTGTAGTCCACATTCCTTTAAAGTTAATAATGAAAACTTAGATATTGAAGGTGTTTTGGAGTGTAGCGGGCAGCAGAGAGCTTGAAGTTGATGGATCAATGTGTAGTTCGTCATGTTGCTTGCTCTCCTAGGTCGTTACGCCCCATAGTAAGAATGTGTGTAGAAGTTTGTGTCGCTGTCATATGGCATGTGATTTACAGACGCTTGGAGAACTAGATGGGGCAAAAATCGTAAAAGATTAATTTCCTACATGCCTTGTGCGTCAGCTTCTATCCTACTTTTGACTATTTCTGTTATTGTGGAAACCAAACCGCTATGCTTTTGATCTCTACATGATTCCTTGATGTTCCTTTCACAATGGGTCTCTTTAAGAGATGTCACATACTGGTTCACTTGAAAACGCTTGCAGGGGCTTACAGCAGCTGTCCATAGTAGGCTTCCATCCCTGAATCGCAGTTGTGCACAATGAATCGCACCGCAAAATTCTGCCTCTTTATTCATGAAGCGGGCAGTGTCTAACTCCCTTACCACAATCCTTTGTGCAGTATAGGGATAAGCTGGTCCTAGCATAACACAGCTGTTGAACTGCATTGCATTTTGACCAGCTTTTTTCCTAATATCTGTCCTAAAGCTGATTGTGGGCTATTAAGAACAAGCATTTGCAATGTAATTGGTCTTGCATTTACGCGAGTTTGAGCAATTGGCATTGTAAATGACAATGCCTTTTATTTATGTTTTGGTTTTTAAAATATAAATAAAAGGCATTGTCATTTACAATGCCAATAGTCGAAACTCTCACAAATGCGAGAGCTATTGCATTGCAGGCTGTGAGACAGAGTTGATTTAACTTTACTAGCTGTGCTTGAAGCGCAGCATCCCACGTCAATGAAGCATGTGCTGCAGAGCACTGGCAGATGAATCAGCCGGGAACCCATCAGCCCGTGGCAAGTAAAGAAAGCGCTTATGACCAGAGGTGGTCACAACTGCGCACGAGAGACCCCCCTGCCCTCCTACAGTGAGAGAGGCTCATTAAAGAAAATAGTGCTTACAGACTAAAGAAGACAACCGAAGTAAAAGGGCCTGTCCACATGGGAGGTTACAGATGATGTCAAAAACAATAAGAGAGTAAGGGTATCACCACAGGAGTGGAGGGAGGTACTCCTGGTCCCCTAAACCTGAATATAAGTAAACAAAAAGAAGGAGTAGCACCAAAAGACCAAGTGGTGGTCCTAATGGAGAAGGGGGGCGAATGAAGCAACAGGGAAGATGTTCCTTGTTTAGAAGACCCCTCACTCACTGACCTAGTCGGTGACATGCTTCATCATCGGGGTCCCACCCGAATAGCCGAGTGCCATCCGGGTGTGCTGCGACACCTGAATTACAGTGGAGCTGGTAATTTTTGAGTGAAGTGCAAAAAGAGTGATGTTAAAAATTGGCACAGTATACCTTCAATACAACTTTAATCTGAAGGTACTGGACAATAATAAAAACAAAGGTAAGATATTAAAGAAGGTTAAATTGAGCAACTATATCTATGTGTGAAATATTGGGTCTACATGTTTCAACCTGTTGGCGATATTACCAGGTTTTCGTCAGGACCAGAAAAAAGTGAAGTGAATAAAAGAATAAAATTAAATGATAAATTCAAGGACCTGGGCGGCATGCACACAGTGAGGTGCACCCAACCCTAAGCCCTCTGACCCAGCTGTAAACTCACAGTCAGGCTGATGCCTCGCAGCAGCGCATGCGCTGCCCAGGCTTGACCTACAAAGAAAATAAGTCTGTAAAAAATACAAGTAGCAAAAACCTCCCAAAATATTCTGAGAGTCCATTCAATGTTATGTGCAGCACCAGTCATAAACTACTTGAATGTGCCTTTCCCATTTCCCATTTGTTATTTCTTAATAAGCACTATTTTTCAGTAAGCAATTTAATATGGAGCCCATTTTCCGGAGCTATTTTTCAATACGTTTGGTTAACTTTTAAGACATCTACCATACCCATGTGAATATCATATCTATATTTATGTGATTTTATTTTGTACTCACTTATGGGTTGCTTAGCAAATGATTGACAATATTTACAGAAGTCTACATAGTGAAGCAGCACACAATGCCTTGATTACTGTTGAAAAGGATATTTTTCTTAGACTGTCTATTTTTCTCCTGTTAAAATAAAACGCAATACGTTGAAACCAAAAGTCTGTAAGGTGCAGCCAGTCCTCTTGCGAGGGCCCACTTTTTGCCTTTGCCTCTCAGGACATGGTGCATTATATTATTTCACAGTGCTGATGAAAGCATAGCATTTTTGTTTTCATGAACATTGCCAGTGCGCAGGTCAGCCCTCTATATCATGTCTCCAGGAGCCTAATGGCAGGATGAGGGCTGAGTGACGGTCCATGTACAGAGTGTTGTTTAAAAACCGAGCACTCTGTAGTGGGTACATGTGAGGAGTGTAGTTCAACTACGATCCCCTCCCACAGGTACAATGTATTTTATTTAGCAGACATACTTATGCATGCCTCAGACAGCACATTATATCTGCTAAAATGTGGCTGTGAGGCACACACCAGTACATCCCTGAGGCCAATGAGAAGCCAAGCCGAGCAACAGGGGTAGGATCTCCAGTTTGTTTTAGAGCTGTGCTTCCAGCTCTATTATAAAGCTAGGGGAGGGATTTGGGTGGTCATCCCCTTTTCAGACCTGGACTGCTACCCTTTCTGGCTTCTCATTAGGAGTCATGGCTTGCTGCTTCTAATGTCCAGCACCAGATTTCAGCTTTGCCTCCGAGTTGCCAGAAAAAGAATCAAGGCAAAAAAAAATAAAAAGGTGGTTTCACTGTGCATATGTGTATGTGTTTGTGAGTGATTGAGAGTGAAAGAGATTGAGTGAAACTGTGTGTTTAAGAGTGTCAATGAGAATGAAAGTGAGGGAGAACAGTGGTGGCTCCTCTCCTAAAGCGGAGGAGCTGCACCCCATACGAAAAATAAAATGATAATAACATAATGTTATTATCATTTTATTTTTACGGCATTGGCCTAGTTTTGTTTAAGGGACTGGGCTGGGCTGTCAGCCAGTAGGGGGAGGAGTGGTATCTCCACTTAAGTGCACATAATGATTTGGGCTGCCTTCTCAGGCCAGCAACACCATTATGTGCACTTTGCATGTTCTTAACCTAGGCTATATTACAGTCTGGGTTCCTGGGTGGAGAACATGCCCAGGCTCCTGCTCCCTGTCTGAGCGCCGAACCACGGCGTTCAGACCAATCACAACCCTGCTATCAGCGGCCGCGTGATTGTCTAGGGGAGTCTGGGTGCTTCTTGTTCCTGCTTTGTCGATGGTTAAAATACGGAGGAGAGGGAGTAGTCAGGTAAGTGCAATTTACTTTTTAATACACCCCCCCAGCCTGACCCCTGCCTGCCGCACCACCATGGCCCAATAGCAGCCTCCACTGCTGAGGGAGAATCTGAGTTTGAGAGTGCATATGAATAGGTGAAAGTTAGTTTGAGGGAGTGTGAGTGCATAGATGGAGTGAGTGACTGGAAATTGTGAGGGAGAGTGAAAGTGAGGTAGTATTGTAGCTATCAGTGGTGCAGCAGGTGCAGCGGCACCAGAGCCCAGTTTGAAAGGGTTAGTCTGTGTGAGTGTGTTTGTAATTGACTGTGATACCAGGGAGTATGATTAGGTTTGTGTGTAAGTAACAGTGAATGTAAGTTTGAATGAATAAGTAAGAGATTGTGAGTTAGGGTTGGGAATGGGAGAGTGAATATGTGAGGGAGTATGAGTGAAAGTGAGACCTGTGAGTGAGTAAGCATGTGTGCTAGTTTTATGATTAACCGCATGCGCGCTAGCGGTTTTCCCGCTGCGCGCTGCGATTTTAAAAATCCCGCGTTACGTGACAAGGTCAGCTCGTCATCCGCGTAGCGCAGGTTACGCCCATGACCGTAGAAGGGGTTATGAGTCTGCTGCTTGTTATTGCACATTCAATATAAAACTAGGCTTATGGTGGCACCCAATGTATCATGCTGCAGCAAAATGCAGTCCCGGATGTACTAGATGAAATTCATGGCATAGGGGCCTCTGTGGAAAAATGCTGACACTTGCATGCTGGAGCAAATTCTTGGCATGAGTTTCCTGTGGCAAAATGCTTGTGCTGGGACGTTGCAGGTAATTCTTGGCATAATGGGGCCCTTATGGCAAAATGCTGGTGCTGGCATACTGGGAATGATGTTGTGCCTCAGAGAGAGCAGCCATGGCATATTTAGGCTGAGGTAGTTGGTTGGGGGAAAGCAAACCATGATAAAAGGCTGACACTGAAACATTGAAGATATGTTTTGACATGGTATATTGACAGTATCAGTAGCAAAATTCTCCTTCTGGAATATTGTATGTAATTCTTGTCTTAAGGGGGCACCCATGACAAAGTTCTGACACAATGTACTCCTGGAAGGTATTAACCCCTACCACTTTCAAAGATTACGAACCGCCACTGCAACTGTCATTTCAACCAACCAGAGCTCTTGCCCTAAGTGGCCAGTAATAGCATGTAATACTAAATGCATGCAAATGTGAAGAGTTTGTACATTTTTCTGTCAATACAAGTCTATGAAGTTAGCAAGCATTTGATGGAAACTTGTTGCTTTCAGAGAAACTTATCTAATGAGCTAATGGCTTGGCCTGGGCATAAAACTTTGCTCTGCTCGCAAAGTCTGCGGAATTCAACAACTCTGCGGAGAATGTGGAGTTACAGATAAACTTCTCACTCTACAATGGAGCTGAGGTTTTTTTCCCGTTGACACGCTCATCATGTCCTTTCACTCGTCCAGGGAGTGGAACAAGACTTGCTGTGCACTCACAAGTGCCCACGAGATTTGCGAGCCGCCCGTGAGCTCCAGCGAAATTTTGTGCTCTCTGATGCGGCTTTATGCTGCACCAGTGACTTCCGGCACTTCTTTTGTGTCATAGGCGAGCACAATAGAGCATAGCTGAAACCTTGAGAAGATTCTCTCCTCGAGAGCAGTTAAGTCTCCTCAAAAAGAGAATTACAAACCTTCTCAAATGGACTGTTTGCGTTGTTTTTTTGTGCAAGAAGCTCTTTTTTTATTTTACTTTATTTTCAAAAAGGAAGAAGTGCCTCAGAGACTCCATTGTCCTGTTTCTGTCCAGCAGGCTCCTCCCAGTGCTGGTCACTTCTCAATTGGATTTGGAGCTTGAAGTTTCACCCTGATTATTTGCTGCATATATACCATTGGATGTGAGGACTTTGTTTTAGTGATATCACAAGTAAGTTCAAAAATTGTTGTATAAGTGTGTTGTTTGTTTGATAGAGGGCATACACCAGAATTTATTTGTACTTTTATCTGATTTTTAAAATTCAATGTGATGGGTGGCCTGCAGACTCAGTAGGGGCCTAGTTATTTTTTGCTTGTAATTGTTCTTCTTTTATAAAGGAAAAATATTGCACAGTTCAGTACATTTTCTTAATGTTTTTTCATAAATTTGCAATATTCATTCATTTCACTGTGGCCTAGTCTGCCAATGGGCCTTACAGCTAGCAGACCCAGTACTAATCATGAGTGCATGAAACAACTATTTCTGTGGTGTCTGTAGAATTGAAACATCATTTAGGCCATGGACGGCATTGAATTAAATTACAAAATGTTTTTTGGGGTATTTCACATTTTCTTTTCTGCAAACAGTGTATAGTTGGAATAATATATGTGATGCCTTTGGAGGATGTGTGTTGTAAAAATGCTGAGCCCAGGTAATTTCCGTTGTTGGCATTGTTGAATTAATGCTGTCTTCTCCTGTGTTACCATGCCTCTTTTGTCTGGCCAGTGTGAGTGTGTCTGCCACAGGCCACCATTTGTCTTTGTTCCCCATGCCATGTGGCCTGGAGGCATTTTGTATAGTCAGTGTCCATGGGCCATCATGTGTTCTTTGTTTTCCATGCCTCCTGCTTCTTGTTTGACCATGTGGCTGGTGGCCAATTTATGTCGGCAGCTAGTGTGTGTTTGCCTTCAGCCTGCATGTGTTCTTGGTTGTGGCACTGGTCTAGCCTGCTTGCCTGTTGTTGTTGTTTGAGCATGTTGCTGGCGGCCATTTTGTGTTGGCAGCTAGTGTGCTTTCGACAAAGGCCTGTATGTGTCCTTTTGTTGTGGCCATGCCTCCTTGCTGCTTGTTGTTATTTTGTGTAGCCAGCCCATGTGCTTTTGCCATAGGCCTGTATGTGTTCTTTGTTGTGTCACTGGCCATGCCTCCTTGCCGGTTGTTGTTGTTTGACCATGTGTCTGGCGGCCATTTTGTGTAGGCAGCCATTGTCCTAATGCCATAGGCCTGCATGTGTTCTTTGTTGTGGCCATGCCTCCTTGCTGGTTGTTGTTTTTGTTTGACCATATGACTGGCAGCCATTTTGTGTAGGTAGCCAGTGGGCTTTTGCCATAGGCCAGCATTTGTTCTTTGTTGTGGCCATGGCTCCTTGCTGGTTGTTGTTATTTGACCATGTGGCTGGTGGCCATTTCGTTTATGCAGGCCGTATGCTTTTGCCATAAGCCTGTGTAAAGGATACAAGTAGGTTCCGCAGGAGCGTCAGGAATCCGAAGAATATTCCACAGCCTTCCCCTGCGGCCTTCCGACTCTATCAAACACTAGAGTACGAGAGACTCGCCAGGGGAAAACAGGGAGACAAAACAAGGAAAGATAGGGGAAAAAATGCTTGATGGTAATCTTCAGAACTGGATGCGTGGCAACTTCAATTGGGTACTAGACAACAGGTTAGCTGAAATACAAAATAAGTAAGCACCCTTATCTAAAGACAATACTATCCTTACATTCCCTATGACACCTATGTATATAAACTTTTCATACCAAGGGTTTCTTATGTGTCGCAGAATTAATATGTAGGCTCTTTCTTGTAGGAAACACGTCTGGAGCTGTGGCAAAGATGATATAACATATCAGTAAGTAACTGCTTACTTCAATACACATAAGTGCACTACGATTTGATTTGATATACTGCTCACTCTGGTTGCTGTAGAGGGCTCGAGATAAACATCCACTAATCTGATGGAATGTAATGACCCCAGTGCCAACCCCCTGTTTGTTGTACGAACATCTAAGAAAACAAAACATGTATTCAGACTTCTCATATGTCATGTACCTTAACCAATATAATGTGAAGCGCTACTGCGCTGTTACCGTGATTCAATGACGTGAAGAAGTAGCTGCACCCACTCAGGTCCACGCAAGATTCACAGCAAATACGTGAATTATCCCAGGATAGATCTCCATCAAGGGGAATGTTACACAAAGAGGGGAGAGGGTAATAAGGAGGCAAGGAGACCCCAGTATAAGGGAAAAGTAAACTGACTAGCTAACTAAAAGGGACACCAGAGAAAACCCAACCGGGCAGAGGAGACCAAGCCCGGCTGCCGGGTGAAGCAACTCGAGTGGGGAGGTAGCAAGAACAAAGCCCGGCCGGACAGCGGAGAACAAGCCCGGCTGTCGGGCGGAGCAAAATGAGGAGAGAAGGGGAAGGAATGATACCCGGCCAGACAGCGGAGACCAAGCCCGGCTGTCAGGCGGAGTACAACAGAAGGAAACAAGGAAACTGAGCCCAGCCGGAATGGCGGCGAAAAACCCGGCCGCCGGGCGGGACTCTAGAGCGAAAAAGAAATGTTCACGGAAGGACCCGTGAACCTGCAGCAATCCAAATAAAGCGCTAAATTGGAGAACGCCCGTACAAATGCTGGAAGCTGCAGAGAGGGAGTGAGAGCCGGCGCCCGTAAGGAACACGGGGGCCCGGGACGCTCCCTCCGGTCAAACTTGAGCCAGAAGAACACAAAAACGGAAGTCAGGCAATCAGAAACAAGACGGACACAGAACCCCTCGGAGCTAGACGCAAGTACGTGAACCGTCGCTCCATAGGTCATGGCATCCTATATAGCGAGATTTTAAAGGGACAGTGTGGTAGGAGGCTCGAGGCATGACAGCCTGCATGTGTTCTTTGTTGTGGCCATGCCTCCCTGCTGGTTGTTGCTGTAGTTTGATCATGTGGCTGGCACCCATTTTGTGTAGCCAGCCATTGTGCTTTTGCCGTAGGCCTGCATGCGTTCTTTTATGTGGTACTGGCCATGCCTCCTTGCTGGTGGTTGTTGTTTGACCATGTGGCTGGTGGCCATTTTGGGAAGGCAGCCATTGTGCTTTTGCCATAGGCTTGCATTTGTTCTTTGTTGTGGCCATGCCTCCTTGCTGGGTGTTGTTTGACCATGTGCTGGCGGCCATTTTGTGTAGGCAGCCAGTGTGCTTTTGCCATAGGCCTGCATGTGTTCTTTATTGTGGCTATGCCTCCTTGCTGGTTGTTGTTGTAGTTTGGCCATGTGGCTAGCGACCATTTTGTGTAGGCATTCAGTGTGCTTTTGCCATAGGCCTGCATGTGTTCTTTGTTGTGGCCATGCCTCCTTGCTTGTTGTTTGACCATGAGGCCATTTTGTGCAACCATCAGTTTTCAAAGCCATTTTGTATGTAGAGGTTTAAGACTTTTTGTTTGTGTTCATTTGTTTTTTTTAACTTTTCCCTGATATCAGTTTAATAAATGAATTTGCTTGAGGCCTAGTAGCTCAATGCTCATAACAAATGTACTTTATGAACAGTGTTTTATATTATTAAAGACTTTTTTGCATTTTTTACCTGTACCACTTCCTACCTCCCTAATCACAAAAGACTTCTCATAGTAGTCCTCTAGTACATCAGCAATTATATTTTTTAAATTAATATTTTTGTAATAATTTTTTGACATAATATTTTTATTGTTTTTGTTAGAAATGGGATCTCTGGTTGGCTAAGGCTTGCACCAAAGCCAGGCAGAGTCCACCACTCTAGTCAGGACAAGGGAGTTGCACGCCAAGATATCACCCCCTTGGTAGCTTGGCACGAGCAGACAGGCTTATCCCGGAGGCAATGTGTAAAGCGTTTGCGCAACACACACACACACAGTAGCAACACACTAGGCACACCACAAAAAGGAACTCCACACAAGGTTATATATAAAAATAGCCTTTGTATTACCATAAACACATTAGATCATAATCACACAATATACACTGTGCCAACTGGCACTAGGCAGTATCTACAGGGGATTATATACACCTGACAGGGCCAATTGGGCCACTGTCCCAACCATCACAAATCACCAATTGTAAATGTAGCACAAATAGTAAACGCAGAGCACAACCAGTAACTACTGGTACAAGTTAGGAACTTAGCATAAGGTTCTGCAATGTAAACCACACTATGCAATAGTCATCACATTAGGCATAAATCACACAGTGAAACATAATTTCACTAGCATAGACCATAATACGCAAAATAACCTCCTAATCATAAAAGATAAATATAGAGAGGTATGAAACCGGGCATAAAGGCATTGCCCAGTAGACATCACATTTAGGCATAAACACAGTGTGCCCCAAGCGGGGGCACAACCCATGAAAACTGTCCCCAGGCCAACTGGCCTCTCACAGGGCACCAACACCTTAGGTCCAACAATGTCAGGGCGCGCTGCCTAGGCAGCGAAAGTCAAAGTGCGCAACAGTGGCCTAAACGTAGCAGCTGCCCACTACTTGCTGGGCAGCTGGAAAAAGGAAGCACGGGCTCTCAAGGCGTCCTAAGGACAAATGCCAAAGTTGGAGCGGCCCTCTGGCAGGCGGGGTCATTCAAGGATGGAGCACTGGCACCACTGTGCCCTGAAAACAATTGGGCCCAAAACGTTACAGCTGCCCTCTGACTGGTAGGGCAGCTGGGTATCAAAAAGTGAAGCCTGGCACTACGTGGCTCATGAGCCCCACTCTGAGACTCTGTCAAGCAAATGGCCCCCAAAACAAACCAGCACGGGTACCACTGTGGGAGCCTCACTCCTGGAAACACTTGCCCCAACATTGGAGTCCCGCTCTAGGACTCGGAATCCCCAGATGACCAGACGTAGCAGCTGCTGTGCAGCTGTAAGGAAGTCCGCGGGCAGCAACGGGGTAAAAATTAGCCCTGGCACCACAGTGCCTTTGGAACCCCCACGGGGGCTCCTAAAGGAAAAGTGCCCCAAAGTGGCAGCTGCCCGTAGCAGGGTGATACTGCTGTAGATGCCCCCAGGCACTTCAGGCGCCTTGCAGCCCCTGCTCTCTCGATCTCCTTTGGCCGTGCAATCGGCCCCCGCAGGCACCAACTGTGTGCCTATCAAGTCCCCACTCGTCGTGTCTGTCTGGTGCGAGGCGAAGTCTCTGCTGGGCTCCCTCTGGCTCTCCTTCTTCACCCGGTAGGCCAGAGCAAGACCAGGTAGGGCTCACACCGCAGATGCGGAGCCCTGCCTCCAGTTCCCTCGGTCCTTCACTTTTGTTCTTGCTCACGTCCCAGCGCGCGGTAGGCTCCCGCCTGGGTCTTTCCAGCTGGCGCCCGTCTGCTTCCGCCTCCTGTTCTCGGGCACATCCAGCTCGGGGTTCACAGTCTCTTCTCCCCTGCATAGGAGCGCGGGTTGGGCTCCCGTCTGCTTCCTGTTTTTCCGTTCCCAGGAGCACAGGGTAGGTTACCGTCCGCTTCCTGTCGTTTTGCGGCCCCGCCCACGTTCCAACACAGGTTGCCTGGTTTCCCGTCCAAGCCGGGCCGCAGCGGTGATTTTGGCGATTCCCTTCCGCAGCACAATACCGGGTAGGCTCCCGTTTCAAATAGCTACAAAGGCGAGGTGGGCACCCGATAAGGTTAAAAAACAAAACCCAACCAGGCAGAGAGGCGGGGTGGGCACCCGATAAGGTTAAAAAATGGAGGAATCCCCAGGCAGCCTCTCCGTGCTGCAATTTAAAAACAGAAGCGTCCTCTTCTTGGAAAAATTTTAATGGAAGCGCTCACAGGCACTGGAGGCCACTAAAAAGTCCTTAAAGAGGCAAATAGGAAGAGCCCTTAGGGCTGGAGAGACCCCAGCAAAGCGCAGCCAGGCAGGCCAGCATGCAGGGACCCTCAAGAAGCAGCAGCTGGGTCCCGCGGAGGTTCCTCCTGGCAGCGTGCCCTAAAGTCAGCACAAGCACAACACTACACTGGGGTCACAGCCCCTACATTTATACTACTTTTTCCCTTTGTCACCACACAGGGCTTGGGGATACCAGTTAGGACTGGTTTGGGGGAGCTTCCGAGCACTTTGTTGTGCTCAGCTCCTCTCCCCATTGTCAGGTGGGGGCTAGGTGCTCAGACGCACCACAGGGGGCAGAGCCGGCATTGTGGAGGGAAGTCACAGCCCTATTCTGGTCCCAGGTGCAACTCCTCCCTCCCATCTACATGCAGATCTCCCTGTGCACCACGGGCAGACCCATCCTGGCTCCAGGAGCCAAGCACACCATCCAGCCCCTGTCAATCACAAGCCATACATGCACTCCATATCAGGCAGGCAGACACACAGCACACAGAAGTGCCAACTTCTAAAAGTGGCACTTCTCCACCAGTCACAATAAATCTGCGCACACCATTGCGCAGCATTTATTCTCACGAGTTTGCACATACCAAACTCGCCCCTGTACTCCTCTCACACTAGGAATTACCAAGGACACATATATTCACCATGCATTCCTATGGGAGTGCAGGCCAGTCTCACCACACGTACTCAGATTGCGCACGCACTTTACACTGGGACACAGTGCTAAAATGCGCAGAAGCCCAAAAACAACTAACATCAGGTCACATTTAAAAGCAAAAAGTTTAGGGGTGAACCTGCCAAAAGGGCCAAGTCCAACAGTTTGAATTTGTTTTAAAATGTGTTTTGTTAATTTTTTTTAATGTCATTTTCTTTTTCACATTCTCCAAACACCCATCAGCCCCATGTCTGCCAAAGGCGCAGAGCTGCACAACAGCATTCATTTTCTAGGGGTTATTCCATTGTTACCTGCACCTTCCTGAGTGTCCCATCTCAACTTGATGCATATAAAGCAAACAGGTACAGCTATATGTTGTAGCTGTTTCTTATCTTTCCCAAGTGTACATGAAAGTTTATGTTGGTCTGTTTTTATCTGTGCATTTGAATGGATACACTGTACTGTTGTTATTTATTTATAACTTAAGTAACCACACTAAATGATATTGTATGTACTACTAGTTCAAACATTAACAATGCCATGTTTCACTGATGTTCTTCTTGCTTGTTTGCTGTTAGGTGCACAAGAGAAGAGACATCACCCACAGTACTGCCAGACAGAAGGCCTATGCACGTGAACACACAACACTGGCATTTCTTCAGCTTGTGAAGCTAAGTGCCACTGCCAACTGCCAGCTTCAAGATGGCTCCAAAGAGAGGTGCTAGCAAGAAAGTAGCCTGTGATAAGAAGGAGCTTACCACTACTGGTATGTCGCCCCAGACCTTTTTCAGGCAAAAACATGTGCCTGCTACACCGACCTCTCGGGGGCATGCTAGTAGCAGCACTCCTGCACCAACGGCTCCACTACAACCTCGGCCCAAAGCCATGTCTGGCACAGATGCATCCACTCTAATAACAGCAACACTGATGAGCAGTGATGTTGAATTGGAGTTATCTCTTTCACAAAGTAGCACCCAATTATTGCCGGAAACTTAGGTAAGTGGACAACAACAGCCGCAGCCAGCAATAGTAGTTCCTCCTGAAGTAGGAGCACTTCAAGATATTCATCTTCATGCTGAGGAAGTAGAAGAAGCCCCTCTTTCAGAAGATCCATTGCCTTTCAGATGTCCAGCAAGAAAAAGGAAGGGTACTCCACCATCTTCTACTCCAAGCCCCCTTCTGATGATCAGGACTCCAGTTGGATGCTGCTGAGACACAACAGGGAAGGTTCCTGAAAACCTTACAGTTATGGATGAAGAAGAGGAGTATGACAACGACCCAGTCATCATGGATAGTAGCCCAGCCCAAGAGGGGACCGACGCTACTCGATATCAACCTGCTCTGAAGGATGTGGTAAAGATACCACCACCGCCTGTTCCATATTTGCTACCCCGCTGCGACCTACATGCACAACCACCTCACTAGAAGTAGACTTTTGCAGAGAGGCAAACATCAAAACACCCACCTACTGCCACTTCTTTCGACATTTGCAGTGGCACCAGTTTCACAAACTTGACCTCCCCAGTTTGGAACTTCTTTACGGTTAGCAAGCAGCAGCCATATGCTCAATTTGCAAAGGATGTGTTAGTCGTTGTAAGCTTTGTACAAACTATGGTACCGGAGGCCAAACAACTCATTTGAGAAAACCCCGCCCTATCCACTGGATGCCGCACTATAGCCAAAAACTGCAAGTGGTGTTGATGAAGGTGGTGTGAGCAGGGAATCTGCTCCGATCTCGGTGAAAGGAGAAGAAGAGAATGACAAATCAGCCCTGTCTCCAGCAATTTAACAGTATCGCCCACAATCTGCAACATCACAATGGCACAAGATTCAGAGTCAGGTCGAGACACCAAGGCAAGAGCATACAGTGACTGCCCCGCTGAGACACACATTGAGCCTACCATGTTCTGCTCTCAAGAAGTCACTTGCATCTGTGGCACCAGAAAAAAAAAATCAAGCTACTATTCCTGGCATGTTTAGGCAGGAGGTGCTGGATGGACGCAACTACATTTGTACAATGGGGAGCTGACTAAAATGTTAGACATGGCCCTCCTCCCCTTTTCTTTTGTGGAAGGAGTGGGTTTTCAAGAATTTGTGTCAGCCATCTGGCCGAAATGGAAGGTTTCCAGCTGGACTTATTTTGCCAGAGTTGCTGTTCTAGCACTATATCACAAAATGCTGGAATTGTTTGGACAAACTTTAAAGCAGAATGCTGTTCACACTGTCCACCTGGCGACAGACATGTGGCCCAGTTGCCAAGCCACTGACTACGTGTGCATCACTTCACACTGGATCTCTGTTGTGGGGGTTAGAGAAATGATATCTGCAGGTGTTGACCCTGCTGAAATTTTTAATGGCGTTCAGAAGTATGCAACAGTAGCCACACTCGCCATGGAGAAACCCCATACAGCTGTAAACATCTTGGAATACCTTAACAAGTCTATGAATGGCTTTGACCAAGAGGACTTAAGATTGGATTTGTTGCCACAGACTATGGTAGTAATGTAGTTAAGGCCATGTCAGATGGTGGCTATTTCAGGGCCCTATGTTTGGTGCACTGCATTAACATCATTGTACAGGACTTTCTCAAAAAAGAATTCCGATTCAGTAACCTACTTATACAGGACTTTCTCAAAAAAGAAGTCTGAGTCAGAAACCTACTGTCCACCTGCAGAAGAATTTACACTCATTTCATGCATTCTTTTAAAGCCCGGAAGCAGTTGAGAATCATTCAACGTGATAATACAATGCCAGTTAAAACACTCTTACAGGAGGAGCCAATAAATTGAAATTCGACTTATTACATGTTGCAACGACTGTTTGGGTAGTACAGACGGATCAATTAATATGTCATGCAAAGAGGGGATGCAAATGTGAAAGGCATGATCATTGAGATGGACCAATGGGGCATAGTCAAATTCCTGACATAGATGCTGCTTCCTTTTGAGGTTTTCACATGGGAAGTCAGCAAGGAGGACAGTACCATGGGCCAAGCTATCCCGTTGTTGCATATGCACAGGAACAGCTAAAGGAGGTGTCTGAAATGGAAGCAGGGGTGGATTAAAAACAGATGCACATGAGTTGGTGACCAGCTTAATTCTTCGTTTATCTGTTAGTACAGGGTCGCATAGAGACATTGTGTCATCTAAACATCTGTGTACAATTCTTGATCCATGGTACAAACAATTACTGGCCACTTTAATTCCTATTTCAGATGGGGCTATTTCAAACTACAAGACGTGGATTGCTGACTAAGCCAGCGACCTAGAAAAAGTACGGCTGGGAATTACAGGCTTCCTCCTGGCCAGAAGTTCTAGGGTGCAGTCCTAAACTTCCATAGAGCCTGAGGTCAGTGCTGTTGTCTTACAGCAGCCCAAGCCAACAACAAGAACACCAGCAACAACAACAACAGAAACTGGAACATCACCCCTAAAATCTGCATTTGATTGGTTTCTAAAGGTAGGGCTTAAGTCCAGTGCAGAGGTGAAGGCAAAAGTGGTTGAGCAAGTTGGAGCACCAATGACTGTTGAGAGGGTGGTCCAGGCCTATCTGGAAGACCCAACAGTGGCCTATCCGGATCAAAACCCATTGGCGTATTGGTATGGGCAGAGGTGCCAATGGCCAGTACTTGGGAAGGCTGGCAATAAAGTGTCTGGCTTGTCTGGTAGCCAGATTGTCTGCTGAGCATGTGTTAAGTTCGGCTGGTGCAGTTGTCACAGTGAGAAGGACCAGTCTCTCACCCCAAAGCGTGGACAGATTAACAATAATCAGAGGAAATCAGCACTTTCTACCACCAAATCAAACCATACCTGAAGCGCGACAGGAAGAGGATGAGGTTGATTGGTCAGCCTCAGGTTATAGTAGTATGTTAGTTGACCAACTTCTGGGCGAACCAACTGAGTTTGAGGACGAACTCTGCTTCCCGGACTACTGAGTAGGCCTGGGCAACCATAGAACTATCAATCGCCGAGTTCCTTTGACAAAAAAAAAGGATATAGGTAGGGGGAACATTATATTAGTTTGTTTGTGTGTGCCTCACTGACTAATTCAGCCCCACTGTTTTAGACACATGTATGGCCATATTGTAATTGGATCAGTGTGCAGTGAAGCAGCCTCCCTGCCTTCCCTTCAAGGACATTGGAGAGGCAATGCCTGCCTCCATCCCGGGCCTATCCTTTCTTTCATCCCCTAGCAGGAGTGCTGAAGAATATTTGATTTACAAGGCCTGCCAATGTGTGTTTTGTGAATCAAACAGGATCAGCAATGTACTACTGTCCTTGAATTGGAACAGGTAAGTAATGCACCAATGAGTATTATATGAGTGATTGTGAGCGTTGAGATGATTCATGTAATAGTAGACAGTAAGGCTCCCTCACCTGCCTCTGTGGTTCCAGGTCCAGCCCTCCTCTTTCCCCTGGATGTTGTTGTAATAAATAAATAGAAGGAATAAGCAACTATAAATAAATAGAAGAGAAAGCCTAACACAAAACATTGAACTTTTCTAAACCAGATAGTACTAGTAGCGTGGACCCATTCCTTATTTCCTAAACCTAACACTATTCTAAATATCCTAAACTATATTTTCGAACTACTATTAAATTGCAATGAATGATCTTTGCTTCTCATCTTAGTCTCAATCTCTCAACCCCCTTTGACGGGCCAACTCAGTCTGGATTTTTTCAATGCATTGATGCATGCATACTACACATCTCTGGGAGTTTGCGTGGAACTGTACAAACTACAAAAAATAAATCTTCAGAGAACGCTAACTCACTCATACAAATAATTACCACTATCTTAGTGATAGGACAGAGGAGTGTCTGCCTGTCTTCTTAAATAATCAACCCAAGTGAGTGCCAACGAGTAGGATTAGGTCGCGCCTAGCTCCTAACTAGATGAGGATCAAATAATATTTGTAACACAAATTTCATTTATCTCTGAGTGTTAACAGCATGCTTTCTATTTGGAAATGTTTTTTAGCATAGAGCACAACAAATAAATAATTATTAGTCACTGAGAGCCCCTCAACCTCCATGCACAGCAGATCCTGTTCCCTGTCATGGATATCGACCCACCGGTGAATCAGCTGTTGTTTGGTGCACTGGACCCTAAAGCTGCGGCGCACTCTCTCCCAGTGCTGCTGACGCTCTAGGAGGCTATACCCACTGCCAGGCCTGCCACCTGCTGCCAGGGTGGAGGAAGGTGGTGGTGCACATAAAAAACTGGCGGCGCTAACTCTGAAAAAAGGTGCATGCCGCACCCCTTCACAGTTCCCATTACCGCTACGTAGGCGGTTTGTGCTGTGGGTTGTTCGGGGAGCCTGGCGCTGCCGCTCTCCTACTCTTCCTTGATGCTGATAAGGGGGTGGGGGGGGGGGGGGGAGATCAAAACAAGAAAAGGAAGGAGAGAAGGAAGAAAACATGTAATTAGAGCAGGAAATGAAACAAGCATTTACAATGCAACGGTTTCGCCTTTGTAAAAGTTAGAGCTATTGGCATTGTAAATGACAATTTTTTTATTTATGTGTTGGTTTTGAAAACAGATAAATAAATGGCATTGTCATTTACAATGCCGTTAGCTTAATCTCTTGCAAATGCGAGACCTATTGCATTTGCACCCACACGCACACACACAGAGAGCCACCCACACACACACACAGAGCCACCCACACACAGAGCCACCTACAAAAAAAAGCTAGCCACACAGACAGAGCCCCAACACACACAGAGCCCCAACACACACAGTACAGAAAATAAGTTGAGGACTGTGCACCAACGCTCTGTAATGAGTACACATTTGCAGGCAGCTGCACACTGTAAAGAATGCATGCTTATTTTGTACATATATATTCAACCTAGCTTGTTCACATATTGTAAGCACTCTGCTATGTGACCTATACTGAGCAGACCTATGTCACCAAAATACACTGCAAGCACCCACCTATGTAGCCTATGATGTGCATTTCAACGACCATACCCTACGCATGAAGCTTTATACCAAAACACACTGCATGCCCAGGCCCGTCACCCACGATACACAGTGGAAAATCAGCTCCACCAGCTGGAAAACAAAAACCTAGCTGCCAACCACAATACTTTTCTGATCACGCTGACATCTGTGTCATACTGAGCACTCAGCTTACAGCCACGGGGCATTACGCACAACAACCTAGAGTACAAAACAGAATGCAATCACATACAGTAAACTGCTCGCTATCTGTCGCAAACTGTCCAAATCCAATTGTCATACATGATACACGCAAATCCAGGTGTGACTTACAGCAAACTACAGCCGGCTCTTGCTAACTTTTCTACGCAGTGCACAACCAGTTGTTACTATTTTTGCACAGGAACCTGCTATGCACTGTACAATGCAAGCAGTTGTTACTTTACTTTATGTACATCCATGTGTCACCCATATCATAGTATGCACAGCTGGATGACAACCACTGTGCAGACAGATGTCACTAATGGTGCACAATCAGCTGTCACTCCTAGTACACTGCACAGCCAGCTGTCACCTGTAAAATGTACGACTAGGAGTTGCCTACAGTAACTGTTCCCAACCAGCTTCCAACAGTGCACAATCAATCGTCATAAGCAGCACACTTACCCGCCGTACACAGTTCAGCTGTCACCTATAGTCCAATTACACAGCCAGCTGTCACCCACCATACACAGTCATTACTACAGTACACTGGGCCAGGCAAGTGCTGTGAACTGCAATCCACTGCACATACTGGAGACACGGACAGCGGGAGGGGGGGCGGGAACGGGCACACGGACAGCGGGAGTGGGGGCGGGAACGGGCACACGGACAGCGGGAGGGGGGCGGGGAAGTATGCTTTCAGCAGCATGGACAACTTGAGTGTATGAGGGAGGGAAGCAGCAGCATTAACAATTGGAGGGTGTGAGGGAGGAAAGCAACATAGACAACTGAAGGGAGGGAAGCAGCAGCAAGGAAAACTCGAGGGACAGAAGCAGCATGGACAACAGGAGGGTGGGAGCAAAGCAGCAGCATGGACAACAGGCAGGTTGGAGGGAGGGAAGCAGCAGTATAGACAACAGGAGGGTGGAGACATTTAAGCATCAGCATGGACAACTGGAATGTGGGAGGGAAGCAGCAGCATAGACAACGGGAGGGTGGGGGGATTTAAGCAGCAGCATGGACTACAGTAGGGTGTAAGGGAGGGAAGCATCAGCATGGACAACGGAAGGGTGGGAGGGACACTGAGCAGTAGCATGGACAACGGGAGGGTGGGAGGAGGGAAGCTGCAGCATGGACAACAGGGTGGTGGGAGGGGGAAGCTGCAACATGGCCAACGGAAGGGTGGGAGGTGGGAAGCTGCAGCATGGACAACAGGGTGGTGGGAGGGGGACGCTGCAGCATGGACAACGGGAGGGTGGGAGGGGGAAGCTGCAACATGGCCAACGGAAGGGTGGGAGGTGGGAAGCTGCAGCATGGACAACGGGAGGGTGGGAGGGAGGGAAAGAAGGAATGAGGGAAGCAGCAGCATGGACCACGGGAGGGTGGGAGGGAAGCAGCAGTACAGACAACAGGAGGGAGCAACACTGACAATGAGCAGCACAACGACGGAAAGAAAAACATCAACATAGCGCTCGATTTCTTGCAGTGTCTAAAATGTGGCCACATCTTGACTGCATCCAGTGACATACAACTTTTCTCCGTTTAGTGACATCTCTTCCTCCCCAAGTTAAAGTTTTACTTTTGTCCTTTAGATATCTCATTCCATATATACCTTGGTTCGAAAAGTAATAATAAATAAATTATACATCTACGCCTACCTCCCTCTCTCTAGGTCCGTACTTCCACTAATCAAAGTAGCCTCGGGCCATAGTTTACGTCTATGGCAGTGATCCAAGAAGTCAACGGAAGCCTGTGAATACAGAACAGTCCTTGACAAACGTGCCCAATCACGGGGGTAAAAACAATCCCCTCGCTTACACACCCCCAAAGTACTGTTGACCACCCTGAGTACGCACTGAGCTAACGAACACTTACTCTGTGCGCGCTGAAACAAATCAGCCGGCAATTCCTCACTGGCTCCACGTCACGCCGTCCGATCGTGTCCAACAGTTACTGAGCGCACGCACGTGGATAAATACGTGGGGCGGCTCTCTACTCACATCAAATCGGAACGCCCTGCAAAAGCAGGGACAAAGAAAGAGGTGAGGAAAATGAAATTTTGCCTGACCAATGTGTCCCCTGCGTGTACCCTATGTTCCATGTATGTGCATGTCACCCATGCATTTTCCCGTAGTGGCCTGAATAACAAGGCCTCTGCAATCACGTCCTGCTTTAGGATGCCAGTAATTAAGTCTCCCATGTAACAAAGTTAAGTTAGCAGTAAGGCCCATGTTTTTGCATTGTGCACGTTTAATATCGAGATGAACCCTTTTTGTGGTTCAGTTTGAACCACTTTCTGAATTAGTGTTTTTCATTGCTCAGACACTCTGAGAGCTGCAGTTACGTAATCCCTGACCTCGCATACTTCTGGCTCAGCCGAAAGAGGCCCAGCAAGGGTTGCCAAGACAGTATATTTTGCTTAACAATTATCTGCTTGCTTTACAGAATCACATTCTTGCCCGGTGAGGAAGGTAAACAGAATCCGTCTGCAGAGATAGGGCCCAGCTTTTCTGTCTCTGTTTAAATGAAATTACAGTACTTGCATCTGTAGAAAGCTCACAGCCCCCATGCAATGAACGAAGAAATATATGCCCTTTCTGTCTTTTAGTGATGAGCAACCTTTGCTTCAGATAATACATCCCTGACTCAAGATATCAGATAGTACCAGACGTGCTGGTTGCCCTGACACTGAAGGTTTCTCTACTAGACTTAAAGTCAGCTTTCCCCCCAGTTACACGTCAATTGCACGTCATGACCAAGTTACGCACACAGTAGGGCAAAGTTCCAGCTGGCCATGCAACTCCTCCTCTATGTAGCCACCCACCTATCACACACCTATGACCTATCAAGTGTACACCCTCATGCACGCCCACATGCTCCTATCTCTTTTTTTTTCTTGCTCTGCCTTGAGCGCCTCCTCCCTATGTACAAGACTAAATGAATAAATGTATGAACTCTGCAAATGATGTTAGAAGACCCTTCCTGAACCCTAGTGGTGATGGAACAGATTCTCCCTTAACTCGAGTTATTGGAATAAAGCCCTTTTGAAACGGACACCACGGATTCTGCCTCTCATTTAATGCATGATGCATGTTTATGCCTAGAAATTATGATAGGGTAATATTTTATTTACCACATTAATCTGGCGCCCGAATAGGGACTATCCTTTTCCCCACGCGCCGGCGACGTAGGTCCAGCCTTTGCCCCCTTCTACAGCCGTGACGGACTTCGAAGTGCACACGCAGCGGGACTTCCTGCTTACTCCCTCAGGCCCACGGAGGAGACGGACTGCGACCAGGCGTCCACACGAGGCGGTGAGGATTGCGGATCATCCCAACCAGAGCCCACCCGTGAGAGAGCAAGGTCCGAGGTTTCCGAAGCCCACCAGTTCCAAGGCGCAGACGTAGTAGTAGCAGTATCGAGTTTCCGAGGCCTTCAAGTTCTGCTTCCCGGTGAGTACCACAATGGGGAATGCATCAAGTTCAAGACGGGTTCACGTTATACGTGAGCACGGTAAAGACGTGTCTCATTCACACGAACACGGTCAAGACGGGTCCACGGTAAAACGTGGGCATGGTCAAGACGGGTCCACGGTAAAACGTGGGCACGGTAAAGACGTGTCTCATTTCTGAGACCGGTATGGCTGTACTGTATTTCAGTGCATAAAGTTTTTCAAGTACATGTTTAGCTCTCTGTATCAGTTTAGGTTGTAACTGTTTTAGTGTTTAATATTTGAATATTTGTTTGTGTGTGAATGATTGTTGATTGTTTCAGTCTATTTTTGTGAATATTGGTTTCAAACATGCCATTGTTTTCGAAATTACGTCAGATAGGGACTAGAAAAGGTATACTAGAAGAGTCAGTTAACATCCCGCCTAGAGACACTCCAGGTCATTACATGTATAATAAGCATGGGTTAGACGCCATTTTGTTTTTAGACTTATGGGTAGACTACACAAAGGACCTAGAGGAAAAGTATAGATGGCCTATCTCGGGAACATGGGATTCTGAATGCATTATGAGAGTAGAGGAAGCGCTATGGAAAAAGAAGTCAAGACCCTCTCAGAAAGATGCCATTGAGTTGTGGCGCAAAGAGTCACATAGGAGAACAGAGAAAGAATTCAATAAGGTAGAGAGAAGTAAACAAGCATTGGAAAAAGCCACAGAAAAAGAACTACGGGAGGAGGGGGAGCGAGTCAAAACAGAACAGACTGATAGAGAAAGAAATGCCGTCGTTACTGGTATTTATCCCGTCCTGTCAGAAGAACTAGCTAAAGTGAACACTTCAGTAAGTCCCAGTAGGTCGCGAACGCCACCACCTGTACCATGTAGAGTACGTAGATTAAAGCCGACAGCATCAGAAGCTTTCATTTCCTCGTATTTAGACGAGTCCGCACCGGACTACGTGAATGCAGGTTTCCCTCCGCCCCCACCAGCAGAGCAGCTCCAGCAGCTTCAACAGCTTCAACAGCCGCTCGTAAAAGATGACGTAGGGCCCGGGGCAGTGGGAGGGGTGCCTACTGTAGATGAAGGAATTCCATTTTGTGTATATGACCCAGAACCAGGAAAGGGTTCAATGCTTGTGATTTCACGTAGACTAAGACAAGCCGTTACGTATCTGGAGACATTACCAGACATGAAAGAACACCTAGATAAAATGTATCGTTTCATCAGAACGGGGCAGGGACCCGATAGTATAGCACAAGCCATGGTACAAAGAAAGGTAGGGGTTAAGAACCATATCCTACGTTTTATTATTAACTGCCTGATCAGGGAACAAGACGAGGGAGACGGAGATGTAAAACCAGGTTTGATGGAATGGAGTGATAGCATAGATGCCGGTAGACATGATAAACAGGGACAGACAGATGCTATGTACAAGAAAATACGAAAGGAAATAATAGAAAGACATAGAGTAGGGTCTGACGAGAAGGGTGAGTCATCAACGGAAGAGGTAGAGGATCCGAAAGGCAAGATTAATTATGTAGGTAAGGCACGACACTTTGATAGACCCAAGTGCCTCGATTACCGCAAACAAGGGCCAGCGATAAAAGAAAGGTATTCCCTTGAAGCTCTATTCCAAGCTACTGAAAAAGCACTGAAACAATGGATAGGGAGCGAGCGACCTCCCACACAACACGAAATAGAGCTGGCCCGATCAGCCACCCAGTGGGTGTCCAATTCCAATATATATAGCAGTGATATAGTGGCTCAGACATTTTTGAGTCTTCCACCGAACGAACAGCGTTTGGCTGGTATTTACATGGTTCAACACTTGATAACGCTGTATGAGAGTCAATATTCTGATCCTGGTCACTTACGTAAATTAGTAGATGACATTCTACTAGACAGATGGACAGGTCTAGGTACTGAATTAATTAATGTTATACTGGATCAACGTCATAAGTATCTGGATTCTCTGACCACATGCATGCCTCCAGTCTCACACCACGATAGACATAACGTACACATAGACAGACAGAACCCCCTACGAGAAGTACATCCTGTCAAGAATGCGGCCAATGAGTTACAACGAGTGTATTTTTACACCCCCTTAACGAAAATAGAAATACTAGAAATGAAAAAGATGTTGCCCTGCCATGATAAAGACCCGGGGGGGTTTCACCGAGAATTAAAAGACATCCTCCGCATAGGAGATTATACGTACGCTGACATTCTGAAGTTATTGAAAGTACTGTTGCCTGCAGGGATTTATGAAAAGCTTAAGGAAAAAGACTGGGAAGTGGGCGAGAAAAAGTTAAGTTGGGCTGCATTGGAAACAGAAGAGAAAGGCAGGCTCCCGGGGGTTGGTCTTGGCGACAGAGCTAAGGAACTACCTGAATTCTTGATACAGGTTCTGCCGAGATTATTGATTACTAAAAAGGAAGACTGGGATGCTATTTCAGCCTGTAAACAAAAACAAGACGAGGACACAAGTGATTTCTATTCTAGATTTGAGAAATGTTTTACTATTAATAGTGGCCTTAAGCCTGGTAGCGAATCATATCCACATCTTATTGTGAGCAAATTAGTAGAGAATTCCTTACCCCAGATCAAGAATAGAGTACTGAAGGTTGAGAGTACTTGGCAAGCAAACACCCCTTCACAAATGTTACAAATGTTACAGTATCACCAGAATAGGATTAGAGAAGAGCAGGATCATGAAAAGAGACGCATGAAAGAGACAAAAATGAAAGTGCTGGTTGCCCAAACGGTACCGGCAAATACGAACAGAAATAGCACGACACCTGTCAAGGGGAACTGTAATTATTGCAAACAACCAGGTCACCATGTAAAGGATTGCACTGTCCTGAAACACAATATAGCTACAGGCAAGACAAAAGAACGACAGTACACTCCCAGACAGAATAACACTCCACAGAACACGCAACAGACAGTAGCGAATTATCCTCCACCACCGCCTGTTCATGCAACACCACAAATGTATCAGTACACACAGTCAGACTATCCAGAATATCAACAGTTCTCATGAAACAGCCTCGAGAGGGAAGTTGGCTTGCCCCTTATTGAGGTTCCTGTAGATCAAGAGGGTCCGTATGTACATAGTCGTGTATTAGGACAAGACCGAAAATTTCTGATTGACACAGGGGCGAGCAGAACTACCATCAGCCATGACGAGGTTCCAGGGGCACCTCTCTCGGGCTCACAGAATGTTTCCCTGGGATTTTCAGGACAGCCTATTGTTAATGAAGTATCGAAACCAGTCCCCATAGGGGTTGGTCCACTGTCACGTACCACAGACTTGCTACTTACTAAGTCATGCCCAGAAAACTTGCTTGGTATGAAGACATTAAAGGATTTAGGAGCAGTTATATGTTGTTCTCCTGAAGGAGTACGACTGTTCTTACGTGATTTTAAGGGACATTATGTGCTGACTGATTTTGACCACAGACTCCAGAACGTGCCACAGCACCTATGGGCACAAGGACCAACTGATGTAGGGTACATGAATATAACACCACACCATGTCACTCTCAAAGCAGGAGTAGTACTGCCACGTATTAGACAATACAAGTTACCACCTGATGCCGAAGTTGCATTATTGAAAATAGTTGATGAGCTTATTTCACGAGGGGTAGTGGTAGAGACTGACTCGAATGTATGTAACTCACCTGTCATCCCCATCCTTAAACGATCAGATCCTAGTGTACTGCCAGTGTACCGACTGATTATCGACCTACGAGAATTGAACAAATGTGTAGTACCACAATATCCAGTGGTGCCAGACATTTCTTCATTACTGACTGCTATTGATTCTGAGGCCACGTTCTTTACTGTCATCGACTTGAAGAACGCCTTCTTTAGTGTTCCCATTCATCCTGATAGCCAGTACCTGTTCGGATTTAGTTTAAAAGGACGAAGTTTTGTATTTACAAGAGCTCCACAAGGCTTTACAGAAAGCCCTAGCATTTACAGTCAGGCATTGAAAAGACAGCTGGACAGTATTGACATGCCTACTAACACTGCTCTACTCCAGTACGTAGATGACATCCTAATTACAGCACGATCAGAACCAGAATGCGCGAATGCATCACTGACAGTTTTACATTTCCTGGCAGATAAGGGACACAAAGTGTCCCCTTCGAAGTTGCAATTCTGTGAAAAGTAAGTGGTGTACCTTGGACACTTGCTTTCCAAGGAGGGTAGACAGCTAACACAAGAACGTATACAGCTCATTGCTAACCTTTCACAGCCAAAGACACAAAAGGAAGTACGTGCCTTTATTGGCCTCACTTCATACTGTAGGCAATGGATTCCCCAGTATGCCTATCTAGCCAAACCACTCATACAATTGACAACACAGGAAGCAGCGTCTTCGTCTGTACTCCCTTGGACACAAGAACATACCTTGGCATTTGAGGAATTAAAAAGAGCATTATGTCAAGCGCCAGTTCTAGCAACCCCTAGTTACAGTAAACCTTTTATGCTTTTCGTAACTGAACGGGACGGAACAGCGTTATCTGTCCTCACACAAGATCAAGCAGGAAAACACAAGCCTTGTGCTTATTTTTCTAGTACACTAGACCCAGTGGCCCAGGCTCTGCCTGCGTGCCTGAAATCGGTTGCAGCAACAGCCCTAGCCATAAGACAAAGTGACTCGATAGTGCTGGGGCACCCTCTGACAGTACAGGTACCACATTCAGTAGAAGTTCTCTTAAACAGGACACAGACACAACATTTGACTGTAGCGAGACTGACAGGATATGAACTGACATTGTTTCAACCACACATAGAGATCAGACGATGTAACATTCTAAACCCTGCTACACTTTTGCCCTCAAGTACAGTAAATGCACCACCACATGACTGTGTGGAAATAAGGAATATAGTGACGAAACCAAGACAAGACCTGACAGATATTGCACTTCCAGACCCTGACCTAACACTCTATGTAGATGGATCATGCATGAGAACGAGTGCAGGAGAGTTAGTAGCAGCATATGCCGTGACCACTGCTACTGAAGTCATAGAGACACAAAGAATAGACACACTGTCAGCACAAGCAGCAGAGCTCATCGCTCTGACACAAGCCTGCATAAGAGCTAAGGACTTGAAAGTAAACATCTATACAGATTCACAATACGCTTTTGGCGTTGTTCATGATTTCGGAGTACTTTGGAGGGAGAGAGGTTTCTTGACCTCTCATGGAGCTAAAATTCAGCATGGTCCGCTTATTCAAGCCCTGTTAGAAGCAATACATTTACCTACAGCCATAGCTATCCTGAAATGCAGAGCACAATCCAAAGTTACAGACACCATTACCCAGGGTAATGACCTGGCAGACCGAACTGCTAAACTTACAGCCCAGACACCAACAAACATGACAAGGACAGAGGTACCATTACTGACAAAAAGCATGACAGTCAGGGATCCTTCTCAAGATGTAGTCGACATACAGACACATGCCACTATAGATGAGATAAAGAAATGGACAGAACAAGGAGGGGTCCAGACTGACCAAGGTTGGATGACTAAGGGAAAAGGTACCTGGTTTCTTCCAGATTCCATGGTACAAGTAATTATAAACACAGCACATAGTCCAGCACACTTGGGAGAAAAGGCAATGTTAGACAGCTTACAGAACATCTGGTGTAACAAGCACATGCGTGCAGCAGCGAAACAGAAAGTACGAACATGTATGATCTGTTGCCAGTTCAATCCAGGTAAAGGCATTCCGGTGGAACAAGGCGGATTTCATCCTCCTGACCACCCTTTTGAGGTCCTCCAGATGGATTATATCCAAATGAACAGATGTAGAGGTTACAAGTATGTCTTGGTAGTTGTGTGTGCACTATCCAGATGGACAGAAGCGTATCCAGTTCCAGATTATACTGCTGTGACAACAGCCAGGCAATTGGTGCGCGAGTTCTTCCCCAGATATGGTTTGCCCCGTGTTATCTATTCAGATAACGGGCAGCCATTTTCCTCTGAATTAATGAAACAAGTGTCTCTTCTGTTAGGATACAGTTGGAAGTTCCATTGTGTAAGACACCCTGAAGCAGCAGGCCTTGTAGAAAGACATAATCAGACAATCAAGACGAAACTTGCAAAGATTTGTGCAGACAAAGGCGTGGATTGGATGGTAGCCTTGCCGGTTGCCCTCTTTTACATGCGCATGGTAGCTCATTCCAGAACAGGCCTATCTCCGTACGAAGTGGTTTTCGGTAGACCGCCAAATATGTGGGGTACGCCTATGCCCAGGAAAATAACTGATGTTGACAGTAACATGCTGACAGATTACCTGGCTTCCTTGATGTCTGCACTACTCTCTTGTCGTTCACAGGTTGCTGCCGCCTTCCCTGACAACACCCAGGTCAAGGAACATGCCATAGTACCAGGGGATTTTATTCTCATCCGGAATTTTGACCGATCAAGCCCCCTTGAGCCGCGTTGGAAGACACCGAAGTTGGTGCTACTAACCACGAGGACCGCAGTGAAAGTGGAAGGACGCAAGGGGTGGATCCACGCTCAGCATTGTAAAAAGTACTTTGGACAATCTGGAACATTGGTAACAAACACAGACACTAAAGACATTAAGGACAATACAGACTTTGCGCCGCCTTTGCTAGAAAAGACTCCTCAGCAAGAGTATAGGTCTAAGTTACGATCTAGTAAGTCAGACGTAGTTTAATTGTTTAAGCCCACTAGGTGGTGAATCGGTTAGACTAGATTTCTGACATGTATAAGATCACATACGAGAAAAGTAAGAAGAGCAAACTGAGAGAAAAGTACTGCAAGATATTACGCAGTAGATGTATAGTTACTTTGATTATTCTTTTTATTCTGTGCATTGTTATAATATGTGTTAGTTTGATACTACATGTTTTCTTTCCTCCTTTTGCTTCACATATGCACTCTTCCAGTAACAGCACTGTAGAGCATACATTCAGTGAACTGCCACCACATGAACTGTCATATCGACTTGCCTTGCGTAACAATACATTCATTCGTATGTTACACCGTTCTCACCAGACCAGCAATGCGACTGATTGCTGGGTATGTGGCCAACTGCCACCTTATCAAAAGACGAAGGGAGTCCTGCCCTTCTTTCCTTTACCGTTCTCACACAATGGTTCGTGTGGAGCATGGTTTGCCTCAATGACCTCAATAGATAGAAAGTACATAGCTTATCCAGGTGGCTGGATATATGGAAACTTGAATAAAATAATGAATAAGGCATGTTTTCCAGACAAAGACGGATTTCCCCAAAGAAAGGGAACAGATCTAGAAAATGAAGAGTATGAGCAAGGAAATGCATCTCTTAGTTTTGTAATGCTAAATGTTCAGCCCTTGAAAAATGTAGGTCCACCGTTTATTTCAGTCTTACCAGCAAAAGGTAATTTGTGTGTTACCAAGAAAGGTTCAGTACATATGGGACACAGCGAGTGTAAAGCCATAGTAGAGTTTAGTGATAAAGGACAGTCTTCTTTCAAAACATCACGCCATACCTATTTCATTTGCGGTCAGACAGCCTATGTACATCTGCCCTTAGACTGGGGTGGGACATGTTATATAGCGTTCCTGCTTCCACCCGGTTTTCTAGCCCCATCCAATTATCATCGAGATTCCCGACTAGAGTATGTTAGACAAAAGAGAGAGACAGATACCTCAGGGATCGACCAGACTGAAACAGCTTGGGAGCAATATACAGATTTCAACAAAGGATTCTTTTTCTTCATAGGTCCCGTCCAAAACAGTAAACTGATACGCAGGTTAACAAGAACTCTGGAAGCAGTAGTGAATGTGACTGCATCTGCCCTGGCGAATTTGACCCAGGAGCAGTCTGCCATGAGACTTGTTGTTCTTCAGAACAAAGGATTAAAGATGAACAAATGATGCTGTATGATCAAATATACGGTCTCATGAATATAGATGTGTCCTGAAAGGTACAGTAGGGGACAAGGAGGGAATGAGGAAAATGAAATTTGCCTGACCAATGTGTCCCCTGCGTGTACCCTATGTTCCATGTATGTGCATGTCACCCATGCATTTTCCCGTAGTGGCCTGAATAACAAGGCCTCTGCAATCACGTCCTGCTTTAGGATGCCAGTAATTAAGTCTCCCATGTAACTAAGTTGAGTTAGCAGTAAGGCCCATGTTTTTGCATTGTGCACGTTTAATATCGAGATGAACCCTTTTTGTGGTTCAGTTTGAACCACTTTCTGAATTAGTGTTTTTCATTGCTCAGACACTCTGAGAGCTGCAGTTACGTAATCCCTGACCTCGCATACTTCTGGCTCAGCCGAAAGAGGCCCAGCAAGGGTTGCCAAGACAGTATATTTTGCTTAACAGTTATCTGCTTGCTTTACAGAATCACATTCTTGCCCGGTGAGGAAGGTAAACAGAATCCGTCTGCAGAGATAGGGCCCAGCTTTTCTGTCTCTGTTTAAATGAAATTACAGTACTTGCATCTGTAGAAAGCTCACAGCCCCCATGCAATGAACGAAGAAATATATGCCCTTTCTGTCTTTTAGTGATGAGCAACCTTTGCTTCAGATAATACATCCCTGACTCAAGATATCAGATAGTACCAGACGTGCTGGTCGCCCTGACACTGAAGGTTTCTCTACTAGACTTAAAGTCAGCTTTCCCCCCAGTTACACGTCAATTGCACGTCATGACCAAGTTACGCACACAGTAGGGCAAAGTTCCAGCTGGCCATGCAACTCCTCCTCTATGTAGCCACCCACCTATCACACACCTATGACTCATCAAGTGTACACCCTCATGCACGCCCACATGCTCCTATCTCTTTTTTTTTCTTGCTCTGCCTTGAGCGCCTCCTCCCTATGTACAAGACTAAATGAATAAATGTATGAACTCTGCAAATGATGTTAGAAGACCCTTCCTGAACCTTAGTGGTGATGGAACAGATTCTCCCTTAACTCGAGTTATTGGAATAAAGCCCTTTTGAAACGGACACCACGGATTCTGCCTCTCATTTAATGCATGATGCATGTTTATGCCTAGAAATTATGATAGGGTAATATTTTATTTACCACAGAGGACTGAATCCTGCAGCGGCCGAACCAACTAAAAATAGTTAAAATAAAATAACAAGCATTTACAAGTGGGACACGGACAGCGGGAGGGGGCCGGGAACGGGCACAAGGACAGGGGGGGGGGGGCGGGTAGGGGACAAAGAAAGAAGACTGAATCCTGCAGCGGCCGAACCAACTAAAAATAGTTAAAATAAAATAACAAGCATTTACAAGTGGGACACGGACAGCGGGAGGGGGGCGGGTACGGGCACAAGGACAGGGGGAGGGGGGCGGGTAGGCAAGAAAAACAAAGCACTCACCTATACTTCCTCCGGCGGCCGTGGTCGGCATGGAATGACAAAAACAAACCCATAAAAAAAAAACGAAACTCCGCCCACCGCCGCGATGACGACATCGCAGAGGCGGAGAGGGAAAAAATCTCGGGAACGCCTACGAATCTGGTCCGGCCATGACGGACAGATCTCTGTTCCAATGGCTAGCCTCCATTTATGGAGCTAGCCAATGGAACAGAGGGCGTAATCCCAAGCCCACTCTGTTGTAACATAAGATTTCGCCTGCGCCGAAAAGCTGCGCAGAGCGCAGCCTTCGGCCAGGCGAAACCTAAAAAGTGTGAAAGTCACACTTTTTTTAAAACAAAAAACGTGAAGTACACAAAGACACAAACACTAATATAATAAAAATGAGGGGTAGATAGGTTAGATAGGTGCAACATTAAAGAGATTAAAGAAAGATTGAAAAAATAGGCCCAGCACAAAACAAGATGGCCCTGCCCATGCGAACCACGTGGTGCCATACGCATGTGATTTCCGGTGCGAGAATGCGCATTCAGTTGACGAAAATGTAATACGTCACGCACACAGGTGCGACGAGTAACTCCATCCATTTGCAACATAGTTTTTGGGGCACTTTGCGGAATTCTGTGTAGGGTGATTATGCGAACTCCGCCCAGGCCTACTGGTGGCAAGATCTTCTCATGGAGAAAATGCGAGAGATCCTTAAATGGGAGATACAAGACATGATAATCATGCTGACTACAGTAATTCCTTAAAATCACACTTCTGCTTGCCAATATTGAAAGTGAGGCTACATTTTACTACGAGATGCTGGGCATGTGCAAATGTACTACTCCTAATAAAATGAATGATTTCTGGCCCCTTAGAGTCACGAAACTGAGCAAGCATATTGAGGCTAAAGGACACTTCAAATTGATGAGAAAACAATATCCATATTTGATTATAAAATATATCTGTGCATGTTGAAATATACAGTTGCAGGGGAACATTAAAAATGAAAGCGATAGGAATACAAATTATGCTTTGACACTCCAATTAGTCCTATAAGGAAAGAACCTACTTATGCCCTCATTACGACTGGCCTCTCAAATCCGGTGGGGCCGGCAACAGCAGTTACCAACCCTATCCGAATAATGAGACCTGTGGGAACATTGGCGATCACTTAACTTAGATGTAGATATCTTTCTGCTAAAAGCAGACAAAATCTCTGGTGAAAGTCTTGCCCGAATTGTAACCCCGCCCTCCCCCCCCCCCCCCCCCCCCCGGTCATTCCTTATGTTTCAGTGGACAATCAATGAAAGTCCAACTCATATTGGGCTGGATTTTTCCCACCCCCAGAGAAACTGGTTCTCACGGTATTGGTAACTCATGGGATAGGGAAAATCCGGCCTCTTTACTGGGCCACTCATAATGAGAAGCTTACAGTTAGAAGCAGGAGAGTATTACGCAAACAGAGCTCCTTGAGTTAAGCACCCACTGCTGGGACCTTTCTGTAACCATGAGTTAGAAGTGTGAAGTAGGACGGGGCCCACTCAACCATTCACCCTTTCAAGGGAAATAAATTGTATCCCGTTGATTCAGATAATTTTCCTCTTATTTACAAGGTTATACAATGCCAGTTCGGTAGCACGTGCCATATAAAACAAATTTGTATGTACTAGTTCATAATACTGGCACATTACCACATTGTTCCCGTTTGCTGAAGCATAAAGGAGCTTAATTGACAAGTACATTTCCGTGAATAGTGTCATTATAGCGTTGGTTTTTGGCTTTGTCTTTAAGCATTTTGTTAGACACAAGCAGAATTTGAAGGACAGCTTATAGTATCAATCAGTGACCGCGCAGAACATACCTCCAAATTGAATGCTTCAACAGAATTTCTACTTTACACAGTCTGACCTCCATACTTTTGTTAGCAATTTTAAATGTGTTTACTTTTTGTTGAGAATGGAAAGAACTATTCTTCATAATTGCCTCTGTGCTGTGCACAGTGTGCTAGGAGTGGCTTAGCAAATTCCAAGTATGTATGATTATCCCGTAGGAGGCTTAGTTTGCTTTGTGCTGGGAATTTACATATGTAGTTAATCTCTGAATACATTTTTCACGGTCTCTGTCAGTGTCTTGAAAGGCTTACATTTTTTGAAAACCTGGATGGTTATATCAAGAGATCTGCCCTTCTTGACTGACAGGGATGACCAAGAGAGATGATATTCCAAGTAATTTGCAGATGTATTCATTGAGTCATAACAATAATATTAACAAATACGTTATACCTGTTTTCAGGTCATTAAGTCTATATCAGTTTTCTATTCATGATGAATTGTGGTAACCCATGCATAAAACACTATTAAAGTCCATGTAGAAACTTTGTAAAATATTTGACAGGTATCATAACTATGTTCACCATCCAGCACTTTCTTTTCTTTACAGAGGATATAAGTCACTGCATCGTTTATTATAGCCTTATAGCCCGCCGTAGCGGGCTATACCGGCTATTAAAGGCCCGCTGAAGGCGAGGGACTTTAACTAAACAGCGGGACTTTAATAGCCGGTATAGCCCTGCTACGAAGGGCTATAAGGCTATTAGAACATTCAGCCACTAGAGGGCAGAATGTTCTAACAAATTAAACAAAGGGTTCTCGAAGCTCGAGGGGATATAAATCCCCTCGAGCTTCGAGAAGCCTTTGTAGAACATTGGAATGTTGCTCTGCGGGCCTTTACCGGCCCGTAGAAGCAGGGAGCACTCCATTGTCTGCAATGGAGCTCCCAACATTCCAATGTTCTAATAAAATTTTAAATACATTAATAAATACATAGAAATACAAACAAATACATTGATACTTACCCTGATTTGCCTGGAGTCATTATTGTTTTCTGTTATTCTAGACATTGTTGTTTTAGCGCTAGAGTCTATTGAGTCATATATTGTGGCATAGAATAGTGTAATTTTATTTAACTCAGTGACTTTTTCTTTTGTCTTGTAAAGAATGTTCATATTACGATGGTTGAAGCTTTCTGGTAGATTTTTTAAAATCTTCCTTGAATGAGTTACTTTTTGCCTATTCAGTTACAGTGTTAAAAAGCTGGAATTGTTCTTGCGGATTTCAAATGACCTGCAAAAAAACCTTATCCAGCCAATCATAGTGAGTTGTTTCTAAAGACAGTGTTCTGTCTCTAAAATGATTGACTAATTATCTATGTTACAGAAACTTATAGTTATAGCTGTCCCTTTTATTTGCTCGGAAAACACTAAAGACTCTCCCAAGATGTACTTTTCTTAAGGCACTCAATCTGATTCTCCTAGAAGTGCAAAGTGTACATGATCATAAGTCCTATCTTCTTACAATAGACTTCTTGTTGTGGTCATTTGTTGAAAAAGTGAAAAAGTTTTTCCATTTACCGCATAGTACCTTCCTCAAAATATATTTTATTCAGAATCTTGCCAAACAGTCTTCTTAAGGTAGATCTTACTAACTTTTCCCTCTTCTACTTCCAGAGGCATAAGTCATCAAAGAGCATATCGACCAGGTGTCTTTAAGTTCTGCTTCTCAATGGGTGGCTCTGAAGTGGATAGTAATAGCAACCACTAGCCCATTTCTAAGCCACACACATTGGAGAGAAATATCCAGCAACTCTACCCCAACTCTCAACATGGCCGATACAATTGTGACTGCTGAGACTTGTAGTTTTTTAGGGCATCTCATCAAATATTATTTGCAGGAAACCTTCAATTATGTTAGACCTCAGAATATGTTATTGTGTTGTAAGCCAGGCTTGGGTTTATGAAAATGTTTATCTTGCTCATAACACGCCTACTTTGCTGATTCACCATTAGTTTCGATTAACCCAAATGAAAGAAACAAAAAGATTTTACTTCAGCTGTTTGTGCTTCCCTTCTAACTTCGGTAATCACCCAATATTTTTGGTTCCCGGAAGTCATATTCGTTTTGCTGAGAGAATGTTTCAAGTTATTTATATGAGGTTTAGTTAGCGGTTTAATAAACACTGTTTAACTGCTTCATCTCTGTGAAAAAAGGTTGATCAAGTTGTGAAAATAGAATCAGTATGCTGAGGATGTATTTGTATTAACATGTTATTTCATACACTCCCTGGGAAGACTATCGCTTATAGATGTTTGAGCTATTCCAGTTCAACAAAAGTAGCTGCCCCTGCTATTTAGAGACAGTGTAGGCCTTCCAGCACTTATTTTCTGGAACATTATCATAGCTGCCCACCTTCCATCTTGTGAATCGCTCTGTGAGTGATTTTAAAGATTGCACACTTTCTGTATGTTTCAGGTGATAGACCTGTAACTGCAGATCACAAGCCTTAAGGTATTCATAAAACTATTGTGCTCTTCCATTGATCGCTATCAACTGTAAGGAGCCAGCCCCCAGATGCATCAAGAACCCATTTTGCTATTCCTTAATAGCGAAAAATAACGATTCGCTATTAAGGAATAGCAAAATGCAATGCATGAAGAAATCACTAAAAAAGTAGCGATTTCTTAAAATTCCTTAATTGCAACTCGCATATTGCGAGTCGCAATTAAGGAATACCTCCCCATTCATTCCTATGGGCCTAGAGGCCCATAGGAATGAATGGGACGCCATTCTCAATTAGCAAATCGCAATTAGCGAATCGCAAATTGAGAATGCGATTTCAAGGGTGCAGGGGTGTCCAAAGGACACCCTGTTGCACCCCTGAAATTGATCTGGGCACATATGTTGCGCACACACATACCCTTAGGGCATGTGTGTGCGCAACATGAAACTTTGAAAAATGCACTTTAGTGCATTTTTCATAGTTTTTGCAAATTACCATGAAGTTCAACTTGATGGTAATTTGCGAGCCCTATTAGCGAAATCGCTATTTTTCAAACTTTATTGCATTGCATTTAAGGAATCTCAATTTGAGATTCCTTAAATGCAAGTAATCGCAATTTTGCGATTTCTTAATTTGCGATTTTTGCATTTGGGATGATGCATCCCAAATGCAAAAATACCGGTCGCAAAGGGGCAGATTCTGAGAATCTGTCCCTTTGCGAGCGTATTCTAGCTTGATGCATCTGGGCCCAGATGTACAAAGTCCTTTTGCATTTCTTTAAGGGTCGAATCGCAATTTCGTCCTGTTACGAAATGCAAAACAGCCTTTTCTGTACAGAGTCGTAGAATGCGAGTTCTACCCAGTAGAAATTGAATTTTTCAATTCCTTGAATAGGAAATTCCAAATTGGGATTTCCTATTTGCTATTTCTTAACACATGTATGAAGCATTTCCTAAATGCAAAATTAGCAGTTAGAAAATGCAAGTACCATCAACTCAAAGTCGATGGTAACCATGTGCAATTCTAAACAAGCATTGGCATAGCCAATAGGGCTCTCCTTTGGGATCTTATGTGTTTAGCCATGCAACAGTTAATGTTGTTGCACCAAGGATATTGTGCTGCATAGCTAAATACTTATGAGGTCCCAAAGGCGAGACCTTGGCTATGGCAATGCTTGTTTTTTACATATTTTTGTCTTCAGGTGTATTCATTCAGTTCAAATTAACCATGGCCACTAGTCCCAGAATGCACTTGTTTCTTAGATGAAAACATTAACCTGGGAAGTGAGCTGAAGTTAATTGGTAACTGCCAACTGGATGAGGTAGATTTGGAGTCGGCTGGGACACAAGGAAAAGGGTAGCAGGTCCCTCTTTACCGTCCCGGGCTTGTGCACCTGTAAGATGTAACCTTCCGTCCCTTTGAGCCGAACTCGCAGCCCACCTCCGGAGGCCGCAATACCTGATGCAAAGCAGGTGCTCAGCTGGGCTCGGGTTGGTTGCCAGCGGCATATGCAAAGCAGGACCGCATGTGTTTACTTTCCCTGACTGGGAAGAGTTAAAATGCTGCTTCTGGCTGGGACAGGGAGCCAGATTATTTGAATAGAAATTATACAGCTCTGTTTACAAGGCGCTTATCTGGGGTCTTCGGACGGTGCTCCCAACCCCGGGCGAAATATTGAAGCGTGAGGCTTGCAGTGGCTGGGAGATGCGTGGAGAGAGGCCAACGGTAATGAGCGTGCGTACACGGGAGCAGGGCCGTGGGCCAACTGGAGTCCCAAATACGCGTGTGTGCACGCAAACGAACCTCACCTGTATATGCTCACAATGGAGGCACAAGAGGGTGTGTGCACACTGCACATAAAAGCTTGGGCATGCGCCGCGGGGTGTGCATAAGCCCCAACAGTGCCAAAGAGAAAGGCGGTGCATGTTTGCGTACGCTCAAACCAGTACTCTAAATATGTTGTTGCTCTAAGATTAAAGAGCTGCATGTGTGTACGCCTGTTGGTACAAGGAAACACAGCGTGCAAATTAATGTAGATATGTGCATGTAAGGCATAGAAAGGGACATTGGATAGGTCTGTGTATGCTTGCAAAAATAAATACTAATTAGGCGTCCGCATAGGAAACCGATGTATAAAAAGGAAGCCAGATGTGTGAAGTGTTGTGACTGTACATACAGACGAAGTGTGTTCTTGTATAAGAGAGAAACAGTTGGGTGGGTGTGAGAGAGAGGGGCTGAGAAGAACTGCGTGCACAATGAGAAAACAAGCACGCGAGTGGTGTGCGCGCGTGCGCCACAGCAAGACATGTGTTTTGAATTATCGCGCACGCGTCTGGGCACGATAATTCAAAACACATGGTGCCCGTGTGGGTAACCGCAACCATTAGGCCATGGGCGGAGCAAAGGCGAGACATGCACCCGCCGTTGCCCAATTGCGTGCTGTCTTTCTTAGAAAGACGCCCGCAAAGTGCAATAGCCTGTAACCTAAACAAAACACACGCTCGAGCATGTGGTGAGCTTTCTGAGGCCCCTTACAAGAAGTCTTGCAGAACAGCGCATGCGGGCTACTCTAGGCTCGACCTAAAAAGCACCCCACAATGCATTTCCTAAAGGTCAATAGAGCACACACATGCCCCTAGGGCATATGTGTGCTTTACATATGCACCACTAGTTTTGGGGTGTATTCCGGAGAGCCTTATGCTAATAGCCATCCTTGATTTAGTATTTCATAAATAGTGATTTCCTAATTGTAACTCGCCATTTAGGAAATGCAAAACTGGCCCATTTATACGAATGGCATGGGATTTCCAAATTGCGATTACCTAATAGCTATTTCTACTTCGTAGGAATTGCTATATGGAACGCAGTAAATTTATACATATCATTTTGCATTTCCTAAATAGAGATTCCTATGGAGTTGCTATTTAGGGGGTGTAAAATTGCATTTTTGTACATCTTGACCTAAGACACTTACTACTGTTGTTGCCAAATGTTGTACATAAAACTATTGTTCTCTTCCATTGATCACTGTCAGATTTAAGATACTTAGGGCCAGATGTAGCAAAATCAGAAATACCGACTCTTAATTACCGAATTTTACCGATTCGGTAATTAAGAGTAGGTATTTCTAATGTAGGTACCAATTCGGTAAATTTTACCGAATCGGTAAAAATCGGTATTTACCGATTCGGTAAATACCGAATCGGTATTTGCTATTGAATCCTATGGGCCTTGAAGCCCATAGGATTCAATATCAAATACCGATTCGGTATTTACCGAATCGGTAAATACCGAATTTTGCAAGGGTGCAGGGGGTGTCACTTTGACACCCTCTGGCACCCCTGTTTTAGGCTTGTGTGCCATGTGGCACACATACATGCCCTAAGGGCCACATGGCACAGGTGTACATGCACAGATGTGCATGTACACCTGAATCGGTATTTTACCATGCAATTGTATTGCATGGTAAAATACCGATTTTCAAAGCCCTGTGGCATGTATGTGTGCCACATGGCACAGGTGTACATGCACAGATGTGCATGTACACCTGAATCGGTATTTTACCATGCAATTGTATTGCATGGTAAAATACCGATTTTCAAAGCCCTGTGTCAATGTTAAAATTGGCACCTACATACCAAACATGCATTTTCGGTAATTTTACCGACCGGTATATTTACCGATTCGGTAAAATATACAGAATCGGTAATTTTACCGATTCTGTAATTTTACCGAATCTATTCGGTAAAATTACCGATTCGGTAAAATTACCGAAAATGCATGTTTTTTATCCCCTTACATCTCCATGGCCAGTTACCGGCCGGTAAATGGCCAAAATCTCCCACCTACATCTGGCCCTTAATGCTTTCACATGAAAAATCATGGTGGGGATCAGTTATTCTAAGTTTTCAGAAATAAGAAGCACAATAGGGCTGTGTCCAATTTTGCTTATCTGGGAGTATGTTTTCCAACTAATACCTCTAGGTGAAATGGTGCGTCTCCCAATGCCTAGATTAGTATTCTGTCATTTAAGGACTTTAATTGTGGATTCGGAGGTGCTTCTCACCCATGTCCTTCAAGACTACAGCAAAAAAAGCTTCTTACAAATAATAGTACTTTTAAGAATGAGGAAGGCTCAGGTGGTACCCAATTTTGGCACAGAGGCGAGGGTTTCAGCTAATCTATCTGTGGTTCAGTTTCTCAACATACATTTTGGGAGCTGCTTCTGGGAGTCAACAACACCACTAATAGTATGCCATAATACCCAGAATGTGAATTTACTTCAATCATTAAAGTTTTGTGTTTGGCCTTTCACTTACACTTGGTCAGGTTACAGGCCAATCCAGCAGAAAGGTTGTCTAGATTACTCCTCCTGACTTCTGGAGGTGGCGTATGCAGTGGATGTATCTCACTTAAAGGCTTGGCTTGCTCAGTTTTGCATGTCACTTGCAACACTAACTAAACTATCATATAGTGCATAAAAGAGAGCTTTAAGGATGAGGAATTGTGAAATGATGTATAGACCAACCCAAAATCAGCCTCATCCACTTCTTGCTCATTACGGCCAGTTATTGATTTAGGGAATACTCGTCCATACTCCCATGTAAGAGTGACATTTTGAGTGGAATAGCTGCCATTGGTACACTAAGTTGGAAGTTGGTCAAAGTTAATGTCCAGCAGCCAGTATGACCACTGTGATTTATAATATAGAAAGTAATTGGTGGGTTTCCTGTTCAGCAACCCTTTAAATGTAAAAGCATATGTCTATTGGGTGAATCCTCTGATCAAGCAGTTAGATAATGTCCCTTGATCTGCATTTCACTAGTGCACTGATCTGAGCATCTTGGTGTAGAGTATTCAGTCATGAGGATTGTACATGCAGTTTGAGAACATTTTTGTTTGGAATAATGTCCTCCTAGCTCACTTAGGGCCTGATTCACACAGATAAACTCACACGTTTGTGTTAGTTTACGATTGTTTGCTGTTCACAAAGGTATTTTACCAGTAGTATCTTTATGACTGTAGAGTCTCTTCACATGAATGAATGAATATTGCATTTCTAAAGCGCACTGTCATTCGTGATTGAGCATCCTGGCGCTATGCTATGGAACACTGTGAAACACTAACGTAGACAGGAAAGAGTAGATAGGACTCGTAGTCCTATCTTTACTAATAGTGTCTTTACGACTGTGGAGTCTTTGTACATAAAAATATAAGACTCTCCTATTTTTTTGTGCAGGGACTTTGCAGTCGTAAAGATACTACTAGCAAAATGCCTGTGAATAGCAAACAATAGTAAACAATAGTAAACTTCCACAAAAGTGTACATTTACCTTTGTGAATCAGGCTGTAAGTGCAGGGCTCTTGATTTGACACTGGCTGTTTAGCCAAGTATGTCTCTTGGCCCTCTTATACCCTTTGGTAAATTTGGCTTGCTGGGTAGCACAGGAAAAGGTTGTGTAGGTGGTTCCTGAGAGTTTGGAAAGGTGGGGTGTGATAGTCAGCTTGAAAGTCCTCCTTTCTCTCATAGCGCCATGGCATAAAATTAGAAAACCCACTGTCACCTCAAAATTGAGTATCTGCTGGTCTAGGTCTTGTATATAAATGGGAATATTTGCTTTAATCATCTCTACTTGCTATACTATTGCATCTAGACACATCCCATTAGTCTGTCAGTCATCTGAAGCAATGTCACATCACCTGACTACCAAGACTCTAGCTGCCCAAAGAGAACCTCATTTACAAGCTTGTTGCACTTGAATCCCAAAATTGATATTATTTTTAAGAATGTTGGTATTTCAAGCCAATGTATGTGTTTGATGCATTTTTTCACATAAAACCTACTGACAATTTGTATTCAAATCTATCAGTATTGTAGACTTCGCATTATGATGTGAAGTCCATTGTATTGGAATGCTTGGAATTATTTATTAGACATGCCAGTTACTTACATAATACGGGATTGGGCCATACTGCAAATGTAAGTAATGTAAATGAGGGGCACTAGCCTTACTTTACTTACCATTTATTAAGGATTCCGAATTTTACTCGAGGAACGATTCAAAGGGCGGTGTTCTGCATGTCCCACTGGGCTCGCCATTCAGTAACATGTTTATCCATGAGTAGTTCTCAATCATTGCTGGCAAGATTTTTGTAGGAGTGTGGTTCAGGTGGCTTTCGAAATATGATCTATGTTTGATACATTTTTAACAAAATACAGGAAGCAAGTGTTAGTCTCTGCAAAGCTTCTCTCAGTGCTTCAATGAAAAATGATGCCTCCCACACCCTGCAGAGTGGGATTATGGGGCCCTGAGTCTCTTATGTTTTACACATATTCACTTGACTTCGGCTGAATACAGGACCCCCTCGAGGGTTGGGGACCCCAGAGGCCTACTAGGGCTTCAGGGTCTACGGTATGCCCCTTGCTCGACTGACTGTGAGATAAGTCATTCTCGTTTTTTTACACTTATTCTTGAAAATAATGTTTGTTTCCCCTGGTTGTTAGTGCAAGGTGAATCAATCCCACATCTTTAGTGGTGAGACATTTCAATAAATCCCTATTGCTAGTTAAGACCATTTGCTAAATTACATCTCTTGACTACAAAGCAGTCTTGTGAAACTGCTGCTGCAGCAGCTTTGCCTGTCTGCAAGTCAAATATGTTGAAGAAGGATGAGTGCGAAACTTAATCACATACCATTACAGTTCAACGTCATTCTAGGATACATCTTAAGGCACTTTTGTGTGTAGAGATCTTTATGTTTGCTAATCTGCCAAGAATAAAACAATCCTTGTCTTTGCTGGATTGCTCACTAGAGAGGACTGAACCCTTTCCTGTGGGGTAAGGCCTAATAAAAAAATTGATCAACCTGAATGATTGAGACACTTTTCCTGATCCGTACACAGTGGCGGCTCCTCCGTTAAGGCAGAGGAGCGTCGCCCTACCTGCTGTGAGCGCAGCAGGTACACACAGAATAATAAAATGGTCATTTCCGTTTTATTATTCTGTGTGCCTCCTGCCGCACTAGCGCAAGTGTGATGGTGGGGGGCAGACAAATTCCTGCATATTGCAGGATAACTACTTCAAGTGCTCAGCGCTCATGAAAGTTTGGCCAGCTGTCTACAGCCGGCTAATCTGACATGCGCACTTCACAGCCTGCACTCCCAGTGCTGTAAAAGAGCCAAAGGATTGCAGGCAAAAGCCCCCAGTCTCAAATTCAGAGCTGGGTTAGCCTGCTCAAACCAATCCTGGAGCTGCAGAGCAACTTCAGAATTGGTTGGATTTGCATGCAGGAAGTAAACCTCCTTCCTTTCTGCTGGTCATTGTCGGGAGAGGAGAAAGGCAACCTAATACTGAGTTGTAGGGCACGCCACGTCCCACCGATTTTTTAAGTGGCTAGCTGCCCTCTCTGTATGCCATTATTATAGTGAATGCTGATTTCTTCTTTTGAAAGAGTGACTCACTGTTGGCGTCATTCAGATTTATTTGAATATTGATGTCCGGATTCCTGCTGGGCTCTTCTGTGCTTTCCTGGATTTTAGTGCTTTCCAAGGATGATGGAAATCTGGTGACTTCATATTCCTCCAACAAGAGGCAGCTTTTGCAGATGAAGACCCTAAAATGTGCTCGTTAATTAACATTCTGTCTGGCATGGACAGCACAGACAAGGCCATTTTTACCATAGATATTACATATATTGAACTTGAAATGCATGTTGATCAGTGTGACAAAAGCTTTGCAGTGTATATTCTACTCAAAAAGCCTTACAAGAAAAGCACAGGTTACCTTTTGGTTACTGGAGTATTTAGCCATTTGCTATTTTGAACTTATTATGCACTGTTGATGGTATAAACAAGACTTCAGTCTTAAAAGTATATGGTACATAGGTGTAGATGGCATTAGTGTTTATATCTCAGGTTAGCTAAGTGTGTAGTGTGTAGCTTTTGTAATCAACCTCACCCACAAGCCCTATCAAAAATTACCTTGTTTAAGCACCCAGTTTCTGGAACAGTATCCCTCCTATTCATCAGGAATACTCCCACCCATCTCATATTAAGGAAACAGCTGCAGACATATCTCTTTAAAGAACACTACATCATAAGACAGTAGCAGTCCACTTCCACTCTGAATCTGGCTACCTCTCCAACCACTCTTTGACTGATTCTTTGCTTTTGACCCTGTACAGTGCTCCGCTGCCTTTTAGCTAAAATATGCTCTACATATGCTATATACATACATGCATGCACACATACTAATGTTGGTGAACTGCAAAATGGCTCAAACAGCCACTGCAATTGCCCGGGCCACTGTCCAGCCCATTGTTTTTCACTGACTTTGCCACTTCAGACAGAGACAAGCTATATGCAAATCAGCCTTGGCCCATTGTTTTTCACTGACTTTGCCACTTCAGACAGAGACAAGCTATATGCAAATCAGCCTTGGTCCTTACTCAGTATCAACAGTCCAGCCCAATTTGCCAAGCCAAGAATACTCTAAAAGAGAACACAAAGAAATGCCGACTGATATCGGCCTAGATGGCCCTCACCATTGAGGTACAGTTTTTATTCTGTGCATCACTTCTGGACTGAGGGAAACACAAAGGCGACGGGTGGAATGCTTGCAAATGGCTCAGATACTGCCAACCACTTAGGGACACATTTCTTCCCATCGATTTTCATCCACTATACTGCTTCAGAATCCGGCCAATCACCCTTTGTCCTGCACGATTAGGAGCAGCACAGCCTGATCTGCTGGGTCAGGTATTCTCTGAACAGAAATATAAGCAAACCCATACTAGTTAGGCCTCATCACCAAGGTTAAAATAATTCTGGAGTTGCTTGAGGTCTCATCTTGAGTATTAAGTATTGCACCTATCACATTTTGGAATTTTCGAGTAAACAAAATAACAGAAGGATTGCTTTTGTCCAACAGTAGGGTCTCTTTTGTCCAGATTATCAAATCTATTCTATCCAATGTCGCCACAAATATTTTAAATCTTTATTGCATTTCCAGAACATATGACGTTTGGACCCTCATTCTTAATGAAAAGGCTGCAAAGAATGGAAGTAAATAGACACCAGCTTTCCATTTCAAATGATGTCTGAAATAAAAGGAAGGCTAACTCTATGGAATAAATGTAAGATTTAAAACAATGTATGCATCGACTTGCCTTACAAATACAAATGACCATTTCAAGTATTTTAGTCTGATCTCGCATCTTCAGTGATATGAAATATTTGACCCAAAACTTTTGGCGATCAGAAAAATGGAACAAATACACGAAAGACCAATAGAAATGTGGAAGAAGGCATCAGAAAGCGAGCAAGTGAAAGGACAGGTAAGTAGAGGTTAGGTAAAGAAAACAAACAATAAAATTGGTTACAAGGTTTCCCTTAAGAAAAAAAATAAGGAGGTGGGGGGAGATTCCCCACCCCCCAAGTGATTGCCGGTAATTACAGCACACCTGTCCGTATATTAGTCTTGGACTCTGCAGTTGATAGGGGACATTCTAGGACGTTGGCTGACTTTCTTAGGACAGTGTGAAATGAAGCCACATCTTGGGCTGGGAACTGGCCCTACTGGACACTCCTGGACCCCTGTCTCCAGACAGGTCGCTGCCCACGCCGTGCAGCTCCACCTGACTGTGCCCGTGCTCCTGTGGTCCTGACTTCGTTCTGTGGGTGTTCGAGGCCCGTCTCTACCCGCAGGCTACCACCTGCGCCTCATCCCTGGTGGCCAGTGGGCCTTAGGTACGTAGTTGCCACCTGTACTTGTGCCCCCAGTACTCATTTGTATCTGTCTGTATTTGTGCCCCCAGTTTTTGTGACCGCTTGCTTCTGTGACCGTTTTTGCTTCACTGTACTTCAGTGCTTGTTGCTGATTTGCCTTAGCTTGGGCTTGTTTTCCTTCCTGTTCTGCCCGTTCCCTCTTCCCGCCGCTGCGTCCCCTGCGGCCCCGCCCCCATTGGCACCCTCCCCTTGCTCCTCCCTCCCCTTCTTATGGCGGCCGCTGGCGCTGGCGCGCCAAAGGCAAGCCCGTCTGCGCCTTGACCGCGCCCAGCGCCAGAACCTCTGGACCCCGAAACCGCCACAACACCAGACTGCACTACGACTCCAGCACACTCCACGCACTCAACCCAGGACAAGAACACACCTGCTACCGGGCCACCCCGAAGCGCACCCAAGGGCCCTTCACCTGCCGGAACTGCAGCTTCACCAGCACCCGGCCCGCCAAACCATCAACCAGAGAACCCAATCACCTCCGATGCATCCTCCTCAACACCCGCTCCGCTCGCAAGCACGCCATCGAACTCTGGGATCTCCTAGACTCAACCACCCCCGACGTCGCCTTCCTGATGGAGACCTGGCTGAACACCACCTCGGCACCAGACATCGCCATAGCCATCCCGGAAGGCTACAAGATCTCCCGCAGAGACCGCACCAACGGAGTGGTAGGGGGAATCGCCATCATCCACAAGAACACCCTCCGAGTCTCGACCAACACCGACGACATCCTCACCACCGCCGAGCAAATGCACTTCCAAATCCACACCGACCCCAACATAACCCTCAGAGGTACACTCGTCTATAGACCACCTGGACCCCGACCACAGTTCAGCGACACCATCGCCGACCTCATCAGCACCCACGCCCTCGCCTCCACGGACTTCATCCTCCTCGGGGACCTGAACTTCCACCTCGAGAACAACAACGACGCCAACCCCACCGACCTGATCGCCAACCTCGGACTCAAACAGCTCGTGACGACACCCACCCCCCGCCGCTGGACACACACTGGACCCCATCATCTCCGCAAGTCCCCACGTCTCCTTCAACCACACAACCAAACCCCACTGGACCAACCACAGATGCGTCCACTTCACCTTCAGAAAACCCACCACACACCACCGCACCCAACAGATGCCACACCGCAGCTGGGGCAAGGTCACCGATGACCAACTGACCACCACCCTCTCCTTGGGACCACCGGCCGACCCCACTGACCCCGACACCGCCGCCATCAACCTCAAACAGTGGATCAACGACTGCGCCGGCATCCTCGCCCCACTCAGGAGCCCTGCCACCAATCACACTAACAAGAAAGCCACATGGTTCACCGAAGACCTCCGGACCTCAAAGCGCACCTCTTGGAAGCTGGAGAAGAGCTGGCTCTGCGACTGAACACCAGACAGCTGCACAGCCCACAAGAACGCCACCCGCAGACACTACCAACTCATCAGGACCGCCAAGAGGACCGCCTTCAAGGACCGCCTAGACAGCAAAGAGCTCTTCAACATCGTGAAAGAACTCTCCAACCCCAGCTCCAACACCAACGACATTCCCCTATCGCAAGACCTGTGCGACTCACTGGCCACCTTCTTTCACCGCAAGATCACCAACATCCACGACAGCTTCAACACTGCCACCCCCACATCCACCGCTGAGACCACCACCCCTGCAACTACGACCCTCACCAGTCGCCTGACCGCCTGGTCCAACGTCAGAGACGAAGACACCATGAAGACCATGAACTCCATCCACTCCGGATCCCCATCTGACCCATGCCCTCACCACTTTTTCAACAAAGCCAGCACAGCCATCGCACCCCAACTCCGGAAAACAATCAACATCTCCTTCGAGACAGCAACCTTCCCGGAGAGCTGGAAGCACGCAGAGATCAACGCCCTACTGAAGAAACCCAAGGCGGACACCAAGGACCTTAAGAACTTCCAGCCCATCTTCCTGCTCCCTTTCCCGGCGAAATTCACGGAGAAGATCGTCAACAGACAGCTGACCCGCTACCTCGAAGACAACAACATCCTGGACCCATCCCAGTCCGGCTTCCGCAGCAACCATAGCACCGAGATCGCCCTCATCGCCGCCACCGACGACATCAGGATCCTTATGGACAAAGGAGAAACAGCTGTCCTCATCCTTCTGGACCTATCAGCCGCTTTCGACACGGTCTGCCACCGCACCCTAACAACACGCCTCCACATCGCCGGAATCCAAGAGAAGGCCCTGGCCTGGACCACATCCTTCCTCTCCGGCAGAACCCAGAGAGTCCGCCTCCCACCCTTCCGCTCCAAGACCACCAAGATCATCTGCGGCGTTCCACAGGGATCATCTCTCAGACCGACGCTGTTCAATATCTACATGGCACCACTCGCCTTTGTCGCCCGACAGCATAGCCTCAACATCATCTCCTATGCCGACGACACCCAGCTGATCAACTCCCTCACCGAAGACCCCCGCAACGCCAAAGCCAACCTCCACAGAGGAATGAAGGCCGTCGCCGAATGGATGAAGGACAGCAGGTTGAAGCTGAATTCAGACAAGACGGAGGTTCTCATCCTCGGCTCCACCCCCTCAGCCTGGGACGACTCCTGGTGGCCAACATCGCTAGGAACAGCCCCAGAACCCACCGACCACGCACACAGCCTGGGGTCATCCTCGACTCCGCCCTCTCCATGGCCAAGCAGGTCAACGCCGTCTCCGCTTCCGCTTCCTGCTTCAACACCCTCCGAATGCTCCACAGGATCTTCAAGTGGATCCCCACCGACACGAGAAAAGACGTCACCCAGGCCCTCGTCGCCAGCAGACTGGACTACGGGAACGCCCTCTACGCAGGAACAACAACTAAGCTCCTGAGACAGCTGCAACGCATCCAGAACGCCTCGGCACGACTGGTCCTCGACGTCCCCCGACGCAGCCACATCACACCCAACCTGAGAGACATGCACTGGCTCCCCGTAAATGAGAGGATCACCTTCAAACTCCTCATCCACGCACACAAAGCCCTACACAATGCCGGACCAGCATACCTCAACGGTCGACTCAGCTTCTACACCCCCACCCGCAGCCTCCGCTCAGCCAACCTCGCCCTCGCCACAGTTCCACGCATCAGAAAAACCACCGCCGGTGGAAGATCCTTCTCCTACCTCGCCCCCAAGAGCTGGAACACTCTCCCTACCAGCCTACGACAGACCCAGGACCTGCTGGCCTTCAGAAGACTTCTCAAGACCTGGCTTTTTGATCAGTAGCAGCCCCCCTCCCCCCACCCCAGTGCCTTGAGACCCTCACGGGTATGTAGCGCGCTCTACAAATGATTGATTGATTGACTTTGGTTGCAGGGCCAAACCCTGGCCCATGACACGTTGGTTGTTCTGGTAGACTCCCAGGACTTCAGTAATGGCAGCTTAGTTGACCCGTGGCCTGAATGGACTCACTCTGCGGGGCCAAAGTTACCCCTGCACTACACCTAGCCCCACAGTCCTGTGCCCTTGAACCAGACTGCTTCCTCCCACTGGTTCCTGGTTCCTTCATGACTGCAGTGGTGTTAGCCATTTACGAATCAGGACTGGGGTGCAAGGGTGGTACTGACTGTGCTGAGTGCACAGGTTGTGGGGGAGCAGTGGTTGTCTGTGATGTTTCAGCAGTGGTGCGAAGTGTTGTAGTGGGCACAGTGAGTCCCACTGTTCGCTTCTGCCCAGGCTGACCAGATTGGCCTGTACCATCATCCACGTCCAACTCTTCAAGAGCATTCTCTTCACCGTGTGCTTCGTCCGGTGGGGAAGAGAATCTTTGGTTTCCATCCTCTGTGCAGGTGCAGTGGTGGATCAACTTGTTGAGGGATAGAGAACATTGTTAATGTTGGAAGGGAGGTATCTACATCCACTTTGTTTGTGTCATGGTAAATGGGGATCTAGAATGGAACAACATAGGTAGAGATTAGTATTGTCATCTATTTCCATTGAGTTGAAGTTGGTTACTAGGTATTTGTAGACATTCAATAGAGCTATAATTGATTGCATCAGCTCATTTGCTGTGCAGATATGTGGCATTTTGGCTTTAGGGATAAACACTCTGCTACAAACGCAATTGTGGTTGTAACGTGTATATGTCCATTTCAAGGCCTAGCCGTGTCTAATACAGGCAAGCACCCAGTTTGGTTATATATTTAGTCTTGTTCATCATATGAGAAGGGCAGAGACATGGGGTCACCTGGCACTGCTAATCAGCTGAGTTTTCTTCATGGTTCACATATTTTAGGGGTACACCATTGTTATGGTGTCACTGATGCCATCACTAGTTTGAGTTGGTGGGTCCAGGATACCTTCAAGCAAAGTATTCATACATATATTTAAGTGGAGCATTATCTGTACATTGCACAGTCCATGATGAGTGAACATCAGTTGTAACATGAGAAACAATTGAAAAGGGACAAAAGGAGTGTAGCATCTTGTTTAGAGTTCCAGTGGTATTAGTGGTAGCTTTTCAATGTCACTTTAGAAACATGTGACAAGTGGTAACCTGCTTGATAAGTTACCATCAGTTGTAACATGGCATGCAAGTGAGAAGGGGCAAAAGGAGTGTAGCAGCTTGGTTAAAGTTGGAGTGACAAGGCCTCATGGTAGTTGTAGTCACTTTTGTCTTACGTTAGCAATGCTTGAGTAATGGTAACCTGCATCAGTAGTGGACATCAGTAGTAACATGGCAGACAAGAGAGACAGGGCAAAAGGAGTGCAGCTGCTTGGTTATAGTTTGAGTGGCTAGGCCTCATGGTATTTATAGTCACTTCAATCTCACTATAGCAACACTTGACAAACGGTCAGTATACTATAGCTGTTGGCAACATGCATTTGAGATGGACCATACATTTACATTTTAAACCATGTCATTGGTCCTGAATAGATATTTTGATGGAAACGCACTTACAGACAGCAATGCAACATGTGGCATGTCCTGGAGTTGGATACATGTGCTCTTATATGCAACAATATACATTACCCAATACAAACTAACATCTCAGATACTTTGTGTATTGCATGTTAGGAAAGTAGATAGAGAAGAAAATAGTAAAAGCTGAGTTGAGAGCAAACAGGACATTGTGATATTGTAGCAGCTATTGAAGTGTAACTTATCAGAGTCCACTCCCCCCTCCCCTATTGCTGACACGCCCTCAGTATGCAGGATGGCCAATACCTTCTCCTCCCAGGGTAAGAGTTGTAATGGTGTGATGGGACCAGTCCTCTGAGTGTCCAAGTGGTGCCTGTTGTACTTGGTATGGACCTGAGTTTGTTCCACCTCTTCCTAATGTCTCCATGTGCACAGGGTGGTACAACCAGCATTCACTCTGTTGACTATACTGTCTCGCATTTCTATTTTCCTACTGAGAGGAGTATGCTGGACTTGGGACCCAAAGATGTGTGCTCAACTCTAATGATTTCATCCACCATGACTGTCAACTCTTGCTCAGTTAAGCTAGGTTTTTTCACCTGCTTGATGAAATAAACCAAAAATGTGTGTGAGTATATGGTTGAAGAACAAACAAGTGATAGCGGTGGAAAGGTGCAAAAATAGAAATTACAGGTGTTGGAGAGTGCTAAATGGGACAATGAAAAAAGGGATGCTGTATCTAAAAATGCTGAAAATGGATAACTATCTTGGAAGCAAAGGATGCTGGTCAGGGATGTGGTGTGTTTTATAATGTAATTTGCAGGTGTGTCCACTTGCCAAAGTACACTAGGTGTGCAGTTTTTAAATCCATCCAATGGTCACATTTTGTTTTTTTGCCACATACAACTGGGGTCAACTGCCATTTGCTGAGCACTGCTGGGAGACCACGAGTTTGACTGTGTATTTGTAATACCCTTGGTGGGTGGACTGTGGACCTGGCGGCATCAGTGAATACATTGACGACATTGCAAACTGCCGCGGTCCCACCAGGTAGACCACCGTGGCTGGCGTTTCAGGCTGCACAGTCGCTGGTGCCGTGTGGCGTAAACGAAGGAGATGCGGTTCTCTGTGGTCGGACTGCCAAACTTGTAATAAGCCCCTGTGTGATTTGGTCAGAATCATAGGATGTTGAGCCGATGCCATCCTTGCTTTAACACTAAAACATACACCAAGCCAACAGATTTTGCATAGGCTAGACCTATTGGCTTGTAAGTCCCTAATAAATGGGACTACATTTACAAAGGGCCTGTAAAGTAAACGGCACTAGTGAGCCTGCAGCGTTCATTGTGCCACCCAATAAAGTAGCCTTTTAAAACATGTCTCAGGCCTACCACTAAAGCCTTTAGCGTGGATTTAAACTGCCATTTTGACCTAGAAAAATAAACCCTTTTGCCAGGCCTAGCCCTTCCTTCTTAGGTCGAGCATTCAAGACCTCTTGTATATACTTTAGTATATACTTATAGGTGTATGTACTTTGTGGGCTCTGGAGATCAGCCCAAGAAATTGTCTGCTTCCGCTAAGGGACTTTTTTTCTGTTCAACTGCCTTGATAGAAAACGACCAGTAGAGGTTAGTAAAATACCAGAATTGCTTTCTGCATGTTCAACTGGCTCTATTTAACTGTCTTGATAGAAAACGACCATTAGAGGTCAGTAAAATACCAGAATTGCTTTCTGCTGAAGGACTTTCTTTTTCTTATTTTTCTAGCAACTGCCTCTACTTACATTTCTTGATAGAAAACGACTGGCAGAGGTCAGTAAAATACCAGAATCACTTTAGCATTCTCTAGATTCCAGTCCATAGAAATTGTCTTCCATGAGCACCCGTAGACAATATTTTTTTCAAATCATGTATTTTCAGTGATATGACCACCGAAGGTCCTGATTTTATATTAAAAACAGTGCTTTGGACTATACCATTTCTCGCAATATTTCTCTCCATATGTTCCCATACCTGGCGTGTCATGCAGTTTGGTGCTTACTTTCCCTCCATGTTAAAGAACAGTAGATGTTTCGGCACCCAGGCTAATGTGCTGCATAGCTAAATACATATAAGGTCCCAAAGGCGAGACCGATTGCATTGCAAATACATATAAGTCACCCCTAAGGTACGCCATAAAGGCTCATAGGAGAGGGTGCATTGTATTTAATAATTTTTACATCTCCTGGTATTGAACAACTCTTAAAGTCATTTTTCACTATTGCAAGGCCTGTCTCTCCCATATGATAACATTGGGTTACTTGCTACAAATAACCATGGCCGAATCCAACTCTAAAGAATTGTTCAAAACGATCTCTAAATTAGCTAACCCTAAGAAACAGGGTGATGCGGAATTTTGTAATAAAACAGCGGGCTTTTTTAAAACTAAAATAGAAACAATCTTTTCTTCTCTCGTTGGTCGGATCAATGGAAATCAGACCGATTTCAATCTAACAAAATCAGGAAGTTCAGGTGCCCCGGCAGAATTATTGGACCATTTCACCCCGATCGACAAAGCTGATTTGTTCAAACTGCTGTATACTATAAAATCTGGTGCCCTAGTGATCCGTGTCCCGCTGGAATTGTTAAGCAAATACGGAAATTATCAGAACGGCACTGACCCCCCCTGCTTAACGCAGTTTTACGGTCCAGAACTTTTCCTATAAGTTGGAAAAAGGCTTCCGTGCTCCCTCTACTGAAGAAGCATTTCTTGAACCCTAAGGACCCGAATAATTATCGTCCAATTTCCAGGCTCCCATTACCAGCTAAATTACTGGAAAAAGAAATGAACAACCAACTCAGCAACTTCATTTCTGCTAATAACTCCTTGGACCCATCGCAATATGGGTTTAGAGCTTTTCACAGTACGGAGCTGGCTTTAATAAAATCAACCGAGGAAATCATCGTAATCCTCCTGGACCTATCCGCGGCCTTTGATACAGTCCACCATAAGGTCCTTTTGAACCACTCTCTTATATTGGTGTGAAGGGCTCAGCATGGAAACTTCTATATTCTTTTCTGTCTGACAGGTCTCAGACGGTAGACCTAGATGGCAACACCTCTGAACCCTTCTCGCTTCCCTGTGGGGTGCCACAGGGCTCGGCTTTGAGCCCTACGCTCTTTAATATCGATGTGGCACCCCTGGCCAGTGTCATCCGGTCATTTGGTTTCCAGCTCACCTCCTACGCTGATGACATACAAATTGTGTTATTGCTGATGGAGGGAGGGGAAAGGGAGGCGGGGGATCGGTTCCACAACTACATGAGCTCTATTTTCACCTGGATGTCGTCCAACTGTTTAAAACTCAACTCAGCTAAAACTGAGGTGCTAACATTTGGCAATAATCCCCGGGTCTGGACACTGGGCTTGTGCCCGGAGGATCTGGGATCCTGTCTAATACCCTCCAGGAAAGCCAAGAATTTGGGAGTTATGGTGGATAACAAACTCACCATGGGGGACCGAGTGAATCAGGTGACTTCAGCATGTTTCATGGTCCTCAGAATAATTTAAAAAATCAAGTTCTTCCTGTCGGGGAGCAACCTAAGGACGGTCAACACTGCAATTATTATGTCTCCCCTGGACTATTGCAACAGTCTCTATCTCAATGTTCAGAAACAACAAATGAACAAGCTGCAATTGGTCTAGAACGCGGCAGCGAGAATGTTGACGGGAACACCCAGGTTTGCTTCAGTCAAAGGAGAACTTAAGAAACTGCATTGGCTCCCAGTTCCACCTAGATCGCGCTTCAAGGCACTCTGTGTCGTCTTCAAGGCGGTTAATGGGATTGGCCCGGAGTTTTTTAAAACCAGACTTACATGGTACATCCCAAGCAGAACCCTGCGTTCCTCCGGCTCCAAATTAGTCCAAACCTCCGCCTTTACGAAAACTAATTGGGGAGGCAGAAGCTTTTTCCACTGTGCCTCCAAAGCATGGAATGAACTCATGTTCCATCTCAGAAATGCTCCAGACCTCATTTCTTTTCGCAAGGGTCTAAAAACATGGTTCTTCTCTCACTAAACAGCTCTCTGCTCCCCAGGTCACCAGTACTCAGCGCCAGGACACCCCAGGGTAGCAGTGCGCTTTATAAGTACAAATAACATAACATAACTTTATTCCTTTTAATAAGAAATAACTTAGGTTTAGGAGCAGATAGGAAAATGATGTGCTCAAATGAATTGTATTTTAATTTTCTTTAATGGTAAAGTCATAATTTCAGTCACAGTTCTGAAAATGCCACTTTTAGGAAGTTGAAGACACACAATTGATGGATGGAATGCAGAACAAATCAAAACATTCACCCCCAGTCAAGAGATCTGGGTTAAATCCATCATTCTTTTGCTCACCATGCCACCCCAGTTTGGACCTGGCCAATTGCAAATCAGTCTTGACCCTGTGCCTCATGGGAACAGTCCAGACCGACTGACAAGCCAGGTCCTCCCTGGACTGGAAACAAGCATCCTAGGACCGGTTTCGGGGTTTAACCCCTCTTTAGCCAGGATAGCTTGATTCCAGTGGCACAGTGAGCCCAGGACCCATGTCTGGGCATACCTGGTGCCCATAGGGCGAGAAAGCAAAAGACACACAATTTATGGACGGAATGCAGAACAAATCAAAAAATTCAACCCCAGTCAAGAGATCTGGGTTAAATCCATCATTCTTTTGCTCACCATGCCACCCCAGTTTAGACCTGGCCATATGCAAATCAGCCTTGACCCTGTGCCTCATGGGAACAGTCCAGCCCAAACTGCCAAGCCAGGTCCTCCCTGGCCCGGAAACAAGCATCCTAGGACCAGTTTTGGAGTTTTACCCCTCTTCAGCCAGGATAGCGTGAGTCCAGTCGCACAGTGAGCCCAGGACCCACTTCTGGGCATACCTGGCGCACATAGGGCGAGAAAGCAAAAGACACACAATTGGTGTACGGAATGCAGAACAAATCAAAACATTCACCCCCGGTCTAGAGATCTGGGTTAAATCCATCATTCTTTTGCTCACCTTGCCATCCCAGTTTAGACCTGGCCATATGCAAATCAGCCTTGACCCTGTGCCTCATGGGAACAGTCCAGCCCGAACTGCCAAGCCAGGTCCTCCCTGGACCGGAAACAAGCATCCTAGGACCGGTTTCGGGGTTTCACCCCTCTTCAGCCAGGATAGCTTGGTTCCAGCAAAGTTCTGATTTGGTGTTATCAGGGGTCCAGTATTTATACCCAAATATACCTTTGAGTGGGGGAGACATCAAACGGGCCTTTGAAGATCACAAGGTCCTAGCCTTTCCTGCCCAGGCTCCAGACTCACTTCAGGGGGTATGCAGCTCTTTGTGTGAGGGCTGTCACAGCCCTCTCAATCTACCTCAGGAAGGCTCATAAGCCTGGTGATATGCCATCAGGATGCAAATGTCACACACCTTCTTCCCTTTGTGTAACTGTCTGGAGGGAATGCACAAAGCCTAGCTGTCACCCAACCCAGACATGTATTGAGAGACTGGCGGAGACACAGAATGGATAAAGTAAGAAAATACCAACTTTCTAAAAGGGGCAATTTCAGACTTAGAATTTAAAATTCCACTTCACCATAAGTTGGGATTTAACCCGTTGACTGCGGCGCGAATTTCACCGCTGTGCGGGTGAAATAAAGGGTGGGCGTAGTACGGACCGCCCCCGGCCATCCTCCGCGCACGCCCACTGTGACGTTAGACGGCACCCGGCCGTCTGACGCACCAAAAGGGTTAAAATTGTGAGTCCAGAGACAGCAAACTCCAATTCTCTACCCTTTCCCAATTGGAATTAACGCTGCAATTATGTTTTAAGGCAATCCCAATGTTAACTTATGGGAGAGATAGGCCTTGCAGCAGTGAAAAACTAATTTAGCAATTTTTTCCCTACCAAGACATGTAAAACTCAAAAGTACATGTCCTACCTTTTTAGATACACTGAACCTTGCCCACAGGGATGCTTCGGACCAAGCCTTAGGGATGATTTATATCTTATAAAGAGGAAGACTTGGGCCTGGCAAGTAAGTGATCTTGCCACGTCGAAATGACACACACACATTTGCAGGCCTGGGTCATGTTTAAAGTGCTGCTGAAGTGGGTGGCACAATCAGTGCTGCATCGACACTCGGGCGAGGAAGGAAAAGACACACAATTGATGGACGAAATGCATAACAAATCAAAACATTCACCCCAGCCAAGAGATCTGGGTTAAATCCCACTAGGGGCATTTAATTTACAGGTCCTCGGCACATATAGTGCACTTTGCTAGGGATTTATAAGTAAATTAAATATGCCAGCTGTGGATAAACCTATGTTACCACATTTAGGGTACAGACCATATGCACTTTAGTATTGGTTAGCAGTGGTGTCCAGACTCCTAAAGCCACCAAAAATGCAGTCAGCAAAACAGGAGATCAGAAGGCAAAAAACCAGGGGAAACCATGCCAAGGATGCCAGGTCTAACAACCCCCCTTAATCAATAATCCAATTTCCTGGGTTGGCCTCACCAAAGAAGATGTTATTGGGAACACTGCTAATTCTTGGTTTGCTTTCAGTAGCTATGCTGCTAGGTTTGGAGCAATGCATATGTAGTTTTGGATGAGAGATGTCTGTTTTGTTGAGAACATGCTGGAACCTGTTATCGCTTTACTACGTGCTAATTTCAGTGGCAATAAAGCACTTGTCACAATTCAAATATATTCAGTCGTTTGTGAAGCACATTGCGCTCTTCAAGAAAGACAAAGAATATTCAGTTTCAAAACTCAAAGTTGTACTAAAGTTAATTATTTACCTTGGCCCCTGGGCCTTGACACTTTTCCTTGCACTAAACACACACAACCTAAGACTTCTTGATATCCTCCTTACAATAGGCATACAAAATATACTATGGAATTTAAGTCATAAAAAATACCTCCTACCACACACGGTCGACATGGGTCTGCTTTCAAAGAGCTGTGTACAACACCATATTTAACTGGACCATCAACCCACAGTACTCACACAAACATTGGAGAAAATTAGATGTATTCATGCAAAATCAAAACTCACATAAACGCCTCCCTCTTCCACAACTTTATCTAACTACTCTCAGCAGTGCATACTAAACAGAACATACTCCCTACTCTTAAGACCATTAACATTACTAGTCCTTCACCCTATGGGCTACTGCCTAATACTTCCATATACACCCCTCATGACAATAGAATAGATACTATTACACTTTCTCAGAACTAGAGCGTGTTTTATTCTCTTTCTCAACATCTCTATTTCTCTTTCTAACTGTCTCTTCACTTTGTGTTCCTATGTGGGATACACAATTTTCCACAGTGCTGCAATTTTTCCCTCTAATCTTATGTAAACAATTATAAAATTATGTTATTATATATGAATATTGTATTACTAACATGGGCTATCACTCATTCCACTGTCTTTCCTACATCTTAGAATGTTAATTTTATAAAACCGTTTGAAAACAATAAATTAATAATTTACTGAAGGCAAAAATTGGATTATCTGCAATTTCAAATTAAAATGCTTATGCTTCGAATATTATGCATATCAAGTTCAATCAAAGTCTTATAGATCAGAGGACAATCCAATATATGGGAGGCCTCAAAAGAAGGATGAGTAAAGTCAGTAGTCTAAGTTCTGTTCTCACTTTAACTCTGTCTCTGTCTAAAGTCAGAAATCTGTAGTGCTCAGTTCAGCTTTGCACTATATTTAAAACGCATTTCAAACATTTTACACACCCACATACAGTTATCAGGAAAGCTGTCCAATCAGGTTAAAGTACGATGACACAATAACATAAGTTTAAGTTAAGTTAAGTTTAAAGCATTTATAGAGCGCAACGTACACCTGAACGGTTTCTTGGCGCTAAAATTGCAGACAGCCTGGGTGACAGAGTCAGCCGCAAGGGCATAAACTGAGACAGAGGGAAGGAAAAGAGGTTGTTAAGAGGAAAAAAAATCCTGAGTGAACAGGAAAGTTTTCAGGGATTTGCGAAAAAGGGAATACTCAGTGAGGGCTCTGAGGTGAAAGGGAAGGGAGTTCCAAAACACGGGGGCAAGAGTAGAAAATTTAGAGCCACCCTGTTTTTTTTCCCTGAAACGAGGGGCTACTAAGAGATGTTGAGCCGAGGAACGAAGGTCTCTGCCGGGGACGTAGGTTTTGATGGCTGAAGATATAAAGATAGGGGCCAGACCCGACCTGGCCTGAAAAGCCATACAACCTAGTTTAAACAATGCGCGTTCCCGGACAGGAAGCCAGTGGAGGGTCTTCAATAAGGGAGAGGTGTGGTGGAATTTGGGGAGACCGAAGGCAAGGCGAGCCGCCTGGTTCTGAACCAGTTGTAGCTTACGTAAGCTGTACTGTGGGATGCCGTTGAACAGGGCATTCCCGTAGTCCAGGCGGGAAAGGACCAGTGCGGACATGATCAGTTTGAGTGCAGGGAAAGAGAAAAAGCGAGAGATAGAACGGATAGTGCGGAGAATAAAGAAGCAGGAAGAGACCACCGAACCCACCTGGGAGTGAATGGTGAGTTTGTCATTGAGCTTGATGCCTAAAGTCTTGACAGAGGAAGCTGGGGTAGGGGGAGAGCCAAAAGAGGAGGGCCAAAATAGGGAGTTCCAGGGACTGGAGCAACCACCCGTTAGCGCAAGTTCCGTCTTATCAGGGTTGAGCTTCAGGTGGTTGAAGTTCATCCAGTCCCTGATAAAAGATAAGATGGATTGAAAATTAAAGATAGAGTCAGAAGAGGAAGACAGGTTAAAGATGAGCTGGAGGTCATCGGCATAGTTGTATACCGTGACCTCCAGCTGCTGAAGAGTGAAGATGAGAGGAGAGATGTAGAGATTAAATAATAAAGGGGACAGAGAAGAACCCTGAGGCACCCCGCACTGGACCTGACAGGGGGTAGCTGAAAACTCCCCAAGACGAACCGCCTGGGTCCGGTCCCTGAGGAAAGATGAAGGCCAGATGAGGGCCGGTCCTCCAATGCCCGCCGCCCTGACACGGGAGAGTAGGATGGAATGGTCCACCGTGTCAAAAGCGGCGGACAAGTCAAGGAGGACCAGCGCCTGGGGTTGACCACTGTCCATACCCTCTCTGAGGGTGTCAAGCACAGACACCACCACTGACTCAGTCGAGTGCCTAGGTCTGAACATACTAGGCAGAGATTCTCAAGGCTTCCTCACTCACTATCAAGCTTCTCTGCCTCATTCAAGCTTACACTCACTGTCTGTGACTAGATAATATACATGGACTACAGTTGTCTAGCCGATTGCGCTATTCATTAAAACGTTCAACTATAATTACAAAGCAAAGAAAACATTTCTTCACAGAGGAAAGAAAGGAAAAGAACATAGGGTTCACCAGCATTAGAAATTCGGCTTGTCTTGAATGCAATAGTTCATGTGTTAGAGAGCAAATATGGGAAGCAGCATTAGACATTTTAAAATGCAGGCCTACATTAGCTAATGTCAATTTGAACATGAATAAGCATATTTTCGTTCTACAAATAGCATGTGTGTGTTTATGTGATACATGTGAGGTTAATTTAAAAACATTTATTATAAAAAACTCTTTTCAACCCCTAATGATGAATGAGACATGTCATGTAGTCAGCAGTGCAGTTTGGTTTCTGTTACCACCATTACTGCTCTATCAGTGCTTAATCTTTATCGCTAAATAAATAAATTAATTTAAAAAATACGTCAGGGTCCCAGCATCTTTCATAATAGGCTACAGTGATGTCGAAGTTACAGAATACCGAAGCTGCTTAGTCTTGAATCCACCTTCTGCCTCTTACTTCTCAGCACTCTACACTTCCGGTCTTTCCCCTTCACCCCCACAAATAAAGGACTATAAATATTGTCTGTATTCTTTTAATCGCAAATTATTTAATTTTAGGTAACCGTGATACCCATTTCTATATTCTATGTACAAATTCTGAAACTGAAACAGAGTGGCTTTCGTTTGTTTTCAGTTGATCATATATTTCCATCCTGTGTGATGCTAGCCACAGAGCAGCAAAAATTCCACCCCGCTTATTTTGGATGATGTTGGTGAAATACATTATTGCTTTGGGACCTTTGGCCCATGATTTATTGAGATAAAATGAAAAGGTACCCGCAAGCAATTTAATAATTGCTTTTCTAACAAGGTCACGTGTGAATACATCTGTGACGTTTTAAACATTTTGAAGAACATTTCAAGCAACTGGATTCCTCCAAACCTCCTCCCTCTGTGTTGAGTGTTGCGTCTTTTACATGGTGAAGGGAGCCCACTTGTCAATGCTTCTGTTCATAAACTCTGCAGTATTAATCCGTAGGAAATTTAGGAAAATTATCATTTACAATTCAATTAGGGACACGCCATTTCCATGACAACAGTTTTAACATTAGAACAGTGGCGTTGGTTTAATTTTCTTAGAATCAAATGCAGCTTTTTTTTAACTGAATGTGTGACTTTATTATTTCAAAGGAAAAACAATGTATTCAAGAATATTCACAGAATCTCTATGCTTTTAACTCTGATTGAAGAATTCTTCGTTAGCACTAGACAGAGAGAGTGCGTTTTTTGTTATATTTCATCAATTCTCCTTTGTGTTTTTAGGAGCCCTTTTATTTAGAAGTAAAACAGAATTTCGGATCAGCACTGTGAAATTCCATCCCTCTAACCCGAACGTATTCTTATGTGGAGGCTTCAGTCCATCAGTTAATGCCCGGGATATCAGAAGTAATACGGTAAAAGCACTAATTAATCTTGTTTTCATTGATCAACACTGTGTTGCTCTTTCTGAGCTTGCATCTTGCCCTCAATCCTATTGAATGCTGCTGTTCCTTACTGATGATCTTCATTATACTGAGTTCAACTCTGACTAGTAGGACTCCTGACTAATTTAGTGTGAGTGCATGTCTGGGAGACAAGGAAATCCTAATTTATCTTTTCTGTATCTCATTTTGGCCACTTTTTCACCACCCCCTAACTTGGATCTGATGTATTCACATTCACATGGACTATTATAATTAGTTTGTTCAGACAGTATTTCCAGTAGGTGTAGGCCCAGATTCCATTTGTCTTTTTTGGGGGTAGGTGTGCAAGGAAGAGTAGTTATTTGGGGGGAGGTGTGTAAGGAGGAGTAGGAATCAACGTAATGGCTATTGCTAATAAGTAAGTGAGAAATGACCTCCAGCTTTATTTATTTGAGGTCCCATTAACTCTGTAATGCTAGTGATGTTCCTTGCCCTACTCTGATATTGTTCAGCGTTAGTACAGCACCTTCTACCCTTAACGTGGGGTTTCTATCTTAAACAAGTACTTCATTACACCCTGTATGTTTTCTACCATGTGTTTTTTAGACTACTTGCCTCCACTTATTTTGTGTACTACAACCATTTTAAACAGTTACCCATCTTGTATAATAATGTAAATTGGGATTGAATATTGCCACTGTCACTAAATTAAGGAATAGTTAAGCGTTTTACATGAGATGTACTATACTTCTTACACTGGTGGTTATTGACTTGTGATATACCCCGCCCATCTACTATAGGTCTTTTGGTCAATGTACATTTGACTCTCTCTATGAAGATGCAAAGTACATCTTGTCTGAATTTGTGTGCTATCACTTGCCTTGTATTTTCCATTAACATATATTTTTCTACTGCCCCTTCTCAACCCTTCCACTTAAAAAAAATATATATATCTTTATTGCCATTTTAATATATGTTCATGTACATATATGTGGGAGCCCCTGGGGTTTTAACATGCATAAGTACATTCTACATGCAGGTTAAATTACTTGTCGTATTTAATACTGCTGCTATGAATAGCTCTTCATCAGGTCTCATCATGCCTCAAGAATAACATAACCCAGAGATCTGCCCCGATTAGGGTTAATAGGGAGTAACTGAAGTTGCCAGAATACAGACATGGTTGTAATGGCTTGAATCAAAATAATAAACCATGCAACATAAACATGTAAACAACTATGGCACCCAGCTAAATCATAGGGAAGGCTCATCTACAGGTTCCGGACTATTCCGGTTAGGGAGTTATATGTTACGTAGTGATCTCGAGAATATACTAATCTCGGGAGGGGTGAGCTTCTCAACCTTTCCACTTACTGTTGTTTTGTCCCTATTTCCTTCTGTTTTAGGTACATACAAACATGCTATAACCTTTACTACCCCGGTTAATTTAAATCCAATCAATCAATCAATTATATCTTTATTAAGAAACAAAAATATCCATAAAAGTACATTTTAAAATCACAGTAGATATTAAAACTGACATTTCATAAAAATCACAAAACAATTAAGAGGTATGTCGTTAGACTATGATATTACTATAAGACAGTTCTAATAAGTATTCATTGTCAATCGTGTCTGGACAGCGATTTTAAGAAACATACCCACATAAAAAGATACTCTCATCTCATCAGTGAGTTGGAGCACCTTACTATATGATACTCTGAAATCCATGATGCAAACTTCTTAATTTGGGGAAGTAAAATGCTCTTAGTATACTTAGGGTAAAAGTCACAGAAGAATAGGAAATGTAACAGAGATTGGCTTGAACCTCCATTACACAGGCAGTGGCAAATATCCAGATTTGCCTGAAGTCCTAAGGGGAAACTAAACAGATATTTAACAGTATCTGCCCTGAAACTATACAGTAAACTTCTCTCCCAGCGCCCCATAGGTTTTATTAAATACCCTGTGAATGATTTATTAATTCCAATATTCATGTAGGTCGCCACACTCGCCTTTGAAGTCTCAGCAGCTAATCTATCGGTCTGTAGAAATTTATAAAAAACAACTGTTTGTATCTGTTTTCTACTAATGGTGTGAGGGCCGGCAGGGTTTTCAAACAACTGTTGGCAACCTGCCTTTCGTAAGCATGATTCCACTGTCGCCAACCACGGGATACTCATACCTTTTTCACAGGCTAGACAATCTGAGAAAATATCTCTAAAGAGACTTGCTTCTGTATTTTTCCATATTGTCCATAATAAAAGGGGGCCGACATAGATATAATCTTCAATAAAAGGGATGTTCATTTCATTATGACATATAACATTAGTGGAAATAGGGACAGCTAGGACTCTTCTGCAAAAATTATTTTCCTATACTTGAATTAGATTGCACTTTTTAATACCCCATACCTCAGTCCATTGAGTAGCTATTACTAGGCATTGCATCTTAAAGATCTGCAGGAATGGAAGAAGAGCTCCACCCCTCCTTGGTTGGGGTATACTGAACAATGAATGAATCGCTCTTGAAAATGTATTATTACTATATGCAATATGTGCTGTCCATGAGCCATTATCAGTGAAGACTAATCTCAAGTGAGAAAAAGTACAAGTGTATTTTAAAATAGATACACCCACTCTACGTGAAGTCAGATTATGTTTCTTCGGGCCGCATGATATTATAAATGATTTTTTAAAATCGGTGCGTAAATTCAGTGATGCCATAAAATTGTCAAAAACCTTGCATTAACAGTTGCATAGCCCTCAGGGTGCGGGTCATTAATACGCCATCATCGGCATATAGCAGTGATGGTAAGAATGGGCCTTTAATTTTAGGGACTTTAGGGATAATGGATAATAAAAAAGGATGAAGATTGTTTATAAATAGAATAAATAAGAATGGGGCTAAAACACAACCTTGTCTCACTTTCCTAGCAATTCTGATGGCCGGAGACACCTCCACCTGATTGAATGATTTATACTATTGAACGTCGTGGTCAGGTCCATAAATGCCAGATATATTGGGGAGTTTTGTGCTATAGTATATTTTCCAAACAGTAAGTTAGGATTGAGACACTGCTCTACTGTGCTGATCTTAGATCTAAAACCATATTGACAAGGATAGAAATGGATTTTTATCTGATTGTATAAGATCCTCCCCAGAATTTTTAGTGTTGTTTCAATTAAGGAAATGGGCCTATAAGAGCTGGGCTGCAAGCGGTCTTCTCCCTTTTTAAAAATGGGAACTATTGTTGATGTTGGCTATGTGCTTGGTAAAGGGGAATGTCCTAAGCTATTAAAACGTTCAGTAACATCAGGGCATAAAATCCTGAGTTATATTTAAAGAGGTCAATCAGTACCCTTTTGGGGCCCTTGCCCCCAAAAGTCTGATTTAATGCATCCTCAACTTCCCCCAGAGTTAGCTGCACTGAAGCAAAATTTGGGTTTGGGATATGATCTGTGTCAGTGGAGACGGATGCGAAAATATTGGAAAAATGCCGTTCCCAGAACTCACTTGTTATATTACAGCTTATCTTTGACTCTACTTGATTGAGCTGTTTCATGTCTTTCACTACTAACCACTACTAACCAAAAGAGTTTGCTGTTCTTGGAGTTGGCTGATAAAACTAGAGAGTACCAATGATGATCTAGTACATTATTTTTTCTGGCTGCAGTTACTTGCTTATATGACTTATGTAGGTCTGTCACTACTTGCAGGTTCCTGAGGGAGGCCTTAAGTGCCTGTCGCAGTTGGTGATTAGCGATAGAGCACACATGACTAAACCATTTTGGTTTACTACTGTGAGGTTTAATGGGGTCTCATAAGCTCTGTCTTAATGAGGGACTAGAGCTGGACAAAAGCCACGTCTGCTGGGTAAACAGTGTGTTCTTCATTAAAGCATGCCATAATCACATGGAGATTCTAACTGATCACTTTCTCAAATAAGCGTGCAGGTGCGACTGTTCTCAACGTTAATCTAGTACCATCTATGCTACTGGCTCCAATTTTCTTTCTATAGTAGGGTTAAAGGGCTAAAAAAAGACTTCCTACATTGGGTTATGGTCACTATAACCAGTAGAAGTAAATTTTCCTGATAGGAACAGTCCTTCTCGATTTGTAGATATAAAGAAGTGGTCAATTTTAGATGTATTCTCTCTCTCCCTAAAGGTAGGTAGTGCCTCTGTGGGGATACCTCCAAGATTCATAACATTATCTAGTTTGCAAGTCTCCAGAAGTAATGGTAGCTCAGATCTTCTAACATCCAGTATGTTCTGTGTATAAGAGCCAGTGTCAGTGCACATAGTTTTGTTAAACCGATTTAAATAAATGATTGCTGGGTTTAACCTAGCATTAAAATTGCTTCCAAGACAAAAACAACTGGTTGGCCACTAACCCCTACTGCACTCTGAAGAGATGAAATGTATTCAAACAGAATTGGGAATTTGGTATTGTGCACGTTAGCGAAGTCATTATTATAAAAGTTAATTAAATAGATGGTTAGACCTCTTTGGTACCTCACTGCCTGAATATTACTGCCAATCATCTCTAATGCCTTCACTCAACCTCCTGCTTTAATATTCACCCAAGTAGATAACCCACCTGTTGCACTGCCTGATCTAGAAGGGGCTGCTAATTTATAATAGCAGATAAACCAACAAAAATATTGCTTGGACCATCCAGGTTTCCTGAAACATTAGGATATCGAACTGGCTAATAAAAGCAAGCCAGTCAGGACAAAGTAATTTAGATCATACCCCCGCAAAATTCCAGCTCATAATTTTTTGTAAATAATTATCATTGCCTTGAGTTAAACTCAGAGTCTTTGGGGCTTTACAAGGAGGTGCAGAAGGTATGATGTTACATAAGGGCCCGGCCCTGTCTTTTGGATCTGACCTCTAAAGTGGAGAACCTATTGTGGTGAGTGGACAATTGTGGGGGGAAACATAATTCCTAAAGCTGTGGTTCTATAAAAATAGCCATGGGGAGGTAACAAATGTTGCTGTTTTAACATGTTACATACACTTAATGGCCTATTAAAATTGATGACAATACAATCTCCTTCAATGTCTTTGTTCCTACGACCATGTTTAAAGCTTTATCCAAGAATGTTGTGAAGTTGTTATAGAGTACATTGTAAGGCTGAAGGTGAATTTGTGGGCCATATAATCCTCTGTCACTGACCTGAATGTCTTATTAGATAATCTGCGTAGAGCTTCGGGTCAATTATCCACTGGCCCCTAAGGAGGCCATAACACCCTCATTAGTAGGCCCGGGCCCGTACCAGGTACGTCTTCTTGCTGGACCCCAGTCGAGGTCATTGGGGTTCATCAGGGTCAGGACACTTCTTAAGGTTCCGCCTCATGCATTAACCCAATCTTCCATGCTAGGTGGGAGAGTGCCTCCTTGCTCTCAGATTTCACAGTCCAGTAGGGCTGTCTCACCCTCTAACAATAAGAGCTCACAAAGGCCTAACACCTCCACCATTTTGCGCAGAGATAGTAGAATCCACTCCTGAGCTCATCCGCAGAGCCAAATAATTCTGGTGTAATAACTTGCTAGGAGATGTGTCACGGGTTTCCTCACATATCATCATAGCCAGGCGAGAGGGCTGGGTGGGTACAAGGAGGAAAACAGAAGAGGGGATTGTATTGCCCTCAACTCTGACTAGCCTAATATAGCAGGAGGACTGTTTTATCACAGTCCTAATACAGTCTCTGGGGGTATTTGAGCTTTTCTGCTTGGTTTCTTTTATCCCTGTATGAGTGTCGGTCATACAGGGGTAGCTAGATTCCCACAAAAAGGGCCATCAGATTAGGAGAGAGGGGTTCAGGATGCCCCTCTTAAGCCATATAACAAATTTGAACCATTGAGCCACTTAGACAGTAATGACTGACTGAGCCCTCGGCCTACAATTCTACCACAGTTTAGAGAAAGTAAGAAGCTAGAGACGCCCCACCCCCCAAACTTTGGTCAAGATTGTACCTATGTTAGATTCCCTGCTGAATGTACTCAGCTGGAACATCGCAGGGTTAAGTATGAAAAGAGAGGGCAAGAGGGGGCTTAACACCTTATTAGATCAGCACATAGTGGGCTTACAAGAAACCTGGGACATGGAAAATACGTTTTTCATGGATGGGTTTACCTCTTATTGTGAGCCCGCCCTACCTTCCCAGTAGCGCTTGGCCAGGGGTGGTTAGCTCAACCTAATTTCTCCTACAATTCCATGCACCGCTCAGAATCTCGACGCAGGCTCCAGTGATCTCCTGGCCATTCAGCTAGTTTTTAAGAATGCACTAAATTTACTCATTGATGAGTTTTGTGATTCCTTTGTTAGGGTAAGTCCCACTCATCACTTGCTATATCTAACATCCTTTTTAAAGTTGTTTGGGGTAGAGCAGAACTCCCTCTATTCAGTTATCATTTTAGGTGATTTTACTTTGCATTTATGTCAGAGGAGGTACCATGTTTATGATGAGTCTAATTCAGTGAACCATTTTGAGCACACGCACCATGGGAGCCTGCTTGAGGCCACTATTGCGTACTTCAATTTACAATACATTGGGGAGGCTGTGGGCGTAAAGGTATTCCATCATTCACAGGCAGAGGCGCAAACTCTAAAGTGAATTGTATTTTATGACCATCTTTCTGGTCCAGTTTGTCCTACTTTTTGTGGTCAAGTGGAACCGGTTGACAAAATCCTACTAGGTGCCTTTCACAGGATTTGCCAACAGGTAGCAAACAACCTCATGAGGCCTGTAGGTAGATCTAAATTTGGCTGGGAGAGGTGGTTTGATCACAAGAAAATGGAGGTGTACCAAAAGTTGTTAAAACCACTCAGTCAAACTCCAAAGGATGAAGGCATGAGTTCTAGGAGAAGGAAAATATACACGCAAATCCTGGCAGCCCAAAAAACCGATTAATTTACTGCAAGTAAATGTTTTAAAAATAGTGCCATTTTTGGGAGATTGTTAATCATCTTTCTTTCATGGGGCTATCAGTCCGATTGATTGCATCATATCTGCCAACATGGTAACCCACTTTCAGGGCACATACAGGAATGCCTCAGTGGAACTTAGGACTCCTGTATCGGCATCCACTAGAGAAAACTATGTCTTGGTCTTTAAAGAGGAAGTAGTTTTCCAAGGCCATTTTAACCATATTACTGATAGGGTCTGCGCTGATGTATATAAGTCAACCTTCCAAATTGGGCTAAAATATGAACACATTTTTATTGATGCTTGTAAGGCAGGCTTACCATCCTCCTGGTCAAGGTCCAATATCATACCATTAGTTAAGAAAGGGACAAGAGCACATCCATGATGCTACAGACCTTTCTCCCTTATTAACTTGGTAGTCAAGGTACTGGGGAGAGTGATCCTCTCTACACTGACTGACTGGCTAGAGCAACATAATGGTATTTCGGGCCATGAAAAAACACTATAGATCAGTCCCTTAATTTGCAGTTAATTATCGGGAAATATACTGTAGCTAAGAGACACACTGCACTTGGCCTTTATGGACTTAGCAACTGTTTTTGATTGAGTGAATAGATCCAAATTGTGGCTTCTGTCAATCAATTTGGGTGTGGATCACAACATTGTCTATTTTTTACGTGAGCTTCACGTGGACTTTTCTGCTGCTGTGAGATATAATCAGATTGGGAGCCTCTCCTCATCCATAAATGTAGAGGACTCAGACATGGCTTTATATGAGCCCCACTTTTGTTTACAGTATATATTAACAACTTGGGGCCAACCCAATTTACAGTACGTACAGATGTTCCCCGGGAGGACACCCAGCTAATTCCTGTGCTCCTCTTTGAGGATGACACAGTGCTGTTAGCTAGGATAGCACTTTGGCTCCAGCACTTGCTAAATTCTTTCATAGAGTTCATGAATTTGCTGGACATGATCCCCAACCTTTCTAAGTCTCACACATGTTTTAGATGTTTGCTATCTGTCCCTCAATTGGTAGTCTCCAGTATTGCTGATGAAGAGTTGGGGATAGGCTACATTACTGACCTGGTGGCACTCTCTCCATTGTTGTGATTGGTTAGGATCTGAGTTAACCCTGTCCTGGATCTGAACCAGAAATTTGCCAAGGTCTTTCTGTCCCTAATGAGGGCGGTTAGTATCCCCTGGCTGTGCCACATTAAGACCTTGGCTGGGAAACTGGGTTGCTCCGAATTGTTTGTGTCTCCTAATGGACTTACTAGGAGAGATTTCGACTGGGCCAAGAGACATTTTTTATCTAATATGTGTGCAGATGGAGAATGAAGGGAACTCACTAAACCCACTGTACGAGCCTATATGCTATCACAAACCTGTCCCTCAGTAGAGTCCTAATTAGTAGCGACCACAATAGCCTACCACTGTTTCCTAGTTTTAACGAGGTTTAGACTTAATCTTTTACATTGGTTACTTGCTGCACCTCAGTGGCAGCATAAGGTGGATGATTTGGGTCCCTGAACTAGTGATAACCTTTCCCCGTAGGATACAGTGCATTTCGTGATGTTTTGCGATCGTTCTTGCTTACTGCTATAATGTTTTATAGTGCCATGATTAAAAGACCAAGGCTTTCTGCAAGTGAGACCGGCCCTAACTTACCTCCAGATGGTGCCCAGTCCATTGGAGTGTTTTAATGTTGCAAGTTTTTCAGTAGCTGCAAATAGAAACAGTAAAAGACCTGATGTGTTGCTTCGGGTTAGTGGTACATATGCAAGATTTGTTCCTGGGTGAGAAGTACTCATTATTCACATGCTGGGACATTTTATTGTTTATGTATTGGTGATGATTTTTAAACTGTTTTTATGTAAACTTATTTTTAACACACTGTGTGTGCTTTTATGGTTTTAATTAACCAAATAGAGTATATTCTTCTGACTCATCGGAGCAATTCATGCAATGTTTCGAAAGTTGAAAGAGGAGGATACGTCCTAGATCATGTCATATATCATCATAAAAGACACAGGTGCTGAATATTGCATTGAGCTTTACTGTTTTAATTTTTTGGTTCTCTTTTCCAGCCACTAAGTGGTATTTTTTTTACTGTGATTATTTGGTGTCCTTAGGCACATATACGTGAGGAATTGATCCCCGCCACAATGTCAATTGGTCACATAATATATCTTTCAACACCATCTTCTATATCGATGAACATTGTGCAGAGCTGCAGGGCGAAGGTGTGCAGAGGGCTAAGATATTTTTTTTCAGTAATTGGCCTCATGGGATTGAGCTTCTTCTCGTTTCATCGTGTAGATTATTACAAACAATTAATGGAATAGCAGCCGTGCACTTCAGACAGTTTGTCTCAGCTGTTCGCTCTTAGTTGGATTTCTGTGATAGGTGAGCCTTTGTGTTTTATTGTACCACACAGTCAACTCAGTTTCATGACTGTTGGCTAATGCAGGTAGATTGCTTAGGGCTGATATTTCCCCTAATTAGCAGTGATATTCTTGACACCTCCTTCTGAATCGTAACAAATGAACTGCCATGTTCTTTGAGCTGAGTGCTGCATGGTTGCTGCTGATTTTCTCCTATTAAAGTGTCTGTAGCTGAGACTCACCTCATTAGAGTGGTCAGGCAACTAACAGGCCATTCTTATGATATTGCTGTTCAGAGTAAGAAGAAAAGTCTTTCTACATCCCCTTTGTATTTTAGAAAGTAGGGGAAGGAAAGGATGTGTACAATATCATACCCAAGCCTGTTAATCTATCACAATTCAAAGTGGAGTAGAAATTAAATAACACATAGATTGCCTGTCTGTGACAGCTACCCACAACCATGCCCATCATCATCTTGATGGACCACCATTTGCACTAAGAGGTGCTCGTGTAGCTAATGTGGTGGTGCCTACCCTCGGCCCGAAGCATGCCCCCCAGATGGGAATAATTGCTTAACGTGTGAAAAGATGAACTATTATGCAAAAGGTGCTGGTCTAGCACCATGGACCCCAACCACAAACTACCTCTCTCCTCTTAGAAAGTGTGGGCACTTTTCAGTGTCTGAATTAGAAAACTTAGCTGAAGATGAAGTGGTGAAGGAAGTTTGTGCATGTGTTCTGCATCTGTGAGGCCCATCGACGAATCAACTGAAATGTTGAGTACTGATATGTGAGCTGCAAGTAACTGCTCAGATTGACTCTGTCATTTAGCAATGTGAGATTAAAAGCCAAATCTCTGCTGTTCAAACCACTACCTGCCACAGCTTGCATCTTTGCCTATGGGAACAATGTAAACTCCCCACTCTGCAGTGCTTCATTGCTTATGTAGCCCACAAAAATCAAGTTGTACATGCCAAACTCTTTGTCACCAAATTTTAATCAGGCAGTCTAGTTCGTTGTTGCACCACTGAGAAGACTTGCCTTTTCTAGTTTGTCTGCATTCTTCAAGGTTTGCTGCCCTTTCAAGGGCATAGGATGCCTCAGATAAAATTATGTGCTTGCTTATTGTCCACACAGTGCAACCCATGGGTCCATTGGTACTGCACCATTGGTGTGTCAAAAAAGAGGAAATTATTATGAAGGTGGAAGCCCCTATCCTGTGAATCTCCCTGATCACACTGGTCCAAAAACCTGAGTAAACCAACAAGACTGCGTAGAAATTTGTCTTCCAAACACTGCCATTCTTTCACACCTCTGGTTGAATATGTGGTTGCTGATGGTCGAGAGAGCATGCTGGTACTCCAGACGGACCTTAATTCATTGTGCCATCAGCTACTTCTTGACCAAGGGTTAAGATACATCACCACATCCTTAATGCATGTAGGGCATCAAGGACAGAAGAGGTTGAACTTTGGCATCTCCAGCTCAGGTGCGGTCATCAAGAACTACATATGAGATGTAGTTTTCTTAAGGCTCAGTGGAGTAATCGCCATCATAACATTCTTAGCGATAAAGATCTACTGGAAAATGCAATTCCAATCCTGAAAGTTGCTGACTTGCAAAGGTTGCATATATACGAAAAAGAACTGTGACTTTCCTACACTTTGAGGGTATGACTTCATGATGTAGCTTCCTCATCTGGAACCTCATATGTCCAGGGATATGGAATTCCTATAGCCCGAAGCCCAGGACATATTGTTTGGGGTCAAGGGCAAAACGTTTTCATGTGTATTTTGTCCTTGGAACAAGTAGGCCCAACCCCCTGCAGCACAAACCCTTTGGCTTCTAGTTTGCAGTACCACATTATGGATCAGGGAAGGGCACTGTGCGGTTTCCCCCCCCTGTGCTAAGCCTTTTTTTTGGCTATTTGGGGTAGTTCGCGCTTAAGCCCCTGTAATTTTTTGACCACACAAGGTATCCACGCCAAATTTGCGTCTTTTCTTCCAACATCATGGGGATTCTAAAGGTACCCAGGGTTTGGGGATTCCCCTGGTGGGGACCCAAATATTATATTAAGGGTTTGTGGGAATGACAGACTTTTGTCAGAAAACCAAATTTTCTTACACAGTTTTGGCATTTTACCGGGATATAGCCTATTTTTGCTATTTTTTTTGCTTTCAACCTTCTTCCAGTTAATGGTAGAAATGGGTATGAAAGCAATAATAGATCCTGGAAAGCTATACATTTTAGAAAAACAGACAACATTCTGAATTCAGCAAGGGGTCATTTGTGTAGATCCTTCAAGGTTTCTTTATAGAAACTAACAGTTAAATATAGGAAAAATTGAAAATTAATTGAAAAAACCAGCATTTGTGTCAACGTTTTCACCTGTAACTTCTTCTAATTATGACAGCGGTTTGAAAGCAATATACCATTACATCCGTTGGCCCTGTCTGAAAACCTTACAGCTAGAAGTTCTTCGCAACACAATGCACTGCACTGTCCCCGCACAAGCTTTTGACAAACAAGTTCTTTTGGGAAACCTTTACGGTTAGAGCGGATTGTGCCACAAGCAACGGTGTCCACTTTGGCCAATTTCCTGAACAACCGCACACCAGTGTAGAAGTTATGTACATATAAATGGTGGCCTTTGTTAAAAAGTCCTCCAACAAGTTCCTACACAATTTTCTCAGTCACTCCAAAAGTGGACGGACAACCAGGGGGGTTAATCCTGGATTCCTTACCGGTGTACACACTGAAATTAGAGACATATCCAGTCCTACTATCACACAGTATATACAGCTTAATTCCATAGCATGCCCTCTTACTAGGAATGTAGTGCCTAAAAACCAAGCAGCCCTTGAACAAGACCAAAGACTCATCCACTGCTATTTCTTTCACTGGAGCATAGATCTCAGAAAATCGATCAACAAAGTGATCAATGACAGGCCGAATCTTAAAAAGACAGTCACAATCAGGGTGATCTTGTGCCAACGCTAAACCATTACCTACAAAATGTAGCATCCGAAGCTGAAGCAAATACCAATCACGAGTCATGACTGCCGGAAATATAGCCGTTGCCATCAAGGGACTAGTAGACCAATATGAAGACATTGATGGCTTCCTTAGCAAGCCCATCAAAAAAGTTATACCCAAGAACTTCATAATCTCTACCAGATCTCTACCAGATTTGTGGGAGTCCACCGGGTAGCTATAGAGTGGGGCCTAAGGCTGGCACTGTTTTCCGCAAAAACTGTTTGGCATACAAATTAGTCTACTCAACAATTTCTGCCAAAAACACATCGTCCCTAAACAACTGAAAAAAATGTATTGCCCAAAATGTTTCTGTATTCACTCTACACCCTGGAACACCAGTAAAATCTGGCAAGGCCGGCTGCATCCAGAGGTCAATACGTCCAACTGGAAGCCTTGCAGCCCCAGGCTGCAACCCAGATGCCTCTTGCTGCACTATCGGCACATCAATGTCTCTAAAACAGGCACTTCATCAGCACTTAGAGTAGCTTCATCCGCACTGAGAGTAGCTTCATCGTCCGATGATTCCATGTGGAGAGAAAAACTCACTGCCTGAATCTTCCCCTCCCTCCTCTGCCTCAGATGCAGAGTCAGTCTCTGAACCATGGTCAGAGGAAGACTCAAAAAGCATACCAACAACCTGCTGAGCAGTAATCCTTCGGCTAGCCATTATCCTTACTAAGAAAGGAGACTGCAAAAACAAGTCAACAACAACCAACACTGTGTAAAATAAGTAAGTAAAAAAAGTGTGCCTTTATCACAAAGATCTATATACTCAAAAACTATACAATTCACTTGCAAGAGACAGCTACACTCACATGCACCTACTCTGCAGAGAGACAGCAAAAACCAACGATGTGGAGAAGTGTGGCTCACCGGTTAGAGGAGGCAGACCCTGATGCAGAGGTCAGACCCGGGACCAGGGTTCAATTCCCGACGCGGCAGGGTCTTGAGCTCATAATGTCCACTGACTCGATAATTCTTGCCTCGGTGCCTACTCGAATCGTGGGTTCACACTCTGCAACTCTGGGCTATGGCTTGCTTAATCTCCACTACGGCCCCACCGCGATGGGATGCCTGGTCTTCACCTTAGAGATGCCCAGTAGGGGTAATCTCGCAGGGAAAGACCAGGACGGGTTCCCAAAGCAAGCGCCTTGAGACCTTATGGTGATAAGGCGCTATACAAGAGCATATGATTACGATTATTACGATATCCCAATAGATAGAAAAAAACAAAACCAATTACTCACAAGACAACAAAGTACACCCTGTGGCTAGAAACGCCAAACAAATCAGGCGATCTGTCTCCAGGGGGGGCAGAAAAGTCTTTAAAAAAATTATCCCCCTCAGGAAGCAACCCTTGCCCAAGGGGTTGCTTCCTTTCCAGAAAAAATGACATCCCTGGTGTCTAGTGGGGGCATTCCTGCTGCACGATCGCGACGCTGTGCGCGATCATGCAGCAGGAATGCCTGCATTGAGACATCAGGGGATAGGAAACACTCTTTCCTCTACCCAGATGCCTCAATGTGACCGGATCTGTCCCCCTCACGGCCCCACTGGAGCCCACAACTCAACTCTTCCTCCTATGGACGCCTGGAAACAAATGGTTTCCGGCGTCCAGTGCTTCCTGATGACGTTGGCGCGCGCTGTGCACGCTGACGTCACAGGATCCCCGAGGGGGTTCGGGGTGGCAGCGGAAGCTCTTCCGCTGCCATCCCCCTTTGTGGCACGATGTTGGGCTGCCCATGGGGGGAGCGCCAGAGCTTCCCCATGAGTGGGTGCCATGCTGGAGCGGTTCTGTCATGCGCACACGCCAAACGTGGCTCATGACGGAACCGCTCCGACATGAGCACTGAAGGGGTTAATGCTGTTCAAACTTGTATTTATGGTTCATTAACTGAAAGCCTTTATTATTAGGGTGAGTGATCTAAGTAAATGACTGCACTACTGCCAGTGGTTCCAGTATAAAAATGTGTACACAAGTTTACAAAGTTTAGCAATATGAGGCTATGTATAATGCTCCCAGAATGCTCTCTGATTTGATGCAAATATTTGCAGAAGCTTGAAAGCAAGATTGATGATTCTTTGCTTTCAAAATAAAATCTTCATAAAAAAATGAAAGCTGGAAAAACAACAATTCGCTAAACTACTTTAAAATTCCAGGTTCCATTTATTTGCAGCATCATTTAGTAGCATGTGTTAATGCATGCTAGTATTTCCCAAAAATATTCATAAAGGAAAATCAGTGTAACCAGTTTCAATAAGATTATGGGAAACAAAAATAAACAACATTGGCAAAGCCAGTAGTTCTGAAATTGGTGGTCAGCTTTTTAGTTTTGTCAATGTGTGACTTGTCTAGGCTTGACATTTTCTAAAACCTTATTGGTTTGGGAGCTACTGGGTGCTCACCATTATAACACACATTGGCAAAAGCAAAAATTGTTTTGGGTCTCAGAAAGCACACACTGCCACAGTACTTACTGGCACCGAACAAAACTCCTTTGTGTACTGATATGTTCCTTGTGAAAAAGCAGAATGCTGTCACTCACAGTGAAGCCAGCCAATACAAAGAGTGACAGAATTTTAATAAACACAAAAGTTCATGGTCAGCGCCATACCAAATTAGGTGCCCAATTATTAAAGAAAGTCTCAAAAGTGCACCCATGGTTTATGTCTCTGCACTAAGCGCAGATATATGGCTTTCGTGAATTACCAATTACAGAAGTAGGACAAGAAATAGTACTCCTAGAAAAAGTTTGTGAACTGCATTTTAGCATGAGCAAATAAGCATGTGTAGATTTGCTCATGTGAAAATCAGTGTTTGCAAGTTCACTTTCCCTCCAACCACTTTTCCCCAACTCTGGAAGAAGGTTTACATCTGCCATTGTCAGGAGTAAATTTCCAACATTTCTCAGTATGGGAAAAGATTAGAGAAGAGTTGTTGAAAACCCTTAAAACATGCAAGTTAGTTGGTTTGCACAGACTCAAAAAAAGCATTCTAACCCTGGAACTATTGCTTGCCACTACCTTCAGCCCCAGTAGGTAGATCTGCGTAAACATAGCATCATAAGGGGATTGCAAGTATTGAAACAATACTATGGTACGAACCCTGGCATAATCGGAGAGGCTATATTATAGTTCTTATATAATCAGATTGGTCCCATAATTTGTCGCTGCACTTCATGGCACCAGAGGGACAATGAATTTTGTCACAAGACAAGTAGATTTATGAAGGAACCTGCCCCATTGACAAGTAGATATTTCATTAAATTCCACACCCATGTATCTCTCTTTGAACTATTGAGCAATCTCCTGAAATCCACCTGTGCCTTTGAGAGGACAAATGTGTACCAACAAGCCCGGTTGATGCCCTCTCACCTGATACCACACACTTGTATTATGACACAGCCAAAGAGATTTCCTTTTGTTTATCTTGATATTTGAAAGCAGTTGTGAGAACACGGATTATTAGTTGAGATAGATGGTAGCCCACCCCAAGTAATACAGTCACTATTCTTGTTAGCTCCAGTACAGGTTTCAGCCATTTAAACGGAAGCTCAACCTCTGGTAGCTATGGCACAGAGCAGAGAGGCGTACATTAATAAAATGTGTGAAGCATTTAGAAATACCAGAAGTCAGATTCCTTGATGTGCACCTTGAATATCAAAGCCAGAATATTGAGGGAGGCAAATATCAAGGGCATAATATTGAATTCAAAATATTGAAATGTAAGTAAGTGTAGATTTTCTCTACCTGACTCCACATATTTGTTCCTTAAATATAAATATATATATTTCTTCAAGGTACATAGATGTAAAGTTAGGAACAGTAAATATATACTTCCTCTATATGCACTTACCTTTCCATAATGTGGTCTTCGATATTTTGCCCACAATAATCTTGTACCATAATATTCATGGCCTCAATATTCAGTAGTATAATTGGATTCCTACAGTGAGGCAAGGCTGTAGCTGGAGAAGATTCAACATCATCCGATGCCACTGGGTGTCAAGGCCGCTGAATCAGACTTGCTGCTGCGGGAGCTATGGCCAAGTCAGGCAGTCAGGCCACCGGTGATGCACCCTTAGGGGATCGACATATAGGTACATCCTGGTTTTCTATCAGTTTTCAAGGCAGAAATCTTTGAAAACTTTTCTAAGTCCCAGGTTTTAGCATTAGGCAGATGAGTACACTCTGACACTTATCTAAGGGCCCCAGGCCTCAGGGACACCACTTAGATGTCAGGACTCACTCCAGGAGAAGCCACCAGCAAGGCATAGGGCTGTCAACTCGGAACTGGTCTGCTCGGCTCTTCAGGAAAGTGGGCTTCTTGCAGCTTTTGTGCGCCTGTAGCTGATCAGGAAGTCTGCCAACTGACTCTTAGAGCCCACTTCTTTGGTCCGAGTAGAAGTGGGAACAGGTCACGCCTCTCAGGATACTCCTCGCAGCAGGTGCAGTACTTTTGTCTTCCACAGGTCCAACAGTGTTCTGAAGTGAGCCCTGGTTCTGCCATGTTTATGCCCAGTACCAGCCTGTGGGTGGGGGAAACTCATGAGTGGTCCCTAACCAATGGCATAGAAATTCCCAGGGGTATCCCTACCACTTTTGCTGCACTTCCTGGGTGTTTTAATTCATACTATTCTACAGTGCCACTCTCTACCTAAAACCATGATGGCAGAACCTTTCATCACTTGTGAAAGTTTGTTCTGGGGAAGCTCCTCTCCAGCTGCAATAGGTGTCTTGCTGCCTAGCAGGACATTAGAGGGATCATACCCAGGTGTTAACTGCGTCTGCTTGTGACAGGGTAGGCCTCCTTTGAAGATAATTTAGTTTTTGGACATGGCCCAGATGGCCATCCTATCGAGGGAAGGTCCAACACTCTCCCTTTGTCTCCGTTCTGGGAGCCATTCAGCTCGGGTGATACTGAACAATGACAGGAAGGCAATTGCTCAAACAGGACTTTTTAAAAGCGGAATTTTCAAAATAGTAAAATAAAATCAAACTTAACCAGTAGGTTGTATTTTAAATTGCAATTTAATTGAGTCCTTGAATAATTTTTCAAGCTACTCCCAAATTGAAGTTAGGTATTATGAAGTGTAATAATGTAACCCAGTGTTTTCTAAGGAAGTGCCAGCCTTACCACAGGGAAAATTTATTTTGGAGATTTTTAACTGTTAGGACATGTAAACAGAAGTACACAGTCCCCATTTTTTAAATTCCAATGCCCTTTGCTCTATGAGCATGTAAGGCCTACCTTAGGGGTGGCTTGTAAGCATTAAAAAGGAAGGTTTAGGCTTTGCAGTGTCACTGGCACGCATGCTTCAATCTACCAGTGACATTTAACTTACAGGCCCTGAGTACACTTTTGTACCATATTCTAGGGGCATATAGGTAAAGTTACATGTGGCAATCAGGAGTGTAGCCAATGTTGGCATGTCTTAGGGGGTCAGAGCACATGCACTGGGATCTGATTAGCAGTGTTCCAGTGTGCAAAGTCAAGAGACCAGCAGCGTCAGTCTGGAAAAAATAAGGGTGGCCATATGAAAGAGACATTTTGTTACAACAGTGTTGCTAGATGTCTTGGGGTAAAGAGAACTACTACATCCCCTGTAGTGTGCATGTTTTCATATGCTGAAAATGTTCTCCGCTACCCTTGGCGATCCACAGAGTTCAGCACTTGCCACAGACTAGGTCTAAAGGGCTCACATTTCAGTTCTGGCAAGGCTGACTCAGCGTTTTATCTGTCAGAGCTCAATACATTAAATGCAATTACATTTAGTAAAAATAGTACACGTTATTAACGGCTATAAGAAATTTCAATATTTCAGCCGTAAGCAGTATACATATATATGCTATTATTATTATTTAAAGTTGCTTTTTTATTTATTGAATATTTCTGAGCTCGGTATATATTTCACTTTTCATTTCTGATAGGCAAATTTTTCTGCCATTTATATCCTTAAAAGCATTTCTAAATTTAAACCTGCTTCCAGTTCCCTCTCTTGAACAGTCGTTTGAGCCAGGGTCTGCGGCGGCATGTAAGAAGCTTTGTGCTTTCCCTTAGCTCGATGGTTGAAAGTGTGGCATTCTTTTGATCTAAATTGCTTTGTATTCACAAGCACAGCTTTATGGATTGGTTTCCCAGCTATTTGCAGCCTTGTCTACGTGCTTCAAAAGTAGGTTACCAGGTTGTCAATAATTCTGAAAAACAAGAAGGTCCTGTCAGTTAAACAGCAGGCTCACTGTCAGATGTTAAGCGTTCCCGTAGTCTAAAAATATATTTGCGGTAACATACCCTATTTTTTCAAAATTGCTTTCACAGAAGCTAGGTACTTTTCTGAATAATACACGAGGGATAGGTTATCTACATACAAAGCAGTTGTAACCTTTATTGTAAGCGTTTAGCTGAAGCCTTCCAGCCAGAAATATGCCTTATTTTTTTTGTCGCTTTGTTAACCACCTCTTGTGCTATCGTCTGCAAGTTTCTATACTTTTCCACATCTCTACCTTCTTTTTGTCTATACTTGCATTATATATTGGCACCTTAGCTATTCAGTAACAGTTACTTAAACCATTTAGGCAATCCCACTTTTTATAGCTCATTTTGTCTGGTGCACACACAGCCACACTCTCAGTGGAGACTAGTGCATCCACATTTGGTTTCGACATCTTGAACTCTCTTACACATTGGGGGTGACTCCTTCCTCAGAACCACAAACATTGGAGCAGCATCCCTCAAAGCCTTTTTTCGAATTCCTTTACTGAGAGGTTGAGCTTATGCACATTTCATTACCTTGGAATTTGTATTTAACATGGGACTCATGACTTAATAGAGGGTAACCGTTAGAAATGGAGATTTCTGGTTGGCTAAGGCTTGCGCCAAAGCCAGGCAGAAACCACCACTCTAGTGAGGGCAAGGAAGTCACCCGCCAAGATAACACCTACTCACCCCCTTGGTAGCTTGGCACGAGCAGTCAGGCTTATCCCGTAGGCAATGTGTAAAGGGTTTGCACGCGCACCCAGCAACAACACCCAAGGCCCACCACAAAGGAAACTCCACACAAGGTTATATGTAAAAATAGCCTTTGTATTATACCAAACACATTAGATAATAAATACACAATTTACACTGTGCCACTGGCATGGGCAGAATTTACAGGGGATTATGTACACTGGCCAGGGCCACGTGGGCCACTGTCAGGAATAAGCACTTTGTAGAATTAGCACTTTGTAGGAATAACGCTTAGCACATAGCATATATAATAACTGTAGCACCAAATAACAAGGGTAGAACACAACCATTAACCACTGGTAAAAGGTAGGTACATACTACGCAATCCTAAACACCTTTGGCAAATATCACGCAGGGAACCATGAACTCACTAGCATAACCTATACTAGGAAAAACAACCTCCTAAGCATAAACATACATTTAGAGGTATAGGCATAAAGGCATTACACATGATGCAGAAATCACAGTAGGCAAGTATCACATTTGTGCCAAACACTCACAGACTGACCCCAGGCCAACCTGGCCTCTCAGGGGCTTTCAGGCCCAATGTCCAGAATGTCTGGGCTGGCTGTGCAGGCAGCCAAATAAGAATGCGCAGGGCCTAAACGAAGCAGCTGCCCACTAAGTGCTGGGCAGCTGTAAGAACTGAGCCTGGCACCAGCATGCCTCCTGGCTCTCCTGTGGCTCTCAACAAACAATAGTGCCCAAAACAATGTGGGAGCCACGTAGGCTCTGGACCAACTGTGCCCTAAACACGTGGGAGCCTCGCAGGCTCTAAATAAACAAATGCCCCCAGGTTGGAGCCACGGGGCTCTGTATTTCCAGGAAAATGCTGCCACCACTGGGGGAGCGGCCCGCTGCCAGCTGGGGCCACTCTACCAATAGAAATGCCCCCGGGATCGTTGGAGCCTCGACAGGCTCTAAATAAACAAAATGCCCCCGGGATCGTTGGAGCCTCGACAGGCTCTAAATAAACAAAATGCCCCAGGATCGTTGGAGCCTCTCAGGCTCTAAACAACATCAATGCCCACTGTTGGAGCGGCCCTCTGCCAAGTGGGGCCGCTCGAGGAGGGGCACCGGGGGGGTGCAACCTCGTACCTTCTCCCCCAGCCGGCTTTCACTCACCGGCTTCCTGTCGTCGGAGATCTCCTCTTGCCGCCCGGTCTCGCGGCGGCTGTTGTGCGGCAGCTCGGGGCTCTCCCACCACACGGGGGCCGTGGGTTTTGCGGCGTGGGCAGCACCCGGGGCTCTCCCTCGAGAGCCCCGGAGAGAGACGGCGACTCACTCCTCTCTTTGTTTCCGGGTCGTCACGTGGGCGCGGAGCATCCTTTGCACAAACGGAATTCCCGCCCCACCTCAGGCAATACTCGGCCTGACTTCCGGTTTCGGCGCTCTCCGGCACCCGAGCCGCGGCGGTGAATTTCTCGGGGCAACCGAGGGGTAGGCACCCTCAGAAATTGTGATATCACGTGGGATGGGCACCCGTGATGAATAATAACGAGGCAAGGTTCCTGGCGGGGTGGGCACCCGCTCGGGACATATTAAATCGGCAAATAAGCGGGGTAGGCTCCAATGCCGTAAATCAGCAAAGGGGGATCCCCACGCCAGGGAATCCCTCAGGGCCGGGATCACTGCTCCAGCGGCGCAAATGCGCTATTCTCAGAAGGGGGAGACCACCAAAGTTCCAAAGGTCCAGGGACAAAGTTCTATAAGGGAATGAAGGCGGGGGCAAAGGCTGGGCCCAGGGGCCAGCTCCCAGGGTCCTCCAGGCAGGGAGGCAGTCCCCAGTGGCGGTTTCTCCTGGCACTCAGCGGCAGCAGGCCCCCTCCAAGTTAGGATCAGCAAGAGAACATTTTACATGGGGTCACAGCCCCTTTTTATACACATGAATCCTTTGTCTCAGGGTGCAGGGTGGGGGAAAATCAGACGCAGCTGGTTTTGGAGCACTCTGTTATGCTTAGCCCCTCTCCCCATTCACTGGCCAGGCTAGGGTCAACAGTTGTACCACAGGGGGCGGAGCCAGCATTGTGTAGGGAAAGCCCAGCCCTATTCAGGTCCCAGGTGCACTCCTCCCACCCATCTGGCTGTCAATATCTCTGTTCACCACCGGGGCAGACCCATCCTGACTCCTGGAGCCAGGCACACCAGCCAGCTCCAGCCAATCACAAGCCAGACAGTCATTTCACCTTTATTACACAGACATGCCAACTTCTAGAAGTGGCACTTCCACACTAGACACATTAACACCGCACACATCATCGCGCAGCACTTAATCACAAGAATCCGCACATACCAAACTCGACCCTGTACTCCCCACACATCAAGAACTAACATGGACACATACATTCTCCATGCATTCCTATGGGAGGGCAGGCCAATCTCACCACACGCACTCAGAGTGCGCCCGCACTTTACACTGGGATACAGTGTTAAAGGGCGCATAAGCCAAAAACAACCAACACCAAGTCTCCTGTCAAAGCAAAGAGTTTAGGGGTGAACCTGCCAGAAAGGCCAAGTCCAACATAACACCCTTCCAGCCAAAACGCAGGGTAGACCAATCACCACCGTGATGGGCTTCCCTGCTTTGGGCGATGGAACACGGACGTGGGCCCGCAACTGCAGGGACACCCTCCTGTTCTACGCCACGGTGAACCAAAGGGGTTCCTTCTAAAAACAGAGTCTGGAACAACTGGGTTACCCCACTGGTACTCCCAAGCTGTCCGCGGCCAGGACCAGGCCCTGGGCCACCCAGGTGCCACTGGTCCTTGCCTATGCACAGAGTGGGGGTAGTAACCCCTGGTACATAGTAGCCATTCTCCACTCTTCCTCTCCTCAGGACAGTGCCAGACTGCCACTGATTCTCCAGCCTAGGGTCTACACCCTCAGGTGGACCAGAAGTCACGGGTGAGGCTCTCCTCCCCCTACCTCTCCTTCTAGGGTTCCGCCCTCTCCCCCTTCAAGGGGTACCCATAGAACAACACTCTCCCAACCTCGGGTTTAACCCCTCAGGTTGCACCGGGGTCAGAGGCGGGGAGTTCTGCACCCTCCCAACTGGAGCGGTACCCCTGGAAGATGAACCTGTCAGGACACTGGTTACAGACGTCCTACCCTTCAGGCCAGGCTGATCCTGAACCTGGCCTCCCAACCTCTGGTCTAAAACCTTTGGTGGGATACTTGCCTGGCACTCCAGGACTTCTGGGGACTCACACACCATTCCCTTGAGGCTAACACATGACTCATATGTTGTGTGACTGTCTGTGTGGCGCAGTTCTCCCGTCCCCTGTCCATCTGACAGTGCGCGAGGACCTCCCAGAACAGAAGTGGTGTCACCCGGGTCCCCCCAGGGAACGTAGCCCAACTGGCTAGTCCCTGGTCCACTGGTTCTTCCACTGGGGTACTCATCTTCCAATCCCTCCTCACTTCGGACTCCTGTGCCCTCCCAACTGGAGAGGCACTGCCGGACACTAGAACCACTGAAGCTCTATTTACAGACGCTCCAGGTCCTCTATACACTAGGCGATCCTCCTCAAATGGACTAACAGGACAGCCTAGATCCCCAACCTGGTGTTCCCTGAAGAAACCACCCAGGCTCTGAGACAGGGCTTCGGGCGTCTGGGGACTCTCGGTCACACTCCCGCTCCACTGAGACAGGTCGTAAGCCCCTACACCCCCCTCACTACTCTGGGATGTACATAATGTCTATTATACACATATGACCACCACCTACCACTAGTAACCGTCTGGACTGTAGGACATATTGGAATGGTAGAATAAGGTGTTCGTGTTCTGTTGCAAAAAAGACAAAAGACAATTAAACTCTTTCCCACTCTATGCTAGTGAGTGTAATCAATAAATGTGTAATTCTCACTCTGTTATTCTTTGGAGTACTAGAAGAACATCCGATTCTTCAGTAAGTCTGAATACGAGTTTGTGCGCCTCTACCATGTATCGTGCATCAATATCTGTCATACAATATATGCAATTAGTTCTCCACACAAGTAAGTTTCCAGATATATATATATATATATATATATATATATATGAAAAGGCAGCGCACAGCGCTGTTACCGTGATTCTTTGCAGAGGAACCTTGAAATTACACAACACCCTGGTCCACGCAAGAGCCCCAAAAATAAAGCATGTAACGTCCAAGGGAAGGGTGGAATGAGGATACACACAGGTGGGAGTCAACAACAGGTGGAAAACAACATGTTGAGTTGAACCAGCAGTGCCCAGCCGGATGGCGGAGAGAATCCCGGCCGCCGGGCGAAGCACCAGGGAAAGGGGAGAAAGGACTCTAACTCTATATCTAAGCTATAATGGTGCCCAGTCGGATGGCGAGGAATAGACCCGGTCGCCGGGCGGAGCACCTGAAGAATGAAAGGAAAGGCAAGCTGTACCCGGCCGGATGGCGGAGAGAATCCCGGCCACCGGGCGGAATACTAGGAGAGGGGGAAAAGTGGAATATAGCAATTACGAATGAAACCGTAAATGCGGACGTCAGGGGGGGAAAACGTCCAACAGACTGTGATACAGCAAGTACGGGACGATGGGAGATGCCGCACGAAAACCCCTCACAGTGGATCAGGATCAAACAGGAAGCGAACCCGGCCTACAGGAAACCGGAATTCAGGCAAAACAAGTCGGGACGGAACCCACAGCAAAAGAGCTAGACGCAAGAACGCAAAGCGGCGTTCCGTTGTTGTGCGCGTCTTTAAATAGTGACCTGCCATTAAAGCTACAGTATGTCAGGGCATGACAGCACACTCCCCCCACAATGCACCCCTCCGGGTTTGGGCTTGTCAGGATGTTTCAGATGATAAACACGTACCAGCCGAGGTGCATGAACATTATACGCTGGCTCCCATGTGCGCTCCTCGACTCCATAACCCTTCCAATGAATCAAGTACTGGAGGTTCTTCCCCACTCTATGTGAGTCCAGTATAGCCTCAACCTCATATTCCTCAGTATCTTGAATGGTTACAGGAGCGGGTTTCTTAGGCAGTCTAGTACCCGGTTCAACCGGCTTCAACAGTGAAACATGGAATACCGGGTGTATTTTGAATGAAGGGGGCAATTCCAATTTCATGGCCACTGGATTAATCATTTTTATCACCTTAGAGGGACCTATAAATTTGGGGTTGAACTTGCGTGGACCACCAAGTGCAATGTATCTCGTGGATAGCCACACCTCATCCCCTGGTGTATAGATAGGTTCTAACCTCCTGTGTAAGTTTGCTCCTTCCGTATATCTCACCTTCGCCATTTCTAAACTGTCCAATGTATTCTTATGTACCCTCTGTTATCTCTCCACCCGATCAGCTGCTGCAGGAGTCGGACTGTCTGTAGGGATTCCTGAAGGCAACAACTTAGGGTGGTAGCCATACGAGCAATAGAAAGGGGTGGCATTAATAGAGGTGTGTGGACTGTTGTTGTATGATATTTCAGCTAACCATACGAGTTCGTCCCAGTCTACTAGGGACTGCAAAACCTGATTCCTTATGTACTGTTCAAAGCATTGGTTAACCCTCTCTGTCTGTCCATCTGACTGAGGGTGGTGACTAGAGGACAGTCTAACATCTATTTGGAGCAAATCACATAAACACCTCCAAAACCGTGATACGAATTGGGCCCCTCTATCGGAAACTAAGACGGAAGGGAAACCATGGAGTCGGACTATCTTTTGCATAAACACAGATGCCAATTCAACAGCTGTGGGAAATCCCCCCAAAGGCACAAAATGAGCCATTTTCGTGAATAGATCTACCACTACTAACAAGGTATTATTTTTCATCTTAGTGAGTGGTAACTCCACTATAAAATCAAGTGACACAGTATGCCAAGGGCCTGGCGGGGAAGCTAAAGGCATGAATAAACCCACTGGGTTTAGGTGAGATACTTTGGTCTGAGCACATACATGACATGTTTTGACAAAGGATTCAATGTCTTTAAGCATAGTAGGCCACCAAAAACGTTCATGCACAGCTTTGGTTGTCCTCTTGATTCCTGGATGGCCTGCCACGGGATGAGTATGATACCACTTCATGACCTGTTCTTGCAACTCACGAGAGGGCAATACTATTCCTCCCTGTACACACACATAAGCTTCCTTAGTAGAGATTTCCTGGGAATGTACTAGGGCTTGCATGTTCACTGTGGCTTGACTCTTCTTGACTTGATTCACGAAACCTTCTTCTGTTATTATGCCCCCTATGATGTTTGCTCTGGGAATGATATAGGGCTGCTCTATTGATTCTGTAGGGTGATCAAAACCCAGTCGGGATAGGGCGTCCACCTTGCCGTTTCTTTTCCCTGGTCTGTAGTGGACGTAAAAGTCGTATTCACTGAAGAATTGGGACCAGCGTAATTGTCTCATGGACAGAGCTTTAGCCGACTTGATATATTGTAGGTTACGGTGGTCTGTATACACTACAGCAGGATATCTAGCGCCCAATAGGTATTGCCTCCACTCCTCAAATGCCTTTTTGATTGCTAGGAGCTATTTATCTCCCACGGCGTAATTGTATTCAGCCGGGGTGAATTTGTGTGAGTGGTAGGCCACAGGATGACACTCTCCTGACACAGGATCCACCTGAGATAAAACACCTCCCACTGCCACTTGGGAGGCATCCACCTCCACCACAAAGGGTAGGGCTGGATCCGGATGACGCAAGACGGGGGCGCTGGCAAAGGCCTCTTTTAGTAGCCGAAAGGAACAATCGGCCTCTTTGGACCACGAGAACGGGACCCCTTCTTTCAACAAGGCCGTAATGGGCGCCACCAGGGCCGAGAAGCTCCGGATAAACCGTCTGTAAAAATTGGCCAGACCTAGGAAACTTTGGATTTCCTTTACGTTACGAGGGGCAGGCCATGAGAGAACGGCATCCACCTTAGTGGGATCCATGCGGAGGCCCCAAGGAGAGACAACATACCCAAAAAGGGGACCTCTTGAGTATGGAACGTGCACTTCTCCAACTTGCAATACAAGCGATTCTCTAGTAAACACTCCAACACATTACGTACATGCAGTACATGTTCTGTCATAGAAGGAGAAAAGATCAGCAGATCATCTATATGTGCTATCATGTACACGTCAAGCATGTCTTTTAGCACTTAGTTTATAAAAAACTGAAACGCCGCAGGGGTATTACAAATCCCAAATGGCATCACAAGGTACTCAAAAAGTCCGAACTTAGTACAAAAGGCCGTTTTCCACTCGTCTCCCTCCTTGACACGCACAAGATGATAGGCCCCACCCAAGTCCAACTTGGTGAAGAACTGGGCATTGCGTACTCTGTCAAAGAGGGAGGCGATAAGAGGCAGAGGATAACGGTTCTTTATAGTGACATCATTCAGCTTTCTGTAGTCAATGCAACAGCGAAGACCCCCTTCCCTTTTTGGGATAAAAAACAGAGATGAAGAAGCAGGGGAACGAGAAGGCCGAATAAAGCCTTTCTCAAGCATAAGGTCCAAATATTCTCTCAGATACACATTCTCTTTTTCAGTGAGAGCATAGACTCTGCTACAGGGAATTCTTGCCCCTATCTCAAGATCAATACGGCAGTCGTAGACCCTATGTGGAGGAAGGATTTCGGCTTCCTTAGCGTCAAAGACTGTCTGTAAATCATGATAACAAGATGGTAAGGCTGAGACGATATCACTCTTTTCAATACAGATGGGTACCTCTTCGACAGCTGCCCCTAAGGGCTGTGGACAAGTAACTGGGGGAAACGATACAGTAGAAGTTTCCCAGTTTATATCAGGGTTATGAGACTTCAACCAAGGGATGCCCAGGAGCACCGGAAATTGTGGGGAACAGATTAAATCAAACATTATATCTTCCTGATGATCGGGTTCTATCTTGATGTGCAACTGTACTGTGCGATGAGTTACAGGTCCAGAGATAAGAGAGCTGCCATCTATTGTGGTGACTTTACTAACTATCTCCTTTTTAGCACAGGGTATCATGTTTTCCTTTGCCCACTTCACATCCATATAGTTCCCAGATGCACCAGAATCTATCATTACTAAAACATGTAGTCCATTCGTTCCATGAGTCAGGTATGCAGACACATATAAATGATTAGTGGGGGTTGTTGTATAATCAGAGGAAGAGACTGTAAGGCCAGACCTACCCGGGATCCTCGTCTCACAAGATCCCAGGCTTTCTAGTTTCCCGAATACTTTGATTGTGTGGGTTTGATAGGACATGCCCTGAGAAAGTGACCAGCTTTGCCGCAATACAAACAGAGCCTAAGCGTTCTTCTTCTCTGTCTCTCTTCGGGCGTTAGCGGACCTCTTACTATGCCTATCTGCATGGGCTCACTATCATCGCTAGTTTTCTCTGGAATACTCTTTTTTTCCTTAAGAGGGACATATCTGGCTTCGAACTTTCCTCTCTCTTTCTTCCTTTCTTGTATTCGGTGTTCTATCTTAACGACTAAATCAATAAGATCTGTACAGGATGTAGGTAGGCCGACTATCTGTGATAGGGCATCTTTTAGGTCGTCTCTCAAACCCCTGTAAAATAATGTGCTGCGTTTCTCTTCAGGCCAGTTGGATTCAACCACCAACCTGCGGAATGATGTTATATATGCAACGAGATCTTGATTCCCCTGTTTAAGGCTTAACAACTCAGTATCAGAGGAGTGGGTATACATGTGTCTGTCAAACAATTTACGAAATTCCCTCTTGAATGCTGTGTAACTATGCAATAATGGGTCGTCTCTGTCAACCAAAGGTATGGCCCAATCAGCCGCAGAACCACTTAGATACGATATTACAAACGCTACTTTAGCCTGATCAGAGGGAAAGCAATTAGCTTTACAAGAAAAATGCAACTGGCATTGACGGAGGAAGGCGGCGCATTTAGCTGCGTCCCCAGCATATCTTTCAGGGGTTGCTAGAGGAATGGAGGGGAGGAGTAGTGACCTGTACTACTGATGGCCCTCCACCCGCAGCTCCTGCAGTTTGTTGCCATTGGAGAGCATCTACCCTGGTAATTAAAGCCTGAGTTTCTGCCTGCAAATTTCCCAACATGCCGGCTACATCTTCCAGGGAGACTGCTCCTAGATCCATGACGCTCAGGCATAACACACCACGTAGGCTTTGCGTTCTGTAATGGTTTCCAAGCAGGTTCCGCTGGAGCGTAAGAATCTGGAGAGTAATCCTCAGCCTTCCCCTGCGGCCTTCCGACTCTATCAAACACTAGAGTATCGAATGGCTCGCCAGGGGAAAACAGGGAAACAAAACAAGGAAAGGTTGGGGAAGACAATAGAGCTTGGCTGTGAACTTCAGGATGGATACTTGGTAACAGGCAGGCTGTAAAGGAAGAAACGTATTACTGTCTATACTTGCTAACCACACCATAGATGTACATAATGTCTATTATACACATATGACCACCACCTACCACTAGTAACCGTCTGGACTGTAGGACATATTGGAATGGTAGAATACGGTGTTCGTGTTCTGTTGCAAAAAAGACAAAAGACAATAAAACTCTTTCCCACTCTATGCTAGTGAGTGTAATCAATAAATGTGTAATTCTCACTCTGTTATTCTTTGGAGTACTAGAAGAACATCCGATTCTTCAGTAAGTCTGAATACGAGTTTGTGCGCCTCTACCATGTATCGTGCATCAATATCTGTCATACAATATATGCAATTAGTTCTCCACACAAGTAAGTTTCCAGATATATATATATGAAAAGGCAGCGCACAGTGCTGTTACCGTGATTCTTTGCAGAGGAACCTTGAAATTACACCACACCCTGGTCCACGCAAGAGCCCCTAAAATAAAGCATGTAACGTCCAAGGGAAGGGTGGAATGAGGATACACACAGGTGGGAGTCAACAACAGGTGGGAAACAACATGTGGAGTTGAACCAGTAGTGCCCAGCCGGATGGCGGAGAGAATCCCGGCCGCCGGGCGAAGCACCAGGGAAAGGGGAAAAAGGACTCTAACTCTATATCTAAGCTATAACGGTGCCCAGCCGGATGGCGGGGAATAGACCCGGCCGCCGGGTGGAGCACCTGAAGAATGAAAGGAAAGGCAAGCTGTACCCGGCCGGATGGCGGAGAGAATCCCGGCCACCGGGCGGAATACTAGGAGAGGGGGAAAAGTGGAATATAGCAATTACGAATGAAACCGTAAATGCGGACGTCAGAAGGGGAAAACGTCCAACAGACTGTGATACAGCAATTACGGGACGATGGGAGATGCCGCACGAAAACCCCTCACAGTGGAGTCAGGCTCAAACAGGAAGCAAACCCGGCCTACAGGAAACCGGAAGTCAGGCAAAACAAGTCGGGACGGAACCCACAGCAAAAGAGCTAGACGCAAGAACGCAAAGCGGCGTTCCGTTGTTGTGCGCGTTTTTAAATAGTGACCTGCCATTAAAGCTACAGTATGTCGGGGCATGACAGGCGCTGCTCCTGACACTGGACCCAGCAAGGGACTCCCTATCTATGGGGTCTTCACTATCTACTGGCGTCCATGCAGTGTCAGCTTCTTCCTTCTCTTCAGACTCTTCAGGGCTCCCCTCAGACCCACCACCCTCATGGTGTGAGGCCCGGGCCCTCTCCTCACTGTGCTCACGTTCCGAGTCATCCTTCTGCCATTGTATTAGGTTATCCCTAAGTTTGGGCTGGGTGTTTGACTCATTCACTGCGATGTCTCTCTCTTCGCCAAACTCTACCAACTCATGCATGAACAGACCCCAGAAATTAAAAGCATATTCCATCTTGGCAGGATGCTCACAGACACGTGCAACACAGGGGACTTAAATGTCTGAGCTGAAGCAAGAGTACACAATCTGAAAATGACACTCTTAGGAGAAGAAATAATGGAACTTAAAAAAAAACAATATTGCCCAAAATGTGATTATCTAAAATGCAGAGTTTTGTGGTGCAGCCAGTTGCTGCTGCAGTACAGCGCAAGCGCAAGTCCTTATCCCACCGCTGCCACCAATGTTAAAAATGGGGATTTCTGGTTGGCTAAGGCTTGCGCCAAAGCCAGGCAGAAACCACCACTCTAGTCAGGGCAAGGAAGTCACCCGCCAAGATAACCCCTGCTCACCTCCTTGGCAGCCCGGCACGAGCAGTCAGGCTTATCCCGGAGGCAATGTGTAAAGCGTTTGCGTGCGCACCCAGCAACAACACCCAAGGCCCACCACAAAGGGAACTCCACACAAGGTTATATGTAAAAATAGCCTTTGTATTATACCAAATACATTAGATAATAAACACACAATTTACACTGTGCCACTGGCACGGGCAGAATTTACAGGGGATTATGTACACTGGACAGGGCCACGTGGGCCACTGTCAGAAATAAGCACTTTATAGATTTAGCACTTTGTAGGAATAACGCTTAGCACATAGCACATATAATAACTGTAGCACCAAATAACAAGGGTAGAACACAACCAGTAACCACTGGTAAAAGGTAGGTACAAACTACGCAATCCTAAACACCTTAGGCAAATATCACGCAGGGAACCATGAACTCACTAGCATAACCTATGCTAGGAAAAACAACCTCCTAAGCATAAACATACATTTAGAGGTTTAGGCATAAAGGCATTACACATGATGCAGAAATCACAGTAGGCCAGCATCACATTTGTGCCAAAAACTCACAGAACTGACCCCAGGCCAACCTGGCCTCTCAGGGGCTTAATCAATCAATCAATACATTTGTAGAGCGTGCTACTCACCCGTGAGGGTCTCAAGGCGCTGTAGGGAGGGGGAGGGTGCCGCTATTGCTCGAATAGCTAGGTCTTGAGGTGTTTCCTGAAGGTGAGATGGTCCTGGGCCAGTCGTAGGTGTGCGGGGAGGGTGTTCCATGTCTTGGCTGCCAGGTAGGAGAACGATCTTCCTCCGGTGGTGGTTCTGCCAATCCGTGGGACGGTGGCGAGGGCGAAGCTGGTGGACCGGAGTTGGCGGTCCCAATGTCCAGAATGTCTGGGCTGGCTTCGCAGGCAGCCAAAGAAGAATGCACAGGGCCTAAACGAAGCAGCTGCCCACTAAGTACTGGGCAGCTGTAGGAACTGAGCCTGGCACCAGCGTGCCTCCTGGCTCTCCTGTGGCTCTCAACTAAAAATAGTGCCCAAAACAACGTGGGAGCCACGTGGGCTCTGGACCAACTGTGCCCTAAACACGTGGGAGCCTCGCAGGCTCTAAATTACCAAATGCCCCCAGGTTGGAGCCACGGGGCTTTGTATTGCCAGGAAAATGCTTCCACCACTGTGGGAGCGGCCCGCTGCCAGTTGGGGCCGCTCTACCAATAGAAATGCCCCCAGGATCGTTGGAGCCTCGACAGGCTCTAAATAAACAAAATGCCCCCGGGATCATTAGTGCCTCGACAGGCTCTAAATAAACAAAATGCCCCCGGGATCGTTGGAGCCTCGACAGGCTCTAAATAAACAAAATGCCCCGGGATCGTTGGAGCCTCTCAGGCTCTAAACAACAACAATGCCCACTGTTGGAGCGGCCCGCGGCCAAGTGGGGCCGCTCAAGTAGAGGCACCGGGTGGTGCGCGACCTCGCACCTTTCCCCCCAGCCGGCTTTCACTCACCGGCTTCCTGTCGTCGGAGATCTCTTGCCGCCCGGTCTCGCTGCGGCTGTTGTGCGGCAGCTCGGGGCTCTCCCACCACACGGGGCCCAGCCAGCCACCGCAGTACTTCTCCGTAGGTTTTGCGGCGTGGGCAACACCCGGGGCACTCCCTCGCTCTCGGGAGCCCCGGGGAAAGACGGCGGCTCACTCCTCTCTTTGTTTCCGGGTCGTCACGTGGGCACGGGGCTTCCTTTGGACAAACGGAAGTCCCGTCCCACCTCAGGCAATACTCGGCCTGACTTCCGGTTTCGGTGCTCTCCGGCACCCGAGCCGGGGCGGTGAATTTCTAGGGGCAACCGAGGGGTAGGCACCCTCAGAAATTGTGATATCACGCGGGGTGGGCACCCGTGATGAATAATAACGTGGCAAGGTTCCTGGCGGGGTGGGCACCCGCTCGGGACATAATAAATTGGCAAATAAGCGGGGTAGGCTCCGGCACCGTAAATCAGCAAAGGGGGATCGCCACGCCGGGGAATCCCTTGAGGCCGGGATCACTGGTCCAGCGGCGCAAATGTGCTATTCTCAGAATGGAGAGGCCACCAAAGTCCCAAAGGTCCAGGGACAAAGTTCTAAAAGGGAATGAGGGCGGGGGGCAAAGGCTGGGCCCAGGGGCCAGCTCACAGGGTTCTCCAGGCAGGGAGGCAGTCCCCAGTGGCAGTTCCTCCTGGCGCCCGGCAACAGCAGGCCCCCTCCAAGTTAGGATCAGCAAGAGAACATTTTACATGGGGTCACAGCCCCTATTTATACACATGAATCCTTTGTCTCAGAGTGCAGGGTGGGGAAAACCAGACGCAGATGGTTTTGGAGCACTCTGTTATGCTCAGCTCCTCTCCCCATTCACTGGCCAGGCTAGGGTCATCAGTCGCACCACAGGGGGCGGAGCCATCATTGTGTAGGGAAAGCCCAACCCTATTCAGGTCCCAGGTGCACTCCTCCCACCCATCTGGCTGTCAATATCTTTATTCACCACCGGGGCAGACCCATCCTGACTCCTGGAGCCAGGCACAACAGCCAGTTAAAGCCAATCACAAGCCAAACAGTCATTTCACCTTTATTACACAGACATGCCAACTTCTAGAAGTGGCACGTCCACATTAGACACATTAACGCCCCACACATCATCGCGCAGCATATAATCACACGAGTCCGCACATACTAAACTCGACCCTGTACTCCCCACACATCAGGAACTAACATGGACACATACATTCTCCATGCATTCCTATGGGAGGGCAGGCCAATCTCACCACACGCACTCAGAGTGCGCACACAGTTTACACTGGGACACAGTGTTAAAGTGCGCATAAGCCAAAAACAACCAACATCAAGTCACCTATCAAAGCAAAAAGTTTAGGGGTGAGCCTGCCAGAAGGGCCAAGTCCAACAGTAACCTTAGGCTGACCATTGCCTCCCTGCGACCACTACTGATGTTTTGGAGCACACTTAACTTACAATACAGGGCCAGGTTTCACTGTCCGAGATGGTGATGCTTCCACGTCTCCTTTATTATTTTTATAACCTACCTATCCATATTTTGAGCTCCACATTCTGTACTCTCCACGGCATGTTAGGGACTTTCATTTGGAATAAGGGAAGATGGCTAGTAGCCATTCGGAAGCTCAAGTTGCTGGTTGAAACAGGGGGTTTGGGTGCCCCTAGCTTTGAACACTATTATTTGGCAGCACAACTGCAAAGTCCACCTCAATGGTTAGCCGGCCGTCAGTTAGCTCATCTGGGCCTCCCCACTTTGAATCATGCCGGCTGAGTGATCCAAGAAACTTTTGCTGCCAACGTCCAGACTTCCTGCACGATCAAACAAGCTCCTGATTGTAACGCATGCCAGTTACACTAGAAGCCTGCAACTATCCCCAACCGTAACACTGTACATCCGGGAGATCCCTATGAACTCCATACGCCCCGTCAGGGAGCTGCTTGAGAGGGATGGGATGGGGATCTGGGAGTCAGAGAAAGTAAATACCCTTAATGCCCTATTCCAGAATGCCACTCTTATTCCATTTAAGCAACACTGCACGGATCACAACCTGGCCTTGGGCCATTTTCCCGCTTATCGTACCTTACTGGCTGAATTACAGTGTAACTGGTAGAATATAGGTACTGAACCAGACACACACCCCCTAGTACAGGCACTCCACATAATGGGTAGTGCAAGTCCCCTTATCACATGGTTCACATGTGCGTTGGCAAACATCCCACAAGAGTTATTAGACCACATCAGAAAAGGTTGGGAGCAGGATATCGGTTGCGTGGGACAAGATCCTTCTATACCTATGCAAATTCTCTCTCAATGCGAAATTTCAATATATTCAGCTCAACATTCTGCTTAGAGCCTACCTTATGCCGTCGCACTTATATTGAATATACAGCACTGCACCAACTTGTCCTATATGTGGTTCCCAAAATGCTGGCATGGCTCACATGTTGTCTAGAGGCAATGTCATTGTGGAAGGTGGTCACAGATGTCCAGGCAACAACCACGGGTGGGGAGAACGTATGCACTATGGAAGCGGGTTTATTGGGTCTCTACAGGCATAAGAAGGTGGGAAGTGCCATTAACCGGTTCATAGAACTGACATTGCTAAAATCTCAAGGAGCAATTGCAATGAAGTGGAAGGATGCCCACCTTCCTGGATTACCCTATTGGTACGCTGTCACCGTGAAATGGAGTAATCTCAAATCGGTTTCACTCCATATGCAAGAAGTTAGAGGCTTGTGCAAAGCCCTCATTGCACTGAAGTGAGACACACTCCTCCATGACTTGCAGGTACTCTCAGAGGAGCCCTGATGTCCCAAAATAGATGGGGAGCTGTGGCATCTAGTGCACTCTCTTTAACTCCGCGAGGGTTCCCTGCTATATCCCATCTCTCGACAGGCATGTCCCCCTATTGTCTCTTGGTTGGAACATAATGTCTGCAATTGGACTGCCCTTCCATTTAACTTTTACTTTACTACACTAATTGCGTTTGGATACAGATCCTTCGGATTTCACCAATAAGTGCCGCTATGCTTGAATATTATTTGAGCAGCGATCTAGACTAACTGTTATGATATGCCAGTTGCAATTGTTTTACAAGTTTGTTGATTTATGTAATATTCCAGTGGTTAATTTGTAAAAAAAAAAAAAAAAAGAAAATACGTGCCGAGGCTCTCGTCAGAAGGCAGCTTCCACGAGCCCATTTCTCCTGTTAGCACTGACTAAAATAGAAGCTGATCTTGGAGCTGGAGAACTCTCTCCATCGGCTCAACATCCTGCGATTCTCCACAAATCACTTAATCCCACTAGGCCTACCATAAATGAATATGTCCTTAGCTGATGCTCAAGCACCGTTGTTGATGATTAAGTGCTGGTGCTGTACACTGGAAACCACTGGCTCAAATTAAGTAATGTAATATTCTGAACCAAGGCCTCCTTTAGTGCTCGATGCCATTACAAAGGGTACCTAGACCCTCTGGGAACCTGTAATGTCGCACGTAAATGACTACTATAATTGGTGTAAAACTGTCTGCGTCGATTGAAATCAATAAAAATAGTTTTTTTTAAAAAGAGAGGGTGAGCTAATCTCTATCTAGGGTTCTGATACCAATTCTTGAGTGCTCATGTTATTCAGATCTGGTGCGATTTCTGTAATGAGCTTCCCTAAAAAGTCCCATCCTGAATCTGTCCAACTATTACCGAAACCAGGACCAAAACCTGCTTTGGGAGCTCGTTTTTTTAATTCAGGTTAGCCAGGAAAAGGGTAAGGTAGAGAGACAAGTAACAAGTTGGTACCGTATTCATACCAGTACCAGATACCTCCAGTGTATGGAATGATCTATTAAAAATGAAGTATGCGCCTTTTCCAGTTCCAGGTGATGTAACTGCAACTAGGTACATCTAGGGTTCTCCCTTTTCTCAGACAAAAATACCATGCTTTGTGGACGGGACAGGCCTCGTAGTTAAATAAGGACTTGGCAAACCCCTCCATTTTAATTTTTAAAATGGCATTTTTGCCTCTGTTTCCCTGAATTATTACTGGTGAATAATTCAGAGAGTTCAAGAATAAATACTAAGTGCATTCTTGTGCATTCTTGTATGTGCTGCTTTTAAGTATAAAATGAAAAGTCCCAAAAATGCCAGGTTTTTCTATTTTTTCCTGGTGTTTTCTGTACTGGTCTTGGCATGGAAATACTGGTCATGTGTGTGTGATGGCACCCTTACGTACATGCCCTTTGAGTTTATATACAGTTTAGAGTCAGAGAATGGGTTCAGTGCCTCAAATTGTATTTTCTTTAGCCACCTAGCAATCCAGCATTCAGTCACAAAATAAGGAAGGACAGAAACACAACCACTCAGTTGTGCCTAGACATTTTCTTCATGTAGCTGTAGATAGAGATTCACATGATTCAGATATAGATCGTGAACCTCAGTATCATGCAAACAATCTGTAATTATATGGCTAAGACAATGGAGGATGTATGTCTCTTTTCTCAATCCAAACCTACCACGTAAAGCCTTCCGGTCCTCCTGCACCTCGGATGCTTTTATTAATCATGGAGTACTCTAATTGAACAGTCAATACTAGTATGGGATGTCCCTCATTTAGACCCTTCTGTTTAAAAAGTGTGAGACTTCTATTATGAAAACTCAGATATGAACCTTTTGTTGTTCTAGGGCTATTTAACTCGCCAGTCTGTTGCGCCACAGATGCTGTTGTAAAACGGAAAAGACCTGCTACTATTATAGTTTTAGGGTATGTTTTCTAATTGATGATGACACACAACTGGGTGGGTGGTAGGCAATGGGAGTTAATCACAGCTTCATATCCAGGATGCATTTCTTTCCCTTTTAGCCTTCAGGCTGCTTCCCCTCTCTGAAAACAGAGGAAAAACTGGGGAAGAGCAGCAATTAGACAACAAAAAGATACGCGGGGGACAGGGAGATCCAATGATACATAGTGAAGGTTTCAAAGAGGGGCATTCATTGGCGTATAGACTGCATTGATGATTGTCAGGCTGGGAACATTCCTACACGCCAATTTTAGACAAGGTGACCTTGTGATTTATCAATAAAGCATGATATTTGGCAGGTTGCAGTCTACAAAACCGGGACACCTTAAGAAGTTTGCTGAATTTCTGCACCTGGATGCAACAGAGGAATGACTCACTTGGCTATCTGAAGGAAAGAAAGCAGTTTTTACAGCAACTACAAATAAAAGAAAGCATCTTGTGTGTCATTTGTGTAAATGATACAACATGATTGTTGTGTACTAAGGAATTGCACTGTGACATTCAGAACCAAATCACGGACTTACCTTTTAATGGTAAAGCCATATTCTCTCAACAGATAACAACTTGCAGAATTACAAGACTGCATTTGTGATACCAAAATCTGTGAGTGCTGTAATGACAACTTCCCAGATTCAGAGGTTCCTGCATATGTCTAAGGACTTTCAGGCTTTTAAAAGTGCTAGAGTATTCGAAAGTGAAACAATGTGCTACAAGTAACAAGCATTTGCAATGCAATCAGTCTCACCTTTGTGACATTATAAGTATTTAGCCAGGCAGCAGATTATCCTGGGTGCTGCAACATGGAAGCTTTAACACTAATAAGATCACCAATGTAGTGCTCATACACCGTTATTCGAGCTTTTACAACCACATTATACAATATGCCTCTGTGTATGAAATATTAATAAAGTTTCATACATTTCAATGTTATCCCTTTGGTTCTTCAGCTGCTGCTCTTAACTCCACATCCTTCACACATAGGGAGGTCAATGTTTAAAGGTTTGTGTAAGATTCCCTTGCTGCACTTAAAGAGGAGAGAAAGAAGGGTTGAAATGAATACATATCCAAAGTCAGGAATGCTTGCTCTGCCTTCTTTTTTAGGCTGTGGAATGTTAATCACACAAACTTTACAACAGCAACTGAGAGCTTGAGAATGAGTGGCAGTGGTATATTTGTGCCTCTGCTGGCGACACTGACAATGCTATGAGGAAACGCAGGCTGAGTCAGGCACTACAGGGTGAATCCCTCTGAATGTGAGAAGGTGACACAACAGGAAGTGCCCATGTGTGTAAATGTAAACAGTTCCCAGCATGGGTGGCCCTCCACCTCATACTTCACTGCCTCCACACTTTAATCACCCCGCCTCCAGGAGACACACCGCCCTTTCAAATGAGTTCATTCACCTAACATTGCTCACATCCAAAGTGAAAGAACAATGTTGCCCATCAGTAGTCAGCGAATTTCCCATTTCACTAGTGCAATCAAACGTGCACAATGCATGCATATGATGCAGCACTACTTATTAATGTGAATTATTTTTAAACAACGTAATTATTTCCAAGAACCTATGTGCAGTAAAGCACCCATAGGCAGGTTAACTTGACTATACCCTGTATGAGAGCCAAGTTATGGGCACACGGTGTGTTTAACGGCTTGTCCGGTTCAAATGTGCTACGTGTAGAGTCGCGCTCTAGTGTTTGGGCTACGTCATCACGTAGCGTGTGCGGCAGCCATCTTGGATCGCTCTAGAAACGCGTGATTCGGGAGCCAGAGCTCGAGGAGTGAGGCAGCACGCTCGGCGCTCTCTGATAGTGCATATAAATAGAGTAAATATTGTGCCTGCACTAAAGCAGTGTCCTGTCATTATTTACAGAGAATAACCACATTTCAGTGTGCAACGACATTACAGTGGCGAAGAGGCTGGGACCTGCAACCATCGGTGAGAAAAAAACAAGGAAGGAAGACCCAGCACTAGAAGACAAGACAGGCCCAACGCGGAAAGGAAGCAGGAGCACTACAGAGACCGTGGCAGAAGTGCAAGGAGACGCACAAGAGCAGGGTGCATGCTGGCACAACCAGGTACGAGGGCAACCAGTCCCAGGGAACAGAAGGAATAACAGGCCCCTAGTACCACCACGTAGGGCAAAGAAAGGGACGCAGGACAAGCAGGAAGGACAGGTGCCTGCAGCCAACCTAGCAAACAAGGAATATACAAACCGAAGAGGTAACCTAAGGGGAGAGCCACGAACCGGACAGGGGCCCTGGCGGAGTCAAGGAGAAGTGGAGCAGGGGGTACAGAGAGTCCCCAATTCCAACCAGAGCAAGGGGAAGAGACTAGTGCGCCAGGCAGTCCCAAGAGCCAGGAAACAGCACCGAAAAAGCGTGAAGAAATGTGTGCGCAAGGGTCTTCAATGACGACTCCAATTCCATTCCTACCAAAACCGGGAGAGCCCCTGATGAAATGGGAAGACTGGAGAGAGTACATCCTCAATTATATAGAAGCCCTGGAAGACGAGAACGAAGAAGCGTTCACGAGCAAAAGGAAAAAAGAATATTACTACACAACTTGGGCCCAGAAGGGATTAGGGTGTTCCAAAACCTGGTGCCCAAGCCCCGACAAGCTGCGGATGCCGACGTGTTCGCGCATGCAATAGAGGAACTCAATGAGCATTATAGGCCATCAGTATGCACGTCTATAGATCGGTATAATTTCCAGCAGAGAAAGCAAGAAATAGGAGAGTCAATTGATGAGTATGTGGCAGCGTTGAAGAAACTAGCGACGACGTGCAAATTTGGCGCGCTGCACTACGATTTCATAAAGGACCAGATAGTGATGCACACCACTAACAAAACAGTGCAAGACAAACTGTGGGCGAGCGTGATGCCACACTGAAGGAAGTAATTGCGATTGTGAAAAAGGCTGAGTTGACGAAGAGATTTGCGGATGCAGCCAAGAGAGAGCCCGTCGCGAGGCCTATGGTGAACAAGGTAGACGACGAAGAACCCACGGGTTGAAACAAGGGCACAGCGACAAACAGCAGAGGGCCCAACAAATCGCTGGGGAAACCGGCGCAACAAGGGAAGCAAAATAGCAGAGCCAGAAACACGTGCTATCGCTGTGGCAGCCAAGCCCATGAGGCCTATGACAAGAGATGCCCGGCGTTCCGAGCGAAGCGCATGTTCTGCGGCATAACGGGGCACTACGAAAAGGTATGTCGCCGGAAAGCAGGCCGCAACACGGTGAAATACGTGGAACAAGATCCGGAAGAAGCAGAGGAGAGAGGGCAGGAAGAAGAAGACACAGTGCTGTGCATAGAAGATCAAGTACTGGGCGTGGACGTCCGAAGATCGAGCAAACCGCAGTGTGACATGCTAATAGGAGGTGTACAGATAAGCATTGTAGTGGATTCGGGATCACCGTATACCATTGTCCAAAGAGCAGTATGGAATGAGAAGTTTAAGCCCCACTTGGGTCCACGATTGGAACCTCCGGATATAAGACCTGTCTCGTACACGGGAGAACGAATCCCCATGGTAGGATACCGAGCGTTAAAGTTTGAATTCAGTGGCCGGAGTGCGGAGTGCAAACTGTATGTAGCGGAAAAGGGCCCGTCGGTCCTAGGCTGGATGGATCAAGGAGATCTGGGCATAAAACTAGACCCAGGAGGCGACATACAAGTGTTGATGCCAGCACCGGAACAATGGCAGGATCTAGAAAAAATGAAGAGGGACTTCCCCTAGGTGTTTGGAGGGAAAGTCGGAAAGTTGGAAAAGTTCATGCACAGGATAGAACTCAAGGACAATGCCACTCCAGTATCGCATAAGGTACGGAATGTCCCCATTGCAGTGAGAGAAGCAGTGCAACGGGAATTGCGTGGGTTGGAGAAGAATGGAATAATCGAACCCATAAACTGCGCAGAGTGGCTGGCGCCTCTAGTGGTAGTAATGAAACCCAACGGCAAGGTCCGGCTGTGTGTGGACCTGAGAGAATTGAACAAGTGCATTGTGGTGGAGAAGTTTCCATTACCCCGTATTGAGGAAATGTTGGCTAGGACCAAAGGAATGAAATGGTACTCCACTATCGATCTGACGTCGGCGTATCACCAAATAGCCCTACACCCGGAAAGCAGGACGCTAACATTGTTCATAACACACTTCGGGTGTTACCAATTCCGTAGGATGCCATTTGGACTTGCCTCGGCAGCGGCCGTCTTCCAGAAGCTCATGCACCATCTCTTCAAGGACATGAAAGGGGTGTAGTACTTCCAGGACGATATACTGGTGATGGGGAAAGACCGGAGAGACCACGACACTAAATTAGCCAAAGTGCTAAATGTTCTAGAAAAGAAAGGCCTGACAGCGGAGTGGGAGAAGTGCCGTCTAGGGATGGCTTCAGTCACCTACCTTGGACACGAAATAGGAGAGCAAGGCATAACACCAAAAAGGGAAAATGTGAAAGCTATTTGCGACGCCCCGCCTCCCTCCAGCAAGAAAGAAGTAAGATCCTTTCTAGGGATGGCTGAGTACCACAGCAAATTCGTACAACATTTTGCCACCAAGACACATCATCTGAGGCAACTCACTAGGGAAAAAACCATGTTCACATGGACAGAAGAAACGCAGAAAGAATTCGAGTGCATCAAGAAGGATGTCAGCCAAGCCATACCCCTGCAAGGGTATGACCCGCAAGGACAAACAGTGTTGACGACAGACGCCAGTGACAAGGGACTGGGAGCAGTCCTTATGCAAGAAAGGAGAAATGGGACAACTGAAACGCTCAGCTTTGCTTCCAGAGCCCTATCAGATACAGAAAAGAAATTCAGTGTCATAGAAAAGGAGATGCTGGCAGTGTTATGGGCCATGGGCAAATTGCGCCCGTTTTTATGGGGCACGAGGTTCCAACTGAAGACTGACCACAAACCACTTGTAAGAGTACTCACGTCCAGTGGACATGCAGGCGCCCCCCCAGGATAGCCAAGATGACTCCGAAACTACTAGAGTACAGATACGACGTGGAGAACATCACAGGAAGCAAGAACAAGGTAGCAGACTACCTTAGTAGAGCCGCTGCGATGGAGAAAGTAATAGAAGGAATGGAAGCGAGCGAAGAGATGGTGGCCTTGATGGAAGACCCGGAGAAAATAATTAGCAATCAAGAGTGGATGGAAGCGTATAGAGAAGACCTGGACATCCAAGAAGTGAAGGAACACATAGTCAGAGGGTGGCCTCAAAAAAAGGTACCTACGGACAACCCTCAGGAAATTTTATGAAGTAAGAGAAGAATTGTCCCTAGACGATAAAGGAGCCTTTCTGTACAGAGGAGACAAAGTTGTACCCCCTGCGGTGTTAATACCACGATTGTTGGCGATACTACATGAAGGTCATCTGGGGATCGTGAAAACCAAGATGAGGGCCAAGCAGGGATATTGGTGGCCAGGGATGGACATACAAACAGAGAGACATGTGAGAGAGGGTGACCAATGCCAACGAGCGTATAAGACGATGACACTGTTGAGACCAGCCCTAGGAAAATTCATCAACCCGAAGAATCCGTGGGAGGAGCTATCCATAGATATATTGGGACCAATACTAGATGACCAAGGGACTCCGAAATATCTATGTGCCATAGTGGACAGATACTCTAAATGGCCTGAGGTGCACATTCAAGAGGAAATGGACACCGAAACAATACTCAAGTTACTCATTGCGACCTTTCTCAGGGAAGGCATTCCCAAGTCAATATTGAGTGACAATGGTCCCCAGTTTACCTCAGAGAAATGGCATAGATATATGGAGAGAAATGGGATCACATCCAAACATACTTCCATATATCATCCGGCCGGAAATGGACAAGTGGAACGCTTCAACAGAGTGCTAATGGGATCCATCCAGGCAGCTATCATGATGGGAAAAGACTGGGAAAAGGAGGTCTTAAACATGATATGGGCCTACCGCATCACCCCGACGAGCACGGGGTACAGCTCCTTCAAATTCTAAGGGGTAGAGATCCCTTCACGAAAGATAACCTGGCGTGGAAGGAGAAGACGGTAACCAGTAAATGGTCCCCTGCAGTGGTGCAGTATAATCTAGAAAAAGCCCAAACGATTTATACAGAACATTACAACAGAAGGAAGAATGTGAAGGAAACATCTCTGGAGGAAGGAGGATGGGTCAGGGTCAAATTGGCGGTATTACAGAAAAAAGGTGACAGCAAATACAGCCGACCCTTACAAGTAAAGGAGGTGTATGACCAGGCTGCATTGCTCAGGGATGGGAACGTGTGGTCCCTAGATTGCATGTCCCAGTGCAACAAGATCTTACAATGGCACCCTGAAGACAGAGAGCAATCAACAATAGATTTGAGGACACAGGAGAATGACAGTGCGATCCAGGAAGGAGAAGGAAGCATGGTAACTGAAGGCCCGGAAGAAGAGCAAAGGGGCAGTGAAAGTCCTAGAGCAGAGGTACACCCCCGAGAAGAGAGAGAGACTCCCTGCAGAGAGAGACCGAGTACTCAAGAAGGTAGAGAGATGGGGTCTACAGTGAACAGTCCCAGAGAAGCGGCTTCCACCCCGGTAGGACGGACAAGGGGGGGCAGATTGATTGTGAAGCCTTCTAGGTATCGAGACTTTGAGCAGGGAGAAGAAAAGTAATCACCTTCACATAGAGACTGCCATTCTCATTGTTGGTATAAAAAGGGGAGATATGTAGAGTCGCGCTCTAGTGTTTAGGCTACGTCATCACGTAGCGTGAACGGCGGCCATCTTGGATTGTGCTAGAAACGCGTGATTCAGGAGCCGGAGCTCGAGGAGTGAGGCAGCACGCTCGGCGCTCTCTGATAGTGCATATAAATAGAATAAATATTGTGCCTGCACTACAGCAGTGTCCTGTCATTATTTACAGAGAATAACCACATTTCAGTGTGTAACGACATTACACTACGTTATTCCTGTATTCAAAAGAGGGTCCTGTGTAACTATGTGCCCTCTCACCTATTAGCACAAGTCTTTGAGTATGTTATGTGCCTGTACTACCACAGGCGGCACCTCAAATTCCTTTTCTGGAAACCGAGACCTGTAGGAAATCCACATTTCTCTCTCATGTATTAAGCTCCATCCACATTGAATATAAATCGCTACTCATGGGCATGTTTCACTTACTCACTAGTTTAAACAGTGCTTCTTTTGTGTGAGACGTGTCACAATAGTGTGGAGCAATACCACAGGCTCACTGGAGGGGGGGGGGTGCAAACGTAAACAGACCACCCACAAACCATATTAGGGCCAGGTTCACTCTTTGAGTCAAAAATGGTTCTCACATTCACTGGATCTAGTGAGTTTCTGAGAACAACCCCAGCAGCGCCTAGAAAGTTGGTGAAAATATTGTGAAATTATTTTATGGTAAGAGACTGTAAAAGGGGTGGGAATACTTTTAGCACAGCAGTCATTTAACAGAGCACTGTGGCATGGTAGTGGCACGTGGTGCCGGGCAAACTACTAATGGACCCCAATTGGGGGCGAGGCATTAAGCATCTATATATGAGACATGGTGTTTACATATCCTCCCAGTAACACTTAACGTCAATCAACCCAGCTACAAATTCGTCCAACTAAAAAACACAAATTTTTCGGAGCTTCAAAAAATCTTGTCATCTGCTTGTTGTACAGGGTCCATTTCTAAATGTCTGCCTTAGCTTGATTTTCATCGATTTACAAACACAATAAAAGTAGAAACACCTCTACACTTCGTAGGCTGTCTCTTCAGTAGGGTCTAGTTGCCGTGGTCTCTGCTTCCAGCCGCTACCCTCTTCTAAATAGTGCTTCTTAAAGCATGTCATACGGGCTTTGTCCCTCCGACAGCATTAGTTGCACCTCTTAAAGGGGCGGAGACAGCTAGTGTCCTGCAACCCCATTCGTTCCGCGGATGGGAGTCTAGCGGGCTAAATAACTTCCTAGTAAATGCCAGTTCAAATCACAGTTACACATCATTTATTGAAGACTTGTTCTGAAATATTGCCAAGTCAGGCCCTTGAATACCCTTCCAAATCCTGCCCGGCTGCACTAGCCAAAATGAGGGCCTCAGTCAATGTGTACATAAACTAGGTATTCACCATGAACCAGAGGGCGTATGTCCTTTCTGCTTCCTCCACATCCCGGGACGTCTGAAAAGGAAGCGTTGCATGTGCGAGGAGGGCTGCACTGGGCTCTCGGGGCACCTACTTTCCCCCTCTTCTCGGAAGGGAAGGGGTGGGAGGAGGTTAAAACAGGTTAGACGAGCTGCACTAGTTAAAAAACAAGTTAGGGTCTGCTTGGAAAGAACGCATGGCACGCTGAATGTTGTAGGAAGTCATGTGATGCATGCAGTAGGAAAAACTAATTAAAGAAAGTACTGCTTATAGACTAAATAACACTTACCATGTATCAACAGAAGTAAAAGGGCCAGTAGCCATGGGAGGTTACAAATGAAGACAAGGCGGTACTAAGGAGGGACTATCAGGCCATGCCGATTACTGTATCAGAAGGCAGCATTTACGAAGGACAAAGCCAATGAAAAATATGGGTGGAGAGGAGTGGGTCTTCTCTTCCATACTCCAGTACAGCAAGTCTCGCAGAGCAGCGCATGCGTGCTGACTCTAGGCTTGACATAAAAAAGACTGCAGATGTCTTTTCCAATCAGAGTTATTCTCATCATCCGCAACTGCCACAACTGCCACTAAAGAAGAAAAATCAGTCTGGGTCCCCTCGAGATTAAAAGAAGCTCATCTATGCTTTCACTAGCATCTTCATCGTATTTTTTTTTGTTTTTAGCAGATTGTTTTATATAGTGATGCACTACCACAGGAAATATTGGTGTGCACTCAGATCACAATAGATCTGTTGGACCTGTCATCCTTACAGCGCTTATATAGTGATGCACCACCAAAGGAAATATTGGTGTGCACTCAGATAATAATAGATCTGTTAGACCCATCATCCTTAGGGTGCTCTTTCCCCAAACCTTTTGCTTTTGACCTCCATGTCCTGCTTAATCGTTTTGTTGGCCTTAGGACTCTGATAACTTTACCACTGTTTACCAGTGCATGTATTTCTTCCCTAAACATGTGTGCACTTGGTTTATACATGATTGGCATATTTAATTGTCCCTTGTAAAGTGGTATACCATGTACCCAGGGCCTGTAAGTTAAATGCTACTAGTGGGTTGCAGCACTGATTGTGCCTCCCACTGAGTAGCCTTTCAAACTGTATCAGGTCTGCCATTACAGTACCTGCGTATGCAGTTTACTGCCACTTCGATTTGGCATTGAAAACTGCTTGTCAAGCCTTAAACTCCCCCGTTACTACACATAAGTCAACTCTAAGGTATGCCCTAGGTAGCCCTAAGGGCAGGGTGCTATGTTAGTAAAAGGTAGGGCACATACTTTTATGTGTGGCATATCCTGGTAGTGGCAAAAAGCTAAAATCGTTTTTCACTTCTGTGAGGCCTAGTCCTTTCATAGGTTAGCATTGGGAATTCCCTTATACACTGTTAAGTGGTAATTCCTGATCAGACAGGAGTAGCTACTTCCTTTTTATATCTTCGGAATGGTAATGATAAATCCTCCTTACTGTTGAAGTTGGATTTAACATTGCTGTTTTAGAAATGCCACTTTTGGAAAATGGACATTTCTCTGTAATTACTGCTCTTTGTGCTTTGCAGCCTATCTCCAATACATATCTCGGGTGGGTGACAGCTACACTTTATGCATTATCTCTAGACAGCCACAAACACAGGAAGTTTAGGTGTTTCGGAGTACCCGTCTACAAACATCTGCATTCTGATAGCCCTGCCTCAGCAGAATGGAAGGGAGGGGCTAACACTTCACTGAACAGGTGTTGAACTGTCCCTACACAGAGGGCTAATTTACCCCCCATTGATAGCATGGCAGACAGGGCTGGATTGAAAGGCGGACGTGTGCACTTCAAGGAGCTGCTTTGAAGTCACCCCCACACCTAAGGCACTTTTGGGTATAAGTACTGGGTCTCTGACACTCAGACACTACTGGACTTGTAACTGAAGCTCTGCCAGAAGAACTGCTGTGCTGCTTAAAGGACTCAACTGGCTTGCTGGTCTGGAAGGCCTTCTTTTCTGCTTTTTGCCATGCTGCATGCTGCTCTCTGACTTTGCTGAAGGAGAGCTGAACTCTGCCTTCACTCCAAGTGTGCTCCAAGGGCTTGTTGGCTTGCCTTCTGTTGCTTTAGATTCAGGGCTATCAAACTCTCTACCCCTGTACCTGGCTCACTGTGGGAATTGCTCATATGCTTGCAACATGGATTTCTACGCTTCTCCAGGCTGCTTGTAACAGAACTGGCTCATCGACCCTGATGTGGGAGTAAAATCGGTGAATCACATCAGAATCAGTGGTTTGCCTTCCAAGATCGATGCATCGGACAGCGTATTGCTGCCGCTCTAGAGCTCAATGCCTGGAGGAGCCCGGCGCAATGCTCGACGCCTCTCAACTCTGGCACCCATCTACAGAACGGACGCATTGCCATCAGTGCTTGGGGAAAAGCGTAGCATCATCGACTTGTGTGGCACGCATCAACGCAGCACACCACTCATCTCGCCGTTGCGACCCGGAAAGGTATTTGGTTCACCAGGGCCTTCGTGGGTCATGTAGCTGGCCTGTGCTCCATCGCAGTCAGCCCGAGATTTGACTTTGCCCCGGTCCAGGGTGACCTCAAGTAACCTCTAAAGCACTATTTGCTTGTAAGTGCTGCACTGCATTTATTCTTTTTAAATTCAATATCTCAATTTCTATTCATTGGAATTCTTTTGTTTTGGTCTTGTTTTGTTTCTAATACAATATCTATATTTCTAAAACTGTGTGGAGTCTTTCTGTGGTATATTCATTATGATACTGTGTGTGTGTGTGTGTGTGTGTTACACAAATACGTTATACATTGCCTCTTTAGATAAGCCTGACTGCTCTTTGCCAAGCTACCAGAGGTTGACCACAGGCTATCATTTAGTGTGTACTTAGCTTACCCTGACTAGAGTCAGCCTGCCCTGGTTGCATACCTCAGCCAATCAGGAATTCCATTTCCGACAATATCTTTATATGAGTGCACAGTTACAGTCAGCAAAGCTTGAGTCGAATATATGTTTAATTAACAATGGGGATATAACCACAAAAGATAGCATTCTTTACAGAAGTTATTGTTATTGTTTTACCTAAGACTAATTGATGCTAAGAATCATCAAGGAGGGCCTTGTTGTATACTTTCCTTCGTGTCCTTTTTCTGGGAGCCATGAAACTAATTTCAGGAGAAATGAAAATAATTGGGATTTTATTTCAGGATAAAATGTATGTCCTTTTGCACCATTCACTTAAGAACTATCCTTAATCTTTATGGCCTGAAACGATTTATCACAGTCTAATACTTCCAAGTGGCCAGTTTTAGCTCAAATTTTGAAAGGCGTTCATAAGGAGCTGTGTTACATATGGGGACCACGAGCATACATACATCCTTTTGTCAATGAAGAAAGAGAGTAACTCTTCCTTGGAGTATGATTAAAAGGAAAGTTGGTTCTGTCGGGTGATAGAAACAACTAATTTGTAAATTGTATATGACTGTTGTATTACCTCCCTCTGACAGGAATTCAAAACAGAAATTCAAAACAGGTTCTTACAATACATGAAAAGAAAAGCCTGTATAGAACTATTTATATCTTTATATTTTTTTCGTTCAAAGTGACTGTCAATATCATAGTAAAAAAGTGCAACCAGTGACAATAGTGAATAGTGCTCACGTGACATACACAATATATACAATGAATAATCTGTACATCTGTCTCTGAAGTATTGGGGGCCAATTGGAAAAAATGTCGAAGCTGACTGATTGCAGCAGTACTGAGAAGAGCCTTGAATCGTGTGGACATTCTTTCTCACGTTTTCGGAATTAAGGACTTCATTCTAATCCTGCCCAGGTGACTCATCTGCACTTGAACTTCAGGACTGTCGTGTTGGTTACATCCGTCTTGAGAAAGACCCGCTGCGACCTCATTCATCTTGGCACGCGAAGGGTCAAAACGTTGACATTTTTTCCAATTGGCCCCAATACTTCAGAGACCCAATAAAAGTGATAAACGACAAATGAGATTCTGTAAATCTGTATTAATGAACGGCCTCTTCTGAAAGTTAAATTTGTATATATGTGTATAAACTGTGTGTACAGATTATTCATTGTATATATTGTGTATGTCACGTGAGCACTATTCACTATTGTCACTGGTTGCATTTTTTACTATGATATTGACAGTCACTTTGAACGAAAAAAATATAAAGATATAAATAGTTCTATACAGGCTTTTCTTTTAATTTATTGTAAGAACCTGTTTTGAATTTCTGTTTTGAATTCCTGTCAGAGGGAGGTAATACAACAGTCATATAGAATTTACAAATTAGTTGTTTCTATCACCCGACAGAACCAATTTTCCTTTTAATCATAATTTACCCAGGTTCTGAGGAACACAGGGTTAACCCCAGTTTTTTCTTGAAATCTTCCTTGGAGTATGGCATCAACATTTATCACTCTGAGTGAAGAGACTTACCATTTGACCCAAACTATTCTCTCAGACTGTTTATAAAGGTTCAGCCAGTGGTGGCAGTTCTTTGTTGTCATTATGGAGTATACCTTACTTCTGACTAGAGAAACCTCAATCACCAGACCTAGTCAAGAATCTGTGACTGCACTGCAGCATTCTGCACGATCCGTGATTTTAAGTTAATACCAAAAGATCTAGTTTAGCATGAATCACAGAAGTTCCAATTTTTTGGAGTGCTTGTTAGATCACCTCTCTTGGTTCATACTTTCACCTCTAAAGTGAGTAAGGCATTCAGCAATTATCCATTTTTCCTGTAACACTAGCACTGTTACAGGAAACTTCTGGCCCTTATGGTCTGTACTTGTGCGTACGTGTATTCCCTTTGCAATGTTGGTGGTGAGTTCCTTGACAGCCATGTGGAGCTGTAAGTTGAGATAAGACTTGGGAGGCACAGTTAATGAAAAATATATAGTAGTGCATCAATACAGGAGTACCACACCGAATCGGGAGGTGGTCCCAGGTGTGGTGTCTATTCTTTCGTGGAATGTAGCTGGCCTGTCAAACAAACGGGACTCTCCCGAATGGGAGACATTCATAGAGTCCTTTGAAATTTGCCTTCTACAAGAAACCTGGGCACGGGGAAGTAATTCCCGACCAGGCTATGCAACATTTTCAGTACCAGCCAAATGGGGGGGGAAGGGACGCCCGTCAGGTGGGTTACTGATATGGGTTGCTACCCACTTAGGGTGCAGGGCCAAGGCACTGCAAACGAATTCTGAGGATTTCCAGTGTGTTGTATTAGACTGGGAGTCTGGCCAATCACTATCGCTGGTTAATGTGTATTCACGACCCGTGGGGTCATCAAGGACCTCGGGCACAATAGAGGAGTTAGCGGTGTTTTTAGATTCCCCCTCCCACTGTTCGTCCTACTTAGTGTGAGGGGATTTTAATAATCAGTTTGAGACGCTGCCGACCTTTCTGGAGGGCGCAACAATTGAAGAGGATGATGTCTGGGGAATCCCACCCCCGGCAGGCCCTATAGCAAAGGCGTGGTCCCCACTGGCTGTGCAGATTACTTCCTTTACTTTGGCCAATTCACTGAGAGCCTGTAACGGGCGTATAAAAGGGGACATACCACCAAGGCCCACTTATAATAAACTAGGGCAAGAGTCTCGAATAGATTATATGTTGGTGGAATCCAGGGACTCGGCTAAAGTCAAGGACTTTCAGGTACTTACCAGAACGGACAGCGACCACAATGCGTTGGCGCTCACGTTTGAAGTGCAGGGGGTAGTACCCGGGGAACAGGAGTGTACTGCGAACTTGGCCCCAGATCTAATAGCAGCCAGCAACAGGCGGCGAATTAGATGGCCCAAAATAGTGGGGAATCACGATGATATCCAGAGACTGTACACTATACTGGTTCCAAGTTTAGAACAAGTGGAAAAATTATTACCCGGGTTACCGTCCCCGGATGGACACAGAGTATTGGCAGGTATCCACCAGGACCTGGTCATGAACTTAGCTGAAGTCTTGAACCCTGTAGCGAAAACTAGGAATCCAAGGGGGATGCGCGCTTCATGGTTCAACGCTGAGTGTAGGAGAGCTAAGGCAGAACTCTTAAAGTCCCTCAAAGAACGGGAAAGTCCTAATAAGATCAAGATTAGGCGAGTAATATATAAAAATCTTATTCACAACGCCAAAATTGAATGGGACTTTGAGAACTGGTCAGATATGAGGAGCGCTCTTCAATGGAGGGACGCCCGCAAATTCTGGCAAATTGTCCAACATGGGTCAGCTGAACCTACCAAAGCGGTCGAGGCTAACATTGCATCGTCCGTTTGGGAAGAACATTTCGCCTCTCTGTATAGAGCGGCTGATGTGGACCATATGGAAACCCTGGAAGTCCCTGAGGGCACAGATACTGCCCCGGATGCAGCACCTATGGGTATGTTTACATTGGGAGAGGTCAGCGCAGCAATCCTGGTTTGTCAGCTGAAAAGGCCCCGGGCCTGGACAAACTTCCCGGGGACCTGTTCAAGCATGAGTTTGACATCTGGGCACCGTATCTCCAGGTGTTCTTTAACGCCATCCTTGAGGGTATGTCACCCCCCGCCACATGGCTTGGGGCTGAGATAGTCCCAATATTTAAGAAAGGGTGTCCATTGCTCCCAGCCAATTATAGGCCGATTAGTCTCCTGGATGTAACACAGAAACTGTTTTCCCGCCTGGTCCTTGACCGTTTACTAGAATGGGTTGAAGATAATGAAATACTGAGCCCGTTCCAAGCCGGGTTCAGATCTGGGGTCTCTACAATCGATCAGGTCTTTCGTTTGGCACTCATTTTCTGGAAAACGGTACAGTTGGAGGGTGGCAGCCTCTACACTGTATTCGTGGACCTGAGAGCTGCTTTTGATCTTGTCCCGCGTAGCAACTTGTGGAGGGTCTTAGGCAAAATGGGGGTCCCGCCAAGTCTTTTGAAGGTGATAATTCGTCTTCACACAGACAATTACGCCCGGGTCAGGTGTGGCAGGATTGGGGGCCTTTCTGGTAAATTCCCCGTTGGCAGGGGGGTAAGACAGGGTTGTGTGCTTGCACCGACCCTGTTTTGCCTCTATGTCAACGGGGTAATTGACCACCTTAACAGGGTTGCAGATAGTGATGCCCCAAGGCTCGCTGGCAGCAGGGTGTCGGCGATTATGTTCGCAGACGACACCCTGCTGCTTTCCAAATCCCCAATGGGGATACAGCGTGTCCTTAACGGGTTTGTGGATTTTTGCAGTGAACATGGGCTGGAAATTAACACCGGAAAGACCAAGTATATGGTCTTTAATCCAACTCCCAAATCCCGATTTGTACCGTCCATTGGGCCGGTCAAACTCGATAGGGTTCGCACTTTCGAATATCTGGGGGTCACCTTGAATGAAAACTTAGCCTGGGGCCACCAACAAGAAAAAGCGCACCTCAAATTAGTGCAGTTTGTAGGTGGGATCTCAAAAATGATTGAGAAGAACAAGTCATCGATGAGACCTGTTGGCCCATCCTTAGAGATTTATAAGATCCAGGCAAAAGGTGCGGCAATGTACGGTAGCGAATTGTGGGGACATCTACCATGTAATGATCTGTTAAAGGTGGAGAACAAGTTGATCAGGAGGCTTTTGTTACTCCCCCTCAGCACACCGTTAACCCCACTGAGGCTAGACCTAGGCTTGAGACCAATAGATGAAGAATTATCTCTGAGACCACTGATGTTCTGGCGCAGGATTTGGGCCACTCCAGAATTAGTTAGTTATAGGGAGGCCTTGCAAGAGATTCTTTCCCTGCCCAAAGCAGGCGGAATCCCCTGGCTTAAGTTTGTTAAATCGGGGCTGGAGAGTATTGGTTTACATACTGTATGGTCTAACCCTTTGGTCACCTGTCCAGTGCTGCCCAAGAAGCGATTGGCAAAAATCTATTATGAACATAAACTAGCTACACTAGTGCAAAATAAAAATATGGGGTCCTGCACCAAGTCTTTTCTGCTCTTTAAAGACTGCTACTGTTTCGAACCAGTCCTAGACATTGTTTACCCGCCCCCTATAAGGAAGCTTTATGTGCAGTGGAGGCACGGGTCACTACCGATTCGTGCCCTCACAAGCAAGTGGAGTATGCCCACTGAGAGTAGCTGTCCTGGGTGCGGACTGGATATAGAGACAGATATGCACATCCTCTTTTTCTGCCCAGCGTACAGTGGTGCTAGAAGGAAATGGATAGTACCGCTGTGTAAAAATTTAGGCTTCTCTGAGTGTCTGGTGGCTTACAGGGTACTTAAAACTGACCTTGCTGAAAACATCGTGTTTGCTGTGGCAAAATACCTGGGCACTGTCTGGCATAGGAGGCGCTATTGTTTGAATGCAGCCCTTCGAAACTAGGCAGTAATTCATCAAGAATGTGGCCAACATGAGCATCTGATTGAATTAGATTTAAATCTTTTAACTGTGGGAGTTTTTATATTGTAATACCATTTTTTTAACATTGTACGATTGTACTGTTTTTGTATCTTTTATGATGAACAATCATCGAAATAAAGATTCTGAAATAAAATGAAATGAATGAAAAATGAGATCGCCAGACATTACTCTTCTCTTCATTACTGGTCTTAGGAGACAGGTCTCTTAAAATTACGAAGAACTAATTGAATTGAGGAGAAAGAGTGAACTGCCATGATGGGCCCTGTAAATCTTGGAACAATGTCTTTCATATCATCCACTTGAAATTCAACACCATCATTTTAGGCCTCACTTGTGTCCAGCTTCTATTCAGAGGAAACATTGTTCTAGTCCTGCAGGGTGTGCTGCTGCCATCGTATGAGTATGGTATGGGTTGATTCCTCAAGAACTGTGGACTGCTAAGTGAGTTCCATTTAGAGGAGAAGAATGTGGAGGTGGGTACATTAAACAGACTCCATTATTTTCCACATCAGTATCAAAGTGGTGGCAACTATTTTCCGAAACAGAGGTTTTCCATGAACAAGCCTTTTCACAACCCAGGCCATCATTCTGAGTCTGCCATTAATCCTGATTCAGCTGCTAATGGGCGTTCTCAACCAAATCGGAAGTAAAAGCAGCATTGGAAAAACACAGTTTGAGTGGGGAAGTTTGGTATTTGGAAAAAGTCTTCAGTAATCAGTGTGGAAACATTAATTCCCCCTGTAATTTCCCATTCGAGAGGTCAATACCCTCTGGAATTTTACCCTGGGCAAATACTGACCCCAACAGTTTTGAATTTCTCCCAAGTAAAATTCCCAACCAGGTTTCCCAGACACCTCAGTGTTCAGTGTTTATCTCTGGATGAGTTACGTGGCGATCCAAAGGAGTTTGGTGCTGATAGCAACCACAGAGGGAGCACAGGGAGGATGTTCTATGCCAACTCCCTGGTAGTCTTTATGGCAGGACCCTGGTATGAAAGTGGCAGCACCTCGTTAGTCCCACAGGTAGTTGTAAACCTGAGGAACTGGGGGCTTGTTCAGTACCGCTCTGCCGCTGCACATGAGATCTGTTCTATGGGGTCTAGAGTGTGGGAGCACCTAAAAACTGTATAGTGCCCGATGGTGTGTTGTCCAGGATCTCGTTGGCTAATTAGATGGGCGATCAGCATAGGTGCTCATCCACTGGCCGTCCTTGGATCGCCCATAAGTTAACTCAATATTGTCTTGCTTACATATACAATAATAAAACGTACACCGAAGCTCTCTCCAACAACTGGTGTAGCCTTGTCCTTTCTCATGGTTTGCACTCTATGGTTATATGCATTTCAACCAGGGGATGGGTGGGGGGCTATGAGATATCAGCGCTATGTTTCTTAACAAATAGGTGAATCATCTTTATTGTTTAGTAAACAATATTGCAGTATACCAATGAATGATATGCATGCTATCCCAAATTCAACATTTAAAACAAAAACAATTAAAAGAGAAATAAACACTTTGATAGGCGTCCTTGTTAAAAACTATAGGTGACATTCAAAGAGCATACCAGCATATCCTGAAAGAATACTTCTTTGCGTTGGCTAAGTTCTTCAAAGCAATGTGGAAGCTGCAATTGCAATGAAATGGGGAAACAATTGTACAGATGAGAGATTGCAAACAATATATGCAAGTAGCAAGACATTAGGCCCAGGTTCATAAACTGCACTTTTGAGTAAGTTTGCACTTTTGAGAATCTTTCGTATTTTTCGGTATTCAGAAACTGCACTTTTGTAGTGACCTGCACTTTTGTAGTAAAGCCAACACTACATATGGGCAACCACTGTTACTCAGACCCTCCTGGATTTCGCGATTTGCGGCGAAATCGGCACTTTTGTAAAAATGCTGCGATTTTTACAAAAGTGCCCGCGAAATCGGCACTTTTGTAGAAATCGCGGCATTTTTACAAAAGCCGCTATATCCTGGGGGGTCTGCTTGATCAGCTTGCCCAAGAAGTGTCCTTTGCTTGGATCCTCTGCCCACCTCGTATTGTCCGGCACCGAACTCGGTTATAGACCTCACAGATTATAGCTGACAACCCAGTAACACAGTTTATGGGGCACTAATGGGGGCTGATGACATCTCTGGAGAGCCTTCTAGGCGCTATTGCACCTATGGTCCAACTCGCAGAATCTTCATAACCTGTCATCCCTAACTCTTCCTAGGTCACTTAAGGGTTCTGCTCCGTGACGCTGAGATTGTAGGCGGACTGTGGAGTTCAACTTTCGCTCCCAGGCAATGGCTGAATACAGAGGGCTGTCGACAGTGCCAGCCCCGGGGTAGCATGCGAAAATAATAAAGAGTTCTCAGCCACCCACATAACGGGCGGCTCGGCTGAAAGGGGGCATTGTGGTGCCAGTGGGATGCTCGCGGGCGGCCCTGCCGGCGCTGGGGAGGTGGTTGCGCCATAGGAAGCCCCCTCCACGCCGCCCTCCCAGCCCTGGAAGCATGCATCGCCCCCGTGCCAGCAGGGCTTCAAATGGGAAAAGAAATACGTGCAGGTATTCACCCAAATAAGCCGTGGAGTTAAAACAGGACTTCTAGTAAGGGCTTAAGATGGAAACATTGAATCGATTGAAATGAAGTAAACGGAGTACCATCAAAACTGGGCAATGGCCACAGCTGTTATTTAGAGTGATTATAGAAGGAAGAAGTGTGAATTTAAGCACTATACATCAAAAGCAAATTTAAAGTGCATCGTACGAAGTAAGGATTATGCCCACAATTGCGTCATATATCATACATGCTCAGCTAGGACATATGGCATTTATTTTTCATAGAATGCATTTACTATTGTTGCAGATCGCTTTCCCCATATTGTTTTTAGAGGTGGCCAAGTCCATTACGTTCTGTAAAAGTATGCATGATAATGTGTTCGATTATAAACACACTTTTACCCAAGGATTTCCGTGATAGTCTCGCCTTTGTCGGTCTCCTCGCAAGCTCTTTTTTGTCTCTCTTGCACAATCTCTCCCCTTCCCATCGTCAACTGTGTGGTTAACACGTGTCTCTCTATTTTTACTCTCCCCTCTAATATCATATCCCCTGGCTTGGCCCCTATCTTTCACTTTCCGGTGTCTCATTCTCCCTCCATTCACAGTCTCTTCTTGCTCTCTCTTCTCTCCGATGTCTCACCCTTCCCCTTCCCCTTCCAGCTTCCCTTTCTGATGCCTCTCTACTGTGCCTGCTTCTGTCGGCCTGTGGAAAAGTGAATTTTGCCATGTTCTGTGTCCCTACGCGTCCTCCATCATATGTTATCTGTGCATGATTAATATGCATATGTATTCCCCATGTTCGATTAATGACGCAATTATAGCTGTGTCCATCTCTAGTATGCCAATTTCTAGTTCTCGTGAATACTACGAATATCAGGCCTATGTAAAGCTACGTTGCCACGTTTCTCAGTGTGCACGTTATTCCATTGTAAAGTCCCCGTTTCTAGGCCTCAAAAGGGCCTGGATACCAGATTCAGCTCCTGCCTCCTGAGCCCTCGCTGAGGAGCGATACAGCCCCCACCTGTATCCCTGACCCTTCACTTACTTCCTGCCTCGCAGTGCCCGGTTCAGCCTGGCTCTGCCTCTGAGTCTGCCAAGAGTATGTTATGATTCTAGTTATCAGTTCAGCCCTCCTTCTCTGCATTCCTAAAGCTACTGAATCGCATCAATAGTTTCCGTCATTGTCTAGCCTTTACGTCTCCATGTTAGAAAAATACTGTATTTAATGGTCATTTAATATTCTTCATCACGCACTACATGTAGAATAATGCATGCTCCAGTCTTGGAGTCCGTTAGCCTTTCCCCTCCTGACTTCTAGTTTATATCAACATGTTCTCTAAACATCAGATACTAGATACTGCTTAGGTACATGTCGCCCTGACTCTCCAGACTTCAGTCTCTGCTCCTAGCACAGAGTTCGTAGCCCCCAGCTTCTCCTAGTAACACGTCATTGCCAGTTTGCGCGCACCATTAGGTCAGAGGTCCCGGCTCCTTAGGTAGCCCCCTCCATGTTTCCGCCCCATTCATGACATATTCTGTTACGTCTGCATCACATGTCTATGTATACGCCCTGTTACACCTACTTTCACCCTTATCTTTCGCGACTGCTACGCGTCACACCCTTTGCTCCACCCACTGCTCCGCCTATCATATGTACTGTAATGCAACTGTTTTAGTATATATGATCGTGTATTGTTATTAAATGTTAGCGCGCTCATCCCAGATCCAGCCCGGCAGCTGTCGGGCCCCCCTGTCGGGCTCTGCCATTCTATTCCTATGCAGGTTGTCCTGTTCCTGTCCTTTATGCTGTAAAAAACCTGCAAACTCCTACTACCTCGAATCTTGACTCTTATTTATTGAGCTATCTGTTATTGCTATGCCTAGACAAAAATAGATCCGGTATTATTTATTTATATACCACATAATGGCGCCCGAACAGGGACTTGCCCTTTCCCCACGCGCCGGTGAAGCCACGCGTGCCCCCTGACCCTCTGCAGCCGTGACGGAACCATACCGTGCACGTGCAGATATTTCTGCTTCAAGTATCCCTCAGGCCCACGGAGGAGACGGAGGTGGCGGTCCAGCATCCAGACGAGGCGGTGGAGGAACGCGGCGAGTCCCGACCAGAGCCCAAGCCGAGAGTCCAAGGTCCGAGGTATCCGGAGGCCCACCCGTAACAGAAGTCCGAAGTTCGTCCGTCCGGCGTCGAAGCAGTCCAGTCCAGTCCGAGGCCTTCCGTTCTTGCTGCCCGGTGAGTACCGTTGCTGGGGTAGTATCTAGACAGGGTCAATCTAAATTGTCTCTGGTCCGATGGGTCTGGGTACGCAGATCTGAAACGAAGTGTTCACCTAGGTGGATACGGGTCTTGATGCGTCCCTTTATGGGACCGGTATGTTCCGTGCTGTTTCAGCAGCGCATCCAGTAATTCTAGCCTGTTCCGTTCTCGAGAAATTCATGTGTTTTTGTTCTCAGTGTTCCAGGTAGTATTCTGTCCGAACTGTTGCTTCATAATGTTATTCAATGTACTTTCAATGTCGTGGTATGCCTGAATTGTTTTCTCAATTGTTATTGTTCCTCGTGTATTGTATTGTGTTCAGATTCAAGTTTGCAATGTCCCTCTTTTCGAGATTACGTCAGTTAAAAACTAGAAAGGGTCTGCTAGAAGAAGCAGTTCCTGTTCCGCCTAGGGACAGTCCAGGTCATTTTATGTATCAGAAGCATGGCATAAGTGCCATATTGTATCTAGATTTATGGGTAGAGTATACCAAAGAGTTAGAAGAAAAGTATAGATGGCCCGTATCAGGTACGTGGAATGCCGAGTGCATCATGAGAGTAGAAGAGGCATTATGGAAAAAGAAAGCCAGACAGTCACAGAAAGATGCCATTGAGTTATGGCGCAAAGAATCTCATAAAAGAACCGAAAAAGAAATCAGAAAGTCTGAATTAAGTAGAGAATCCTTAGAGCGAGCACAAGAAAAAGAATTAATCGAGATAGGTGAACGAGTTAAAGCCGAACAGTCAGACAGACAGAGGCATGCTCTTATTAAGGGTATGTATCCTCTTCTTGCCGAGGGCTTGCCAAAAGCGACCCCGGAGGCATTCAGTAATTTTCCGCCACCCTTAGTTCCGACCAAGCTACGTCACAAACCGACCGCAGCTGATATATTCATTTCGTCCTATTTGGACGACACAGTCCCAGAATATGCAAATCCCGCTCCGCCAGTCCCTGTAAATCAGGCACTTCCCGCTCCTCCAGACACCGGAGTACCTGTTACGGTACCCCCGGTCCAGCCCGCCATACAAGTCCAGCCTGCATTTCCATTTCCCACTCTGCCAGGACGAAGAGCATCAGTAGACGACTCTAGTATAGGGGCCGCAGGGGGAGGTCCTCCAGGAACCCCGCCGCCACACAAGCGTTTAACGTTAGCCGAATTACATGCACAAGCGTCACAGCGTACGCCCAGGTATCAGTCTGTTGCAGAAATAAGAAAAGCCCTTAACGAATGTGGCTATGATCCAGTCCCAGGCGAGGATAATATGGTTTTATATTCATTACGCGTAAGAAAGGTGACCGAGTATCTAGTCACCCTACCAGATATGAAAGGAGATCTAGACAGAATATATTGTTTCATCCGTACAGGGAATGATCCAGAAAGTATTAGTGACGTTATGTCTCAAAGAAAAGTTGAAGTCCAGCTCATGCTATTAAAGTTTCTGATTAATTGTCTAATAAGAGAACAAGATTATCCGACCAAAGATCGAGCCGAAATGAGAACCCTGACAAGGTGGAGTGATAATATAGCCGAGGGTAAACACAAGACTATCAGTAGTATAGAGAGTATGTACAAGAAAATCCGTAAAGAAATAATAAAGTTACACGAACAACGTAAAGCAGCACAAGTAAACGAGAAAGAAAATGACTCTTCTACTGAAGAGGTAGACGACGAGAATCCCGCCAGAATAGCGTATGTAGGAAAATCTAGATTTCCAGATCGCCATTTATGCCTAGAACACAAGTCAGTTTTACATCATCCAGCACCAGAACAAGGTTCTCTGGAACAAGTATTTCAAGCTACCGATCACATTCTGAAATCACGAATCGGTTATAACGAGTTAAGTACTATGCATGAACAAGAACTAGTCCGATCAGCAGTCCGATGGATTACTGATTCTACCACTTTTCCAGACGAAATAGTGGTACAAATGTTTCTGAAATTGCCCCCAGCCGAGCAGCGACTGGCGGGTATGTATATGATCCAGCACCTCATCACATTGTATGAGGGTCAACATTCTGATCCAGGTCCGTTACACGATGTCCTGAACGAGTTACTCCAGTATAAATGGAAAGGTTTAGGTACCGATTTAATCAGTGTCATTCTAGAACAGCGCCACAAATATAGTATGTTCTTGAACCCGCATTTTGTTCATGTTTCACCCCCAGAAAGTAAACCGTTTTACATAGACAGACAGAATCCGTTACGAGAAGTGCATCCAGTTAAGACAGACGGTGGTGAAATGCAATGAGTGTTTGTTTACACCCCGATCACAAAGATGGAACTCTTAGAGATGAAAAAGTTAATTCCCTGTCATGATAAAGATCCAGCAGGGTTCCACCGAGAATTAAAGGACATGCTCCGTATGGGAGAATACACGTATCCAGATATCATTAAAATGTTAAAAGTCCTGTTGCCCGCAGGGGTATATGAGAAACTCAAGGAAAAAGAATGGGAGGTGGGAGAGAAAAAGATCGATTGGGCAGTTCTAGAAGCTGAAGACAAGGCACGAGTACCAGGTACCGGTCTTGGAGATAAATGTAAAGAATTACCTGAACTGTTAATACAAGTTTTGCCCAGACTATTAGCAACTAAAAAGGAAGACTGGGATGCAATCTCAGCATGTAAACAGAAACAAGACGAAGACACTAGTGATTTTTACTCTAGATTTGAAAAATGTTTTATTATAAACAGTGGCCTCAAGACGAGTAGCGAGTCATACCCTCATCTTTTTGTTACTAAACTAGTCGAGAATTCAAGTCCACAAGTTAAGAATCGAGTTTTGAAAGTCGAAAGTACCTGGCAAGCTAATACCCCGTCCCAGATGTTACAGATGCTTCAATACCACCAGAATAGAATCAGAGAAGAGCAAGATCATGAGAGAAAACGTATGAAAGACACGAAAATGAAAGTACTAGTTGCACAATCTGTTCCTCAAGACAGTCAGAAGAGGGGACCAAATCAAGCCAGTCATCCTGCAGCTCCCGTTAAAGGGAACTGCAATTATTGTAAACAGCCAGGTCATTTTATAAACGAGTGTGCAGTTCTGAAACACAACATAGCCACCGGTAAGACTAAAGAAAGACCACGTCCGCCTAGACAAGAGCAAGTTTCACAGACTTCTCAGCCACAGAATGCACCACAGACAGTTACAGTACCGCAGCCCATCGCTGCAACACAGCATGTTACACAACAGATGTACCAGTATGCGCAGTCAGAGTATCCGGAGTATCAGCCATATTCATGAAACAGCCTAGAGAGGGAGGTAGGCTTGCCTCTCATCGAGATACCTGTAGATCAAGAGGGTCCCTATGTTCATAGTCAAGTACTAGGGAAAGACAGAAAGTTTCTGATTGATACAGGGGCAAGTAGGACCACTATAAGTCACGCCGAAGTTCCAGGGGCTCCGCTCTCAGGCTCTAGAAATGTTTCCCTTGGATTTTCAGGAAAGCCTATTGTAAATGAAATATCAAAGCCAGTTACCCTAGAAGTAGGTCCACTGTCCCGCACTACTGATCTGTTACTTACTAAGTCATGTCCAGAAAATCTATTAGGCATTAAAACACTGAAAGAGTTAGGTGCAGTTATATGCTGTTCCCCAGAGGGAATACGATTGTTCCTACGTGACTTCAAGGGTCACTATGTATTACGAGATTTTGATCCGAGATTGTCTAATGTCCCGCAGCATTTATGGGCGCAAGGTCCAACTGATGTTGGCTATATGCAAATCACACCCCATCGTGTGACTCTCAAACCAGGTGTAGTGTTGCCACGAATCAGACAGTACAGATTGCCACCTGAGGCTGTAGCAGCCTTATCCAAAATTATTGACGAGCTCATCGCTCAAGGAGTAGTTGTAGAAACTGACTCCAATGTATGTAATTCTCCGATCATTCCTGTCATGAAACGTACTGATCCAAATGCACCTCCAGTATATCGTTTAGTGATTGACCTTCGAGAACTTAATAAATGCATTATTCCCCAGTACCCAGTTGTCCCAGATATCTCTTCCCTATTGACAGTCATTGATTCCGAAGCCTCATTTTTCACTGTCATAGACCTCAAGAACGCATTTTTCAGTGTCCCCATTCATCCAGACAGCCAGTTCCTTTTCGGATTTTGTTTAAATGGAAGGAGCTATATGTTCACACGCGCTCCTCAAGGTTTCACAGAAAGTCCTAGTATTTACAGTCAAGCACTCAAGAGACAACTAGACAATATTCACATGCCAACTGACACTGCCCTGCTCCAGTATGTCGATGATCTACTGATCACAGCCCGTTCTGAACGTGCTTGCGAGCGAGCCTCACTTACAGTCTTGTATTTCCTAGCCGAGATGGGACACAAGGTGTCCCCTTCGAAGCTTCAATTCTGTGTCCAGCAAGTGGTCTACTTGGGACACTTACTGTCCAAGAGGGGTAGGCAGTTGACACCAGATCGTATTCAGTTAATAGCGAGTCTTCCTCAGCCCAAGACCCAGAAGGAGGTACGTGCTTTTATTGGCCTTACTTCTTATTGCAGACAATGGATTCCTCAGTATGCATTTCTAGCCAAGCCACTGATACAGTTAACGACACAGGAGGCAGCCGTATCGACTGTCCTCCCTTGGACATCTGAACATACACTTAGTTTTAATGAATTAAAGAAAGCCCTATGCCAAGCTCCAGTTCTAGCTACACCAAACTACAGTAAGCCTTTTACACTTTTCGTCACAGAACGCGAAGGTACAGCATTATCTGTTCTCACACAAGATCAAGCAGGACAATACAAGCCCTGTGCTTATTTTTCGAGCACATTAGATCCTGTAGCCCAGGCTCTGCCTGCGTGCCTCAAGTCAGTTGCAGCCACAGCACTAGCTATCAGACAAAGTGATTCCATAGTCTTAGGACACTCCCTGACAGTACAAGTTCCACACTCCGTGGAAGTTCTTTTAAACCGAACACAAACTCAGCACTTGACAATTGCACGTTTAACAGGTTATGAATTAACACTGTTCCAGCCACACATAGAAATCAGACGCTGCAACGTCCTAAATCCTGCTACACTGTTACCATCAGCTAATCCAAATCCTGCCACACACGACTGTGTGGAAGTAGTTAATATTATGACTAAGCCAAGACAAGATCTGACAGATATTCCATTACCAGATCCCGACCTGACACTTTATGTGGATGGTTCATGTATGAGAACAAGTACAGGAGAACTAGTAGCCGCGTATGCAGTGACTACCGACACCGAAGTTATAGAGACACACCGTATTGACACCCTGTCTGCTCAAGCAGCAGAGCTAGTTGCTCTGACTCAAGCCTGCATACACGCCAAGAACCTGAAAGTTAATGTTTTCACAGATTCACGTTACGCATTTGGAGTCGTACACGACTTCGGAGTGCTCTGGCAGGAGAGAGGTTTCATGACTTCTCATGGAACCAAGATTCAGCATGGTCTCCTTATTCAAGCTCTGTTAGATGCCATACACTTACCGACATCCATTGCTATCATGAAATGCAAAGCACATACGAAAGTTACTGACACTATTTCTCAAGGTAATGATCTAGCAGATCGCACAGCCAAGCTTACAGCACAGACTCCAGACATTTCAGTTAAGCCAACACAGACACTTACTCCAGATCCGACTACATGTATGACAGTTAAGGACCCTACTCAAGATGTCATAGACATACAGTTACATGCTACTCCCGATGAAATCAAGAAATGGTCCGAACAAGGAGGGGTCCAGACAGATCAGGGATGGGTAACGAAGGGTAGAGCCACATGGTTTCTCCCCGACTCTATGGTTCAAGTCATTATTAATACCGCACATAGTCCAGCACATTTAGGAGAAAAAGCCATGTTAGACAGTATCCAGAACATTTGGTTCAACAAGCATTTACGAGCTGCAGCCAAGCAGAAAGTACGTACCTGTATGATATGTTGTCAGTTTAATCCAGGTAAAAGTGTCCCGGTGGAACAAGGTGGATTCCAGCCTCCTGACCACCCTTTTGAAGTCCTCCAGATGGATTACATTCAGATGGAGCGATGTCGAGGTTTCAAGTATGTCCTTGTAGTTGTATGCGCTTTGTCCAGGTGGACAGAAGCATATCCAGTCCCAGATTACACAGCCGCGACCACTGCTAAGCAGTTGGTTCGTGAGTTCTTCCCCCGTTATGGACTCCCTAGAGTCGTATATTCTGATAACGGCCAGCCATTCTCATCTGAGTTGATGAAACATGTTTCCCTTTTGTTAGGGTACCAGTGGAAGTTTCATTGTGTACGCCATCCAGAAGCAGCCGGTCTCGTAGAGAGACATAATCAGACCCTGAAAATTCGCATTGCCAAAGTATGTCAAGAGAAAGGTGTGGACTGGCTAATAGCTCTGCCAGTTGCCCTGTTCTATATGCGCATGGTCGCACATTCCAGATCAGGTCTGTCCCCGTATGAGGTCGTTTTCGGCCGCCCCCCTAACATGTGGGGTACTCCTAGACCTCGAAGTATTACCGATGTTTCAAGTAATATGCTGACAGATTACCTAGCTTCCTTGATGTCTGCCCTCAACTCTTGTCGTTCACAGGTCGCCGCCGCCTTTCCAGACAATACCGAGGTGGCACCGCATGAAATCGTTCCCGGATCCATGGTCCTAGTGCGAAATTTCGATCGTTCAAGTCCGCTGGAGCCTCGCTGGAAGGAGCCCCGACAGGTCCTCCTGGCCACCCGTACAGCCGTGAAGTTGGAGGGACGCAAAGGCTGGGTGCATCTTTCGCATATCAAAAAGTTTTATGGATTGAAACCAGTTTCAAAGAACATTTCCGAGGATTTAAAGGACTGCCAAAGTACTATTCTTAAGGACTGTCCCGCAAAAGACACTGTTACTGAACCCTCCCTGTTAGAGACAACTCCGCAACAGGAGTATAAGAAAAAGTTAAGGTCTAGTAAAATAAGTCAGCCAGTTTGATTGTCTAAGTCCTCCCCTAGGTGAAACGGTTAGACCGGTTTCTGACATGTATAAAATAGACCCCCATAGTGAGAGAGTTAGTCAAAACTCAATCCGATGTATCGTTTTTCTATGTTTCATATTATTTCTCAGCATTATGATTTCCTGCACCAGTTATGCATTTTACTTGTATTTTCCAGTTTCTCATGTAAATAAGTCTTCTAATGTTACAGTAGAGCACACGTTTAGTGATCTGCCTCCTCATGAACTCTCTTACCGCCTCGCTATGCGTAACAATTCCTTTATCCGCATGTTACATTACTCACACCAGACCAGCAATGCCACTAATTGTTGGGTGTGTGGTCGACTCCCCCCTTTCCAGACACCGAAGGGAGTTCTGCCACTCTTTCCTTATCCATTTTCACATAATGGTTCGTGTGGAGCATGGTCCACGTTAACGTCATCCTTAACAGATATGTCTTTTCTTAACAGTATATGTTTTCCAGACAAGCAAGGTCTTCCCCACAGAACCGGGTTAGATCTAGAGAATGAAGTTTACAACTTAGGTAATTATTCTTCAAATTTTATGGTCCTGAATGTTCAGTCTGATTCCACTCCAGACTTACCTGCTATTTCAGTACTACCAGTCAAAGGTGAATTATGTGTCCGAAATAATGGTTCCGTACATGTAGGACATAGTGATTGTACTACTATTGTCAAGTATAGTGACAGTGGGAAATCTATTTTCAAAGCTTCACGTCATTCTTATTTTATTTGTGGTCAAACCGCATATGTTCGTCTGCCCCTCGATTGGGAGGGAACCTGTTACATTGCCTTCCTACTGCCACCAGTTTTCCTAGCCCCATCTGATTATCACAGAAATACACATCTAGTACACATTAGACATAGAAGGGAGATTGAGTCCCCAATTGTCGATTATACTGAAACTGCTCTAGAACAGTATACAGATTTCAATAGAGGTTTCTTCTTCTTTATAGGCCCTATCCAGAATAGTAAGCTAATCCGTAGGTTAACCAGAACCCTTGAAGCTGTAGTAAATGAGACTGCCTCTGCTCTAGGTAACTTAACCGAAGAGCAATCTGCTATGAGATTTGTCGTTTTACAGAATCGTCTCGTCCTTGACGTCATATTGGCCGATAGGGGCGGGGCCTGTAGAGTCATCGGATCTAGTTGCTGCATTTTCATTCCAAATAACGCGCCGTCTGTTTATTCAGCTATAACCAGACTCCATAAAATTGCCCATCTGTTACACCAAGATCCAGGCACCTGGACATGGTCCGGTTGGTTCTGGAATATAATTTCCGCCTGGGGATGGAAAGTATTGTTCTTTCTAGGTATTGCAGTAGCGATCATATTCGGTTGCTGCCTCTGTTTACAATGTGGCCCTGCGATTTGCGGCATTTGTGCTACATCATGTGTCCCTAGTCCCAAGCCCCGTTCTAAATCCCGTTCCAAGAAAATTCGAGACGAGCAAATGATACTGTATGAAATGATAGATGGTATCATGAATATTGATGTTTCCTGATGGAAACGTAGTGACAAGGAGGGAATGTGGAAAAGTGAATTTTGCCATGTTCTGTGTCCCTACGCGTCCTCCATCATATGTTATCTGTGCATGATTAATATGCATATGTATTCCCCATGTTCGATTAATGACGCAATTATAGCTGTGTCCATCTCTAGTATGCCAATTTCTAGTTCTCGTGAATACTACGAATATCAGGCCTATGTAAAGCTACGTTGCCACGTTTCTCAGTGTGCACGTTATTCCATTGTAAAGTCCCCGTTTCTAGGCCTCAAAAGGGCCTGGATACCAGATTCAGCTCCTGTCTCCTGAGCCCTCGCTGAGGAGCGATACAGCCCCCACCTGTATCCCTGACCCTTCACTTACTTCCTGCCTCGCAGTGCCCGGTTCAGCCTGGCTCTGCCTCTGAGTCTGCCAAGAGTATGTTATGATTCTAGTTATCAGTTCAGCCCTCCTTCTCTGCATTCCTAAAGCTACTGAATCGCATCAATAGTTTCCGTCATTGTCTAGCCTTTACGTCTCCATGTTAGAAAAATACTGTATTTAATGGTCATTTAATATTCTTCATCACGCACTACATGTAGAATAATGCATGCTCCAGTCTTGGAGTCCGTTAGCCTTTCCCCTCCTGACTTCTAGTTTATATCAACATGTTCTCTAAACATCAGATACTAGATACTGCTTAGGTACATGTCGCCCTGACTCTCCAGACTTCAGTCTCTGCTCCTAGCACAGAGTTCGTAGCCCCCAGCTTCTCCTAGTAACACGTCATTGCCAGTTTGCGCGCACCATTAGGTCAGAGGTCCCGGCTCCTTAGGTAGCCCCCTCCATGTTTCCGCCCCATTCATGACATATTCTGTTACGTCTGCATCACATGTCTATGTATACGCCCTGTTACACCTACTTTCACCCTTATCTTTCGCGACTGCTACGCGTCACACCCTTTGCTCCACCCACTGCTCCGCCTATCATATGTACTGTAATGCAACTGTTTTAGTATATATGATCGTGTATTGTTATTAAATGTTAGCGCGCTCATCCCAGATCCAGCCCGGCAGCTGTCGGGGCCCCCCTGTCGGGCTCTGCCATTCTATTCCTATGCAGGTTGTCCTGTTCCTGTCCTTTATGCTGTAATAAACCTGCAAACTCCTACTACCTCGAATCTTGACTCTTATTTATTGAGCTATCTGTTATTGCTATGCCTAGACAAAAATAGATCCGGTATTATTTATTTATATACCACAGGCCAGTCTGCAGAAAGACGAGGGAAGGGAGAAATGCTGGGGTCACCTCATCTGCTCGCAGCCCCTCTGGATTTGCCGGGACAGCCACGACTAGCTTTAAAATAAAAAAAAACACATTATCTGAGTGTACTGCTAATAGCTATCATTCATGAAACACAGCAGGTGGGCAGCAGACCCCTCAGTCCGGAATCAACTTTCTTGCGCTGGGCCTCACCTCCCGCTGTTCTTCACTAAACACAAGTCAAGGCGACAGGATTCTTTTAGTCCAAACTGCGATGTTTTACACAGCGAGATAAAGTACTCAGCGAATGGGCGATTTCCCGGGCGTCATTGTGCTGGGTAAATCGGCTCCACTGCTATCTTTCACCTTTTTATGCCGCAGGTGGGAGAGACCTCTAGGTAAAATGTCTTTCAATCTGCTGTGTTGCCAATTTTAAAAGCGGCTCAGTTTTAGTTTATAAAAATGGTCTCGAACTTAGAAAATGTAGAACAGCTTCCAAACCGTTTCTAAATACCTGTCATATTATTTGTGCATGGTTGTGCGCATATAGTCTTTGGTTGTGTGAAGAAACTTGATGTTTTTAAATTAATAGCTTTGGCATCTATTGATCTAAACATTTTAGAAATGGTTAATACAATCTGCGTTAGTGGCGTGCACCCTTGTACTCCTCCTTAGGTGCTCAAGGTCTCTTCTTAACAGCTCTAAAGTAAAAATGTTATCAAAAAAGCAAAAACTACAACCCCAGCATGCTGTTGCTAGCAAAACGCCTAGACCGTTCTTTAAGGTGTCATATGTGGCATGGGCCTTTCTGGCACGGTCTGTTAATTTGCATGTGCTGCAAGTAATCACAGTTTTTCAATCTGAGAGACCGTATTCTTGAGGAAACAAAGTGTCTACATTGTAAAGAAACCAAATATACATAGCTTCATGTTGTTAAATAACTAAAAAAAACTAAGATATCTGTGCTTGTTGTAGGAAAAATGGCCACATAAAATGCCGCAAACTTGCTGCTAAATTTCCATATTTGTGCCGCTAAATTTCCATTTTTGTGCCGCTAAATTTGCTAATCCATGCCGCTATATCCTGGGGGGTCTGGTTACTGCAACACCCTCACACAGAATATAATGGTGGTAGGAACTTAAAATAAACCTCATAGGATGTAATGTTAAATAAAATTAATGTATTTTAAATAGAAGTATAAATATATTTAAATTGATGTTTAAAATCTTTTTTAAATGTTCACATTTATTATTTAATTTAATTAGACAATGTAATATGTTATAATCACATAAATATACACTTTTACATACATTTTAAACATGAATTCATTTATAATTAGTTATTTATGAAAAATTATAAAACATTTGGGTTATTTAAAAAAATTAACATGTACTATTTTTATATGTTTTTCTGCTTGGATATCGTGTTGCAGAGGCCCTTGGAATTGTCACATTCAGATTTCATCAGGAAGGAACGTCCCACATCTTAGTCGAATTCCCTGCAGTATTCGAAGGCAATGGATGCTTGAAGGGTAAAGCGATACATTTGCATATTGAATGGTCAGTGCAGCCTGTAGCCCTGCAACACATCCACATCACTATTTACCTGAGGCCCCAAGTAGAGAGCGAATTAGAGAAGCTAGAAGCTGCAGGAAAAATTGAGAAAGTGCCGGGCCCACACCATGGGCATTCCCTATCGTGGTGACACGGAAGCCAAAACTGATGGGCAAAGTGTGTTTATGTGTAGATATGCAGATACCCAATGCCGCCATAAGCAGGCAGCATCATCTGACCCCTACCATCAATGCCCTGATAGGAGAACTAAGTGGAGCCAGCTTGTGGCTTAGTGGACTAATGCATCCAGTGTTGGGGCATGTGTTTGACCTCATTGTCACAGGTCAAATCCTGGCGGGTCCACTCAGCCTTTCATCCTTCTTAGGTCTGTTAAATGAGTACCATTGAGTTGGGTAACAGCAAACATCTGTTATTCAGCATTGTGATACATGCGCTTTAACCCCTTCCATGCTGGTGACGGAACCACTCCATCAGCAGCCACGGGTGGGCTGTGCTAATGATGGGGTGGTTCCATCACGGCCCGGCCGCCGCGCCTGCGCGGCGTTAATTTCGTGCCTGCGCTGAGCGCTCTATTAGGCGGGCGGGGCCGTGACGGAACCACTCCGTGATTAGCACAGCCCACCCGCGGCTGGTGATGGAGTGGTTCCGCCACCAGCATGGCGGCGCCGCGCTCCCCCCAGCGCTCCGGCGGAATTACCACCGCGGCCAAGGGGTTAAAAATGCACGTGTTATGTTATGTTAGCTGGTTCTAGAAGGTAGACCTGTGATCAGGCTACTACCAGCTCACCTTCACTTAGAAGTTGAGGTGCATAACAACGTTCTCCACCCACATGGTACTGTGGCACTACCGGAGACTGAACTGCGGCATTTCCAGTACTGCCGAGATGTTCCAGAACACCATAACGGAACTTCTGTTAGATCTCCCTGGAGTAGTCACTGTCATTGATGATTTTCTTGTACATGACAAATCTATACCAGAACAAAACACCAGCAAAGAAAGTTCTCCAAAGGATACAGTATTCTGGACTCACCCTACATCAAAGCAAATGGGATTTCCTTGAGTAGAATCTTAATTTCTTCGGAAATACATTTTAAACTGAGGGAGGGGCACCCGACCCTGAAAAGGTGTGAGATATCAAGTAAGCGCCCTCACATTCCACAGTGTCAAATTTCGCTGTTTTCTTCTGAATGGTAAACTATTGGGGCTATTGTGACCTCACCAGGTATGCAGTCCTCTGGGCCTGGGGCTTTGAGCAAAAACATGCATTTCAGGTGACCAAAGACGCCTTGTCAGTCGAACCCACCCTCATGTACTTCGACCCACAGAGAGAAACCACCATAGCTGTGGATGCTGGCCCAAAGGGCCTGGGAGCCATGTTAATGCAAAGATGTGAAGAAGTATCATTTACAACCTGATCTCTCACGAAGGCCAAACAGAGATTCTCGCAAATTGAGAAAGAGGCAATAGCCACACACTGGGGATGACGCCATTTCCACATGTATGTCTTTGGCCATCCTTTTGTAGTTACCACCGACAACAAGCCCCCCATTCAGCTCTTCCAAGGGACTGCCTCTAAATCAGTTCCACGAATTGAGAAGTGGATACGTCAATTTCAAGAATATAATTGCCCAGGGTTCCAAAACCCCACAGATTATCTGTCAAGGCACCCCCGGGCTGTGATGCAAGACAAGGAGGAAGAGGACGATGAAACGGAAGACTATGTAAGATTTATCGTAGATCAATCATGCCCACTCCCAATCTCCATGGAGGCCATACCCCAAGCAACTGTATAGGACAAATTCCTCCAGAGAGCACTTGAGGTGGTTAGAAGAAATTAGTGGCACCAGTTCCAAGGCCACTGAGCTCAACTTGGGCCAGACGCTCAGTGCATTTTGGAAAGTCTACATTACGTCTGCCAGGAATTGTCTGCTGACCCGTTTGGCTCTCTCCTTCATGGACATAGTAATTCCCAACAGTATCCCTAACCAAAGGGTTCAGCTTGCCCGTGCTGAGCACCATAGGATGGTCAAAACCAAGAGTCGTCTGAGAACCAAAATTTCGTTCTCCTTAATGGATGAGCAGGTCGAGACTATGATACAGTCATGCCTGTGGTGAACAGAGAAAGTACTGCAACAGCCTTGGGTCTGTACAAGTATAGATTTCAGGAGCCTGTCTGATGAAAGGCATGCCATGGTGCTAATTGACGACTACTCCAAAAATCCCGAAGTGGAAATCATCACCTCTGAAAGTGCTGATGGGGTACTACCAAAGTTGGAGAAAATGATGGCCACACATGGTCTCCTCAAAGAGCTCAGGACTGAGAAAGATCCACCTTTTCAGGGGCAAGAGGTAGCGTCATACTTAAAATCCTTAGACATTTGACGCAAGAAGGTCGCTTCTTATTGGCCACAGGGAGGTGGAACAGATTATATGGACTCTAAACAAAGTCAGCAGGATTGCGCATGCCAATCAAAAACCCTATGAGTGGGCTATCTATTACTCCAGACCCCGCACACTACCAACGGACAGGGTCCGGGGCATCCCTCACCACTCTGCATGAAATCCCAATCCCGCTGATGACCAAAGAGCTTTAAAAAAGAGACGTGCCTTCAGTGCTCGTGCCTGTCGGCACCGGAAGGCAAAGTGGTCACATTTCAAAAGAGGGAATCTAGTGTTGGTCAAAGACAGGTCTCCTGGGAGCAAGTTTGGACTGCCTTTTGAACGACTTCCATGGACAGTTGTTCACATTCATGGTATCCAGTTGACAGTGTGTCGAGGAGTGTAAGAAGTTACCTGGAACATCTTCCAGCTCAAGCAGTTCTATCTCCAGGGTCTCACTGACAAAGAAGCGGTAGAAGTGGGTGCTGACCCGTGTGATCGGAAGACGTACCTGTGACAGAAAGAAGTCCTTCTACGATCACTCAACCAGTGAATGGTGGCGTAGTGAGGCCAGCTCCCCCAGAGTCTCATTAGGAGAAACAGAACTCTCGCAGCCAGACAATCTGACAAACTGAAACACCTGCACCAGGTATGAACTACACAGCAACCCAGTGCCCTCAAGACCATGGGGTGTAATGATATATGCTCCGACACAAGGTAACCCAAGTTTTCTATGTCAGCTGTTTTATTTGATATTCTAGTCACTGCTGACTAGATTATCCTCTCAAGTAACAAGATGGTGTATTCACATACGTTAGGTTTGCATTTGTTTCAAAACAAAGAAGGAATGCTGAGCCATACCGGCGAAGTAACTGGTACGAGGACATGTGGACCATGTAATGTCTGGGAGGGGGTTTTGGAATTTTTACCCACGTTGCAGATGTGATGGTGTTGGCCCGCGGTCATGTTGGCAGTGTACAATAAATACTGGGATGGGCAGGCTGGGTCAAGGAGACACCTGCGCTGGAGCCGGTGATCAGTCTAATCAGTGTTTCTGTGTTTCATTAGCAAAAGCCACGAGGGACTTTCATGCTGTTTGTCCTCAGATATACTGCCGGCAGACCTGATCACCCGGATCGACCAACATCACAATCACCTCTGCGTGGTACCAAAGGGACAAGTGGATTTCATTTTTTACAGGATAAGTGAATTTTTGAAGCATCCTGTCCCATGGACAAGGAGATATATTATAAAATTAGACGCCCCATTAGGTTGTATCTCCAACACAACATGCCTTATCCAAACAATATAACAGTAAATATCGCTTTGAATGTGATGCTCGTATGCATTGTGCATTTGTGAGCTAGTCCTCTTACAATTTCTCTCTTCGAGGCCAACAAGGTACCTAGTACAGTTAACTAGACATTTGTATTCTTAACTGAGCAGAAGCATAACTTTCCATTTAAGTGTATCATGACTCTCCTGTCTCTGTATCTGTTTCATTTTTCTTCCGTCTGCATACACCAATCCTATCTGATATTGTTTTGATTCATGGGGGAGCTTACCAGGTGCCCCCCCTCTCTTGGCATATTTGCCCTTCAAGCATTTTTTGGAGTCTATGATCTCATTGATGGAATGGCTTTGCAGTAAATGTGCATATTTTCCAGGGTATTGCCTCATTGCCAGCCGAAGCCAAACATAATCTTCATCAACCAACTCTTCGTCTCCATTTCCAAGCTCCAAATAGGCTAGTTACTTGGGAGTAACGCTGTTCGTATGTCACGGTAGGGCATAGGCTGCAAATTATGAGCCTTTGTCTTTGTTGCCTTACATTAATAAAACCAAAATTACCTGCCATAGTCCTTTAACCCCTTCTATGCTGAGGACGTAACAGTTACATCCTTGGCTGGTGTGCCGACGACGTAAACGTTACATCCTCGGCACACCACCCAGAAATCCCTCTGCTGTAAACAGCTGAGGGATTTCCTTTTCAGTTTTTTAGTCTTGGGAGCTGGGGAAGAGCTTCCCCAGCATTCAGAGACATTTATTTCAATATAATGACGATCTTGCGCATGCCGCACTGACTACATTACATTAAAAGTGAAACTGAAACGAGTTGATTGGCTCCTTTCAGTTTCACTGTTTCGGTGCTTGTGGGGCTATCTCAGCCCGAGCACCAAAACACATGGGAGAGGTATCATTGGAAAGGGAAGAATCCCTGCTTGGGGATTGCCACAGGTGGGTGATCCCCAAGCAGAGATTCACCACTAGACACTGGGGGGGAGCGGCCACTTGTTCAAAGGCTTTTGCCCCCCCCCCCCAAAGTTTTGGGGAAAATTCAGTCTTTCTGCACCCCCCCCCCCCGTAGTAGATGGGGGGTAGCCCACTAGGAAGCAAGAGTAGAGTTGTGGGCTGCCTAGACTAGCAAGCCAATGCCCCCAACCCACTCCCCCCAAAAAACGAGCACAGTCTTTCTGCACCCGGTGCACATGGGGCAATTGCTCCCAATCTACCCCACCAGGGGGCAGAAAGCCCCAGAGGAAGACAGTGGCAGGTTTTTTAAGCGGATCAGGGGTGGGGCCTGCTCAGAAAGGGCATGCCAATGCTCCCCAGCCCCCCCCCCCCCCCAAAAATAGCTAGAGTCTTTCTCCCCGTCTGGGGGGCAGAAAGCCCTCTAGGAAGACAGGGGCAGTTTTTTTTGCGGTTCAGGGGTGGGGCCTGCCTAGAAAGGGCATGCCAATGCTCCCCAGCCCCCCCAAAAATAGCTGCAGAAAGACGACTGAGCACCAGGGAGTTTTTTCTTTTAGCTGCCCTGAAGGTGTTGTGTAGTTCCCACTAGTCCATAGAATCTGTACGTTTGTAGACAACATAAACTTTGAGTGAGGTGCTTAGCCTTTATTCCATGCACCATATGTGGCCAAGACACCATCTAGCTCACAGTGCCACCACAAGCTCTCCTAACAAAACAGGGAGCAAATGGTTTCTGGAAACCACTGAACATGACAACCCTGACCCCTCAGGGATCGTGTTGACATCTAGAACCGTATTCCGCCTAGTCACTCATGCTGTCTTGCTCTCAGAGAAGTATACAGAAGGTACACAGTGGGACGTTGTCCATACATTTATTAAAGCAACATGGTTCTTATATAAAATGCATGTGCTGCAAAAATCAGGAGAAACATGCATATGAAAGTGATTACAAGCACCAAAAGAGTAAATAGCAGGTATAGTTTCACAATGGTGCTAAGAACAGTGTATATATGCAAACATTTAAAACAAAGTGGTAATCAGACATACTCCTACTATGTAATCCCTACTCTATGTGTGTCCAGTGTTTAGGTAGGTGTATAGCCAAGAAACCCCCCATGGGATGATCTAACCCCATTACCTGGCAGGACAGAATGTAGGACCCTATCTTGGTGACTGGACACTACTCACCGAGATATTAGATTGCTGCTTGGCTAAGCTTCAGCATGCAGGGACCCCTCAACATCAGCTGAAGTGTCTCCTCTGCTAACCCCCGTAAATGTGTCTTTATTTATAGTAAAAAACATCCTTACGATGTATATGTCGATTTGTGTTGTTATGGGTATGCAGATAGCCCTGTCGCCCATGTGGAGGAAGATAGAACATTTTTACAGTGTACATAAAGGCCTTGTACTCAGTGTTTAAGGCATGATGACAATGTTGTGCAAAGCCAGATATTTAAGCAAAGCAGATTCAGAGAAACGTATCCAACATGTCACATACACAAATATGTGCTTAAGGTCACAGGCCAATGTAAGAAAACATGCAGCGTTGCTACGTAGGCCTAACCTGGACACACATCAAAGGGCAAGCCAATTCCACCACCTCAATCAAAAACAAATTGGCACAGTCTTTCTGTCGCCCCTGGTGGGCATGTGGGGGCAGTAGCCCCTGATATGTTCTTCTGGTGGCGGGAGGGGACAGAAAGGCCACTCAGAGGCCAGGAACTATTTATTTTAGTAGTTCAGGAGTGCGGGCTGCCCAGAATGGGCATGCCAGTGCCCAACCACCCTTAAAAAAATCACCACGTTTATCATCCCCTCCCCCCGGGGGCAGAAAGCCCATTAAGCACCAGGGAGCATTTTATGTTTAGCCCAGAATGGGCATGCCAATCCTCCCACCCCACAATAGACCCCACTCTGCACCCCTGGGAGGGCCAAGAGCCCTGTAGGCACCAGGAACTTATTTGTTTGTATGTGAGGGGGTTGGGGCTGCCTAGAATCAGCATGCCAATGCTACCCCCAAAAAGCCACAGTCTTTCTGCCTCCCCGGGTGACAGATGGGGCAAGAGCTCCCGGCAGAAAGCCCACTAGGCACCAGGAATATGTTTGTGGGCATGTCGGGAGCGGCTCTTCAGACAAGGGTCGCATCCGGGTTTTTTAGGGAACACATTATGACCTTTCTGCCACCCTTAAGGACCGAGCAGCAGTAGTTTCCACAGGTACATCTTACTAAAGACCTGAACATTCACTGGAATAACCCCAAATTCCTATAAGGTCTTCTTAGCACTCTTTCGGTGGCCAGTGTCCTGCAATTTAATTGGCCAGAACGTTATGTTATCCCATTCTTCCTGTTCGTTCACACAGATGAGGTCAGCAACTTTTGAAAGGAACATTAAATAGTTAACTGACATTCTTTTGCTGCCTCTCTTTAGTATCTTCCTAACAACCCCTCTCTGCTTAGAGATGTGGGTTTTCTACAGCACTCTTTCAGTGGAGAACCTCAATCATTAAAAAATGAAGTTTTCTTCTGTAAGATACTGTTGACCCCAAAAAAATGTTCAGCTCTCTGGTGTACTGAGAGGCTGAACGATAATAGGCGCCTTACAAGAACAAGCATTTACAATGCAACGGTTTCGCCTTTGCAATGCCTCGGCACTGCCAGGTCGTGCATCTAAGGATGGAACGAGTAGTACAGAAGAATTCACTTTAATAAACTACCACGTTCACTTCGACTCAAGGTGAAGATTTTAGATGCAGTTGAGGGGCACTGGTCATGGTCCCCACGCAAGAAGACAAACTAACCTCCTACCTCTGGTTTTAGCTACAGGCGGCCATAAATGCCAGTACCTGCTGTGCTTATGACAGCTACGTCCCTAAACATTTGATTTAATGGCCACACTCAGCTTGATTAATGTGGTTCCCCTACTCATTTTCAAATGCCTTTCCGCCACGTGTGATCCTCGACCAATAAAGCGGAACACGCGCTCAGTGTCTTGCTGCATGTGTGTCGTTTTCTTGCGGGTCACTCTTTGATGTTGGTTGCCCTTATGGTAAATGGTTCTCGCGTCTTTGATGCATTTGTGCAAATTTATCAACACTTAATTAGCAACCCGACCCTGTGTGAGGGGAAAGGGTTCAGATATATATGCGTGTCAAAGTTGTAAAGGCCGGTGTACGAAGGGGCAGGGAAGGGTACTGAAGATACAGGTGCGTCCGTGCCTGTGACACCTGTTGCAGCGGTGACATGGGAGGCTGTCCGAAAAGTTGCACTGTGCCCAGATAGAAGCTGTGTGTCACCTCCCTCTAAAGGACGGTGGGGGTGGGGCGGTGCTGTCACTAGCACAATGTGACCGCTGTCACTGTAAACAACGTGTTCACACACCCGATGAGCTCCATCCCTCTCTGCGCAGATGTTCCTTCCGTAGTACAAGACAGTATGAACATAGAGCTGTTCGTCGCCGCGATCCATTGGTGCAGCAGGTGCAGTGGCACCGAGGCCCAGTGCCTTAGTGTGGTGGTGGGGGGGGGTGCATTTCCTCTCTAGCACTAGGGCTCGTGACACACTGGGTGCTCTAATGAGTGCGCGCATGTTTATTCCACCTCAACCATGAGCGTAGTGGAACAGGTATGTGGCCACTGTCACCCAGAAGTGTGAGAGGTCGACACTACTCAACCAGGAGGCAGGGGGAAAATGTACCTCTTTTGCCCTGTGACTCAAGGAACCCTTGCTACTCCAAAGCACCTGTCCTACGCATGGGTAGTAAAATATATCAATAAGTGGGGTACAGAGGGCCCATCACACGTGCCCTCCGCTCCGTGACACACTGATGCACTAATGATGTCGCCTCTGTCGCTGACCAAGAAGAGCCATGTAGAAGCGAGGGGGGGGGGTGGGGGGGGGTGGGGTGAGGGGGGTATTGGGGTGGCTTTTCAGTGCCAATCCAAACGCATTTGAAAACTCCCTGTAACCAGGCGGTCGCAGAGGGACTTTGATGGGGCCATACTGTTTCTGGTAGAACCGTGTTAATGATGACAGTGAACTGCACAGCGCTGCCTGTGCCGCCTACCTCTCAATGCCAGCTGTGGTACATCCATAAGGACTGGCAGCGACTCCACCATCACACTGGCTCAAGGCGCTCCAACTCTCAAGGCGGCCACCATTCCCCCTTCACCGCCTCACTCATTCTGTCACCCCTGTTCTGAGAAACAAACTGTAGCGGCTGGATGGGCACGCGCCCGCTTAAGCGGCGTCTCCCTGGTTCCACAGAGAAGGGTGTCTTGGCGCTATGTGTGTCAAGGGGCATCCAAACGTGTGAAAAGACAAGCAGCGAGTGAACTTGGTTTCCCAAATACTCTTGAGGTGAGTTTTGGGAAAGTGCCGACCGTTCTCGCTCAACAGGGTCACACAGGGTTCCACAGTGGTAAATACAACAAACAACAGCCGGAATAGCCAGGCACCCTGAAGATGGCTTGCACGTGCACAATGCATCCCTTTCCATAGAGGGAACATTGAATGACAATTAATAATACGTTTAAAGACTCACTTTTAAATTTAATCTGGTCTGCAGTTACACAGTCTCAGAGAGGGCACGCCGTCGGGGCCCAGGAACATGGCCTGCTTCCAAGTAGCAAGGTAATGAGACCCCGCCGTAGTTTTACGTTTTCTGCCTCGAGGAGGTACGGGGCTCCGGGCCATTTATTATCTCTCCCCCTTGCGTCCTTGTCGGAGTGCTGTGCGGCAGGGCATAAGTCCTAAAACAAGCTGGAGCAAGGGTCAGTCGGGAGAGATAGGAAAAAAAATAAAAGGCCACGGACAGTGGGCAGGAGGGAGGAGGCACGGACAGTGGGCGGGCAGGCGAGAGGGAGAAGGCACGGACAACGGGAGGGAGGGCGGGGGATAAACAAGACGAGGTAGGCTTCACATCCCCTACCTGCACCCTCCCACCTTATTTCAGCTGCCTCCTTACCGTGGCTTGGGGCTCCTAGCTCTGCCAGCTTAGTCTGCAGCTCTGCCCCACTCCAGTTGCCATATCCTGCTAGCTGCATTTCCATGAAAGACCCTGCGACCTTTGGATCATTCCCTGGGTGCCCGTCCGACGACATGGTTTATTGAGTCGGCAGCAACCCAGTTTACAAATCGTGCTTCAATAATCCAAACCTTTCATTGAAGATCTAAAGTTCTGTAACGTAATCCTACAGACTGCAGCACTTAAGTAACACTAATTTCAATCACAGGACTGGCAGACATTCGTCCCAGAGACATAAACTCCAATGTTCAATTTCAATCAATCCCACACACGAGCCTAACATGCCCTTCTCATTAACCACCTCATGCACCCAGCCTTCGCATCCCCTACCTGCACCCTCCCACCTTATTTCAGCTGCCTCCTTACCGTGGCTTGGGGCTCCTAGCTCCGCCAGCTTAGTCTGCAGCTCTGCCCCACTCCAGTTGCCATACCCTCCTAGCTGCATTTCCACGGAAGAACCTGCGCCCTTCGGATCATTCCCTGGGTGCCCGTCCGACGACATGGTCTATTGAGTCGGCAGCAACCCAGTTTACAAATCGTGCTTCAATAATCCAAACCAGTAGGTCACCACATCAAGTTGACTTCAAGAACGCATGCGCTAAACACGAAATAGAAAACGGAAATTACGGAAGTGACCACTACATCCGGGCAATAGAAAAGGAAGAAAGACGCTCTCTCTATGAAGTCATTAAACCCGTGGTGCCAAAGAAGAAAGACTACAAATGTTATCAAACGGACAATACGGCATGGCGCTTCACTGTGTATTTTTTTTCTTTTTTGCAAGCAGTTACTAATTGGAACAAAGCAAAGCTTTAAACTTTCTTGGTTTTCTTCGGTGAATGCATTTGGTTACTCAATAGACATGTTTACTATATTTAAACTGTCAATAATTGGAAAAGCCAACAGACTAGTGCGGTAATTAAATGTTTTCATTATTTTTTATTACAAGTCTGTGTCACAAATAAAAACAAGTCAGGTCCCGGGCCGCGCTGTGATTGGCTGACGTCACGGGGGTGTCCCGGCCGGCAGCCAATCACAGCGCGGCCCGGGAATGACGTCACGGGGGTGTCCCGGGCCGGCAGCCAATCGCAGCGCGGCCCGGGACAAAGGGGCGGGGCTTAAAAAAAGCACCAGAAACGCCCCCGAATCGCGTTTTCGAGAGAAAGCGCGATTGACAGCCTCTGCCTCCCAATGGCTAGCCTCCATTTATGGAGCTAGCCAATGATAGGCAGAGGCGGGTCATCACCCCAGATAGGAATCAAGAGGTTTTGCTAGCGCATGCGTACTTCGTACGCATGGCTAAGGCAAAACCTAAAAATTGTCATGAAGACACAAAAAAACAATCTAAGTATAAACTCTCAAAAATTTCAAAAGAGAATGTAAACAAACTAGTGAGAATGTGTCAGATCACACTTCCTTTAAAATGATTTATTTTTGCGTTTAGTTGTTCATACCCCCATTCCCACTTCCCTGACACAAAGGGTAAAGTGAGCTGTCTTTTGCCCGCTAATTGTGGCCCCTACTAGGGTGCTACAATAGTTGGAGTAACATTATAGTACTTTGCTTTTGTGCAGCATACACTCTGGAACGATGTATTTTAAGGTGCTCTGGCGTAATGAAGGAATAAGGATTCACTGTGAAAAATAATTTGCCCAGGATCACATAATGTCAAGTATTTCTTGGGGGAAGGTACCCCTCCACAAACCTCCCCCTGCAGTGGTCCGCCTAGCTCGCTGTGGGCACTTGCTTTGAGAAATATAAGAGCTGGTCTGAAAAAAATTGCCTTAGTTCCCTGTCAGCCTCTGATGACATGGCTTACATACTCCCAATAAAAAGAGTCGTAATTGTGCCACAGTATTATAGCAGCCATATTACTAAAGAGTGCTCTAATGCCTCTGTGCCTTTAATCCTGAATATACCGAATATAAATGATGATCAACAGTGCTACTTTCAATTCTGAAATCAGGCCGAATAACATCTCCTATAAATATAGCAAAGGAAAATGGATTGTTAAACAGTGGGGAAGAGAGCTGTGGCTGAATTCCCAGAAAGTCAAAACAATCTATTTCCTATTATGTAAAAGGCTTTCTGTGAGGAATCGCTTTCTGTGAGGAATATCACGCAAGCTTTAATAGCTTGGCTGCAAAGCGTCCTTCAGAGAAAATTGTATGTGGTAGCAACACTGGCCCATTATGGCATTTAAGTATTAACAAACGAAAATTATCAAACCAAATTAGTTCGTCGAAGTAACACCCACAATATATTAATCTTTTTTAGTTTCAAAAATTATTTTATTTAAGTAAATAGGTGTGTCATTGTACACAAAATGCAATTAAGCAACAAACATTGAGCATCGAATACTGCAATACAATTGTATTCTGGCATAAATACTTGAATAAAAACAAGGAACAGTAGTACCCATATAGGTAAACAAGGAAAATATAATAAATGGGTTACAAAAGAAAGAGAAGGAAGTTAGAGAAACTAAGGAGGCTTTGTTGTATAGCTCCTATATATCCTTATATCGTGTTAAGTTAGCATAGGTACATTTGAGATTTAAACGCCATTTTTCCTTTCTTGCAACTTCTGCACACGACCCTTAATTGTTGACTTAGCTTTCAACCTAGTGGTTTGCCGTGGTGTATGTGAGAATAATATGTTATTGCTCTGATATCAGTTTTGTTTAATAAACCATGTCTGCACGGAGAGTGCTGAAGTTTCAGGAGCAACACGATATGGAATTGTTATAAGGTCTGATCTCCACGCCTTCATAGTCATAACACAAGTGCAGCCTTTGCCAACTTGGGCTTGAGGCGGGATTGATATTGCTTTGCACGAGAATTGTTAACACACTTGATGCGGTGCACATGCAGAGAGAGCTGGTGTATGCTGATGTGATTCCTTCATGCTAGGACACTAAGGTATGGGCCCGCCCTAAAACAACCCAAAGAGACCTTCTTAGCTAATAATATAATATATGTGTTAGGGAGGGTGAGATATAAGTGTTGTTAACTCTTATTCATTACAGCATGTTAACATGCTGTCACCATTCGCTTTTTATGTCTTAGTAACTATGCTGATAATTTTGCTACTGATAATAAGTATACTTGTATTATCTAAGATACTGCGCCTGAGAAGACGGCATTAGTAAATAAACATTTCAAATGCACATGTGTCTTCTTTACTCCATGTTCTGGTTTGTAATGATAATATAACGAAAGAGTGTTCATGAGTCCCACGTACCCTGAGGTACTGTAAGTTCATGTTCTGGTTTGTCTAAACATTGGGAGTTTGATATGTCCAATGAGACACTGTAGCTAGCTCGGTAAGGGGTGAGTTGGTTGCTAAGGTAAGTTTTGGGACACCCTAATTTGCCGAGGTTCCACTCCTCTGTGCACAGTTCTGTGTGAGTACAGAAACCCTGCAACATGGCGCCCAACGGTTTCGGAGGTCTTATATCATGACACTCGAGTAGTTTATCGTTCATGCCTTAACCCCTTCACATCCGTTTCCGGAAAACGGGGTGTCGGTGAAACCTACCTATTTTTTGAAATAGGTCTTTATTCAAGCTTGATTCTTTCTTAAACGGTTTCTTTTGAATTACTACCCAGTTGTGCTACAAAGTATTCTTTGTGTGTTCTTGTTTCCAGTGTTGTCATGGCGGCGGTGGCTATTGCGCAGCATAGTCGCGTAGCGGTACGCAACCATCTTCAGACGTACCAGGTCCCAGTAGATGGGATGGCTGTGATTTTCGTGGTATGTGCAGATCCGGCGTTTCCTTACGAGTTGTTTTACTCTTGGGTTACGTTTCCGGCTGTGGACGCTAATTCTGGTTTGTTCCACTCCTACACCGCCTCGGATGTCCCAGCTGAATATACGCCGTACAGGGCATTGGAAATACCTATTGATCATTGGCAGCATCGAGTTTGGTTTGATGGCGCCCTCCCCCACTCTTTGTCCGCTGCGAGGTTAGGTCCACTCTCAATTCCAGGTACAAATTGGCCTGCGTTGGGTGGCTTTACCCCGCACCCGAATCACGGGGCTTGTACCCTGGCAGAAATTCGCAGGCTACATGTTGTTTCCATTTCCGTGATTCGTGCTTTAGTGCAATACATCGGTCGACATCTTCCTGGTGGTCCCCAGGGGGGTGCGGCCGCTCCCATGGAACGAGGCGGAATGCGTCTCAATCCAGTGATGGTTAATTCGGTTTTTGGTGCGCGTCCTGTTGACAACGATGACTTCCCATTCTGGCTAGCAGAGAAGTTTGATCAACTGGAGGCGGTTTTTCCGAATTCTACTCCTGCTGATAAACATAGAATGTTAACGATTACTCTACCGAAGGATATTACTCCTGAACTTGCTGACTGTGAAAGCTGGGGAAAAACTTTTGCGGCAGTTTATACGAGGTGCTTCGGCACCCCGTCTATGAATGCTCTGCCTGAAATCATTAGACGTGTTCAGAATGATCACGGTCCAGAGGCAGCGGTTGAATTGGGTATGCGCCTGTGTGGTTCTTTTGAGATTGTAAGTGATCTCATTCTCTCCAATGTTAAAGGAGATGCAGTTAACTTTCAGGTGTCGAATGCTTTGGCTGCTCTGCCCGATGCCGACAAACCCCGCCAGTTAGCAAAGATTGTGGTGGCCGCTTATAAGACAATTGGCCGCACAAGTAGAGGTCTGAAATATTTTCCAGTGAAGGATAAAAAACAACCTCAGGGACAATCTGCAGTGACAGATGTCCAGCCCAAGTCCAAAAAACAGATTTGGCCTAAAAAACAGACACAGGGGAAGCAGACTAGGCAAACTCAGGATCCTGTTCCTGCAATACAAGCTCCTGCGCCGGCAGACAGAGTTTATGATTTGCGCGATCGCGCGATGATTAAATCACCTGATCGTTTTCAGGGTTCTGATCAACGCTCTCCTCGTTCCTTTCAGGAAACATCGGCCCAGAAGACCGGTGGTGGAGGAGGGGGTGGACATGGACGTGGTGGCCAGCAAGGACGTGGTCAGACCCGCCAGACAGACGGCGCAGTGAAGCAGGAGGATTCTACGCCTAAGCGTCCGCAGTTTGCGAAGAAGAAAGTCGCGGCCTTAACAGCGCATAGATATGCCACAGATAGTGAGAACGCGGCTTCGGAATCTGACGTGGGCTCTGACCTTGCTGGACAGCGCGGCGGAGATTACCATAGTCAGAGAGGCGCTCCGTCCACTACTGAGGGTGACAGCGACTGAAGTTTTTGTTGTTATAGAAACAGCCGATACGAGATTGGCTCCCCCTGAAAGACTTTTTGAAATTGTCCTGTTAATTGAAGGTGACATACAGCGTACTGTCAGAGGGGTATTTTGGGAGAACCTTTCGTCTACGTACGACATTTTGCTTTCCGAGGCTGACTGGCCCCCACCTTTTGTGCTCGCGGCGCCGCGAGGGGAGGAGGTGATCCTACCCAGTTTCGCGAACACTGTCTCGAAAGAGCATGCGCAGCATTTTGCAGAAGAGTGGGCTCGGGCTCTCGCACCGGCTCTGTACCGTAACCAATGTGGTTGGGATAGATTGTCGCCTTGCCACGAAATTCCGTTGCGGTCTCAGCCGCAGCCTCAACCTCAATATCCCATTCGGCGTGAAGCTAAATCTTCCGTCGCGGAAATCCTTGAACAATTGGAATATCAGGGAGTTATTGAAACGTGTGTGTCACCGATGAATAATCCCCTTTTTACTGTGAACAAACCTGACGGATCATATCGTTTGGTTTTGGATTACCGGCATTTAAACTCGCATTGCCGTAACTGTGCTGTACAGAATACCCACGGCTCTGCCCTAGTGGATAGTCTCGTGCGTAAGCGTTTCAAGACAACGCTTGACATATCCAATGGTTTTTATGCCCACAGATTGGACAGCTTTAGCTCCCAATGGACCAGTTTTACGAGCGCTGGAGTCCAAAAGCAATTCCGGCGTCTTCCAATGGGCTACAAGAATAGTCCTGGTATATTTACCGCTCGAATTGTCTCTATTCTGGAGGCACTCGACCCTGATGCTTTTTCGTATGTGGATGACATATATCTCACAGACGACGATATTTGGGAGCATCTGTGTCGTGTAAATTCTGTTATTTGCAACTTCGCTGACATGGGTTACAAATTTAACTTTGCAAAATCGCACATTGCTGAACACACAGTGTTGTTTTTGGGCTATGAGCTCAACAATGAAGGTGGAGGTTTGGCTCCTCACTTCTTAGAGAAGTGCGCACAATTGCGCGCTCCAACAACACTGAAAAAATTACAATCTTTACTGGGCTTTTTGAATTTCGGCAGGACTTACATTCCGGAATATGCCCAGCGTATCAAGCCTTTGTATGCTTTGATACAACCAACTTTCTCAAAATCATGCTGGCTGCCTGAGCATTCAGCCATTTTGCAATCCTTGCAGGCTGATCTGCTCGCTTCTAAATATTTACTGACTCGTGATAACCACACCAACCTGGTAATAAGAATAATTCCTGGGACGGTGGGTTTCACATACCTCACTTTTAATGAAGGTGACACAGTACCTATTGCTTACAAGTCACACTTGTACACTTCGGCTGAGATGCGGTTTCCCACAGTGGAAAAGGTTTTAACTGCTGTACAGATGGCAATTCTAAAAGAACGAGCACTGTCTCAAGGGAAACGCATGCTGGTGGTAACACCCTGTCCTCACTTGGAGGCAGTCACGAAAGCCAGTGTACCGAATTCGAAAGCTTTGCACCCTCGGTGGATTCAGTGGGCAGCGTCATTGTCATCCACGGATGTCATGTTTATTTTTGACGCTTCCTTACGGTCGCAGGAGTACTTACAGTATGAATTCGTTCATCCTGCTCCTCTGGCTATGCGACCTTTGGAGGACTTCCATTGCATCATTTACACTGATGGGTCGGCGCAGGTTGCGCATGGCTCTAAACATGCCTACGTTTCCGCATGCGCCATTGTGGTCGGTGCTATGTTGAATGATGAGTTCGTTTCCAGGGAAGTGCACACGTTGCCCCTGGGCGATTGCACCGCACAATTGGCAGAGCTTCGTGCTCTCTTACTAGCTTTGGAGTACGCAGATCCAAGTGTTACTACTCTAATTGTAAGTGATTCTTACTACTGTGTCCAGCCTTACAATGAAAACTTGTTCTTTTGGATTCAAAATGATTTTCATGATTCCAAGGGTAGCACAATAAAACATAAAATGATCTGGGTTCGAGTGGCAGAGCTTAAGGCTATGTTGCCACTCGTTTATGTGATTCATACTCTCGGTCATCAGCGCGTAGGAGTTCACGCTGTTGGCAACTCGCTTGCTGATGAAGCGGCGAAATCAGCAGTATCTACATACTTAGTTGCAGCAGTTACTAGGTCTAAAACCAAGATTGATAGCGACATCTTGGCAGCGATTGCTGCCTCTGAGAAGGGAAGTAACCATCCTTCGGGATTCCCTTTGAAGTATAAATACCACTTAAGTCCCGAAAAGGTTCCTTTTGTGACAATTCCTGATGTTGGGGAACGGCTGATTCCCAACTCGGATCGCAGAACAGACTTGATTACAGCGGCTCATGAAGGTGTGGCGTCTGCACATGCGGGCGTCTCAGCCACTGTAACGCAACTACAACAACGTTTCTGGTGGCGGGGACTGTACAAACAGACGCGTGATTATGTCCTTCTTTGTGACATATGCCAGCAGATTAAACCTTCAACTGCTACGCGTCCGCCACAGACTCAGTTGTACATTTCTAATAAACCACTAGGCTGTGTTTATTTAGATCACTGCGGTCCTTTTTCATCTGATACTGCGTATAAGTACATCTTAGTAGCAGTTGACTCATGCACACGCTTTGTGTGGGTATGGCCACATCGCAGCGCTGATTCACGGACTGTCATTAGAGATTTGCGTATCTTTATAGGGATTTTTGCCTGTGGTACCTTCCATTCGGATCAGGGTCCGGCTTTCGCCTCTAAGGCGTATAAGGATGCCATGACTTCGATGGGGGTCCAAGTCAAGTTTTCGTCACCCTACAGACCTGAGGGTAATAGTGTAGTTGAACGAATGAACCGTGATTTAAAGCAATCTTTGACAGCCCGAGTTATAGGCACTGGCAGAAACTGGCTGGCTCACCTCTATGGCGTGCAGCGTGCTCTTAATAATCTCCCTAGAAGGTCTCTGGGTGGGCGGACCCCATACGAAATGCTCTTTGGCATCAAGATGTACGTCCCTGACCTTGACGGTCTAGACTCTGTGGTTCGCGCCACTTCCTTTGACGCAGATGAACATTGCAATGTTTTACAGAATCTACAAAAGTCCAGAGACAGTCTTGCAAAGGAACATTTGCCCTCCACATCGGATGATGCGTTGCAGATCCCGGTAGTTGGCTGGCTACCCCAAGTTGGAGAACTGGTTCGAGAGAAGATCGACAACAAGAAAGAGTTTGGTCCCTCCTATCGAGCTCCGGTCCCAGTGCTTGGAGTGAAGGGCACAAGAACAGTCATTTTACCACCACTTCCAGGTCGTAAGGAAAACAGGTTTATTTCTATTGACAATGTCAAGATACACAGAGTGGCCGATTCTTCTTAGCATGACACCAGCTGTTTCCTGTCCTTCCATTGTGAGAAATTCAATCATGCCCACTGCTTCTAATATTGAACCTGAAGTGGCCATCGAATTACCTGTTGTTTCCAGTCCATTATTAAATAATTTACCCGGAACTAACGTTGATGAATTGGACTATACATACCCCACTGATTTGTCCATGCCTGACCTGCAAGCTCGTTTAGCCACGGAATCCAGATTTTCATTTGACTCTGCTTCCCTTGCCTCGAAAAAACCCTCTCAAATTGCAGTATATGCTAGCCTGTTTAAAAAACATTTTTTAATACCTCCTTGGATATACATTTGGCTGGTCCTTTTTTCGGTTTACCTTTTTATGTCAATTGGTTTTGTGTTTTATTTTTTTCGAATTATGAATGGACACTATGTCGAGGAGAGAACATGCATTACTCATTTAAATGGAACTTTGGCCCCACTTTCCTCTTCACATTCTACACACAGATTAAAAAGGGACTTGACTTTGGTTAACATCACAGCCTGGCCTGTTCTGGATGGAATCGCGTGGGATGCAGTTCGGTTTCAAATTCATGGCCCAACGGAAGTCGTTAATGTTCCTAATGTACTTAGAGTGAATATGGGGGATGTGGTGAAACAAAACATTCGTTCTGATGATTGGGATGTTAATGCTGTGGAAAGTTTGTTTTCTGATTTGAAATACTATGCTGCTTTTGATGCTGAGGATTTATATTTAGAATCTGCTAATTATGGTGAATTGTTCTGTTACCAACATTATGGCAATCACTTCTTACACAAAACATCTTCCCGAAGGGATGCTGTTAATTTTACTCAGTGGGAACATTGCCCGGCACCTACACAAGGGAGTTCAGAAACGTTTCTTAAAAAGTATACTTATTTCACTGACTTTAATCAGTCCAATCCCGAGTCCTTTTATTTTAGGTTTCAAAGACAGCCACTGTCCAAGGTTAGACTTACCGATACCAAATTGTTGTATTCGAGGGCCTTCCTAAATCAATTAGTTACTGGGGGCTATGAGTTATGGAAGGAAACCATAGACCTTAAATCGGTTTGGGGTTCAAGGGCCTGGCAGGTACGAGGCACTGAGGCTTTGCACCGTGCATGTCTCATCCCGAATCATATGTTGTTTTTAAATGAAACCATTTCCCAGACCACATGCTTTGGATTGGCTACATCTAAAAGGTTGAACACCCCGTCTTTCCCGGAGTTGGAGGAATATGAGGATTGGAGTAATTTTACTCAATTGTCCATTAAAGATATACAGGCTCTGCTTCTTAATTCCTCCTTTAACATTTCCAGTATGAATCCTAAGGGTTGGCTGCTTTGGCACCGTAGTGCTGATTCTTGCCAAAAAAGATTTTTGAATATAACTGACGGTTTTAAGACTGTTAGATCTGATCCCCGGTTTGATTTGAGTCATACTGTCACCTCTTACTCTGTGGGCAAGTTGTGTCAAGCTTGGCTGAAACATTCAACTTTACCTGCGGTTAAGTATCACCTTTCCAAACTGAATGCAGACGTGGATTTAAATGATTTCATTAAAGGCCCAGCTAGTGGCAGGTCGAAAAGGTGGTTATATGGGGTTTACAATGAAATTTGGAAACTGTCACAGATTGAGGCTGCTTCACGCCTTAGGGCTATTGATCAGGCGAATCTTGAGAAAGTGCTTGCAGTTGTTGACAATAGCATTAACGTGCTTTCCTCTAGAATTTACACATTAGATAATATTGTGTCGTCTGTTGTTGATATTGTGCATGATGAAGTGTCTGTATTATACCATGGTCAAAATCAATTACGGTCAATCATGCAGTTTGCATGGACACTTCAGACTCTGAAAATGGGTAAAGTTCCCTGGGGATACATGAACGTTTCCTCTTTGTTTGCACCGTTTAATTTGACAGACAAACAACGCTTGCTTTCAATGCGTGAAGCTTCCTTTTCTATGCTACATATTGAAAGGTTGGAATCTTTGCCTTTTTCTGTGGCAGAGGCCACTGCTGCTACGTGGCTTATCCACGGTTTAATAACACTGCCTTTTGCTTTATATAAGTTTTCGAATTGTATGAAATATGTGCCAATAGGTCGTTTTGAACCCTTGGGTAGCGGTTTTCTTCATGAGGTCTGGTCACTCCCATACACATACAGATGTTTCAAGGATGAACAGGAGGTTTATCTAACAGGGGATGAGTGTACTGAGACGCCAGATCATTCTTTAATGTGCAGACACATACAGTTACACGGTTCATGTAACAAGGACCGACCGAATATGGCTTGCGTTTTACAGGGCACGCCAGTTCCTGCTATCATCCCCACGTTTAAATTGTTAGAGAATGGTAGTTATTTAATGCTCAATAATGAAAACTGTTGTGGTTTAATTAAAGGTATAGCTTTCATAGTAACAGTAAGTGAGCGAGTTATTTGCTGCAGAAATGTTCTTTATCCTCCCACACGTGAACATAGGGAGTCTTCCATTTGGCCACAGATACCGACCTTGGGAGCAGAATTCAGCGGCATGGCTAGAATAAGAGCTCTATTGTCCCAGAAAGAGGTGGCCTTGAGCTCGGCCCGTGAAACTTTCGTGCTTCACATTGCTAACACCCGTACGGAGGTTCAGGCTCTTTTAAACACTGATTTGCCTTTGCATTTCGGAGCCATGGTCCGTTCAATCTTTAACGCATCCTCCACAACGGGCCTAGCACATTTTTTTAAAGTTGTTAGCGGTGGTCTCGTGACTTCCTTTGAGAAGATTTTTGGAGTCATCCCGGCCTTCTTCCATTCTATTTTTTCGTCCTTATTTGGAGGGTTCCCGTTTTTACTTGCATTAGCGGCTGGCGCATTGGTGGTTTTCTGCCTTTTTAAATATGGATGCCCTTCCTGTGCAAGACCACGCTCAGCTGCTACTGACGCGGTTTCGCAACCGCATGCTTGATTATTATGGCACACTGCCGTTGGCGACTCTAAGCACGGCGTTTGGATTATCTTTTCGGTTCTCCTATTTCACCTGTGTCCAGCCTGTATTTCGCTGCCTGACCTGTGATTTCCTTTGGGCCATTGATTTGTGTCTCTGCGGACCAATATCTTCTGACGTCGATTTTGATCAACTGATGAGTCCTATCATTGCTCACGAGTTGGTTTGTTCTGACGAAAGGATTATGGCCTTGGCGGTGGCACATGGACTAATGGGTCCCTGGGATGTGTTGTCGGCAGCGCAAAATTTCTTGGAACAAAGTTTTCTTGAAAACCCACCGAGCTGTCCTCTGATGGTTATAGAGGATCCGGTGCTGGAAGATCACGTATGTTCCTTTCATCTTTTATATTGGATGGCTGAACTGTTTTCGGATGAGGACAGTGACTTCCTCCTGGAGGCTGTTGCAGCTTACTTTTCATATACAGTCTTATCATAGACACTGCCTCAAATTGACATGCTGATTAATAGCATTTCCTTGATTTTATTGACTTTTGGTCAAGACATTTTATTTTTGCTTGCCTATTGGCTTGAGCCACATTATACTTGTGGGCTATTTTTTAGCATTAGTTTTTATAATTGAATTTTTATTCATGCTCGTTTATAATTGGATTCTGCTCTCATGTGATGGCACTTCTGTTATCTTATTTAGTCCGTTCTCGGATCATGGGGGGGTGTTGTATAGCTCCTATATATCCTTATATCGTGTTAAGTTAGCATAGGTACATTTGAGATTTAAACGCCATTTTTCCTTTCTTGCAACTTCTGCACACGACCCTTAATTGTTGACTTAGCTTTCAACCTAGTGGTTTGCCGTGGTGTATGTGAGAATAATATGTTATTGCTCTGATATCAGTTTTGTTTAATAAACCATGTCTGCACGGAGAGTGCTGAAGTTTCAGGAGCAACACGATATGGAATTGTTATGAGGTCTGATCTCCACGCCTTCATAGTCATAACACAAGTGCAGCCTTTGCCAACTTGGGCTTGAGGCGGGATTGATATTGCTTTGCACGAGAATTGTTAACACACTTGATGCGGTGCACATGCAGAGAGAGCTGGTGTATGCTGATGTGATTCCTTCATGGTAGGACACTAAGGTATGGGCCCGCCCTAAAACAACCCAAAGAGACCTTCTTAGCTAATAATATAATATATGTGTTAGGGAGGGTGAGATATAAGTGTTGTTAACTCTTATTCATTACAGCATGTTAACATGCTGTCACCATTCGCTTTTTATGTCTTAGTAACTATGCTGATAATTTTGCTACTGATAATAAGTATACTTGTATTATCTAAGATACTGCGCCTGAGAAGACGGCATTAGTAAATAAACATTTCAAATGCACATGTGTCTTCTTTACTCCATGTTCTGGTTTGTAATGATAATATAACGAAAGAGTGTTCATGAGTCCCACGTACCCTGAGCAGGGACGTGGAATTCCTACAGCCCGACGCCCAGGACATATTGTTTGGGGCCAAGGGCAACAAGTTTTAATGTGTATTTTGTCCTTGGGACATGTAGGCCCAACCCCCTGCAGCACAAACCCTTTGGCTGCCAGTTTGCAGTACCACATTAAGGAACAGGGAAGGGTACTGCCTGTAGTTTAGTTAATATTTGTGTGCATGTGTTAACGCTGTTCAAACTTGTATTGATGGTTCATTAATTGAAAGCCTTTATTATTAGGGAGAGCTCTCTAAGTAAATGTACATTATGACTGCACTACTGACAGTGGTTCCAGTAGGGAGAGGTGTGGCGCCACGGCCAGGGCGACTGACTCTGGAATCTGGGGATCACAGTTCGATCCCTGGGGCTGGCGGCAGATTAGCTCAGCACCATGTGACTCTGGGCAATAGCTTGCTTAATCTTCTCGACGGCCCCCAGCGCCTGGAGACCCTTACAGGTGATAGTTCGCGCTTTACAAATGTGGATTATTATTAATATTATTATTATTATGAAAATGTGAACACATGGTTTCAAAGTTTAGCAACATGAGGCTATGCATGATGCTCACAGAATGCTCTCTGATTAGATGCAAATATTTGCCGCAGCTTGAAAGCAACATTAATGTTTCTTTGCATTCAATATAAAATATTCCTAAAAAATGAAAGTAGGAAAATAACATTTTCCTAAACCACTGTAAAATGTCAGGTACCATTTCTTTGCAGCGTCATTTAGTAAAATGTGTTGATGCATGCTAGTATTTCCCAAAAATATTCATATTGGAAAATTCTTGTAACCAGTTTCAATAAGATTATGGGAAACAAAAATAAACAAGCCTTGCCAAAGCCAGTAGGTCTGACATTGGTGGTCAGCTTTTTAGTTTTGGCAATGCGTGACTTGTTTTGGCATGGCTTTTGTAAAACCTTATTGATGTGAGAGCTGCCGGGCCCTCAGCATAATAGCAAACATTGGCAAACGCAAACATTGTTTTTGGTCTCAAAGAGCACACAATGCCACATTAGTTACTGGTACTGAACAAAACTACTTTGTGTACCGATATACTCCTTGTGAAAGAGCAGAATGCTGTCACTCACAGTGAAGCCAGCCGATTCAGAGAGAGAGAGAATTTTAATAAATACAAACGGTCATGGTTAACGCCAGACCAAATTAGGGGCCCACTTATTAAAGAAAGTCTCAAAAGTGCACCTTTGGTATATGGCTTTCGTGAATTCAGAAGAATTTACATTAGTAGGGCCAAAAATTGTACTTCTACAAAATATTTGTGAACTGCATTTTAGCATGAGCAAATATGCATGTGCAGATTTGCTCATGTGAAAACCTGGATGTTTGAAAGTTCATTTTCCCTCCAACTACTTTTTTCCCCAACTCTGAAAGAAGGTTTACGTATGCCACTCTCAAGAGTACATTTCCAACATTTCTCAGTATGGGAAAGATTAGAGAAGATTTGTTGAAAACCCTAAAACATGCAAGTTAGTAGGTTTGCAGAGACTCAATAGGGCATTCCAAGCCTGGAACTACTGCTTACCACCATCTTCAGTCCCAGTATGGGGAGCTGCGGAAACGTGGCAGCATAAAATGGTTACTAGTATTCAAACACTACTATGGGATATGCCCTGGCATAATCAGAGAGGCTATATAAGAGCCCTTATATAATGAGATTGCTGCCATAATTTGTGGCAGCACTACATGGCTCCAAAGGGACAAGTGGATTTTGTTACAGGACAAGTAGATGTAAGAAGCAACCTGCCCCATGGACAAGTAGATATTTTGATAAATTCCACACCCCTGCTGAGGTACTGTAAGTTCATGTTCTGGTTTGTCTAAACATTGGGAGTTTGATATGTCCAATGAGACACTGTAGCTAGCTCGGTAAGGGGTGAGTTGGTTGCTAAGGTAAGTTTTGGGACACCCTAATTTGCCGAGGTTCCACTCCTCTGTGCACAGTTCTGTGTGAGTACAGAAACCCTGCAACAGCTTGAGTACTTCTTGTTGAGAGGGCTTCAGTAAGGATTGTTTTTTGGCACAGGTGTCGAAAAATGTTGTAACTGGTAACCATAACTGAAGTCTTTTGAAGGCAGTGGGTGAAGGTAAATTGGAGAAGGTATCCAGTCTGTGGTTGTGGCACACATCATACCACCAGGCCTTGTATGACATTTTCGTAAAGTCCTTCCAATTTTGTGTTATTTGTTAGAAAGCGACAGCTATTAATAGATCAATTATTTTAAAATTAGTTGTATTATTATCCCATACTGAAGAAAGGCTGCCTAAGAAGATGTGTGTCGCAGAGAACGGGCGATGTGTGCCAAAAATTAAGTTAATTTGAAGCCAGACCTGTTTCCAAAAATTATATACTGGTGTACATGAGAACAACAAATGAAATAGATCTGCATTTGGAGTGGTACAAGTCCAGCAGGTATCCGGAGTATTAGGGAATCTTTTATGTAGAAGTTGTGGAGATAGCAAAAGTCTGTTGTACACATAAAACAATGTTTGCGTTAAACTAGCTGATCTGGAGGATTTATGTATTTTAGTCCATAAATTATTCCATACAATAAGAGACCATTCCGTATTGAAATCTTTTTCCCACGTCTCCTCAGTGCTTGTTTTCTGTCTCAGTGTGCTGGCAGATTGCAAGAAAATGTATAATTAAGATGCCTTGGGCTGAGTGTGTAATAGATCAGAAAGGTCTTTATGTACATGAGTGGCGGGATTGGCAATAATGTTATTGGATAACGGTGTGTATACATCAAGGACAGCTTTACGAAGAATTTGGAGATGAAGGAGGTAGGTAGGGCGTATAACTGTTTAAGCAAGGAAAACTGAAGAAATTCTTTATTTGAGAACAACTGATGGATCCAAATTATACCACGCTGTCTCCAGGATTTCCAGTAAAAAGGTCTATTACGTATTCATAACGTTTTATTATGCCATATGGGTGAATTCATAAAGGATTCTGGAGTGTCATAAAGTAAAGGAAATATAGGGCTCATTAATTTTGAGGTAAACTTGATTAATGGAGTAGAAAGTGTTTGGGGCTTGCGGGAAAAAGAGAGGTATTCTTGAAATGAAAAAGGAGAAAGAAACAAGAGCTCTACTGACGTCCAAAGAGGATAATCCTCCACAGAGTCAAGCAGCCAGTATGAAGCTTGTCGTAAAAGAAAAGCTTTATGATAAGCAATAACATTTGGAAAATTAACTCCACCTTCAGCTTTAGGATGTAATAACTTGAGATAGACATACGCGTTTTTTTTCTTGTTCCATAAAAAGGAGGATAACACAAAATTAACAGACTTAAATAATTTGGTAGGTATAGAAACTGGGATGTTAGATATTGTATATAAAACTATGGGAGAAAGCATCATCTTAATAGTGTCCAGGCGACCCCACCAAGATAAATAAAGAGGATGCCATTTATTGGTGAGATCTGTGAGTTTTTGGATGCAATTATTCAAGCACAACGTGACAGTCTCTTTTATTGTCGGTGTAGAATTTAAGCCTAAATATTTAATAGAGGACGACTTCCACGTAAAATTAGTTGAAACAAAATCAGCTTTAAAGGTATATTTAGTCAAGGGCAGTATTTCACATTTATCACTATTCAATTTATAACCTGATATTAATGAAAAGGAATGAACTTCGTCTAAAAAGGCTGGGATTGACTCAGTGGGATTCGAAATAAAAAGCAAAATATCGTCAGCATACGATGCAAGTTTGACATTAGTTGTAGGGGTCTGAAAACCATGTATGTGCACATTTTGACGAATTCTTGAGAGGAAGGGTTCGAGGGCCAAATTAAAAAGAAAAGGGGATAAAGGACATCCCTGACGTATCCCACTACCAAGGTCGAAGATGAAGTACATTAACCCATTAGCACAGACAGCAGCACGTGGGTTTGAATATAATAGGGAGATTAAGAATATGAAATTAGGACCAAATCCAAACCATTTAAGGGTATACAATAAATAACTCCATTCTACTCTATCAAATGCTTTTTCAGCATCTCGTGCTACAGCTGCTAGGGGATGTTTGAAATCCGTAGCCTTGGATAAAACATGGAAAAAAAGTCTGGTGTTGTCTTGTATAACATGACCATTCACAAAGTCAGACTGTTCCTTGCCCAATATCTTGGGGAGATAGAAGTCTAAACGAAGGGCTAGTGATTTGGAAAAATCTTATAGTCAATATTAACAAGTGAAATGGGTCTAAAATTCTTACAGTACTTCGGATCTTTCCCTTCTTTAGGAATCAAACATATGTGGGCATCCGAAAAGGTACCACCAGACTTTCCCAAGGATTAAAAAGACTCAAGTAAAAGATGTAGTTTGGGCATTAATAAATTGGAGAAATGAAGAAAAACCTCAACAGTAAATCCATCTGGCCCAGGAGCCTTGTCTTTTTTCAAATGTTGGAGTGCAGTTAAGAGTTCTTGTTGCATTATCGGAGTTTCCAGTAGTAAGAGATCAGCAGACGACTGTTGGGGTTGTTGTATGAAGGAGAAGAACTGTGAGAGTGAATGGTCTGTGGATTCTGTTTTGGATTAAGATAGTCTTTTATAAAATAAAGCAAACTCATCTAAAATGTCCAAGCCCTTAAACTTTAAGTTAGATTCATCATCAAAAATAGCATCAATATTCACTTTGTCCTGTTTCGTTTTTAAATAATTCGCTAGAAGTTTTCCTGCCTTATTTCTACCACCATACATTTTCGTGCTAGATTTTAATAAATATAATGAGGCATTATCTGTTGATTCCTTATTAAACTGTAACTTTGCTTTGATGACAGTATTAAGAACATCTCTAGAGTTGGAAGTGAAAAAAGAATGCTCCAGTCTCTTAATGTCTTGGAACAAAGAACAAGTACGATTGCGAGCAATAGTACGCTTCCTTGACACATAAGATATAATAAAATCCCTTGCGGAGGCTTTAAAAGCATCCCAAATAGTTGAAAAGGGCAAGGAATCAGTATGATTTAGGAGAAAGTATACGTTAAAAAAGTTTTGAATGAAGAAGAAAATTCTGGGTCTAAAAGCAGGGTATTGTTAAAACGCCATCTTTTGGGAGCATTGAGTTTGGGTAAAATTTCCACATCCATCAGAACAGGAGCGTGGTCAGTTAATAGAATAGGGCCTATTTCCGCATGTGTAAGTGCTTGTGAGATGTTATGCGAAACAAAAAAATAATCAAGTTGTGATTGGGAATGATGCAACTTATAAAGGTGTACTCCCTCGTAGTAGGATTACATAATCTCCAAGCATCCAAAAGTTTATGTGAGCAAGGTCCAGTGCACACAACGAGTGTGTGGGATATAATTAATCACAGACAAATGACAAGGATGGAGTCGCACAAACGTGTTCTTTTTGTGTCGTTTTATTGGAGGGTGGGTAGTTGGAACAAGAAAACCAGCCGACACGTGTTTCGTCAAGAAGGGTGTTAACCCGTGACTCTTCAGGGCGGGGAACCGGTGATAATTCCAACCCGGTCCTGGTCGGGTTTGACACACAAACAGTAGGGCACTCCGCGGTGCGTTTTGTGTGAAAGACCTCTTCCCTACATCCGGTGATTACCACCACACTTGCAATACAGTTCCCAGGCTACTAAGCTTAAACTCCTGTGGCTACATACGGCATTACCCACCGCTAGCGCAGCTTTTCACTTTGCTAGATTTTCACACAAAATTCGGGATGAGGAAATATAGTATTGCGCTTAGAGTGTCATGAAGAGTATTTGAAGATGAGCGCTAGCATTGTTGACAATGAAGGAGGCTCAAAAATGAACTAGGGTGGCATTCTCGTCAAGGCTTCTTAGTGACGAATTCATATAGCTGCCTCGCTGGTTGTTTGCACGTTAGAAATGGTGGAAGTGTGTTTCTCCTGCGACTGACTCGGAGCCTCACGAAAGCACCGCCATGTCCTTTCGGCACCAAGCCACCCCCCCCCCCCCCCCACAATATATTAATCTGAAAAAGCAATCTTGTGTTGTTTTAAAGATACATTAGGATGATTTTGGATCAAAAGCAGTCTTTGGAAGTATCAGTGTAAGCCATCCACAATGTTTATCTAGCTTTCTAAAATGGCCAGTTTAGGCCAGCAGGGCATTGTACCCTTTAGCTTAAAAGAGCGCAGTTGAAATGGGGTATAGACTCATCCAAAATAACATAGGGCTAGATGTACGAAGCCTCGGGCATTTGGTTAAAAAAAAGGCACTTTCAAATGCCAAAGCCCAAATTGCGATTCAGTAACGAATTTGGGTTTGTGAATTGGTATGTGTAAGGGTTGTGTTTAGGGCGTCCCTTCCCAAAACCAATCCGCATTGATATGTCCAATGTTTTGCGACCAAAATGCGGTGACAAAACATTTACACTTTACTGGCAACTCAAAGTTGGGACTGTGTGTAGACTCCTCCAAAATAACATAGGGCTAGATGTATCCAGCCTCGGCCATTTGTGAACACAGAAAGGTGTTTCCAAATGTACAAAGCCCAAATGAGATTCTGTAACGAATCCTGATTTGGGTTTGCGAATTGGTGTTTAGATCTGGTGTCCCTTCTAAATACCGATTTGCATTCGTATGTGCGAATGTTGTTGTGACCGAAATGGGATCACAAACCATTTGCCCTTTCCCGCCAACTCAAATTTGGTGGTAACCCATTAGCAAATGGGAAGGGGTCTCCTCTGAGAATGGTTAAAAAAAGCATTTTTAGCAGTAAAAAAGGTTAACAAATAATTTTTAGCAGTAAAAAAGGTTAAAAAATGGTTAAAAAACATTTTTAGCAGTAGAAAAGGTTTATTTTTTTTCTATTAAACTCATCCCATTTTCTTTAAGGAAAATGGGCTGCATTTAAATAAAATAAAGATTGCTTTATTTAAAAGCAATCTCAGATATGGGTGTCTGCTGACCCCAGGAGGCCACCATTCTGTGATGGCAGTAAATTGTAGTGGGTCACAAATTGCGACCTGCCTCATTAAAATTCATGAGTTAGGTCTTTTTGCAACCCACTCTCTATTTAGGGAATAAGGGCTAAAATAACCCATTTGTACATTAATACTAGTGATTACCAAGTAGCGATTTGCAAACAAAACGCTATTTGGTCATCACTATTACTATTGTTCGTACATCTAGCCCTTAGTCCGATCAAGTCAGAATCTCCCCAAAACGGAGTGCAGCCAACATCATAATGGGACGTGGCTGCCACAAAAAAGCAGGGCCAGTAAGTACTGTGCTCATTGTGGGTGGTATGTGTAATATTGTGTGCAGTCTAGTAGTTGGGTGTGGGTGGAGTTATGGGGCTGGAGGAAGAGGAGGAGCCCGGGCAGGAAAGGGACAGTTAGTGTAGGGACAGGAACGAGAAAGGAAGCAGAGAATAAAGCTCTTCCAAATTGAATTATTTGTATGTCGTTATTGCAGCCACGACATGACAACTGGCGACGAGGGTGGGATTGGTGTGTCTACCACCCACTGAACCCTGGAGGAGCGTCCTGTCCCGAGCAGCATCAGGAAAAGAGAAGTGCTGCTGTGAGGAGTGAGGCTGCCGCCTGAATCGAGGGGCCAGCAGCAGGTGACCCCATTCCCCAGTCAGGCGACTGTGTGGAGCCCAAGAGGAGCCGAAACAACAAGCGCCGGGGCGCTTGAGAAGGGAAGCGCTCGATCGCGCCAAAAAAACGCGACTCACGCCTGATGCGTGCAAGTCGGCACGCGCTGAAAGAGCAGAGGTCGGGAGCCAACTCCGACTCTGCCTGCCACCTCAAGTTGTAAAGAATTGCCCCCTGCTAGTGGGCACTGCCCCAAGAAGGCCTGCTGACCAGTGCCATCGAGCGTTGCACGAAACGGAGCTCGAGTGGCACACGACATCGGGATCTCACCCCCGATGCGTGAGATTCGGCAAGGTGTCGCCGAGTGAGCGCGGGACCCGACGAAGCAAGGTGGGAGCTCACCCCAACCTTACCTGAACGTGGTAGCTATAGCACAGGTGTGGAGATCTGGAGAGTGCTGCCCCTGAGACCAGCTGCCGGTGAGTCCTGCTCGAATTGATCCGGATGAATGGACTGTGAGGAAGTCTCGCGTGAACCGAGACTTCAATGACGGCGGCCATTTTGAAATCAGGCGGCCATAAAGACAGTTCCCTGTGGAAAACAGAGACTGCCATTTTGAAGTCAGGCAGCATTGGAAACTGCAAAACAAGCATTGGCAATTGTAGAAACAAGCATTGGCGAAGACCAAACAAGCATTGGCGAAGACCAAACAAGCAGTGGTGAAGACAAGCACATGCAAATAGAAGTGGTGCAAGAAAACAAGCACTGGCCGATACAAGAATTGTGATGAAACAAACCTAAGCAGATGCAAGAAACGTAGTCAAACAAACATAAGCAAACGCAAGAGGCGTAAGAGACCGAGGACAAGCTAATGCAAGAGACGGATAAAGACCACGGTGAGCACAAACCGAAGAGTGCAGAATTGCAGAAGACCCCGAAGAGGGCAGTCCTGCAGAAGACCCCGAAGAGGGCAGAATTGCAGAAGACCCAGAAGAAGGCAGTACCAGAAACAAGCGAAGTTCGCACTGAATGTAAACAAGCACGAGTATAAGAAACATGAAGTGAAAGGAGCAAAGGGCCAATGAACACAGCAAACACTGGCAAGTGCAAGGTATGCACTGAAACAAGCACAAGCCCGGACAAACCTTGAATGCGACAAACACAAGCAAAGGCAAGGACCAAAGTAAACGTTCAGCACCACGTGAAGACAGACAATTCAAAAGTAACAGAGGCTAATAAAATAAATGATCCAGAAGTATGAGTAGATGAATGTTGAGGAAGACTTCCCTCACCAACGAAGCGATTGAAGGACCGGTACTAGTCCAGAAGAGACGCATGAACGAACCAGATGTCAAATGTGCCAGGCACCATCGCGGAAGAACCATAGACCACCTGCAGCTAGCATGCGACTCTAAGGAAAGAGCGCCACGAATTACGCATAGTGTAGCTGAATGGTGGCCAATCTAAACTCAAGAAATCCAAGTTCACTCACTGGCGCATACTGAGAGAGTTGCGAAGCTTACCAACCTCAAAGCAAACGACTAGAACAAGGATCTTGGCCGAAGAGAGTCAGCCAAGAAGACGGGAAGCAAAGTGAACAGTCCCGTGCCTGTGGTAGATCAGAACCTTCCTCTCTCATGGCGTTGGGAGAAGTAACACAACGGTCCAATGCCGCCCCCAGTGACACAGACTGACACTCGGAGTTTGGGTCCCAAATGGAACCGGTGGCTGGAATCACTGGACGATTTTCTTGAAGCAATTGGTGAGCGAAGAGATAGAAAATGTCTGATACTACTCCTCCAGCTGGTAGGTCATGAGGGCCGACGCTTAATTAGAACATTTCCTGAAAAGGACACAGAGACCTACGAAAGACTCCAAGAGAAGCTACATGCCCATTTCCACGCACAGGTAGACGTGGATTATGATCGCATTGCCTTCAACACAGCACGGCAGGAACCAGGAGAATCATTGCCAAAATTCATCACCCGGTTGCAAAGTTTGGTACCATGCTGCCATTTCAATACATTTACAAATGAGGAAGCAGTTCGGCTTAGGATAATCGAAGGCTGCTCAAATTCTAACACGAAGCGCAAGATCCTTCGAGGGCGGTGGTCGCTAAAGGAAATCATCAGAAAGGCCGAAGTTGGAGTGCGGGTCAAAGCAAGAGACATATCAAAAGAATTGCACCCGAACGCAAGACACAAAGATACCAGGAAAGAGACATCCCTCATGTCTGGGAACAAAACCCAAGAAACAAACATTATTCACCAGAGGGAAAAGGACCAGACAGTCAATCTGCAAGGGAAGCCAGACGCGTCAATGGAGACAGGTCATCATCGGATGAGGGAGAAACATACACATACCCAGACGGTCCTAGGGTTCACCAGTCCCAAACGCGAACGGGAGTGGATGAGACAACCAGAGACAGCAAATAAGTCCCCAAGCCACACCAAGACGATCTTTTCATGTAGTACCTTACCATCTGGCATTCAGGACTCTGAACAGGAGGACAGTGTTGCCTTCAACCGGACAAAACAAAAAGAAGTAAAAGTACATGCGGGTGCTCGGAAGAGAACCAGAACAACATCCCCTCAGAAAAGAAATCGATCGTCAATCGAACAAGAGTCGCAAAGGAAGACAGACTACCGATATCAAGCTGAGCCCTTCACAGTCCCCTCAGACACTGAAGGTGAGTGGATCACGCCGAAGCTGATTGAAAACCACCACGAATCTGAGCACACGCAGATCACACGAGACGGTGTGCAATTGCAAAGATGCACTTTCGTAGTAACGGATGCTCTCGTCAAGGCGACAGAAAGCCACACAACGGAAACGGAGATGCATCTCCATAGTTTTAATGAACGGCCCGTGGACCTGTGTGGCTGATCGAGGAACTATGAATATGTTGGACGCCAAGTAGAGTTGACACTCAGATCAAAGCTGCGTCTGAAGGTGAAGGCATGAGTCTCCGACCTCAAAGGAACCTTCAAAGGCCCCAGAGACTCATTGAAGAACTCTAATCAAGTCAGTTTCGTTCTTTTGTTAACAAAGGGGAAGATGTAATATTGTGAGCAGTCTAGTAGTTGGGTGTGGGTGGAGTTATGGGGCTGGAGGAAGAGGAGGAGCACGGGCAGGAAAGGGACAGTTAGTGTAGGGACAGGAACGAGAAAGGAAGCAGAGAATAAAGCTCTTCCAAATTGAATTATTTGTATGTCGTTATTGCAGCCACGACATGACAGTATGTGGAGTGGTGTGGCTCACTGGTTAGAGGCGGCAGACCCGGAAGCAGAGGACAGCCCGGGACCAGGGTTCTATTCCCGACGCGGCAGGGTCGAGGACCAGGGTCAGCAGACTCGATAATTCTCGCCTCGGTGCCTACTCTAACCAGGGATCACACTCGGCAACTCTGGGCATTAGCTTGCCTCATCTCCACAACGGCCCCCCACATACGCCGGGGATGCCTGGTTTCACCTTGGAGATACCCAGTAGGGACCATCTCACAGGGAAAGCCAGGACGGGTTCCTCAGCGGTCTACAGCGCAGAGATACTCCTTCGGGAGTCGATTCTAGCGCTTTAGAAACCCACAAATAAAGAAAGAAAGAAAGAAACTTATGCCAGAAGGGTGTTTTCATCTGCTACGTTTCTGTGACGTCTTTTGATGGATAATGAGGTTTCTTTCTACTGACGTATCTATTCAAGTGCTTGCAGTTTGCAATGTTTTATCATTTATATCGGAATCCTGCAACATGTAAATCGTAAAACACTATACCTTTTAAACAGTGTTCGTGTTTATGCCGACGTGTTTTATATTAAATCAGAATATTTGAACCCATTAACAGACAGGGCCCCTAAACATCAACATTGTGTTTTCAATCAAAAGGATGCCTTCTAAGCAAAAATATTAGTTATTACATTGTGGACAGCAAATACCCAAGTTAATTATATTCAAGCAAAGAATGCGGCCTGTGTAAGCAGTTGCAGGGCACACAGTAAAATCTTCTAATTAAGCTGTGCAAAGATCACTGTCAGGATGTTTTATCTAGCATACAGTACACAACTGAGATTCCCAAATCACATTTAGTTAGAGAAAGAATGCTGCCAGCTTAATTATCAGACCTGCCAACTTGCGAAAACGTTCCAACGTGTGAGGAGTGATCGAGCCTTGGAAGGGGCAGGGCTTTGTGACTGGTATAATTTGGGGCTCTTTATATTCACAACAGCCCCACCAACAAACAAAGCTTCTGAGGCTGCCGCGGATGTCCAGGGAATGTTTCTCACCCCACAGAGGACACTGGCTGCACAGAAACTCAAAACAATAAGCTGGAAACCTACTATCTTTAGGGGTTTCAAGTTAATTGTGTGCACGCCTTGTGATATTGGCACCTCAGCAGGTGACCGTGTGAAGGGAGCCAGTATCATGTGGCAGGGTGTGAGTTGAAAAGTCAAAAATATTCTTTCTTCAAACATTGATCTAAGGGAATCTTTTAAAATGATAATCAGTGGCTGGAAGTACAACCAGAGATGACTGTCTATATACTTCTACTCTGACAACACAGCAAGAGGTTGGAGTCTGCAGAAGAGGGTGGCAGGAAAGTGCAAGGTAGAAATCTCATTGTTCTATCAGTTCACCACTTCATAAAAAGGTTCCTAGGGAAACGATTTTTCTTTCAACTATAGCAAAAAAAATGTTTTTCTATATATAGCATTTCTTTCACACACTTTCTTTCTCCTTCAAAAGACCATGTGGTGAAATGCCCCCTGCTTGCCAGCTTTCATGCTGAAGAATATTTCATTCCATTTGTTCAATATTTTTAAGTCTTGTTAGCACCCAAACTGTGTAATACTGCTTCATATACAGTCTATTGAACAGAGTGGATAAACAAAGTTGTGCACTTAAATACTAATTGTTTTTATCCATGAAGAGTATATCTTGTTTGTAATGTTTCTATGCCAAATGTATCTTCTTTCTTTCATTTATGCATGTTGTGACAGCACCCAGTTAAACTTCAATTCACCCTTTCCCTTCCGCACAAATATAGAAAGTAAGCAGCCAAAAGATGAGATTCCCTGTTTTTCTGAGGCAGTTCCACATTAGTTTGTGAAATGCAGACTAGTTCATTATGTACAGTCTGATTGTTTCACACCCATTGCAAAGCTGTTTGTATAGCTCCAAATGTAGTACTTGTTAAGAAATGATATCAAAAAGTAGGCACAAATTATGCCGTAGGACAAATATCAGCGATAGTACCTAGTGTATAACATTTCCATTTACATCACTCTTGATTGGCCACTCTGTGAAGCTAAGACTTTTTTGGTATATACTTTGAGAGCAGCCATAGTAGACCCTAACTTCTGAATCAACTGTCCGAGCTCTCAGGTCCAAAAAATCACCCTGATAAGGGAATGGGAGTGATTGCCTCTTCTTATGAATGATTCTTCTCAACTTCACACCACTGGCTGTAAACTGTGATTCCCATCCATGCACTTCTGCACATGCTTCAGCTTTTGTTGTTGAGCAAGCAGAGGCTAGCGCAACCACCCACTAAGCCCACTACAATGACACACAACCCCTAATTTGCCCATCTTGTGGACAATCCTCTTCTGATTGGTTCCTGACCGGGGCGGCTCCTCCACTAGGGCAGAGGAGCGTTGCCCCACTGGTTTCTCGCGGTGTGAGAAGCAGAAACATAAAATGGTAAAACTATCATTTTATATTTCTTCTACTCGCACTGTTAGAAAATAGAAGTGTTTAGTTGGGGCGGGCGGGTGTCCAAGGCTGCTCTAGGGCAGCCACTGCTGAGGGTGCGGACTGTTTGGTCCGCCCTCTAGGGCCGACCAAACCAGTCATGCGCACTGTGCCTTTTCTCCATGTAGGCCGCATGCCGTCTACATGGAGAAAATAGCCTCCCCATAGGTTTCTGGCTGGTCGGCGTCCCGACCAATCAAAACGCTGCCATTGCAGCAATGTGATTGGCTTTGGGGAAGGAGGTTGCCTGCTCCTGTTCCTGAGGTAGGAGAGGAGCAGGGGACCAAGCCGGCGAAGGTATGATAACTTTTTCTTTTTCTTTTAAATTAAACACCCCTCCCCGCACAACTCCATCCCCGCACGACCCCCCGCCCCCCCACCCGCGAGTCAACTAGGGGTCGGAATTAAAAAAGCTTAACCCACCGCCCAGGTGTTTTTAAAGATCTATTTCTCCCCCCTTCCCCACTCCTCCCGCATAGACCATCTTGTCTTTCATAGTGATTATAAGTGCTCCTGCGTAATTCGCAGCATGCCCAGTTCCGTAGCGGAACGGGAAGGTCACTATGATGAAGCACACCACCAAGGGGTAACCCTGGTGGGTGAGGGTTTCACAGAAAAATGTGTGTTTTCTCCCAGGGGGAAGACACATTTTTCCTCAAACTGTTGGGTACCTTTTTGCTGTGTTGTGAATCGTGTTCGGAGGATGGCCCCAGCCTTTATCCTCTTACTCCCTCTATATTTTCTGATTCACCAAAATGTGGTGACATGTAAAAGATGCTGTTATATAATTTGCTTTATAAAGATATTGCTGACTAAAGTATTGATAATCAATTACTTGCTAAAAATTAACAATCAAACTCCCATGAAGCTCCTCAAGGCCGGGCTGGACATTCTGCCACTCTGGTATTATCCAGGTGGGCAGCATGCTCTGGGCCTGCTTTCAGAATTGAACAGGCAATCATGACCCAACCATGTCTTTTATTCCCATTCTTGATGTTGTCTTCTGTCTTAAGGGACTAGGTTAAAAATATTCCTGGTGCAGAATTGATTTCCTGTCCCTCTTGCGGACCTCCACCGTCCTTTGAGTCTGTTGTTCATTTTATACTCTGAAGACAAACACGAACATAGAGAAGGAGTTACAGCACAAGGAATCATTGAGGTAATGGTGCTAGGAAAGAAGCTGGAAGCTAGTAAAAATTAGCAGCAAGAGGGGAGGAGATTGTATTATGGACACTGGTAAAACTGAAGTGGTTCCAGCATTTGAAAATAAAAAGTTGTATAAGGAATGGATCTGAAAACATGAGCGGTACTTTTAAGGGAGACAGACACACTGAGTAAAAAAAAAAGAAAAGCCGACGGAGAGGATGGGGAAAAAGATTGAGGTGGGTTAAAGAGATGGTGGTACAGGATGGGGTTTATCCCCTATAAGTCAGAAAAACCCAAACAACTGTGAAACAAAAAAGTAATAGAAAATTTAAAAAAATGCTAAATCCTTTAAAAAGATTTACATAGCACAATTTACACCTGAAACCCCGAAATTTGAAGAGCCTTTAACCAACCATGTAAGATGTGCCCTACTCGGCAGAGCTCCCTGAACTCTGTGTAGTCCAAGATCTTTATTAATCCCACTGAGTTCTGTGCTCCACTGTCGTCACATTCTTCAGAGTCTAAAATTCGGAAAACCAGAAACATGTCGCCAGTAAATATCAGACCATCACACACATAATCTCTCTACTGCCTTTCTTCCACTGCTTCAGAGACTTCAACTTTCCCCTATACTATTTAGTATATGCAAGGTTTTGCATTAGCTCCAGTTACCTTCCTCCAGCTGCCAGGCTGATCTGGAGTATCAAGTGTAACATAAATTGCACCAACAACACAGCCCTTATCCTTGTTACAGGATACATCCTCAGCCTACCTCCATATTCATCGACATTACTTTTCCTCCCCAACACTCATCTAAATACCTTGTGATCCTCCTTACTTAGATCTCCCAGATCAGCTCCATCACCAGAAGAATAATCGTATTAAAAAAACACTCCCTTTCCTAAGCACTCTGATCATCTTAAAATTCACTTAGCCCATACCCTCTGCATTGACCTAGGACATTTTAGATTAACCGCAGGTCCAAAACATTACAACTGTGCTCTTTGTTGTACAGAAAAAATGTGACATGATCATAAGCATTCTTTGGAATGGCTACTTTTCTCTATTAGACCTGTCCTTAGCGTGGTTTTTCCCCAGGCTTTTTGCCTTTTAGATCCAGTTTTTGCTGATTTGTTTTGTTGGTTTTAGGACTCTGAACCCTTTTCCACTGCTAACCAGTGTTAAAGTGCATCTGCATCTCCCCTGAACATGATCACATTGGTGTATCCCTGATTGGGAAATTTGTTGTACTGGTAAGTCCCTTGTAAAGTCGTATACCATATACCCGGGGCATGTACTTCAAATGCTATTAGTGGGCTGCAGCATTAATTTTGCTACCCACAGAAGTAGCCTTTTAAACATGTCTCAAGCAGTTTACTGCCAATTTGACTTGGCATTTAAAAATACTTGCCAAGCCTTAAACACTCCTTTTATTACCTATTTTTCACCTCTGAGGTAGGCCTTAAGTAACCCTAAGGGCAGGGTGCTATGCAAATAAAAGGTATGACGTACACCTTTATGTTTTGCATGTCCTGATAGTGACAAACAGCCTATTTAAATTTTCTCTAGTGAAGCCTACTCCTCTCATAGACTGTCATTTGGAATTCCCTAATACAGTTTTAAGCTGTAATTCCTGATCAAAGAGGAGTAACCCTTTCACGTTTCAGATGTTTGGAATTGTAATGATAAATCCTCCTTACTGGTTAAGTTAAATTTAACGTTACTGTTTTAGAAATGCCACTTTTAGAAAGTATTTTTAAATCATGTTACTAGTATGAAGAAGATAAACAAAAATTAATACGTTTATCTTGGCAATCAATTTTGCCGATTTACTTTTTAATTATTTTTTTAATTCATTTTTAGTCACAAAAAGAACACATAATCTACTAAACAGAACGTCACATTATTACAAAAATTTTTTTAACAATACATTTAAACTCAACATTAATGTGTCACAAAACAATTATATGAATACAATACACAACAATAAATAACAATTAATTTGTCACAAAACAGTTGATATATATATAATCAGTTTCATAGAGTTGTAAACAAAATTAAACAACTCAAAGCACATCTAAACTCAGAGGATAAATGATTCCAATACTCTAAGTGTTCAGTTGTAAACAAATTAAACAACTCTTCAGGACTTAATTGCCACCTATGTCATGGCCGACGCGTTTCGAGTCCTGGTTTTATGAATTACCGGACTCTCATCAGGGCTGGATAAATCCTTTCTTAAAAAGCGACTGTTTATGACAAAAACAAAATAAAAAAGTTTGTTTAGAAAGCTTCCCAACTGTCTTTTTAATGTTCTTTTTATCATTAGCTAAAGGCCTGTCCACATACCTGTGTGGTGCCAAAATCGGTTTGTGGCCTTCGAATTATGTTTCCACGCAGTGGCTGCCACTCTGCAACAAAATATCGAATTCTAAATGATATTGTGTACCAAACGTGTTTTGCATTGCATTTGGTGATCTTATTAATAGAAATTACCTTGTAAATGGTGTATTTATCGAAGCCACTTATATCCAATATTGTTCAGAGCCGCTCTGCAACAAAATATCGGTTTTCTTAGTGACACTATGTGCATATGTCTTCTGCATTACATTTCTCGATCGTCAGAAAGAAAATTACCTTGTTAGTATTGTGGTTGTGTAATCCACTTGTGTTCAAAAAATGTTCGGGTCAGGGCACTCTAAGGTCTTTAAATCTGAAAAAAGGCGGACAATGGCAGTTTAGCAATATAACCGTATATTATCGGACGAACTGTTATCCACACACTCACAAAAAGCTACCCACTCGTGAGTCGATCAAGGATTAAGATGAATTATTTGTTTTGCCATTCCGGTCGTGGTTTATTTTCAGGCTGCGAGGGACAAAAAAAGGTTTTTAGAAGAAATTGTACTGAATTGGTGGAGTTTGACACCCATGCAGAATCTTTTTGTAAAGAAATGGAAAATAGGGGATATCCTAAAAAATTGCTGAAACACTCCGAAAAAAGAGCTAGATTTACTCCTAGAGAGAATCTATTACAGAAAAAAGTCAAAGCAGATTTGGATAAACTTGTCTGTGTGACAACCTACGGGCCTCACACCAACAAGTTCAGACAAATCATCTTGAAATACTGGCATTTACTTGAGAATTTAGAACATCCAATACCCAAACCCATTTTTGCAATGAAAAAGAATTTAAGTATATGCCAACAGCTAATAAGAGCAGACAGCTATATTCCAAAACCTAAGAGTGACCTAATCACGCAATGGAATTTAAAACCCGTTGTTGGACACCACAAATGTGGTAATTGTGTCGCCTGTTCCGCAACGTTGGAGGGGAATGTTTTTGACCACAATGGAATCATATGGAGGCATGACAACTTTACAAATTGCAAAACGAAAAATGTAATTTACGCAGTGGTATGCCCATGCAACCAAATATGTATTGGCAAAACATGCCAACAAGTCAACATGAGAATAACACAACACAGGTCGAGGATCAGGAGAAAAGTTCTGACTGCTCCCATGGTCGAACATTTCTTGTCTACTAATCACAGTGAGAATGAGTTCCAATGGACCATTTTGGCAGGGATTGACCCAAAACATCGGTCCCCATGCATTGAAAGTGCCCTGTTACGTAAAGAAGCTTATTTAATCATGAAATTTGATAGTATAAACAGAGGACTCAATTGCATGAGTGAGCAAAACAGAGTGTAACCCACTTGCAGTACTGTATTCCAATGGGTCGTTTTTATTCATAAAAGGACACTAATCTGTCAATTCTGGCGCGCGGATCTTTATGCGCGCCACACACAAATCATTAAATAAACTGAACCTAGAATTAATATCAACATAATAATCACTTAATCGGTTTGTTCAATTTCCGATCTGGAAATACCACTCCCATAATGCACTTTCTAAAACATAGGGAGGCTCCTTCACGCTATTGGTTCGACTCGTGGTCACGTGGCGACAAGACCCGGTAATTCATCTGGAAGCCGTTCCGGGTTAGTCTGTCCTCCTACGTGGAATGAGAGAGAACTTAAAATATTCATAAAGCCCTTCAAAAGGTGAGCCTCTTTTGTAATCTGTATAGTGCAGCGTATTATTGCTCGTTTAGTAAGCAGGGACTTTCTTCCCTTTTTAAAAAAAAGATAATTCATCTTAATCCTTGATCGACTCACGAGTGAGTAGCTTTTTGTGAGTGTGTGGATAACAGTTCCTCCGATAATATACGGTTATATGGCTAAACTGCCATTGTCCGCCTTTTTCAGATTTAAAGACCCTGGAGTGCCCTGACCCGAACATTTTTTGAACACAAGTGGATTACACAACCACAATACTAACAAGGTAATTTTCTTTCTGACGATCGAGAAATGTAATGCAGAAGACATATGCAAATAGTGTCACTAAGAAAACCCATATTTTGTTGCAGAGCGGCTCTGAACAATATTGGATATAAGTGGCTTCGATAAATACACCATTTACAAGGTAATTTCTATTCATAAGATCACCAAATGCAATGCAAAACACGTTTGGTACACAATATCATTTAGAATTCAATTTTTTGTTGCAGAGTGGCAGCCACTGCGTGGAAACATAATTCGAAGGCCACAAACCGATTTTGGCACCACACAGGTATGTGGACAGGCCTTTAGCTAATGATAAAAAGATCATTAAAAAGACAGTTGGGAAGCTTTCTAAACAAACTTTTTTATTTTGTTTTTGTCATAAACAGTCGCTTTTTAAGAAAGGATTTATCCAGCCCTGATGAGAGTCCGGTAATTCATAAAACCAGGACTCGAAACGCGTCGGCTATGACATAAGTGGCAATTAAGTCCTGGAGAGTTGTTTAATTTGTTTACAACTGAACACTTAGAGTATTGGAATCATTTATCCTCTGAGTTTAGGAGTGCTTTGAGTTGTTTAATTTTGTTTACAACTCTATGAAATTGATTATATATATATATCAACTGTTTTGTGACAAATTAATTGTTATTTATTGTTGTGTATTGTATTCATATAATTGTTTTGTGACACATTAATGTTGAGTTTAAATGTATTGTTACATTTTTTTTTATAATAATGTGACGTTCTGTTTAGTAGATTATGTGTTCTTTTTGTGACTAAAAATGAATTAAAAAAATAATTAAAAAGTAAATCGGCAAAATTGATTGCCAAGATAAACGTATTAATTTTTGTTTATCTTCTTCATACTAGTAACACGATTTAAAAATTGGAGGTTCAGGTACATTTTCAGTTTCTTCGACATTAGGGCCTACCTGCCCTCCTATCCTTTAGGCCAAACCCCCCCTTTTTCATAAACTTTTAGAAAGTAGACATTTCTCTGCACGTACTGCTCTGTGTGGCTGACAGCCTGTCTACAATACACTTCTGTGATGGGTGGCAACTACACTTTGTGCATTCTCTTTAGACAGCCACAACACAGGAAGGATAGGTGTGTCTGAGTACCAATCTACATACATCTGCATTTTTATGGCCTTGCCTGAGCATGATGGAAGGCAGGGACTAACGCTTCACTTCAAAAGGCTGTGTCCTGTCCGCACCCAAAGGACTGAATATCCCTGGCAGACAGGATTGGGTTGAAAGGGATACTTTTGGGTATATGTTTTGAGTCTCTGGCCCCCTAAAATCGAACACTAGTGGACTTGTAACTGAAGCTCTGCCAGAAGAACTGCTGTGCTGCTTAAAGGACTCAACTAGACAGCTGTCTTGGATGACCTGCTTTTCCGTTTCTTACCCTGCTGCCTGCAGCTCTCTGACTCTGCTGAAGGAGATCTGGACTCTGCCTTCACTCTGAATGATTTCCAAGGGCTTGCTGGCTTGCCTCCTGTTTCTTGAGACTCAGAAATATCAAAGTCTCTACCCCTCCTCCTGGGCCTGGCTTACTGAAACTGGCCCAGATACTTGCTACACGGATTTCAACGCATCTCCTGCCTGTGTATGACAGAACTCCTGCATTGACCCGGTTTCCGGAGTAAAATTGGTGCATCACGTCGAAAGCAGCACTTTGCCTCCAGAGGTTGACACATTGGCCACTGCTGCAGCTTGGTGAAATTGACGCATCCACTCGACTGTGTGGCAGAATCCAGCGCATCGCTCAACGCCTCTCACCCGTTTTTGGAACTGCCATAATACCTGCACTGCGTGGAGAAGATCAGCTCATCCTGCGCCTGCGGGACGCGAAATTGACACATCTCGATGTTTGCGACCCTGAAAGATACTTTGTTCACCAGGCCTGTGTGGGTCCTGTAGCTTTCCGGCGCTCCATTGCGGTCGGCCTGAACTTTGACTTCGCCCCAGTCCAACACAATCTAAAGTATCCTTAAAGCCGAGCAATAAAATATCCAGATAACAGCTCACCCCCAGCCTCTGGTCAGTCCCTACTTCTTCATTGTTTTTCAAATCATAACAACAGAAATAGGACTACTCCCCCTCTTCCTCCCCCTTACTATCGAAACAGGACTCCCCGCCCCCTCTCACATCCCTGACCTACTCATCAGAATGGAAACAGGACTTATCTCCCTATCCCACGAAGGTTTGAGATAGCGAGATAGGACAACTCCTCCTCACCCTTGTCGTGGAAACAGACAAAGGACTATACGTCCTCTACCTCTCCCTCCCTAAGATGTCGGCCATCTTGGACTAGTCTCTGACTAATCTTAGACTAGCCTCTCGGCAGGCATTCTTGGAACATCCTCTTCAGCTGCTATCTCCCCATATAGCCACTCTCTTCCTCCCTTATGGTCGGCCCTCTTTAACTAGCACTGATTAGTCTTAGGACAGCCCCTCCGCTGGCAGCCCTATCACACTCTCTCCAGCTGCTATCTCACCCCTACAGTTCTACACATTCACCTCACTTCACCTACACCACGCTTCTCACCATTGAACTCTCCGGCACCCACACATACATAATCAGCTACCCCCAAAGCTCTCAAAAAAATCTGCCAAATTCTTCAAACACAACTTTCTGAAATCCCACCCAGAAACCCCTTTTGAAGATCCTTATTTCTCACCTCGTAATGGTCGCACGACCACCGACATAATCTTCTATACTAAACGCAGAGCACAATGGAGGAAAGCCTTCCTAGCCTTACTCACGGTCTCCTCTACGAGGAAGTCCGCACATGGTCTCCTGATGTATATTATTCCATCACAACTCTTCCAAGCGACAGCCACCATCACTATCTACAATAATGGTACTATTCTCACCCAGTCCACGGATCGTAGCCTTCACCTATTCAATAGCATATTCCCCATCATTAAAGAGCAGGTGGCCAGTCCACTGACCCCTTCCCAACCTACCCCCTCTCCCAACACCCAACCCATTGCTTCTTCCACTCAGTCCCACACCCTCCCACCCCCAACCCTCTTGACTCCTGGATGCCCAGAGCCGCTCGCCACCCTCAACCCCACTACCTCACCCTACAACAATCATCCCCTCTCTCCACCTAACCACCCCCCTGATACCACCACCCCACCGCCTCTCACATCCAGGCCCCCCTCCTCTATCTCCAACCTGCCTTCTCTCTCTTCTAGCCCCCCTCCCCTATCTCCACTCCCCTCCTTTTACATCTAGTCCACCCTCCTCCTGCCACATCTCCACCCCACCCCCTCTCACACCTAGCCCCCCTCCTCCACGCACACCACCACCTACTCAGCTCCCTATCCTCCCACCCCCAGACCTCCTGACCCCTGGTTGCCCAGAGCCTCGCGCCACCCTCAAGCCTTCTACCCCACCCTACAACATGCATCTCCTCTCCCCACATAGCCCCCCTCCTCTATCACCACCCCTCCTCCTCTCACATCTAGCCCCCCTCGTCTATCACCACCCCCACACCTCTTACATTTAGTCCACCTTCATCCTGCCACATCCCCATCCTGCACCCTCCCACACCCAGCTTTCCTCCTCCTTTCACACCACCAACCTCCCCCTTCTCTCACCTTGCCCCCCCTCCCTCATCACCACCCCTCCTCCTCTCACACCTAATCCCCTCTCCTCCTCTCACATCACCATCCCCCTCCCACCTCACCGTGCCCCCATCACTTCCACCCCGCTCTCCCTCACCTTCACTCCCCCCTCCCCATACCACTCCTAGTTCCCCCCCGATTCCCATCCCTCCTCTACCACCCTCCCCTACCTTGTCACTCCCCCCGCACCCCATCACGATAGACACCTACGTACCCACCACTGAAACCCCCACCTCACCTCCTCTCCCTCCACCACCCACCCCTACTTCCTCCACACCTACGCCTAACACACACCCAACATTCTATTCACCCCCCACCCATACTCTTTCCACACCTCTTTCAGCTCTCACACCGAACCGAGTCAACTCTCCTCAACCAATACCTCGCTTTACTACCCCCACTACTACAGTTCCTAACTCCACCCTTGACAAGATTATGTCCACCCTTCTCCTAATTAAAGACGAGTTTCAAACGTTCAAAGAACGATTTTCAAGTAAACTTAGACACCCCTCTCTTCCTAGTGCCCGCCTATCCCGCAAGCACTCCACCACACGCTTACACAAACACAACCCCCCTCTCTGGACTTCTATCCCTGCCCATAATTCTTCCAGCCGCCCTCACCGATGCATCAATCCTCTGACACGGTATGACATACTTGCACTCCTACGAATCCTCTCCCATGACCCACACAGCCACCACACACCTTCCCATCCCTACCATCCATGCCAACCCTCACAGGCCCCCCACTCAAAATAATAGAGGCACCATCTCTGATAATCTGAAAAAAGTCACCCTCACTCTGAACCCCTCGCCTCCCTCATTACCCCACGGCTCAAATGCACACTACTTAACTGCAGATCTGCCCCCAGACACGATTCTAACATAGCCAACCTCATTATCGCACACGACCTAGACCTTACCATACTCACTGAAACCTGGCTAACAGAATCCTCCTCCCCCCTCATCGACATTCTAGTTCCCCCTAACTATCACATCATCAGATTAGATAGGACTGGCAGGACAGGAGGTGGAATAGCATGTATTCATCGTAGTAACCTTTCAGTAACCAGAGCCATCTCCCCTATATTCTCCTCTTGTGAACACTTCTGCCTTGACGTCACCAGTGAGGGCAATCCAGTATGTTCTCTACATATTATTTACCACCCACCAGGAGACAACATCACCTTCACTGCACACCTCATGGAATTGATCACAACTAACTCGGGTCGACAAAATACACAAGTATTCCTTGGTGATTTCAACCTTCATTGGAATGATCACAACGACTCGGTGGTTAACAGTCTCAAAAATGTCCTCAACACCTTAGACCTCACCCACATTTGCAACAGCCCCACCCACGACAAAGGCTCTATCCTGGACCTCATTATTTCCAAAGTTGACACCACCCAACTAGACTCAATCCATCCTTGTGACTGGTCAGACCACCACATTATCACATTCTTCATCAATGAACATGTGAAACTTTACCCAGCCCAATCCACTAAACCCAAGGTTTGGAAAAGAGACTTGAAGAATTTCAATCCCATCTCCGCACCCTCTCCCAGCTACAACCTACTCATACCCCTCATTGGCAACGACGACGTCCAGGCTCTCACCGATCACTACCTCAACTCAATGACTACGATAGTCAATGCAGTTGCCCCCCTTCAGCTAAAGAGAGTCTCCTCCAAAAGCTCAAAACCTTGGTACAATGGTTTGCTTAATAATGATCGACGAGACATGAGACTAGCAGAACGTAACTGGAGATCCCCCCCTCCAGCTATGCACCTCAATACTCTAAAGAAAAAAAGAAATGCTTACTTCAGGTAAATCAAACGATCGAAAGCGGACTTCTTTAGGCATCAACTAAACCAAGCAAAAAAACGACCAAAAAAACTATTTGAACTAATCAAAACCCAATCCAAAGACGAACCACAGCGAATACATAACACAACCAGCACGCTACCATCCTCTGAAGAATTCTCTACCTTCTTCAATCTAAAAACAGATAACATCAAGAAGGATCTCCTCACTGATCTAAACCTATACTCCAACCCCCTCAGCAAAACACCCATCCAACTAAAAAACAATGCTACTTGGGCATCTTTTGATACCTACACGGAAGAATCTATAGGCAAGATCCTTAGTACACTGAAGCCCTCCAACCACCTCTCGGACCCTCTACCTGCAAACGCTGTAAAGGTCTTTATCCCATGGCTTCTCCCGCTCTGGACCAAAATAATTAATAGTTCTCTTCAACAAGGATCTCTCCCGGACTCCCTCAAAGTGGGACAGGTGTCGCCCATACTAAAGAAACCCACAGCTGACCCTACTGACCTCAATAACTATCGCCCCATCTCCAATATCCCTACCTTAGCCAAACTGTTAGAAAAATCTGTTCACCTCCTACTGACAAAACACATCGATCATTTTTACCTCCTTAACCGACACCAATCCTGCTTCCATGCAGGCCACACCACAGAATCAGCCATGACACACATAATCGTTGACGCACTCCAAATTCTAGACCAAAACGGTACCTGCCTCCTCATCCTACTCGACCTCTCATCTGCATTCGACACGGTCAAACACGGAACTTACTCGATCTGTTGAATATCAGAATGGGTATCTCCGGGACAGTACTCAAATGGTTCACCTCCTTCCTTCATAACCGGTCTCAGAAATTCAAAACTAACAATACTATGTCCACACCCGTGCCAGTAACACTTGGTGTCCCGCAAGGATCCTCCTTATCACCAACCCTGTTCAACCTAGTCATGGAGCCACTCACCACATTGCTTCATGCCTCTAATGTGCAATTCCACATGTATGCGGATGATACCCAACTCTACCTCAAACTACAATCCCCTGAAGACCTCAAACTCCTCAATTCAACACTTAAGGACACACAGACATGGCTGGCAGAAAACCATCTCAAACTTAATGCTCTAAAAACAGAATTCCTCCTAATAGCATCCCCCTCCAAAATCCCCATCGCCAAGGACTGGCTGAAACACCTCACTGCATTCAACGTCCAACCTATCATTGTAGGCTCAGCAAAATCCTTAGGTATCATCCTTGACTCCAATCTCAATATGCAAAGGCATATCAGCAATGCCACCAAGGGAGCTAATTTCAAAATTAATACCTTGAGGAAGTTGAAACCCTTCCTCCCAGCCAACGACTTTAGAACTGCAGTCCAAGCGCTAGTTATCCCTCGGATTGACTATGGAAGTGCCGCCCTCTGCGGCCTCCCCCTATCAACAATCGCTCCATTAAGAGCCTCTATCAATGATGCTACAAGGCTCATAACTGGATCAAAGAAACGCTCACACATCTCTCCTGACTTAAAATCTCTGAATTGGATACCGTTCGAAGCCAGAATACATCTGAAAATCGCTTGCATTACTCGCAAGGCCTTACACCACAGTTCGCCCAGTTACAATGCGCCAAAATTGACAATCTCAGGAGGCTCAAGAACGACAAGAAGCGCAGAAACTCTCCTTTTGAAACCGCAAAGATTCCACAAGAAAAAAACATACAAGTGCTCCTTCTCAGGGATGGCTCCCAGGATCTGGAATGCTCTCCTTCCAAAAACTAGACTTATCTCATCCACTGCATCCTTCAAAAAAGAAGTCAAATCGATCCTCCTGGCTAAATTCACTTGAACATAAACGCTGCAAATTCTGTTTGCCTGTTTGTCTCTCCCTGGTATTACTCTGCCTGAATCGACCACAAAATCAAATTTTATTACCTTGCACTGTTCGCTAAGTTTGCACAAATTGCCTTATGAAGTTTTCTTTCCTATGGTCCTCTTTTGATATGTATGTAAAGCGCTCTGATATCTGTTAAGGATCATGTTCGCGCTATACAAAACTCTGAAAATAAATCAATAAATAAATAAATAAGCGGTTTACTGCATTTCTTTCCTTTACAATTCAACATCTCAACTTCTATACATTGGATTTTTGTAGTTTGGGTTGTGTTTCGTTTCTGATATAATCTATTTTTATAAAATTGTGTGGAGTCTTTTTGTGGTTTATTCATTTTGTTACTGTGTGTGTGTTGCAAAAATACTTTACACTTTGCATCTTTAGACAGGCCTGGCTGCTCTGTGCCAAGCTGCCAGATGGTGCACACAGGCTATCTCTTAGTGTGTGTATTTAGCTTTCCCTGACTAGAATGATAGTTCCGGCCTGGCCTGGGTGTATGTAAACCTTAGCCAACTAGGATTCCCATTTCTATCACTCTCTTTGATATACCTCTCAATGACTTGGCCTTGACAAATTTGCAAAACTGAAACCCCCCACACAGAACCTCCGCCTGTTCTGTGTGCCGGCCTCTAGGTAGTAATGGCCTCTGTTGTAGAAACCACAACTGCTTCAGAAATCGACTGTAAACTTCCCTCCTCGCTGAGCCCCGGTGACTGAGGAAGCTCAGGTGGTACTTACTGAGCTTCCACAAACCAGTCCACAGGCACGCCCTGGAGTGAGAGAGCAACAATTGATGTAGACCACTTTCTGCCAGCTCTGCGCACTGCAACTCTACACTCACTAACACACTACTCCCACTGCCACGCTGCTTTTACTGCACCGCTTCATATCGAAACCACGTATTGCAATGTGATGCACTGTGATAGATTCAGGGGCGGACTGGAAACCAAAACCATCACTGACAAAAATCTTACAAGGAGCCCAACTTTGCAAGAGAACACCACTAGATTGGACCTCTGAGCGCGATTGGATTATGGCCGCCCATGTTGCTCTACAAGCAGCCCCATAGCCTGCTGCCAGATTGGCAGCCTGGCCAGTCCCTGTGGAAGCAATCAGCATGATTGTGCACACAATGAAAAGCTATTTAAAATGTGTAAACATAATACAATATCTTCTACTCTAAGTACACTTTCTGTAAACTTCCAGTGCCCATGACATGCCTCTGGGCACAAACAGAGGCTGCAAAGTTCCAGTAATCTACTTTGGCCTATTTTGCCTATTCATAAACGTCAGATAAGTGCAAGCTGATAACAGCTGCGTGGTTCTGATCTATGGACAGTTATAAGGTGCGAAGGTGTTAATGACGTAATTTAGTGATCGTATTAAGATTTTGTGTTTCAGCTTTTTACTGCAGACATCTTTTAGGCTTTTTACTTTTTACATTATTTTATGGGGTTTGTTTTTACTTGTACATACTGTAGGGCATCATTCGATAGGTTGAACTGTCCCTCTTGTCAGATAATTAAGACACTAGTGTACCTTGCATATTAGGAAAACTGGATTCAAACTATTTTCCTTGCATTAGTTCATTAAGTGCAACTGAACCAAACCCTCATTAAACGTGTAATCTAAATACCATTATATATCCCGTTATTAACAAATTGCAGATGGACTCGCTCATTAAAGAAATACTGGGCCAGTAGACTGGAGAGTTAATGAATGGTTTCCATGGAAACGATCTCCGTGACTGACAGTCCAATAGCTTTATTTTGGATTGCACAAAATATAGGTTTGATGGATGTTATGAAGGTTACTTATAGCTTTGATGTTCACCCGTCGTTGATGACATTCCGTCATGAACAAATGCTGGGGAAAGCTTTATTCTTGTGCAAGCATCAAATATGCTCCGGTTACCATGGAAACTGTGCAGCGCATTCAGGCCAGCTGTGGTATGGCAGCGGAAACCTATAGACCTCTTTTCCACTGGAAGCGCTATAGAAACCATTAAGCCGCAGTCCTATGAGAGAAGCCGGTGCTTTCTTTGAGCATCGGTTCCCAGTGCTCCTTTTTTTCCAGCGATGCAATCAGTGCGCCTGTAAATACACCGGCCATTATAGTTGACCAGGGCTTATTCAAAAGTATGTCATTATCCAGATATCTGGGCATTTTCTATTGCGAAGCTGAAGTTGTTACCCAAATTGCGGGAGGAGTTTGTTGAGAAAATGGAGGGTAACTATCGGGAAAGATTTCTTCTACGGGACAGGATTAGTAACTGTTTCCTGAGATGCTTGCTTGCTAGGGATGTCACATGACATTATACGGTTGCCCTTGAAAAATGTGGCTCGGCTGTCTCGTTGTAATGTTTCAGATTGATAATATATAATGATTACTTTTTTGCTGCCTACTTGCATTTCCATCCTTGGCACATTCATGGTTTCAAATCAGTAGTGTGCTGTTTTACCAGGAAATAGAAAATCTGGGGCGTGTTTGGTACACAGGGGCCACTATTTATAGCGTTCCATTAGATGTCGCACACTGCCTTATGCACAGGTACAGCATGTGCTGTAGGCCTGGGTTCAACTGCCCCGTTACCGCAGTGGTATATACTGGCGTGGTATGCTGGTAACTACAATGCGGGCCTCTCAGTTGCATAGGAGTTTGCCACATGCAAATGATCTGCTCTCCCTGCCACCAGCAAGAATGTATGCGGCGTACATCTTGCTCCTCGGCATTGGATTGCTTTTATGCGGAAATCAAGCCTGGAGGAGGCCGGGGACTGGTTGGAGGGCCGGCGCTCCCCAGGAGGACAGACACAAAAAGGCGCCAAGGGTGGACGCCGACCACATGAACTGAGAACTCCTCGCACTGATTAACTGGACAGGCAACAAAAGGAAACATACTGCACAAACAGCGACCTGAACCTACATGACACTTCTGCCTACAATACAGCCTGAGGCCAAATCACATATGCCCTGAGTACTTTCCTGTAATGTGACCCCTCGGGGAACCGAGAGCCGGGTGAGCAGTGTATTGTAACACACGGGACGACAGCTTACTGTATCAGATGGAATGATATATAGATATGCCAATTTTTTTTCTTTCCTTGGCGGCTAAAGCTACGCCTGTGACTTGACCACATTGTTTGAGGGGCAACAGGCCCTCTGCATATTGCGGTGGTGGGCTGATCTGAGCCTGCTTTGCAGGGGGCCCTAGGAGTGGGGAGTTGGGCTATGTTTTTGTAAGTTTGCAATTGTTTATTTTACAATGTTTTTGGTGCTGATGACGTGCTACTATACCTTGTACAAAACAGTGGTTCACTTAGGCAATTAGGCAAATAAATAAGGGACAGTAAGGCCTAGCTGAATCATATGACCAGAATATTATTCGATCACTACCACAAACAAAGAGCAGGCACAAAATAATTATGTTATACTGCAATTGATGTATTCATTGCACACTTATTGAAATTATTTCAATATTCGGTACTGCAAAACACGATCCAGTGCTCACACTTCAGTGCAAGGTTGTGCAGTGACAAGTGAGTGGTAAAGAAACGTGCATCATCTAAAAACAAGACGAAAGGGGAAACAGCCTTAACCACGCAGCGTGAACTACGCGAGGCTGAAAAACGAAGGCGGTAGCACGCATGTCTGAACCACGAATATGCCTTAACCACGCATATGTGGTTAAGGCATATGCACGGTCCAGCAGCTGCTGCCAGGCGAAAGTGCACGAAGCAGGAGGAGGAAGGAAGGGCACGAGGTGGTGAGGTAAGTCAGGTTTTGAGGGGGTGGGGCAGTTTGAAGGGGTTGTGGAGTAGTTTTCAGGGCTGGTAGGGGGTCAGGGTAGTTTACAGGGACGACGGGGGATCGGGAGGGCTGGGGTGGTCGGGAGTTTTAGGGCTCAGGGCAGGAGACGGACGTGAGGGTAGGTTATTTTGAATGGGGGTAGTTTTGGGGGTGGGGGTCAGGAGTTTTAGCACTCAGGGCAGGGGACAGGATAGGAGCAGTTTTCAGGAAGAGGGAGCATTTGGGAGTTTTAGGGCTCAAGGCAGGGGACAGAGCTGGGGGTTAGAATATTTGAATCGGGGTTGGGGGAGTTGGGGTCTTTTGGGCTGGGGTCGGGAGTTTTAGGGCTCTGGGCAGAGGACAGGAAAGGGGCAATTTTAAGGCTGACTAATCAAGAAAAAGGCCCCCTGAAAATTTGATATGGAGCAGACAAGCAGGGAAAAATATAATACACAAAATCATAAAGATGTCTGCTCCTTCATGGTATATAGATGGCTCATAAAGAGTCCATCATTTAGATAGAAGCAAACACTGAACTCACTGCAACCAGAAGTAGAATACCACAAACAGAAAACATAAAGATAATATCAACCAGACTAATTTTTTATTTAAATAGTAGTAGTTTTTATTCTTTTTTTCTCATCTCTTTGTTTTTTGAGTGGTTCAACACTTCATTTAACAATAAATTTAAAATTCCAAAACAAAATACAATGACAGTCTATTCACAAATTAATTTAGGCCCCGCAAAAAAACACTACATCAAACATTCAACTCTTAAATACAACACGCCATACTCAGGCATACTAAACCACAATCACACACATATATTCATCAGAACTTGTCACTCCATCATAGATTAAGATGTAGCACTCTCTAGGTTTATGTTTTCTGTTTGTGGTATTCTACTTCTGGTTGCAGTGAGCTCAGTGTTTGCTTCTATCTAAATTATGGACGCTTTATGAGCCATCTATATACCATGAAGGAGCAGACATCTTTGTGATATTGTGTATTACAATTTTAAGGCTGAGGCAGTAGTTAAGCTGGGGCGGGGGTAGGTGGGGTTAAGTTTTAGGGGCTGAGAGCCGTTGGGTTTGCGTATGGGGGAGGTAGGGATTTTAGGTGAAGGGCATTTTTAGTGTTTAGGGCAGAGGGGCAGGTGTGTGATATTTACCACACATGCCCATTTACCAAACATACTATTCACAAAAGGGAGGTCCCAGGGGTAAATTAAAGACTCTCACTGTTGAATCCCCTGAACAGAATTGACACCAACAAAAATCAACAGAGAGTCTGCACACACTAACAAGGTACCCAAAAACAAACACAAGATACTAAGGAAAGGTTTCTCAGAAACGAGTTCCCATCAGTACACCATCGAGACCGCCCTTCATCATCTGGGATCTCTTTAGACACTTATGCCTATTGCTGTAAGAGGTGAAAAAACCTGCACTGGCCGTTAACAAGCCATGTACCAGGAAAAACCACAGCAATTATATAGGATGTGAAAGAAAACGTGTCTGGTGGAGTACTGAATAGCAGTGCAAAGAAAAAGTGTGTGTGAAAAGAATAAGAAAAGGGGTTCTAAAATTAGGTAGTGTTCAGGGACAACAAATTTAATAACCACCGTCACACTCCTAAATCAATAAAAACAGTGCAATAAAGTGGCGTAACAAATAACCACTTAGTAGATGTATAAGGTCGACATGTTTCTGCAGTCTAAAAGAGTCTCGAGATCTCCTGCTGCTTCCTCAGGACCAATTAGTGCTACTGCTAGATAAGATCAAAAGGATCAAAAATAAATAAACCATATCACCTGAATAGTGTAGGTTACTGTGTAAACATCTTCCAATCCTAAATATAAGAAGAAAAAGTGTAAGTATGTATCACTGAAAATTATCAAAGAATAGCTGAGTACAGTGTGAGGTATATAAATAGCATGCAATATTATGCATACAGAAACATATGAAGCCAGTCACGTGTAAATAATGGCCGGCACGGGGACCGTCTAAGTCAGTCACCACTCAACAAATTGTGAGTATACAACATTAGGTTCACTCACCCACTCGATGGGAAGGAAAAGCCCCACCTCACCTGGCGCGAGCTCAGGTAGATGGATGCACCGCACTACAAAGAAGATAACACAAATACAATCATTGATGTAAATAACACCTGCTGGTACTCCCAGGCAAACCAGTCCTAACATGCGCCACCTCTAGCGCCAAACAACACAAACCAAGCAGTCAACAATCTGGCTGCTTACATCTCTAATTACAAAGAGTATGTTCAAAGGAGCTGTAAGCTTCCACAACCACTCATTCAGGATTACAGCATATTAGGCGCGTTTGCAGCGTAGTTAGGCTCTCAACTGCTGTCCCTGGTGCTGCACATTCAATTGTTAACAATACTCCACATTGGTCTTAAGGCAGAAACGCTTAAATGTGAGAGCTATAGAGCTTACTGCTTCCACCGCCGCTCGTTTCTGTCCCCAGCTGTTTTAGTATGCAGACGGCGAGATTACGCTTGCTAATTCAATCCCTCCCGCTGCGCACCCAGTCAACTTCTTTCCGATTCTAAAATGAAGTTTATAAGCAAATGCAGGACAGCTCACCTATCCGTCGGTACACCGGTCGTCCCTCTAAGCTCTGTCTTGGGGAGGAACCGACTCGGTGTACCGGGAGGTGTAAATGTAAACAGCCTGCTTCCGCGTCAGGCAGAGGGCGTGTACGGACGTCCACCTGACGCGGTGACGTCACCCGCAGCGCGACCAGCGCGCTTTGCCCTTAGGGAAATGTAGTTTTACAGGCATTTAGCAGGCTTAATAGTAGGTTCGAATCCCGGCCGGGATCCAGATTTCAGCCTGGTTAAATGGGTCTTATTAAATTATGCCTTTATGGTCATGATAGCCCAGTTCTAAGCGCTATTGACTTCATGAACAGAAAAACGCGATCTGCAATCCTTAATTAAAGGAGCAGGGCAAGTAGTCCCCAAAAGAGCAACCCTTCAAGTTGCACCACCAGGCTAACCACTCAGAAGTAGCTGAGCACTACACCACAATAATTATAGAGAGTGTAAAAGTGAAAACAATGTATGAGTGAAAAAACTACGTTGCATTCCCACCATTATTACATGATATTAAATGCAAATTTGTACATCAGATAGGGATGCCACATGTAGTGTGTCAGAGAAGTATTTAAAGAAGTACTTGAACTCTTGTTTCAGATGACACATGCACTCAGGCTTTACCCCTTGTTATATGCAGGTACTAGGTCAAATCTTGAACAGTTGAGTTCATAAAGATGAGTTCATACAGAACTATGGTATGTGGGAGGATGCCTACTGTCTATAACGACATCCACGGAATTTCATCATTTAACCCACATACATCACTCTGAAGCCTGTAAACCCATTTCTGTTCACATTTGAAGAGGAATTTAGAGATGTCAGTTACAGAGGGAGGAATCCAAGGTTGGTCCAATACAGTCCACTAGATGTCTGAGGGCTGGTGACCCACTTGTAGGAAGTGGTTCGTCAATTTCGTTGCTTGTTTACCACAACGAATTGAACTCTTATGCTCAGAAATTCTGGTTTTGATTTTTCTGGTGGTCATCCCCACATAGTTCAGCTTGCAGGGGCATGTTATTAGGTAGATTAGGTTCACACTATTGCAATTAGTGAACCTCCTCAATTGCCAAGGTCTGTTAGTGCCAATGTCAATGGTGAGTGTTTTCTTGGTTTGTGGACAAGCCGCACAGCTACCACAAGGATGGTGTCCATTAACTGCGGGTAAGTCCCATAGGGTGCCGACCGCTCGGGGAATTGCAGTTTTCGGTCTAGTATGAACCAGCTGGTCTCTCAAATTACGGCCTCTCTTGAAGGCAAACAAGGGGGGAGGTATTGTATCCGTACCCGTGTTTAAGATCTTCCAATGCTTGGAAACAATGTTTTTAATTTTGTTGGACAGAGTGCTGTATGTGTTCACACAGGTGATCCTTTCTTGTTGTACTTTCTGGGGTAGTATTTCTAACAGGCTTTCCCTGTTGTTGTTAGCTGCCCGTTTCCTCGCACGACTGATGAGGTGTTTTGGATATTTCTTTTCCCGTAGATTAACTTCAAGGGTTTGGGAGTGTTCACAAAAAGCTAACTTGGTTGAACAATTCCTCTGGATACGGAGAAATTGCCCAAAGGGTAAATTATCCCTCATTGATTTTGGGTGGAAACTCTCATAGTTGAGCAAGGAATTCCTTGCCATTGGTTTCCGATATAGTTCGGACTGCAGGCCTCCTCCTGATGCAGAAATTAGCAAATCCAGAAATGGCAGTTGATGTTTGTGAAACTCAATCGTGAATTTAAGGAATTGATTCCTTTCATTCAGCCAAGTATGAAAGAGACGAAGATCGTCTACCGTTCCCCGCCATACGACAAAAATGTCGTCAATGTACCTTTTCCATACTCGCAGACACTGTAGATGGGGATTAGTGTCTGCGAGTACGTGTGTTTGTTCGAAAGTATGGACATACAGGTTAGCGAGACTGGGAGCAAAAACACTTCCCATGCTCGTCCCGCTAACCTGCAGATAGATGGATTCTTCATACTCGAAAAAATTCTCAGTCATGGCAAGAGTTGCCAACGTCATGATAAAACTGACTGGAGTGATAGAATTAAGTTCTCTGTTGGTCAGAAGACCTTCAATAGCTTCCAGTGTCTCTGCTTGGGGGATAGATGTATACAAACTCTACATCAAAGGATACTAGGAGGTCAAGATCTGCATTGAACTCAATGTCTGGCAAGATCCTAAGGACATCATTAGTTTCCTTAAGGAAAGTAGGCATTTCTCGCACAATGGGCTGCAAGAAGACATCTACGAATGTAGACAAAGGTTCCAACAGCGAACCAATTCCCGATATAATGGGTCTTCCGGGTGGGGGGCGTTGTATTTTGTGTACTTTTGGCAATGTGTAAAAGTACGGCATCTTAGGATTGATAGTGCGTAGGTATTCCGATTCCTTCTGTGTTACCCACCCTTCAGCAAGACCTTCCTCGACTATGTGGCCGATGACCACAGTTAGTCTCTCAGTGGGGTCACAATCCAGTTTGCGATACGCCCTAGTATTGTTCAATTGGCGCATACATTCCTCACGGTATGTGTCTGTATCCATGAGGACGATTGCCCCACCCTTGTCCGCTGGTTTAATAACCACGGACGTCAAATTGGCCAGTGTCATAACGGCATCCTGTTCCACTTTGGAAAGGTTCCTAAAACAGTTTAGGGGTTGGAGGTACAACTGTCTGAGATCATGGTCCATGGCCTCTTCAAATGTCTGTACCTTGGAAGGCAACCCGACTAGACTCGGGTTGAAAGTAGAAGGTCTCTTAAGGCCAGTGTTCTTGGTATCTGCTCCCTGTGGCATAGAGGTTTTGTTCGCAAACAAATAGTGGAGCCTGATTTTCCTAAAGAATTTCCCCATCTCCGTTTGTATGAGAAAAGGATCACCCTTGTTCGTTTGTACATATCCCAGTCCTTTGTTAAGGACTTGTTCTTCAATGTGAGTTAGGGAATGTTTACTCAAATTAATCACGAGGCTGATGTTCCCGCCTGTTCCCGCGGGACCTTCTTGCCGTCCCTCAGTTCCATTGTTGCTGGGGCAAGGTTCCAACGCACTTGGCCTTGTGATTGGCTTCTCCGCCGGCCTCTCGGGCGTCCAAAGCCCTGTCCTAAAAAAGGCTGCTGATTAAAGTCTGGGAATGCTTGTTGTGGTCCGTAAGGGCCTGGCGGGGGAAATGAGGGTGGGCCCCATGGTGATGGTTGCCACCATGTGGGACAGGGCGGTTGGCTATAGTAGGAATTGTAACCCCTTCTGTTTCTCCTATTGTTGGCACGTCCTCTCGCTCCCCCTTTGACTGGGTGCGCAGCGGGAGGGATTGAATTAGCAAGCGTAATCTCGCCGTCTGCATACTAAAACAGCTGGGGACAGAAACGAGCGGCGGTGGAAGCAGTAAGCTCTATAGCTCTCACATTTAAGCGTTTCTGCCTTAAGACCAATGTGGAGTATTGTTAACGATTGAATGTGCAGCACCAGGGACAGCAGTTGAGAGCCTAACTACGCTGCAAACGTGCCTAATATGCTGTAATCCTGAATGAGTGGTTGTGGAAGCTTACAGCTCCTTTGAACATACTCTTTGTAATTAGAGATGTAAGCAGCCAGATTGTTGACTGCTTGGTTTGTGTTGTTTGGCGCTAGAGGTGGCGCATGTTAGGACTGGTTTGCCTGGGAGTACCAGCAGGTGTTATTTACATCAATGATTGTATTTGTGTTATCTTCTTTGTAGTGCGGTGCATCCATCTACCTTAGCTCGCGCCAGGTGAGGTGGGGCTTTTCCTTCCCATCGAGTGGGTGAGTGAACCTAATGTTGTATACTCACAATTTGTTGAGTGGTGACTGACTTAGACGGTCCCCGTGCCGGCCATTATTTACACGTGACTGGCTTCATATGTTTCTGTATGCATAATATTGCATGCTATTTATATACCTCACACTGTACTCAGCTATTCTTTGATAATTTTCAGTGATACATACTTACACTTTTTCTTCTTATATTTAGGATGGGAAGATGTTTACACAGTAACCTACACTATTCAGGTGATATGGTTTATTTATTTTTGATCCTTTTGATCTTATCTAGCAGTAGCACTAATTGGTCCTGAGGAAGCAGCAGGAGATCTCGAGACTCTTTTAGACTGCAGAAACATGTCAACCGTATACATCTACTAAGTGGTTATTTGTTACGCCACTTTATTGCACTGTTTTTATTGATTTAGGAGTGTGACGGTGGTTATTAAATGTGTTGTCCCTGAACACTACCTAATTTTAGAACCCCTTTTCTTATTCTTTTCACACACACTTTTTCTTTGCACTGCTATTCAGTACTCCACAGACACGTTTTCTTTCACATCCTATATAATTGCTGTGGTTTTTCCTGGTACATGGCTTGTTAACGGCCAGTGCAGGTTTTTTCACCTCTTACAGCAATAGGCATAAGTGTCTAAAGAGATCCCAGATGATGAAGGGCGGTCTCGATGGTGTACTGATGGGAACTCGTTTCTGAGAAACCTTTCCTTAGTATCTTGTGTTTGTTTTTGGGTACCTTGTTAGTGTGTGCAGACTCTCTGTTGATTTTTGTTGGTGTCAATTCTGTTCAGGGGATTCAACAGTGAGAGTCTTTAATTTACCCCTGGGACCTCCCTTTTGTGAATAGTAGTTTTGTGCAGCCTTCGCTGCAGGTCCTATATTTCTGTACCGCAACTATTTTACCATTCCAACACCTGACACAGTTTATATCCCGGTTCTTATCGGTTGAGTGTGTGCCATCTGCGGGCCCCGTTCACCGAGCCAATGGCCACCAATCCTGGTTTAGCCTTTGATGATGCAGAAATTGATTCCATACTAGCAGAGAATCCGAGTATTTTGGACAATATACCATCGGTCCAATTGACGAGTGATGATGGCTGGGCAAAGATCCTTGTACTCAAGAAAAGCCAGGCAAGGGTCTGCGTCCATGGCATTATCATGGCAGAATACCTTAGGGGCAACTGTGCTCCGAGTGGGTTAATAGTCAATAATGCCCCTCGCTTGTTCCTTGATAATAAAGACTTCTGTAGGGACTGGTATCTCATCGCTTGGAAGTGCACAAGGGATTGGCTAGTTTTGATCATCAAAACTGCCAAAAAGAAAGCTGACGAAATAATGGTCGAAATTCAGACCCTGGAAGGTCAGATCAGGACTACTTTGTCTGGCAAGATGTTTAATAAAGGACAAGATGAAGGGAACAAAACAAGCAAGGAACTGAGGGATTCCATTCTGGTGCAGAAACTTGAAAAATTCAAGAAAGACTTGGCCAAGTTTTCCGCAGAGACCGTATATCCTTACACTGGTGACAACTATGTCCCTGCAGCTTTCAATAACAACGGACGTACAGGGGGTTCCACCTATGGTACGTCAAACTCGGATGAGACATCTACCGATTCTGACTCTTCCAACCAGGGCAGCTACAAAGGGGGAGCGAGAGGACGTGCCAACAATAGGAGAAACAGAAGGGGTTACAATTCCTACTATAGCCAACCGCCCTGTCCCACATGGTGGCAACCATCACCATGGGGCCCACCCTCATTTCCCCCGCCAGGCCCTTACGGACCACAACAAGCATTCCCAGACTTTAATCAGCAGCCTTTTCTAGGACAGGGCTTTGGACGCCCGAGAGGCCGGCGGAGAAGCCAATCACAAGGCCAAGTGCGTTGGAACCTTGCCCCAGCAACAATGGAACTGAGGGACGGCAAGAAGGTCCCGCGGGAACAGGCGGGAACATCAGCCTCGTGATTAATTTGAGTAAACATTCCCTAACTCACATTGAAGAACAAGTCCTTAACAAAGGACTGGGATATGTACAAACGAACAAGGGTGATCCTTTTCTCATACAAACGGAGATGGGGAAATTCTTTAGGAAAATCAGGCTCCACTATTTGTTTGCGAACAAAACCTCTATGCCACAGGGAGCAGATACCAAGAACACTGGCCTTAAGAGACCTTCTACTTTCAACCCGAGTCTAGTCGGGTTGCCTTCCAAGGTACAGACATTTGAAGAGGCCGTGGACCATGATCTCAGACAGTTGTACCTCCAACCCCTAAACTGTTTTATGAACCTTTCCAAAGTGGAACAGGATGCCGTTATGACACTGGCCAATTTGACGTCCGTGGTTATTAAACCAGCGGACAAGGGTGGGGCAATCCTCCTCATGGATACAGACACATACCGTGAGGAATGTATGTGCCAATTGAACAATACTAGGGCGTATCGCAAACTGGATTGTGACCCCACTGAGAGACTAACTGTGGTCATCGGCCACATAGTCGAGGAAGGTCTTGCTGAAGGGTGGGTAACACAGAAGGAATCGGAATACCTTCGCACTATCAATCCTAAGATGCCGTACTTTTACACATTGCCAAAAGTACACAAAATACAACGCCCCCCACCCGGAAGACCCATTATATCGGGAATTGGTTCGCTGTTGGAACCTTTGTCTACATTCGTAGATGTCTTCTTGCAGCCCATTGTGCGAGAAATGCCTACTTTCCTTAAGGACACTAATGATGTCCTTAGGATCTTGCCAGACATTGAGTTCAATGCAGATCTTGACCTCCTAGTATCCTTTGATGTAGAGAGTTTGTATACATCTATCCCCCAAGCAGAGACACTGGAAGCTATTGAAGGTCTTCTGACCAACAGAGAACTTAATTCTATCACTCCAGTCAGTTTTATCATGACGTTGGCAACTCTTGCCATGACTGAGAATTTTTTCGAGTATGAAGAATCCATCTATCTGCAGGTTAGCGGGACGAGCATGGGAAGTGTTTTTGCTCCCAGTCTCGCTAACCTGTATGTCCATACTTTCGAACAAACACACGTACTCGCAGACACTAATCCCCATCTACAGTGTCTGCGAGTATGGAAAAGGTACATTGACGACATTTTTGTCGTATGGCGGGGAACGGTAGACGATCTTCGTCTCTTTCATACTTGGCTGAATGAAAGGAATCAATTCCTTAAATTCACGATTGAGTTTCACAAACATCAACTGCCATTTCTGGATTTGCTAATTTCTGCATCAGGAGGAGGCCTGCAGTCCGAACTATATCGGAAACCAATGGCAAGGAATTCCTTGCTCAACTATGAGAGTTTCCACCCAAAATCACTGAGGGATAATTTACCCTTTGGGCAATTTCTCCGTATCCAGAGGAATTGTTCAACCAAGTTAGCTTTTTGTGAACACTCCCAAACCCTTGAAGTTAATCTACGGGAAAAGAAATATCCAAAACACCTCATCAGTCGTGCGAGGAAACGGGCAGCTAACAACAACAGGGAAAGCCTGTTAGAAATACTACCCCAGAAAGTACAACAAGAAAGGATCACCTGTGTGAACACATACAGCACTCTGTCCAACAAAATTAAAAACATTGTTTCCAAGCATTGGAAGATCTTAAACACGGGTACGGATACAATACCTCCCCCCTTGTTTGCCTTCAAGAGAGGCCGTAATTTGAGAGACCAGCTGGTTCATACTAGACCGAAAACTGCAATTCCCCGAGCGGTCGGCACCCTATGGGACTTACCCGCAGTTAATGGACACCATCCTTGTGGTAGCTGTGCGGCTTGTCCACAAACCAAGAAAACACTCACCATTGACATTGGCACTAACAGACCTTGGCAATTGAGGAGGTTCACTAATTGCAATAGTGTGAACCTAATCTACCTAATAACATGCCCCTGCAAGCTGAACTATGTGGGGATGACCACCAGAAAAATCAAAACCAGAATTTCTGAGCATAAGAGTTCAATTTGTTGTGGTAAACAAGCAACGAAATTGACGAACCACTTCCTACAAGTGGGTCACCAGCCCTCAGACATCTCGTGGACTGTATTGGACCAACCTTGGATTCCTCCCTCTGTAACTGATATCTCTAAATTCCTCTTCAAATGTGAACAGAAATGGGTTTACAGGCTTCGGAGTGATGTATGTGGGTTAAATGATGAAATTCCGTGGATGTCGTTATAGACAGTAGGCATCCTCCCACATACCATAGTTCTGTATGAACTCATCTTTATGAACTCAACTGTTCAAGATTTGACCTAGTACCTGCATATAACAAGCGGTAAAGCCTGAGTGCATGTGTCATCTGAAACAAGAGTTCAAGTACTTCTTTAAATACTTCTCTGACACACTACATGTGGCATCCCTATCTGATGTACAAATTTGCATTTAATATCATGTAATAATGGTGGGAATGCAACGTAGTTTTTTCACTCATACATTGTTTTCACTTTTACACTCTCTATAATTATTGTGGTGTAGTGCTCAGCTACTTCTGAGTGGTTAGCCTGGTGGTGCAACTTGAAGGGTTGCTCTTTTTGGGGACTACTTGCCCTGCTCCTTTAATTAAGGATTGCAGATCGCGTTTTTCTGTTCATGAAGTCAATAGCGCTTAGAACTGGGCTATCATGACCATAAAGGCATAATTTAATAAGACCCATTTAACCAGGCTGAAATCTGGATCCCGGCCGGGATTCGAACCTACTATTAAGCCTGCTAAATGCCTGTAAAACTACATTTCCCTAAGGGCAAAGCGCGCTGGTCGCGCTGCGGGTGACGTCACCGCGTCAGGTGGACGTCCGTACACGCCCTCTGCCTGACGCGGAAGCAGGCTGTTTACATTTACACCTCCCGGTACACCGAGTCGGTTCCTCCCCAAGACAGAGCTTAGAGGGACGACCGGTGTACCGACGGATAGGTGAGCTGTCCTGCATTTGCTTATAAACTTCATTTTAGAATCGGAAAGAAGTTGACTGGGTGCGCAGCGGGAGGGATTGAATTAGCAAGCGTAATCTCGCCGTCTGCATACTAAAACAGCTGGGGACAGAAACGAGCGGCGGTGGAAGCAGTAAGCTCTATAGCTCTCACATTTAAGCGTTTCTGCCTTAAGACCAATGTGGAGTATTGTTAACGATTGAATGTGCAGCACCAGGGACAGCAGTTGAGAGCCTAACTACGCTGCAAACGCGCCTAATATGCTGTAATCCTGAATGAGTGGTTGTGGAAGCTTACAGCTCCTTTGAACATACTCTTTGTAATTAGAGATGTAAGCAGCCAGATTGTTGACTGCTTGGTTTGTGTTGTTTGGCGCTAGAGGTGGCGCATGTTAGGACTGGTTTGCCTGGGAGTACCAGCAGGTGTTATTTACATCAATGATTGTATTTGTGTTATCTTCTTTGTAGTGCGGTGCATCCATCTACCTGAGCTCGCGCCAGGTGAGGTGGGGCTTTTCCTTCCCATCGAGTGGGTGAGTGAACCTAATGTTGTATACTCACAATTTGTTGAGTGGTGACTGACTTAGACGGTCCCCGTGCCGGCCATTATTTACACGTGACTGGCTTCATATGTTTCTGTATGCATAATATTGCATGCTATTTATATACCTCACACTGTACTCAGCTATTCTTTGATAATTTTCAGTGATACATACTTACACTTTTTCTTCTTATATTTAGGATGGGAAGATGTTTACACAGTAACCTACACTATTCAGGTGATATGGTTTATTTATTTTTGATCCTTTTGATCTTATCTAGCAGTAGCACTAATTGGTCCTGAGGAAGCAGCAGGAGATCTCGAGACTCTTTTAGACTGCAGAAACATGTCGACCTTATACATCTACTAAGTGGTTATTTGTTACGCCACTTTATTGCACTGTTTTTATTGATTTAGGAGTGTGACGGTGGTTATTAAATTTGTTGTCCCTGAACACTACCTAATTTTAGAACCCCTTTTCTTATTCTTTTCACACACACTTTTTCTTTGCACTGCTATTCAGTACTCCACCAGACACGTTTTCTTTCACATCCTATATAATTGCTGTGGTTTTTGCTGGTACATGGCTTGTTAACGGCCAGTGCAGGTTTTTTCACCTCTTACAGCAATAGGCATAAGTGTCTAAAGAGATCCCAGATGATGAAGGGCGGTCTCGATGGTGTACTGATGGGAACTCGTTTCTGAGAAACCTTTCCTTAGTATCTTGTGTTTGTTTTTGGGTACCTTGTTAGTGTGTGCAGACTCTCTGTTGATTTTTGTTGGTGTCATTTACCAAACATGCCTTTACCATGAAACTGCGTGGTAAAGGCATGCGCGATAAAGGCAGGTGTGGTAAAGACGCGGTCTGGGTTTACACCGCGTGGTTAATGTCTGCATTTTTCCATCACACAACCAGACGAAAGACTCCTTTATATAGTTTGATATAGTGAAATAGGAGTCGAAATATGTCTACAGTTAATGTTGTTTCGACTGAGAGGGTTGGAGTGTTGTGTTCTGGGATGCCAATTCACTTGTTTCTCTGGTAAGGTTTGGAGGGCTAGTGAGGCACTATAGTTAGTCCTACTCGGACTAATTGATATTGAGGTTGTCTTGTCGTGTAGTTCCTACCCATTTGTAGGATCTGTGCATTGTTTCGACAATATAAACTAGGAACTTGGTGCCAAGACTGGTTCCGGACACCGCCGCAGAATATGTTGGCATATAGACCAGCTAACTCTCAATGCCACCATAAGCCACACTAACCTGTCAAGGAGCGAATGGTTTCTGGCAACCACTGAACATGAAAACTCTGTCCCCTCAGGGATCCTTGAAACAGTACAGTACCTATTGCTCAGTCTACCGTGCTTACTTATTCTCAGAGAAATATACAGAGAATACACAGTGGGACGTTTTCAATAATATTTATTGAACCAACGTTATTCTTACATAAAATAAGTCTGCTGCAATGATTAGTAGACAGAAGCAAATAAACATGATTACAACCACATGAAGAGTAAATAGTAGATATAGTTCCACCATGGTGCTGAAACAATATATATTTGAAGGCATATATAACAAGGCAGTAATCTAGCACATTGCAAAACAACAAGAGAGAGTGAGGGTGTTTTACAGCAATGTAAGGTGGGAACTCCTGGTCCCCGTGAGAATTTAACACAACAATGGAGGAGTACCCCCTGAAGGCGTGCCAGAGAGAGTCTCTGTGCCTAAAGCTTAAGGCTTAATCAAGCACTTGTGCCCAAACTTTACGCAGGACAATGCATGTCCTTTTAGAAGACCCCTCACTCGCCAACCTAGTTGGTGACAGGCTTCATCATCGGGGTCCCACCCCGAAGGCCGAGTGCCAACAGGGTGTGCTTCGACACCTGATTACAGTGGACCGGGTACTTTTTCTTTTTATATGTGCAGTGATATTAAAAGTGATACGTGGTTTAAAAAGGGGCAAATTCTACTCACTACAAGACTTTATTCCTGAGTGACTGGACACCCTAATAAAAGAACTGTGACACCTATGTCTAATTAGGTAGACTCCGGTGTTCAAGACGTGTAGTGTTATAAAATAGCGACGTGTGCTATGTGATTTAAAATACAGGTCTACATGTTTCAACCATCTTGCGATTGTGGGTTTTCGTCAGGACCAATGAAAAATGACCTGGGTGGTACGCACACGCTAAGGCGCGCCCTGCCCTAGATCAATAAAAGAATGGAAACACAAACTTATGTTCCTTTGCAAAATGTTGTCTTCTCCCCAGTCTGGAAGAAAAACTCATAGAGCGGTATAAATCCGCTTCATGGGCGTCCGGGTTCCAAGGGCGATGCTCACGTTACTTGCGGATTCTGCTCCTCAAACTGGTAACCCACTAGGTTCCATAGACGGTACGCCCCGTGGAAAATGTAATCTAGCATACTCTTACTATGCAAACCGTACTCTAAGTGTACCTAGAGTGTGTGTAGGTCTAAAGCCAAGAATCCCCGTAAGGGACGAACCAACCCCATTACCTAATGGAATAGAATGAAGGACCCCGTCTTCGTCACGAACTGGGCACTCCTCACGAGATATCAGACCGCTGTCCGGTTATTTCTCAGCATGCAAGCACCCTCGGCGTCAGCAGAAGTGCCTCCTCTACTAACCTATAGGGAATCTCATCTATTATAATAAAAAGCAGTCTTGCAATGTGCGTATAGGTTAGTGATGTTATGGATACGTAGATAGCCCATCGCCCTGTGGATGAAGATAGTGATGACATTTGTACATAGTGCGAAACGAGACCTTGCACATGATGTTCAGGGTGCTGTTATAATGTTGCGCAAAGCTAGATGTGAAAACAAGTTTAGTTTCAGAGAAACTAATCCAACATTGTTGTGCATGCAAATATGTGCAAAAGCTGTAAATGTTATTTGTGAGGACAATGTAAGAAATAAGATGCTTTGCTACATGGGCCTAACTTGGGAATATAACAGTATGGTGACTCAGTCACTACATACTGATGTTTTATGGGTCCAAGCATAGTCGTGTTCCAGAGCGGACTCCCTGCAACATGGCGCCACCACTGTTTGGTCAGGTACTTACTTTCGGGACCCATGAGTAGTGCTTGTGCTTGTCTCCAGGAGATGTCCGTGGTGTTAGGGATTTACCCTCCACAGTTATTAGGGAGTATCTAGTTCTGATTTATTTTTTAAACTGGAGTATTAAAAGGTTTTATAGCCCTAATTGTGCTACGCTTTGAATCCCCCCTTACTTAGTTATAGCTCAGCCCTTTCTTACTGTTAAGTGCCATCCGGCAGTTGCTCAGCACTTGTTATAAGATGGAGTCCCTAATGCGGATGCTCCTGTCATTTTTGTTGTAGAGGCGGACGGAGCGTACCTCTTTGAAGGTTTCTATTCCTGGGTCACATTTCCGGCTGTGAACTCTAATCATAATACTTTTCATGAATACACAATATCACAGGCACCTAATGCACATGGTCCATATGCGCTTCATGAAATTCCTCTTACCTCTTGTTAAATGACACTCTCCCCTATGTCTTTGGGGCTGTTGGAATGAGTCCCCTAAATATTGAAGGGGCTACATGGCGGGCATTAGCGGGCTACACTCCAGGTCCTAATAGGGCGAATATTAATTTGGCAGAGCCCGTGCTTTGTATAGTATCCTAGTTTACTATATCAATGTCTAAAGCAATATATTTCCTGTACTGTTCTCTCTGGTCCAGCTTGAATTGGCATTCAAGGACAGGCCCAACAACCTGTAGGGCCTGTCATTAGTATTGTAATTGTTCATTCAGTTATGGGCAAAAGTTCCATGATTTGTGAAGAAATACCATTTTGGATCGCCCAAAGAATAGACCAACTTGAAGCTGTGTTGTCTCTCACGGGACCACAAGACAAGCACAGAATTTTGACTATGAGCTTACCCACTGGACTGGTCCCCAGTATAATAGACTGCAACACCTGGGGGACTATTTTTGCCACTGTTTACACTCTTTGTCATGGCACTCCCTGAATGTCCTCAAACAAATACAGAATGAAAATGGGGCAGGTCCTGCCCTCGATTTGGGGATGAAACTTGTGGGAAATTTCCCGTTATCTCCGAATTTTTTTTTCCCAGTGTTAAAGGAGAAACTTCTTGGCTATACGCCAGCAGCTTGCCACGGTGGCAGTTGCCGAACATGAGTTGTCTGTCATTATTGCTAATGTATACACGTTTTTTGAGACATAGTAGCTTGGGGTCCAGACTTTCTGTACCACCACTTGGCAAGCCTAGTTCTGACAAGGATGCCAGACCTGCCCGTGAATTTCCGTAGAAACCATGGGCTAAATCTAAACAACAACAAAAGCCTAGACAACACAGCGGTTCTCCAACCCCGGAGTCTACTAAGGGATATTATAATCTTCATGATTGTGCTAAAATTAGGACCCCTGACAGGTATCAGTCATCTGATACACCTTCAACTCTTTCCTTTCAGGAATTGTCGGATCAACAGTTTGACAGAGGAGGGCAATCTGATCGCAGACAAGGAGAGTACGTGCAACCGAAACGGGAGACACAATATTTTTCTGACTTGAAGATAAAAAAGGAGGATACACAACCTGTAAATAAACACCTTTTTCTGAAAAAAAAGTTGCTGCATTAACTGCAAAATGTGTCACAGACTAGGAGAACCCTTCTCCAGAATCAGAGTTGGGCGGTGACTCTCCTCGACTGCACGGCAGAAGTCACCATAGTACACCAGACTCTCCACCAATTTCTGGTAACAAAAGCCTTTATTATGGTTGAAACAGTGGACACCCCTCCAGACAAACTATATTATTTGGATATTAATATTGAAGGTGACGTTAAACGCACAATTAAAGCAATATTCTGGGAACATTTAACTACGTCTTATGACATTCTCTTGGTGGAGGTCCACACCTTTTGTTCTTGCATGGTCCCAAGGTGAGGATGTCATTCTCCCTTCATTCTCTCACCATGTCACTAACAAGGTTCAGAAAGCTTATGCCTCTGAAAGCGCCCTAGCATTGGCCCCTGTACTTTATCGTAACCATACTTGTTGGTATAAGGATTCCCCTTACCATGTTATTTCTATATAGTCCACACCACGGGTACAACCACAGTATCCTATTAAACAAGATACAAAAGCTCCCATTAAAGAAATTCTTTCCCAACTGGAGTACCAGAGTGTTATTGAACCATGTGTCTCTTAAATTAATAATCCTCTTTTTCCGGTTCTGAAACCTCATAATTTCTATTGCATTGTCTTAGACTACAGATATTTGAATAGTCTACAAGCACATTTGCAGTGCAAAATACCCATTGTACGGCCCTGATTAATATCGTCCGTAAAGAATATAAAACTACCTTGGACATTTCAACTTACTTTTTTAGTCCCTATTTGGCTCCAGAGAGCAGTGACTGGTCCTTGTTTAGCCCACTCTGTTTTCAGAGTCGTTACGCCTAACTTCTTATGGGCTATAAGAACAGCCCAGGCGTCTTTGGGCACGAATAGTGTTGCTTCTTCATGAGATCAACCCTGAAGCTCTTTCCTACATTGATGATATCTACCTGACCGATGATGAATTAAACCCCTATTTGGCGAGAGTTGATTGCATAACTTTGCGATTTGCTGAACTTGCTTACAAAGGTAACTTTAAAAAATCTGACATAGCTTTTCCTAGTGTCCTTTTCTTGGGATATAAACTTACAAATGAAGGAAAAAGTCTAGTCCCTTATTTTCTGGAGAAGTGTGCATACTTGCAGCTGCCAAGTAAACTTTAAAATTTTGCAGTTTCTGCTAGGACTTTTAAATGTTGTCAGGACATACATAACTGATTATGTTCAACGTATTAAACCGCTTTATGCCTTAATAGGCCCAGATGTTTTCACTTCGTGCTGGATGTTGGAACACATTGTTACACTCAAGATCCTTACAATCTGATTTGCTTGAAACATGTAGCCTGCATACATTTTGTTATTACTGTGAGAAGTTGGCCTCGCATATGCTGTCCATTATTCTGTTAGGCACCTTGCACCTGTCCAAACGACCCTTATTGAAAGCTATCCTAGTGGTAGCTATCAAGAGCAGCCTTCAGGCTAAGTCTTGAAGGAGTGTAAAGCTGCTTGGTTTACCAGATTATAACATCTTGAATGTCTAAATGAAAAGAGAACCACACAAGGTATATATATAAAATATATGTATGTATTTGTAAACACTCTCTAGTAATCTCTTTATGAGATTACAGAGCAAAGTACACACTTTAAACAATATAGAACTTCAGTAAATAACACAATATACACTGGGCCCCAGGGGGACCAAACCATATATTAAGAACCACGACTTGACTAGTCACAAGGCCTAGAGCCTGTAGAATCGCTGGGACCACAAGGAACCACCCAAGGTGGGACACGTGCAGTGTGTGAACACAAGCGCGAATCGACGTTATCTTCTATGGGGAAAGTTGCGGTTGGAAATTTAAAGATTAAGAACACTTAGGAGAGGACTTTGAGCAACCCTTTCTGAATTAAGGGGTTCTAGGGCCAACACCCACAAGAGCACTGGAGTACTCGCGTTACCGCACCCAGGGAAGCCGGGTGCATAGGTGTCTTTTGGTGTTGGGAATTGTTGTTGATTTCAATGGCGATCTGCTGCAAAGTGCTGCTGCCGTCAAGAAGAAAAGTGTCTGGTGTAATCCAAGCCTTGATCGAAGATGTGAGGAACATGAAAGCATAGGGGAAAGAGTCTGGGTCACTATCCAGTGACCAGGGGCACGATAGACGAATGCCCAACGATGTCGGATGATTCAGGTGTGAAGAGGTGAAGCTTGACTCTTCAGCCTCGATGACCAGGAGCTGGATTTAAGCTGTCCCACAAAGAATATCGTGTGCTGCGGTGTCTCTGCCCAGATTGAACCCAACAAGCCTTGGCAACAGCAACCCACGCAGGAAGAGAAAAGATGCTTTGATGCGGACCAGCAAGGTCCGGGGGACTCACCAAGTGGTGGATAGTCAGGGCACGTGTGAAGCAACCAGGGAAGCCCAAGGAAAGTCAAAGTTGCCTTCTCAGGGACCCACCAGACGATGGACCAGGGATCGCGAAGGTACCTCGAGCGAAAATACAAAGGGCCGGCTCACGGAACACTCGTGGAGTGTAGGCCAGCAATCTTCGGTGGAAAAGGTGCTCGGGGTCTGGGCTACAAATAACCCAATGCACAGTCTCAAGGAACGTCGAGAAGCTGATGCACTTTCAAATGTGCACGGTGTCTAGGGTTTCCGGTAACACCGGTACCCATGAGGGCTGCAGGTCTCAGCTTTGCTGGGGACTCAGGTCGACCTTGGGGAAGGCTGTAAATCCACCTCCTGTGTTGCAAATACTTCGGAGTCCGGCAGGAGCTTCGGAGATGCAAACCAGTCAGATGCGTCTTTGGTCCCTGCCAAACAGGGGAGTAACTCCTCTACTCCAAGGAAGATTCTTCAGTCATCTAGCGTCGTGCAGATCGTCAAAGTTCCAGGATTCAGTATCAGAGTTTCGTCCAGGTGAAATCTAAAGTCCTGTAGTAAGGGGTTCCTATCTTATACCCAAGGAAGGGGTTGGACAAACTCTGGGGACCCACCTATGGGAGGGTCTGGAAAGAGGGGTGGGTACACCCATTTCCTTTGTCCAGTTTTGCACCAAAGCAGGGGCTGGTAGCCCCTGCAACCGGTTTGAACTGGGCTATGCACAGGGACAACAAACGTGCCCCCAGTGCTGACTTGAAAGCACTCTTGGAGTGCACCCACCCAGCCCCAATACACTAAAGCCTGTCTGGAAGGTGGTGACACCTCCCTGTGACAGGAAACCTATTGTCTAGGCCTCCCCTGCCGGAGTTTTGTCCACCTGCAGGAGGCCAGACTTGTGTCTGTGGCATCCATTTTGTGATGCCAGGGTTCTTTTAAACTGGTACCGGGTGTAATGGTATGTACCTGTCTCTCCCTCTAGAAGGGTGGAATCATACCCCCCCCCCCAGAACTGGCAGGTAGGGTATGATTCCAAAGTGTTTGACACCAAACACAACATGCTTCCTTGCAGACATTCCAAAGTTAGCATTTACCGCAAGGTTATAATGCACTTAAGAGTATATAGTCTGGCTGCATCACAGAACAGCCACAGAGAATAGATTACGAAGGCTGCAGAGGGGCCATGCTCATGCATGGGCACCCTCTCACACAAAACCCAGCACCCTGCCTTCAGAATTGATAATGCCTGCCATAGGGGTGACTGATAGGTTTATTTGTGTAGTGATTTAAGGTAGATATAGGGAACCTATATCTAAGTAAGGGGTGCATACACCATCTTACACAGACTGCAGTAGCAGACCTGTGGTGTCATTTTGGAAGGCTTCCCTGTGGTGGCATAATACACGCTTCAGCCCCTGCTAGGCCTCTGGGGTACCTGTGCCATTGGTACCTAAGGCACCATATACTAGGGACTCATAAGGGTACCCAGTAACCAAATTGGAGTGTACTTAAGTACATGGAATCATTTTAAAGAGGAAGCAGCTAGGCTGGGGTCCTGGATAGCAGGGTCCCAGCCAGACTAAAGTCGAAAAACAGTGAAACACCAGCAAAAAGTGGGGGTAACTATAAGAAGCAGATCCTACTCTCCTACAATTACCACAAATTATGGTTATCCCTGTTTTGCTGAGTGGGATTGTATTGACGTATGTATACAGATGGTTCTGCTCAATCTGCTATAGGTTCTAAGCAGCAATGTTCTGCTACATACACCATGGTTATTGGCAGTATGTCAGATGTCATTTTTCACCCAAAAACTACTTGCTTTACTTCTTGCACTTGAAAATGAGGATCCTGAATTCCCCACCCGTATTGTATGTGAGTCATATTACTGTATACAGTTCTTTAATGATAATTTATATTTTTGGCGACAAAATGATTTTAAGGATTCCAAGGGTAGCACAATAAAGCACAAACTGCTTTGTGCTAAAGTGGCAGATCTTAAGGATGGGTTTCCACAAACTTATGTTACACATACAACGAGCCATCAACATGTGGGAGCACGCGCCATAGGGAATTCTGTGACTGATGAAGCAGCCAAATCTGCAGTAGCCATATCTAAAATTGCAGCAATAACTCTCTCTAAGACTCACATCGACAATGATATTTTGGTTACCGTGAATGCTTTTAAGAGCGTCACCCCTTTAATGAAGTGCTTTCCTTCTAAAAATTCCTATCATTTAAATAGTCACATTGTTCCTTTTGTAACTATTTCTGGAGATGGTGATCGTATGATTCCTGATGCGTATCGCAGACATGATATAATTGTAGCCGCACATAAAGGCATAACTTCTGCTCCTGCCTGTGTGGCTGCCACTATTTTACTCTTACAGCAACCCCATTGGTGGCAAGGTTTATACCAACAAACCGTAAAACATGTTATAACTTGTGATATCTATCAACACATTAGAAGTTCCACTGTGTCTCGTCCACCACAGACACAACTTTTTATTTCCAACTAGTGTTTTGGCTGAAGTTACTTGGATCATTGCGGTCCATTGATTTCGGATACTGGATACAAGGTCGGGATGCGGAAGTCAGCTAACGTCGTTAGCTGAACACCGCATCCCGACCTGGTATTACGCCCAAGTTTTGAGAATCCCTAGGACTCTATATTTTACCCACGACGTTGATAGTAGAATTTAAAAATCATCTGACTGCCTTGAGGAAGCCCCGGGCCGGATGGCCATGTAAGGGGGCGAAACAAGTGTTGGCTGTTTTTCCTTTCACCCACTCTGATGAATAGAGTGCAAATAAATGTACAAACACCTCATGACAAACCCGTGCGTAATTGGAATCTCTTCCAGAAAAAGTTCAGATGGAAAGAATCTTGCCCAGACAAACCTGTTGAAGCTTGCTTACTTTATGGTGTTAGGAGTTTCTCTCCCTGTCAAGGGCAAGAACCAGAAAAAGAAGAATCGACGCTCAATTTCCGGTTAGTAAGGAATTGGGACCTTTTTACCCCTCACTCCTAAAAACCAAATCAAAATGATATACGATTAAGGTGATAATCCACGACCTATTAACTAGACCTTTAACCCTGTGATGACAATTGGAGTCATTACAGTCTAGACATTTAGATTGTGTATATACATACAGTACATTACTCTACCCAAAGATCTTGACATTCATTGTCAATATTTAAACCTCTTTCCACTGACTGACATTTCATGATCTACATGGCCTCCCTGCATCTGAGACAAAGCTCGCTGTTGCCCCCTCCTGGGTCTCTAGTAACATGGTTTATACCATAAAATTTCAAATCCTTATGCTCAGTTTGTGCTACACATTCCAAAGCATGAGTCGTGATATGGAATTGCGCGTCTTTGGCTTTTAATGCCCTCATATGTTCTCCTATTTTGTCTCTGAGGCACCTGATGGTACTACTAACATACATTTTTTGCACATTTACAGGTAATAGTGTGCACCACATGTCTCCTGTTAAGTGAAATATTATAAATCACCTCATCTCTGTCACTGAAACTCTTTGTATTATCCAATGCCCATCTGCAAACACCGCAGTGACCACATTTGTGAAAAGCCTAAACTGCATGAGGTCATCATTAGGACCAGGTGTGTGAGCACCTATTATCTAGAAAAAAACTTTATAACCTTGATTGAAACTGAACATTTTGACTCCAACAGAGTTTCTGGTAAGAATGGATATAGAATCTCTGTATAGCAATATACAACAACAGGGTCGGGTCAAGGTGATTAAGAACTATCTCAATTCCAGACCTGCCCCATAGCCAGTACCCACGGATTTTATCAGCTCTCTCTTGTAATTACCTCTTACTAGGAACTAGTTTCTATTTGAAGGAAAGTTCTACAGTCAACGTAACCGTACTTCTATGAGCATGGTCTTCTCCCCACATTTTGCATGACTTTTTTATGGATAATATGGAGACACTGCATATCCGAAATAATACCAATACTTTTTGCTAAAATATGCCTATGCAAGAGGTACATTGATGACTTGTTTTAATACGCTGAGTTAATACAAAAGAACTTGCCTCGTTCTGTCACTGACTGAATTGTCAACCTGACCTCAAATTTACACACCATTACAGTAACACGCCAATTGACTACTTAGACATTACAGTCAAAGTATTAGATGATCAGATATACACAACATTGTTCCGTAAACCCACAGACATAAACACGCTACTCCAATACTCCTGCTTTCAGCTCTGAGTTTTAAGAGATGGCCTCTCCTACGGCCAGGTTGGCGCATTCGATGCAACTACAGGTTCAAAGATTTATTCAGAGAAGCTGAATTTCTTGCGAAGAAACTCCAAGAAAGAAGATACCCAAGACGCCTTGTGAAACGCTCACTGTTTTGTACAATATGGTTTATTACCCCCAGGTTCTCTGAAAATTGTTGGGTCACCCTTCTTTTATGTACACTATACATTTCGCAAACCCCCTTTTCCATAGAGTATTGCACATTTTTCGGATTTGTGGGGACTATGCTGGATGTTGCATTTACTGGAACAAATCCTGTATCTACCTGCTTGCGGGGGGTGCACCTGTTCAGCTCCTGAGGGACACAATACCTCTGGGTTTGTATGGCTTTGTATACATAGGCATCTGTGCCACCCGGGAACCTGAGGACTTCCTACACATGAACTTCTACGAGCTGCTTGACTGCCTAGACGTTAGTCACTGGAGAACACTGCAATTCACCTTAATGGGCAGAGCTGTCCTATACAAGATGATGGCACTGCTCAGATTCTTATATGCGCTACAAAACACCCCATTTTTGATCTCTCTGACCTTCTTTAACAAAATAGACCATGAGGTCTTGCCAACCAAGATATCCTTAAATACTACTTGGCATCGCAACTACCAGTGATAAATGACTATGTCTTTCGCAGATCTCAATATGAACCAGCAATATGGGTCAATATAGAAGCGATGGGACCCAGGGGTTACCCAGCGCTGCTCTATAGGCGGGGGCAGAGAGAATCATTACTGATGCATACTCGGACCATTGTTGAAGTGTGGACCTACGCAATAGGATTTCTGGTCAGGGCTGAAAAATTAACAGAGCCAACTCCGGTATTGGATAACGACCTTCTCCAAGAGGTTGAAGCCTTGAGGGGTTTCTCTAAGTGGGGCCTCTTGGGCATAGAGCACTTGGGACACTTTTAGAAGGCTTGTGCTCCTGTGTAATTCGAGGCGCTGCCCAAAGAGTAATGCCTGGCTGGAACGGAGCTGTGCCACTACCTGCAGTTGATGCTCTGCCTTAGGGTACATATTCCTGGGGAGACGCGCAAGTGGCGGAGTTGTCTCCACTGGAAGTTAGAATTCTACTAGCCTCTATGCTTGATAAGGCCGTCTCCCTCACTAGCAAAAAGATATTAAATAATGCTCCTGATAGTCTAAGCACTCTACAAAACACATGGACTGCGGACCTGGTTGAACTAGACGATGAAGAGTGGGAAGCGACCCTGCAGGTCCCTCGTGTGATTGCCATAAGTGTGTGCTTTGACTGGTGTAACTCTGCATGTTACACAGATCCTACTATTCTAGAACATTACTATACAAAATTGGAAGGGTAAATTTCAGTCATTGTCTACAAGGCTGCAGGCAGACGGGCACCTTCATACACACACTATTTACATGCCCAATTGTCCAGACCTATTGGGAGGGAGTAACAAGAGCAATGTCCCATGTGCTGAACCTAGAGGTCCTGATAAATGCCAAATGGATCTTCCTGAACATAGAAAGGTAGCGGAGCTGGCCCAAATACTCGAAACTAGGATTGGAGGTGGACGCTGGGGTAACCAAAAAAAAGTTTCATAGTTATGGGGTGCCCTGCGCCCCACTGGGATTCCCAAATGGAAGAAGGACATGGATTGGTGCCAACAGGCAGAGAGAGTGGTATACCAGAGTAAGGGGTGCCTGGAGAGAGGGTCTGGGATGGCTGGCATGCCTACTGCAGACACTGATGTGTATTCACCTATGTGGGATGGGGTACCAAGAGCATTGCCCATGGCGAACTTGGAAGGCGTTACACACCTTTCCCGCCAGCTGCAATATCTAATGAAAATGTAGACTAAATTCCTCTGTTTAATCTCACTTTGTTTCTCTCCTCTGTCCAATGACTGTACCTTGATTTGATGTTGTACTTATAAAAAAAAGTTTTATCTGTGTAGTTACCTGCAGATGCTCTGTCAGTTTATTACACATCTTACTAGTTTTAAGCGTGAGGCACTTACCGACCAGCTCTGAGGCCGCTGACAGACATATTTTTGGAAGCCCTGTTAGTAATTTTGCTGTCCATGTTCTGCTAAATCTAACCCACATGATGCCAAGCAAACTTTCCAAAACAGGGTTCACACAAACAAATGTAAAATATGTCTTTCCAGGGCCCAAAGGTATCCTTCAGATTCCACTGGAGAAAGCAAGAGAGACTTATAGCTAAAGGTAGGCAGCTAGGAGAGAGCCTGATATATGGAAATAGACAGAGATGAGCTAGATAAGGAGAATGTTTACATCCCCAGGGGGGTGTTTGGAAGGTGGAGGCCCTGGGCAATTGCCCACTTTGCCCATGACTTAAAATGTCTCTGTCCAGCACCTCTCCAACTGCCTCCCTTGCATACCAAGCACCAGACAACCTTTAAACGACTGCATGGATTGCAAGCAACTCCGCTATACCAACACAAAACTTAGATGACATTATTTGCTGTTGGTCTTTAAGGACAAGAAGAATAGGAAGGGATTTTTCTCATCTCATACTAATTTGTATTTCCTACAAAGTGATAACAAGCGGACATCCCAACTAGCACCCCAACCCCTAATTGAAATATGGTGTCACAGGTTTCTGCTTCAAGCTATCAAGGGGCATCCTTTCTCTTGTACTCATACTCAATACTGCTGAATACCAGCTTTTTTCGTAAATAATTCATCCAGATGCTCGATGAGCCACCTGCGGTTTGCTGCTTATTTAAAACCTATCAGGTAGTATCTCTAGAATTTTACATTTAAAAAAAGGCCACGGCCCAAAAAGTATTTTCACCTTATGTTAAATTGTACACATTATACAGTTTACACAAGCCTTGAGTTTCCAACCGTACAGTTTCCATGTGCTTTGCATTTTCTTTTTCATTTGACAATTTTACACTGTTCACAACCTTGAGATAGCTCAAACGGTTAGCCTGCCACAGTGAATGAAACATGTGTTGCGGTTAAGAGCCTCATTGAACAAGCTGCTTTAAACTTTTACGAGCTCATGCTGTTAATTGTAGCGAGCCACAGTTAAAATTGTAACATTCTTTATTGAAAGAAGACTACTCATGCAGAGAGTGTAATGCCTCAATGAAGAGAGGACATTGAATGCGCAAACCTCATATAGAAAAAGACAGGTTTAGGTAGAATTCTAAAAAATGCATGAGGATGTACTACTCAGGACGGAATTAAGAGGATAAAACTAGCTAATGCATTCCTTCTTCCCAAAGTCTGCATGTACCTTTAAAATAATTAAAAGCAATGGAAAAAGAATAAAACAACCAATTTTTCTAACACTCTGGATGATCTGGACCATAACGCTTTTATATCTAGATTTACGTTTAACATTTAAAGAGGAAGAATTTTTGAGCTTGATTAGAAAAAAGAAAACAAAAGTTCATGTAGTGCGTGTACAGTATTTCCCCCCCCCGAGTTTTATATAGCGCGACATGAGCACCACTTGCATTACATAAGGACACATTAATTTCATTCCTTGATGTTATTAGTTCGGCAGCACCACTTTGCAACCTGTCTCTCTTCCCTTGACTTCCATGTTTTAAACATCGTGCCAGCCTGTGCATTGGTCGTTGTGTTTTTATTTGAAAAGATCAAGGTTCAGACCAAGGAAATGAGGGGGAATTATTTGCCAATGTTTGGTAGAGAGATGAGAACCTATGAAATCTAGATTCATTTCAAGACCTTCTATCCTCGATCCAGATAACTGCACTAGCAAGATGGAAGGGCACATTTTACGATAAAAACGCCAAACACATTTATTGTATTGCAAATTGGCACACCTTTTAAATTGATACTATGCAGTCCAAGTTTTATGTCCTGATGATGACTATATGGTACCACAGCTGAAACCAGTCAACCACCTTTAAATGACTGTTGTCCACTAAATATAATTATGTATATAAGTGGGGAACCTGTCTGCAATTAAGTAAAATGTATGTGTATCCTAAACAATTACTGAACAACGTCATGTAATAGAGGGAAACTTAAGATTCGGATAAGAATTGAAGGTATTTTCGGCATTGTTCTGTTCCTATCTTAAACAAGCATTGGCAATGCAATTGATTTCGCCTTTGAGACCTTATATGTATTTAGCTATGCAGCACATTAGCCTGGGTGCTGAAACATCTACTTTTCTTTAACATGGAGGGAAAGTAAGCACCAAACTGCATCACACGCCAGGTATGGGAACACATGGAGAGAAATATTGCCTTTCAGCAGGAAATGGTCTAGTCCAAAGCTCTGTTTTAAATATAAAAACAGGGCCTTCGGGGGTCATATCACTGAAAATACATTTGAAAAAATATTATCGCCTATGGATGCTCGTGGAAGACCATTTCTATGGACTGAATCTAGAGAATGCTAAAGTGATTCTGGAATTTTACTGAGCTCTGCTGCCCGTTTTCTGTCAAGAAAGTTAAATAGAGGCAGTTGTCAGAATTTTTTTAAAAAGAAAGTCCCTCAGCAGAAAGCAATTCTGGTATTTTACTGACCTCTACCGGTCGTTTTCTATATAGAGGCAGTTGAACAGAAAAAAAAGTCCCTAAGCGGAAGCAGACAAGTCCTAGGGCTGATCTCCAGAGCCCACAAAGTACATACACATTTAAGTATATACAAAAGTATATACAAGAGGTCTCGTATGCTCAACCTAAAAACTGGACCATTGTAAGAATGTTTTTAATCATTGTTCTATTTCAGGTAAATCGTACACAAGTGAGTGTTTTATTAATAGGCTGCTAATCGAATATTCAAGATTTTCCCAAACTAGCAACAAGCATAAGTTAAGAATTTCAGTTTTTTTTTGGCAATTATCTAGTGGAAAGTAATTTTCTGTGTTTGGTGGTGTGCATTCGAAGACTATGAAGCCCTTACTAAGGATGGATTAAACACTTTAACTCATTGTGCTAATGTGTTACATGGGCTTCTCGACTTTCTGTATACAAAATATCTCTTTTGATGACATGAGTTAAAGAGAATACGTCCAATAAACCACTTTGTTTCCTTTTCTTACAGGTGATAAGGACTTATAAAGCTGCCATACAGCAGACTTTGGACATCCTTTTTCTTCCTGAGGGAAACGTGTTCTTTACCAGCACTGACTCCGTAAGCCGGGATTCAGCGGACCGCACTATCATTGCTTGGGATTTTGAGACTGGTGCAAAGATTTCCAATCAGATTTTCCATGTAGGTTACACAGTTAGATTACATGTTTTCAGAAGACTACTCCAGTGTATTACACTGAACAGTTTGAAGAGCTTTTGATTTTCACTAAACCTTTGTGAGTTATTGAGCAACCTTGCCTCAAACTAGGATGGGTGTCAGCTATATCAATCCTCAGCTCTTTGAACTATGCATAGAGTTGTGAAGTGGAAAATGGTATTATCTGGAAACCACAAACACTAAGCCCCTGTTCAAAGACTTGTTTATCAATTCTTATTTTACCAAGGCCATTGCATTGCAGGAAATACACATCAGCAAGAAATTCTGTGCACGTTCACATTTTTAAGTCTGGCTTGATAGTAGAGCTGTGTGTTAACTTAGTGTTGCCAAATCTTTAAAATATACATAGAGTGGGTTTGACTCCACCAAGAGATGATTTCCCTCTCGCTTCACACTGTTTTGTCATTTTTCCTGTCTCCTGTGGAAACTTTCTTTGCAATATCTGAGTGACTATTTGCATCTAAAAAATACACTTGCAGTCTCATGCATCAATATTGCATTTTGCGATTCCTTAATTGCGAAAAATAAGGAATCGCAATTAAGGAATTGCAAAATGCAATGCATCAAAAAATTGCTAAAAAAATAGCGATTCCCTATAATTCCTTAATTGCGATTCTCTAATTGAGAATTGCAATTAAGGAATGCCACCCCATTCATTCCTATGGGCCTAGAGGCCCATAGGAATGAATGGGAATGACATTCTTAATTTGCGTTTTACCATTAGAAATTCGCAAATAATAAGAATGCAATTTCAAGGGTACAGGGGTGTCCAAAGGACACCCTGTTGCACCCCTGAAATCTGCCCATAAGTACATTTTGCACACACATATGCCCCAAGGGCATGTGTGTGTGTAAAATGAAACTTTGAAAAATGCACTTTAGTGCATTTTTCAAAGTTTTCGCAAATTACCATGAAGATCAACTTCATGGTAATTTGAACCCCTTATTTGCGAATTCGCAAATTTTTAAAGTTTGATGATTGCATTTAAGGAATCTCAATTTGAGATTCCTTAAATTGCGAAAATACCAAAAATGATAATCCATCCCAAAAATGGAAATTGCATTCGCAAACAGCCGAATTTTGCGATTCGCACCATTTTCTAATGCAATTTCCGTTGATGCATGTGCCTGTTAATGATTACACTTTCAGTCTTTACCGGAAACCAATCCTTTTGTATTTTTTAATGAAGTAGTATTATTTATTTTTACATTTTTCATCAGGAATCAAGTGAAAGCCATTAGCACCACCACTTTTACTCACACAATCACTACCACCACTTCTACCATTACTATTACCCCTACTTTTAATACCATCTCCACTATTAACACCATCCTCTTCATTTCAGTTACTAACAGCACCATTACTAATGCTGTTATTACCATGACCATACTGCTGGCAGTATTACCACTACCATTTAGACTACCACATCAAACAAACATGCCTTTGTTTGCAAGCCTTACTCCATGAAAACCAGACCTACGGGCTTTACCATTGTTGGTTGAAGTATACAAAAATAGGCTTTTAGAAAACAACGCTGCATCACTACATAGTATCTTCTCACCTCGACTCTTTCAGCCTTTTTTCCAAGTCACAAGCTAACTGTAGCAGGGTCTCTCCTTGTGACTGTGACATGACATTGCACGTCTCAGGCCACCTGGGTTCTTTACTTTGATAGCTTTTCCCTGATATTATGAAGGCGGCATTAGAATTTTTTGTAGAGTAACTGTAAAAAAACAAATAACGTAGGAGACAATAGGATGACATGAAAAACAGCAGTACTTGAAATTAAGTATTAAAAGCATGGTGTTAGCTGTCAATTTTTGTGTTGGCTGCACCTCAGGCGAACGATGTTTTAAAAAAAAAAAAATCTGTTTATTTTATAAATCCCCTAAGGGTGTGATGATTCTGAATATATCTGTCGCCGTGATTTCTACGGAATATTAAAATGTACTGAAACAGTTCAATCAAGATGCTTGCTTTCACTGACAACTCTTAATGCCCTTTTCTCTGGTATATAAGCAAAGGAATGCCAGGAAAAAACACGCTATGAGTTTGGAATCTCTTTTATTGGGAATAGTTTCCGTATTATTTGAAACGCCAGCTTTTTCAGTCTTCTTGGCGTAAAGAATGTGATGAAATTTTCGTCATTGTGCACATAGTCAGGAATTCCTTTAGGTGGTGAATTCTTCAAGGCAGTGACCACAATGGGCCGGATTCACCCGTTTTCAAGAAAATGTTAAAACGTGTTTGGAGAAAATGTATGTCTATATTTGGAACTGAATACAAATTCCAGAAGTTGGATATCCATGGCAGTTGCAAACTTCAAGGAGCACTTCAATACTGAAGTATTGCAGTATGCAGAATTATGACCACGTGTATAATTCTGCATGCAGAAATGTAACACTATGTTTTCTTATAAAAGAACTGTCTGGACATAGGTTTATTGATTCCTATGATATATTTCATTGTGTTCTACACTTCTGCCCTACAGCACCTCCCTGAGTTAGTGTTGGCAGTAGCGGCTGGTAATTGTAGCAACAATGGGCGCGAGGCCACTCAAGCACACTCAGTCACCCCCATGCATTTTCACACACACCCATTCACTGCACACACTTGCTGAAATACACACACATACATTCATGCATGTGTATACGCACACATGCACCAAACATCAAAAACCAAAACTTACCTTCACTGCAGCTCTCCGGGAGGGAAAGTTCGGAGTCAAATTAGGGTTGGGAATGCTACCTACTCTCCTTGGTTGACCTAAGTTCAGCCAATGAGGGAAGACAGCAGGCCCTCACTCATCACAGAGTGGAATGGGGTCAGTGAGACTGCTTAACACTTGGCCCTGGGTAGTTTAGGGCTCAAAACTGAAGCACCCAGTCCTAGGCAATCAGTGACTCTCCCCTCGAGGCACTTTTGCCAGACTGCGGAGGTCACGCCCACAGGGCTGTGAAATCCTCAGCCTGGCAAAGTTTAGCTCGAGCAGCAATGAGCCTGCTTATTTAGCTCATGTCTAGCTACTGGCTGCCTGACCTGAATGAAAAGAGTATCTTCAGGCTGACATTTGTTCAGCCTGACAGACAATCTTCTTGACTAGAAAAAGGTGGGGGCATGGCCCCTCCACCCATACGGATGGGTCACAGCTTAGTGTTGGACTGCTCAACTTTGCTACCCTGATAGGCAAGTGCTAAGGAGGTGCACTTTATGTGCAGCTTTAGGCTCGAAATAAAGGTACAGCTCCAAGACACCACTGGCAAAAGACTTAATGGCTTCAGTTTCAGCCCAATACCCGTGTCTGCCCGGGACCTGCTGGAAAAGTTCCAAAGGGGTCCTTCCTAGCTGGAAGGTGTATTTACAACAAGGTGTAGAATTGTTGATTAGGTTTACAGTACAGCACACCACAGTAACATATTATTCTTATTGGCGCAAAGAAAGTACTCATCTCTTTTAATTAGGGTGACCTATTGGCATAGTTTGAACACACACGTATGACTAAAAAGCTAAAGAAAATAATATAAGGAAAAGTAACTAACTTTAGGTGAGTAAAATATTAACTCAGGAAAACTCTATAAAAAAAAGTGCACTTCTATTGTGCCAGATGTGCATATGTTATTATGAACAATTGCGTCGCTTACAGTACAAGAAAGGCAATTGGTCAAGTGGACTGACACATGATTCCATGCTGTATGTTGTGGTGGGTGGAATCGAAATTAGTATGACAGTTAATGAGACCAAAGGATAGAGAGGGCTGTCGGAAAGCCCCAATATGTATGTATGTATGTATAGCTTTTTTTATTAGGTCGAGCTGGCGTTGGAGCGCGAAGCGCTCCCGCCAGCGAGACTATAGTCACCTTCCTCCCTGTCAAGGGAGTAACAGCTGTGAACGAGCCCGATACAGACCTGGGCACGAGCCGACCCAGGTCTGTGAACGCGCTTCAAGGTTGAGCAGCTTGTGCACGTTTGTTGGACGTCAGGCGCTGCAAGCCCGCCAGACCAATTATCCCAGCATGAAACTCTACTTCCTGAGGCGCCACAAGACCAATTATCCCAGCAGGAGTCTCCACTTCCTCAGGCGCCGCAACAATTATCACAGCATGAGACCCACTTATCACAGCATGTCAACAGGCCCCCAGGCTGCTGGAGCACTCAACTATAATTAATGTGCAGTTGCGTGCTCCAGCAGCGTGGGGGGCTCTCTGCATGCTGTGATAATTATCACTTTGGGGCCTCATGCTGTGATAATTAGGGCGGCATGCTCTATTTGCAGCACTGAACATTTTCAAAGAAGGCGAAGCAGTGACATTCATTGGAGACACTCACCCTCACCCCCTCACCCCTCACACACCTCCTCACCCTCACACACTCACCTTCACACCCCCTCACACACACCCTCACATACCCTTACCAGCACAGCAAAACACAACACAACACAGCACAGCAAAACACAACACAGCACAACACAGCAAAACACAACACAACACAACACAGCAAAACACAGCACATCACAGCACAGCAAAACACAACACTGCACAGCAAAACACAACACAGCACAGCACAACACAACACAGCACAGCACAGCACAGCACAACACAGCACAGCACAGCAAAACACAACACAACACAGCACAGCACAGCAAAACACAACACAGCACAGCAAAACACAGCACAGCAAAACACAACACAGCAAAGCACAGCACAGCACAACACAGCACAGCAAAACACAACACAACCCTCACGCCCTCACCCCCTCACCCCTCACACACCTCCTCACCCTCACACACCTCCTCACCCTCACACCCTCACCTTCACACCCCCTCACACACACCCTCACATACCCTTACCAGCACAGCAAAACACAACACAGCACAGCACAGCAAAACACAACACAGCAAAACACAACACAGCACAGCAAAACACAGCACAGCAAAACACAACACAGCACAGCACAGCAAAACACAGCACAGCAAAACACAGCACAGCAAAACACAGCACAGCACAACACAACACAGCAAAACACAGCACAGCACAGCAAAACACAGCACAGGACAGCACAGCACAGCAAAACACAGCAAAACACAGCAAAACACAGCACAGCACAGCAAAACACAGCACAGCAAAACACAGCACAGCACAACACAACACAGCACAGCACAACACAGCACAGCAAAACACAGCACAGCAAAGCACAGCACAACACAACACAACAAAACACAGCAAAACACAGCACAGCAAAGCACAGCATAGCAAAACACAGCACAGCACAGCACAGCAAAACACAGCACAGCAAAACACAGCAAAACACAGCACAGCACAGCAAAGCACAGCATAGCAAAACACAGCACAGCACAGCAAAACACAGCACAGCAAAACACAGCACAGCACAGTAAAGCACAGCACAGCAAAACACAGCACAGCAAAACACAGCACAGCAAAACACAGCACAGCAAAACACAGCACAGCAAAAAACAGCACAGCACAGCAAAACACAGCACAGCAAAACACAGCACAGCACAGCAAAACACAGCACAGCACAACCAAGCATAGCACAACCAAGCACAGCACAACCAAGCACAGCACAACCAAGCACAGCACAACCAAGCACAGCACAACCAAGCACAGCACAACCAAGCACAGCATAACCAAGCACAGCATAACCAAGCACAGCATAACCAAGCATAGCATAACCAAGCATAGCGTAATAAAGCACAACAAAACATAGCATAACAAAACACAACATAGCATAGCATAACTAAACATGGCATAACAAAACATGGCATAACAAAACATAGCATAGCAAAACATATAATAGCATAGCAAAACATAGCAAATCAAACACAATAAAACATAGCATAGCAAAACAAAGCATAGCATAGCAAAACATAGCATAGCATAACAAAGCATAACAAAGCATAGCATAGCATAACACAACATAGCATAAGATAACAAAACATAGCATAACAAAACATAGCATAACAAAACATAGCATAGCACAGCATAACAAAACACAACATAGCATAGCATAACAAAACACAACATAGCGTAGCATAACAAAACACAACATAGCATAGGATAGCAAAACTAAACAGAGCAGAGCATAGCATAACAAAACAAAGCACAGCAAAACACAGCACAGCACAGTAAAGCACAGCACAGCAAAACACAGCACAGCAAAACACAGCACAGCAAAACACAGCACAGCAAAACACAGCACAGCAAAAAACAGCACAGCACAGCAAAACACAGCACAGCAAAACACAGCACAGCACAACCAAGCATAGCACAACCAAGCACAGCACAACCAAGCACAGCACAACCAAGCACAGCACAACCAAGCACAGCACAACCAAGCACAGCACAAACAAGCGCAGCATAACCAAGCACAGCATAACCAAGCACAGCATAACCAAGCACAGCATAACCAAGCATAGCATAACCAAGCATAGCGTAATAAAGCACAACAAAACATAGCATAACAAAAAATAGCATAACAAAAAATAGCATAACAAAACACAACAAAACATAGCATAGCATAACAAAACACAGCATAGCATAACAAAACACAACATAGCATAACAAAACACAACATAGCATAGCATAACAAAACACAACATAGCATAGCATAACAAAACATGGCATAACAAAACATGGCATAACAAAACATAGCATAGCAAAACATATAATAGCATAGCAAAACATAGCATATCAAACACAATAAAACATAGCATAGCAAAACAAAGCATAGCATAGCAAAACATAGCATAGCATAACAAAGCATAACAAAGCATAGCATAGCATAACACAACATAGCATAAGATAACAAAACATAGCATAACAAAACATAGTATAACAAAACATAGCATAGCACAGCATAACAAAACACAACATAGCATAGCATAACAAAACACAACATAGCGTAGCATAACAAACCACAACATAGCATAGGATAGCAAAACTAAACAGAGCAGAGCATAGCATAACAAAACAAAGCATAGGATAGCAAAACAAAACATAGCCTAACAAAACATGGCATTACAAAACATGGCATAACAAAACATGGCATAACAAAACATAGCATAGCAAAACATATAATAGCATAGCAAAACATAGCATATCAAACACAACAAAACATAGCATAGCAAAACATAGCATAGCATAACAAAGCATAACAAAGCATAACAAAGCATAGCATAACACAACATAGCATAGCCAAACAAAGCATAGCATAGCAAAACACAACACAACACAGCATAGCATAACAAAGCATAGCATAACAAACACAACAAAGCATTGCATAGCATAACAAAACAAAGCATAGGATAGCAAAAAAACATAGCATAGCATAACAAAACAAAGCATAGAATAGCAAAACAAAACATTGCATAGCATAACAAAACATAGCATAACATAACAAAACATAGCATAGCATAACAAAACAAAACCTATCATAGCCTAGCAAAACATAGCATACCAAACACAACAAAACATAGCATAACAAAACATGGAAAAACAAAGCATAACACACACAACCACACACACACAACCACACACACACAACCACGCACACATAACCACAACCACACACACAACCACAACCACACACAACCACACACACAACTATCTATCTATCTATCGCCCTCACTCTATCTGTCTATCGATCTATCGCCCTCACTCTATCTGTCTATCGATCTATCGCCCTCACTCTGTCTATCTATCGCCCTCACTCTATCTATCGGCCTCAGTCTATCTATCTAATCACCCTCACACTATCTATCTATCGGCCTCACTCTATCTAATCGCCCTCACTCTATCTATCTATCGGCTTCACTCTATCTTATCGCCCTCACTCTATCTATCGCCCTCACTCTATCTATCGCCCTCACTCTATCTATCGCCCTCACTCTATCGCCCTCACTCTATCTATCACCCTAACTCTATCTATCTATCGCCCTCACTCTATCTATCTAATCGCCCTCACTCTATCTATCTATCAATCTATCTATCGCCCTCTCTCTATCTATCTATCGCCCTCACTCTATCTATCTATCCCACTCACTCTATCTATCGCATCACCACAGCATCACTAAGGGGCACAACAACATCACTAGGCGCTACCACAGGATCATTGAATGCCACAGCATCACTAGTCGCCACCACAACATCTCTCAGCCCCACCACAGCATCAATCTGTGCAACCATTTACCAACAACTGGGTCAAATATGATCTCTCAATGTTTCAAGCTTTATTACAAATGTCACAAAAAGAGGTTAGTATTTCACTTCTGTTCTTGGATTTTCGTCACAATAAAATACACTGAACATATTCTTCACAAAAGTTATTTACAAAAGTTTAAGCTATTGCCATTATAAATTACAATAACTTTTATTTAAGTATTAATTATTTAAAAAATTCAAAGCCATTGTTATTTGTAATATCAATACATCTAAGTCACGTGAATACAACACATATTGCATTACAAATGCTATAGGTGTCACAAGTTATAACTATTGGCATTGTAAATGACAAAGCTATTATTTTTGCTATTTTCAAAACCAACACATATATAAAAAATTTGTCATTTACAATACCAATAGCTCAAACTTTCCTAATGCGAGACCTTATGCATTGCAAATGCTTGTTAGGGTTTTTTGTCTCAATTGTCAGACGTAGAAATAATTTATAATAATACTGTAATTTGCGAGGCACAATTCAATGCAACATGCGGGCCAATCTTCTTAAATATGTATTTTTGGAAACTTTTTTTTGTGTGCAATGAATAGTGACAGAACTGAGCATTTTTTTCTTTCAGGAGCGTTATACGTGCCCAAGTCTAACCTTGCATCCCAAAGAACGAGCTTTTGCTGCCCAGACAAATGGAAATTACATGGCTTTGTTCTCTACACAGCGTCCATTCAAAATCAACAAGAAAAAAAGATATGAAGGACACAAGGTATTTTTGTTTCTATATACATATTCAACTGCTGACACATAAGTGAATATATTTTCACTCAGTACAGTTTATTGTATTTTAAAAGTATTAAGGTGTTTTACAAGTTGTCAGATCCCAAGTCCTGATGGAGTATTGGAAAGTTTAATTTAATTCTATTTTCTATTTTGTACAACATACAAAATTAAACGTTGCCAACAGTACTTTTCACTACATCACATTCGTTATGTCCCATGACAATAATATCACGCCCTGTTCATCCACTTAACTGCTCTCTACATTGCAAAGTAAGTAGATGTGGAGGAAAGAATAGTAATATATACTTTCCTTGATGTAGTGGAAGGTGATTGTCATGAAGGTGATTGTCATGAAGGTGATTGTCATGATCCGTAGCCTACGCATACCACTTTGTGCTGGCCCTCGTTGAGGCACAACACTCTAAGCTTCCTGAATGTATGCACCTTCAGAAGCAGAAGAGGCTGATGGTGTTCTAAAGTTTGAGTGCTGACAGGATAGAGGCTTCATGTCTCAGATGGATGTGCTACACAGACACATGGGTGAAGCCAAGGAAGAAACAGTACTCTCCTGAGACTTGTAAATTGTGGTGGCCATCTGGACCTCTCAGGAGTATGGGGTCCTTGTGGTCCAGAGCATCTTTGCTTGGCAGTGCACCGAGGACCTTACTGTCAGAGTTTAGAAACTCTTCAAATTGGTATTTTTGGCAGTCAACGAAAGAGTGAACTAGACTCTGAGAAGTTTAACTTTAATATACTTGGCATAAATGGTTGAACCTTTAGCGCACTAGTGTCAGTGCAGCAGTTCAATAGAAATGGTGCCTCAACAACGAGGTCGAATTGCCTAACAACCCCCTTGGTTCACAGGTTTATGGTCAGGTGTCTGAGATGAAAGTGGGTTGATCTGGTTTTGCAGAACAAAGCAGTATTTTGGCACCCGCATCTTCTCTGTGTTTTCTCTAGACACCTTAGGTGTTTTTTGGAGGAAGCATACTTGATACAGGATCACACAAAGAACATTTTCCCTGATGATGCCCTTTGTGGGGACGAAACGCGTTGGCTGGGTAGTTTGCTGTTTATTTTTAATGAAGATGAATAAACACTGAAACCTCATTTTAACCAGAGGCATCTGGGTCTCAATTATGCTTGGCACTTGAACATGGATAATCCCCGGAGAACATGAATTTGGGGACTTTTGGTTATGTTTGAATATACTCTTTATTTTTCTTAATATAGAGAATAATTAATTACCCAGCTGTGCCACCTATTGTGGTATGTTTTAAAGACTCAGAGAAGTAATCTAGGACAGAACTTGTTTTCAAGGATTTAGACTTTGCGATTGAACACTATTTTCTGGAGTCATCCCTTGAGGGGTATGAACTCTTATGTTTGTAGTAGTTTGTTTCCCCAGAGGAGCGAAAAGGATCCTCAACTTGCACATACTTTGATAAAGTGTCTTTGAGACAGATTGCTTGCTGTTAAGCAAACGCTGTAAGACTAATACTAATGAGCATTTAACCTGTCACATTGAATGTAATTTGAATCACAGAACATTTTTATAAAACATTGAAGGTTGTCCTCTCTAGCAAGAAGTGCTTAATAGTTCAGAACACTCTTTGCATATGTTACCTAGATTCTATATTTGTTTCAGCTGTAGGAAGGCAGAGAGTTTCACCCAACTGTAGAGAGTAGGACAAACGGTACACTATTAGAAATGAGATATTTGAGCTACAACTATAAGATCTCTAATAGCTTCCTCTTACATTTAGGTATTAATCAGCTGACCCTACACAGCTATGCAACCAGGAAGAGTGTCCACAGGCAGTGTTTATGTTTCTCCCTCTTATCCAGTTACCTCTTCCCCAGGTCTACTCTGTCCAACATGTTGTCAATGTGTGATTGACAGTAAAGTGTCGAAGCATAAATCACTCCCTTTGGATTCAGATTGCAAAGTTTGTGCATTTTGACAGTGATGTAGTGGGTATGAGATTCATCATAGTGCCGTAAACCACTGGCAACTAATATCATGAACATACCACATTAATGGTGGGTTTGGTGTCAGCCATTTAAACAAGCCTTCACAAAGCCTATAGGTCAGGTTTGCATGTAGTTAGAAGCCAGATGTACTTGTTTTTTCAGGGTTGTTAGTTCGGCTGAATTTGTATTTCAGCAGAAAGACTGACAGAAGGAACAAGGACGCTGTATGACGTGATAGAACTTGTGATTGGCCCAACAGCTGAATGTGTTTGCTAGGAACACCGAAGAGTCCTTCCTGAAATGGAAACCATTACAAAGCTGGCTCTTTGGTGTCCTTTATAATTCATTTGTTTTGCTCTCTAGTGAACTAATATTTCCTTCCAGTGAAAAATAAAACAAATGGTATTGCTTATTGTATACAATGCATGCGTGTGATAAAGAAGTGAATGTATTTTATTGTAATTACATTTATATAGTGCGTACTTCCCCTGTTGAGGCATTGAATTCCTTTACATGGTAATGCTATAGTCTGGAACACATGATTAGGGGTTATTCTGGGGTACTCTTTGGTGACTGGTTAGTATTGGTTATTATTGGTTAATAGGCTCATTCTTGCATTAGTAAACTTAGTTATGCCATGTGTTTACTCCAGTTTCTTAGTGTTAGTTTAACACAAGTTAGATGTCATTTTTCGTGTGGGGTTATCTGACTTAATTCAATGGTTGATGAGATGAATGGATAGGCTAGAAGATTCTGTGTCTGGAGAGAGCATGGCGGAGCTGCAGATAGTTATGAAATTGTGTTCAGGACAATTGGAATTGAAGTTGCTGATCCTGAAAGGTACTTTGGTGATCCCAGTGCCACACATCTCCCATGTTTGTAATGCCAATCGTATCCTAGTTCGAGAAGCCAGCTAAATGTGCGGTTTGACAGAGGTGGCGACCATGCCAGAGGGGTTTTTGTTGTGTTAGTGTTTTGTTCCAGCCAATGAAGCGCAGAGCCCTATGCCAGTGTAAGAAGATCACCTTGGTGACCTTTGGAAGGTCCTGATGGATCGGGCCAACATGAAGCAGACCCATCACCTTGCCCAGTCTCAGGAGATAGAGCTTTGTGCGATATGTGATGTCATTCCATCTCCCGCGGATCCAGTTGTTAATAACTGTTAGATTTGGGGGTCTGTAGTTGGCAGAGGTAGGTACCTTCGACCAAATAGGGACCCTTGCGTCTAGTCAGGGTAAGGGGCTACACTCCTAAAATAACACCTGCTCACCCCCTTGGTAGCTTGGCACGAGCAGACATGCTTATCTTAGAGGCAGTGTGTAAAGCATTTGTGAACACATACAGTAATACAGTGACAACACTACAGATGGACACCACACAGGTTGTATTATAAAAATAAGTATTTTTACATAGACTTAACACAAGACCAAACGACAAAAATCCACAATACTGTACTCCAAAATAGACTTTAAAATGGTAGAAAATAGCTCAGTTCTCTCAAGTTGTAAATGCAACACTTTACTCTCAATGTACCTTTGAAAACAAAAGGGTCGCAGGGAAGGCGATGCGTCGGTTCCTTACACTCAGGGAAATGGATGCGTTGGTTCCATACTGCTGCGCAGGGAAGTTGGTGCTCGCTTCCTTACTCTGTGGGGAGGAGATGCGTCGGTTTCTTACTGCTCTCCGGTGCGATGCGACAAGATGGCACCTCGATGCAATACTCTTCTCCGGTGAGATGCGACAAAATGGCATCTTGGTTACGATGCGACAACGTTGAAGCGATTCGTGCATGCCTCACAGCGGTGCGGTGCACTCGATGAATTTTGGAGCCGTGACAGGCACTGCAGTGCGCTTCTCCGGTGATGCGACAGCGACCTCTGCGATGGTGGCACACTTATCCGGTGATGCTCCGCGCTTCGGTGATGCAATGATGACAGCGGCAGCGGCGGCTAGCTTCTTCGGCGTTGCGACAACAGCTGCTGCGGCGGCGACACGCTCCTCGTTGTTACGTCGTGCTTCCAGCTCCCAGTGACACGCAGTCTCTCAGAAGGCCCAGCACAACAGCAGGCACTTCAATTCCCAGCAAAGGAATTCAGAGGGGGGGGGGGCTGGTTGGTGAAGTCCTGTATCCCTGAGACTTCAGGCAGGAGGCAAGCCGGGTCTGGTGGTTCAGTGGATTAATGCGTCTACTGCAGGGGCCTGTGTTCGATCTCATGGTCACAGGTTCAAATCCCGGCGGGTCCACTCAGCCTTTCATCAATCTGAGATCGATAAAATGAGTACCGTTGAGTTGGGTAACAACAAACATCTGTTATTCAGCGCCAAGATGCCCGTAGTGGTGAACGTGCGCTTTACAAATACACATGTTTGTTTTTGTTTTATGTTAGTTCAAGCCCTTGGAGATTCTTCTTCAAGTTGATGAAAAGCACACTCAGTCCTCTTCTCCTTTCTTTGCCAATGAAGCAACCACTGCAGGCCAACCCCCAAACACACAGCACAGGGGTAGTCTCCTCCTTCAGCTTCCTGGTTCTTCTCCTCAGCAAAGGTTTGTCTTGATTCCCAGAAGTGATCTAAAGTTCTGGGGTCTGAGTCCCCTCTTTTATACACAAAAATCCTTTGTCTCTGAAGGCAGAGAGTGTCTGTACCTAGTCCAAACCAGTTCTGCTTAGTCCTGGAGCACTTTGCTGACAACGCTCCTTCTTTCCATCAGATGCACCACAGGAGGTGGAACCAGCATTGTAGAAGGCAGTCACAGCCCTATTCAGGTCCCAGGTGCACCCCTCCCACCACTCTACATGCAGATGTGTCTATTCAGCCCTGTGCGGACTCGTCCTGTCTCCTGGAATCCCCCAGCCCCTGTCACTCAAACTCCAGAGAAGGAATACAAAACCTAGCAGAGGCAGGCTTGGACAGTTAGGCAAGAAAATACCTACTTTCTAAAAGTGGTATTTTGAAACACAGAATGTTAAAACCAACTTCACTAAAAGATGTTTTTAATCATTTTGAGTTCAGGCATACTACACTCGAATTTCTACCTAGTTCCCTGAGTCAGTTAGGATTATAAGATGTTATAATCAAACTGCCCATTATCGCCTATGGGAAACAGGTAGCCTTGCAATAGTGAAAAACGAAAATGGCTGTAATTCACTATCAGGACATGCCACACACATCAGGGCATTCCCTAACTTTTACCTACAATGCACCCTGCCCTTGGGCCTAACTTAGGGCTGACTGATATGTATAAAAGGGAAGGTTTAGGGACTGGCAAGTGGGCGCACTTGCCCAGTCAACATGGAAGTACCAGACTGCACGCAGGCTCTGCAATGGCAGACTTGAGACACACTGTTAAAGCTGCTCCGGTGGGTGGAACAATCAGTGCTGCAAGCCCACCAGCAGCATATGATTTACAAGCCCTGGGCACAAGCAGTGCACTTTACTAGGGTCTGACAAGTAAACCACATAAGCCAATCATGGAGTCACTAATTAATACATCAATTTACCATAGGGAGCACTTGCACTGTGGCACTGAACAGCAGTGGCACAGTGCCCAAAAGCGTCTAAAACCAGCAAAAACATTAGAGGCAATAGCAAAAAATGGAAGGGAGACTCACGCCAATGGTGCCAGGTCTAACACGTGTCCCCTCCAGCTGAAATGTGGGGAGAACTACCCTACCTCTTGGGAGTTCTCAGCACTAAGGTGGAAAAATCTGGACAGACCATCAGCATTGGCGTGTTCTGTACCAGGGCAGTGTTGCACCACAAAATCTATCCCCTGTAGGGAAATGGACCACCTCAACTGCTTTGGATTCTCACCCCTCATCTGCATTAACCATCTGAGGGGCCTGTGGTCTGTCTGAACCCGGAAGTGAGTCCCAAACAAGTATGGTCTCAACTTCTTCAGTGCCCAGACCACAGCAAAAGCCTCACGCTCAATTGCACTCCTCCTCTGTTCCCATGGAGGTAACCTCCTACTGAGGAAGGCAATAGGATGGTTTAGGCCCTCCTCATTAATCTGTTACAGACCAGCCCCCACACCATTCTCTGAAGAGTCTGTTTGAACAATAAACTCTTTTGAGAAGTTGGGTGCCAGGAGCACGGGCGCTGTGCACATGGCAGTCTTCAGGGCATCAAAAGCTCTCTGACAGGTGTCAGTCCAAATCACTCTTTTGGGCTGCTTCCTGGAAGTTAGCTCTGTCAAGGGGGCAACAATGCTGCCATACCCCTTGACAAACCTCCCGTAATACCTGGTGAGTCCTAAAAAGACTCTCACATCTGGCTGGTTCTTGGGGGGATTCCCAAGCCAGGATGGTCTCGATCTTGGTCTGTAGGGGCGCCACCTGGCCGCTCCCAATATGGTGTCCCAAGTACACCACGGAACCCTGCCCGATCTGGCACTTACTCCCCTTGATTGTGAGGCTTGCTCTCTGCAGCGCCACAACACTTCACAGAGGTAAAGTCCTCGGTAGTCCACACAAAACCACAGTTCTGGCATGACACCCGGTGCGGCAGCCTTTGGGACCAAGACCACTGGGCTGGCCCAAGGACTGTTAGAGGACTCAAGCACCCCCAACGCAAGCATCTTGGAGACCTCCTTCTTGATGCAAGCTCTCACCCTGTAAGTTTTGTGCTTAACAGGAGGCCTATCCCCAGTGTCCACATCATGGATGCATCAATCAGTGTCACTGGGAATCAGGGAGAACAGGTCAGAAAACTGTTCCAGCAACTGATGACAGTCATTCTGTTGCTCAGGGGTCAGGGTGAAAGACAGGTTCACACCATCTACTGACCCATCTCGCTCTGTTGCAGACTGGAGGTCAGGAAGAAGCTCAGTCTCCTCCTCCATTTCAGCATCTGTTGCTATGAGCATGCCCACTTCGGACCTCTCTAAGTGGGGCTTCAGGTGGTTGACATGCAGGACCCGCAAAGGGTTCCTGGGAGACCGCAAGTCCACCAAGTAGGTAACCAGACTTTTGCCCTCCACCACCTCAAATGGTCCGGTCCACTTATCCTGGAGCGCAGAGGGCTCCACGTGGGCCATGACCCACACTTTCTGACCAGTCTGAAGCTCAACCAGAGTGGCATTCTTGTCTCCTCCTGTCTGGCTTCCAGATTCGCCTCAGCGAGTTGTCTGAATCGCCTAGTCTGGTTCCTGAAGGCCAGCATATAGCTATATACATACTGGGCAGGTTTCCTGGGAGATTGCTCCCAGCCTTCCTTGACCAAACTCAAAGGTCCTCTCACTGGGTGACCAGAGAGAAGTTCAAAGGGGCTGAACCCTAGGGACTTCTGTGGCACCTCACGGTAAGCAAAGAGAAGGCATGGTAAGAGGACGTCCCACTTATGCCTCATTGGTTCCTCAAGACCCATAATCATGCCTCTGAGGGTCCGGTTGAATCTCTCAACCAGCCCATTACCTTGGGGGTGGTAAGGAGTGGTGAACTTGTATGTTACACCACACTCCTGCCACAGAGACTTCATCCACTTGGAAATTAAGTTTGTACCTCGGTCTGACACCACCTCTCTGGGAAACCACACGTGGGAGAAAATCCCCATCAGTGCACATCCCACTACGGGGGCCGTCACTGTCCTGAGAGGGATGGCTTCCGGGTACCGGGTGGCATGGTCCACCAAGACCAGGATGAACCTATTACCCATGGTTGTCTTAGGATCCAGAGGCCCCACAATGTCAATGCCCACCCTTTCAAAGGGGGGCTGAGCACAGGGAATGGCTGGAGAGGAGCCTTGTGCTTCTTCCCACTCTTTCCACTTGCCTGGCAAGTCTAATAGATCCTGCAATGGTTGTCTGAACTCTTGCACATTTGGGGCCAATAAAAGTGGGTGACAAGCCTTTCAAAGGTCTTGTCCTGCCCTAAATGTCCTGCTAAAGGCACATCATGAGCCAGCCCCAGTAGGAAGTCTCTAAATCGCTGGGGTACCACCAGCACACGGACTGACCCAGGCTCAGCAACCTTATGCTCACTATACAGGAGACCATTCTCCCGGTAGATCCAATGTGATCCAGACTTATCACATGCTGCCTGGTTTGCAGCCTGTTTCTACAAACCCACAAGAGAAGGGCACTAGTTCTGCTCCTCGCGGAACTCTTCCCTGGAGGGACCTCCTCTTGCTGCCAATGGGTCAGCTCAGGCCGGTCTCCCAGGTCAGCAATCTCTTCCCCAGTAGGCTCCCTACATCCCCCTCAGGGTCTGCCACCTCCTGGGCCGTGGGAATCTCAGGGGCCGGTTTCCCTTGCCCCCTACCTCTTCTCTTTAAGGCAGGCACCTGGGACATTTTCTCAGGCTCCAGGTCCTCTTGAACACCCTTACTGGATGCCAAAGACCGAGTGGTCATGCAGGCCCACTCAGGCAAACCCAACATCTCTAAATGAGCACCTTAGCCCTAGGGTAGCTCTCCAAATAGTTACCCAACAGACAATCAACAGGCATGGCTGGCCTCACAGCTACTTGAAGAGTCCCTGAGACCCCCAAACTCAATGGGAACCTGTGCCACCTTGCAGTGCCTCTCTGTGTTGTCTGCAGCAACAACTGGGTAAAATGCATTGGGGACTACCTGCTTTTCAGACACCTGCCGACAACTGACAGCTGTCAGACTGGCTCCGGTGTCTTTAAGAGCTTCCACCCTCTTGCCATTGATGGTCACGCACTGCCTGTACTTTTTAGTGTTATCAGGCAGCTGGGTCCTGGGGACCACCTCACAGTCTCCTAAAAAGACAAGGAACATCTCTGCAGAACCCCACCCACCTTGGGCACCCATCTCCTTTCCCAGGGCTACACGAGCCAATTGCCGGGGTGGTGCACCAGTGGGTGCTGTCTTCCCATACAAGGGGCATCTAGAGTCATAAGAACAGTGGCTTACTAGACCACACTTAAAACAGGTCTTGGGCCTCTTGTGAACAGGCTTATCTGTCTGGTCACTGCCTTTTTCTCAGGGGGAGGCCGGGACCCTTTCCCTTGGTTCCCTTGGGGCTTACTTTGGGGCCCTTTCTGGAACTCCCTCTGTTTACCCTTGTCCCTCCCACTGTTCTGCTGGGGACCCTGCCCACCTTTGGTGAAGTCTCCCACATGACCCTTCTGGACCTGGGTGCTCACCCAGCGGTCCGCCTCCTCAGCAAGCTTCCTAGGGTTAGTCAGCTTGCTATCAACAAGATGCTGGCGTAGCTCTAGAAAACAGTTATTTGACAAGCACATCAAAATTAGCCACTCTGCTCCCTTTCACCCAACCATCCAATTCTCTGCAAAAGAAAGACATATCCCACCCATGTGGTAGACTCCAGTTTTCTGCAATTCCTAAACCTTTGTCTGTATAACTCTGGGGTCAAACCAAATCTGGATATTAGGGCTCCCTTCATGTGGGTATAGGATATCTGCTCCTCTGTATGTTAATCTAACAAAGTGTCCCGCCAATCTCTAACAAAGCGGCTCGACAACCCCGCTCCCCAATCCTTCTCGGGAACCGGTGGGCCAACATTGCAGCTTCATAAGCCCTAAACCATTGACCAATATCCACATTTGTGTGGAAATCTTTAACTACTTCTTTGGGGATGTAGGCTCTTGCTTCTACAGCCACTGGCGGTGAGCTGTCGACCAGAGGGAGGAAGATCTGAACTTTTGGCCTTGAGTTCCAATTCCCTCAATCCTCTCTCATGCTCAAAATGCATTTTTCTTTTCCTCTAAGGCTAACTTCTTCATTTCTAATTCCATCCCATGCTCCATTTTCTTGCTCTCTATGTCTTTCTGACCATCCATTTTGAGCCTAGCTAGCTCCAACTTATGCATCCTCTCCTTTGCTCTGTCCTCCAGTTCTCCTGGGGACAAACCCTTGGATGAAACACTGGTGCCCGCCCCAGAAAATGCTTTCCCCCCGGTTGGGCCAACTGGCCCCTCAAGCTGCTCATCTAAATTCTCTGCCTCCATCACTGGCTCCTCAGGATGCTCACTGGCATTCCTAGATTCTACCAATGCACTCAGCGCCTTTTGGTATTCCTCTTTCCTGGTGAGGCCTTTCACAGAGATTTTAAATGTCAGTGTCTCTATTAGGATCAAGTGGCCGGGATGCTGTGAGAGGTATCCTGCTGGCATAATTGCAAAACCAAGAGACCCCCAGCATTCTCGCCGCACTCATAGTGACGCTCCTTGAAGTGAAACAGTGTGGTTTCGGCTCAGGGGTATATAGGACGTTGTGGTCGTATTTGTCCTGTAGCAGAGCCTGCAGCATGGCCGGGGAGGGAGACTAACAGTATTAGGCAGTGAAAGACGCCAGGGTTAATTCCAATTGCAGCTGTCTACACAAGGATTTGTTTGGGAGGTAGTGTGCATGAAAGCCCCCTGCACTGTCGCCTACCTTGCTGCCCACACTGTATCTACTGATGTTATGGACCCCTCGTTGAAAATAAGGGTCAGAGACTTCTGTGGGGACTATTGCCGCATCTGCCAGGTCTCTCATCAGGGCCACACGGAGGAGATCAAATTCTGTCCTGGACTGGGTACCATGAACCCCAGATGTGTAAGTGTAGTACCTCTCAGAAGAATGAAGCAAAAGCAACGGTTCGTACAGGGAAAAATCTGCAATCAGGTCACGGAGGAGTCCAAGCTCTGAGGTGTTGTGGTGTAAAGGTTGATTAGATTTGTCCAGGATGAGGTCCAGAACCATGTTCCAGTCCCCCCTTCAAGACAAACTTTGTTCTAGGATGCTGATAGAGTAGCTTGGTCGAGGAAGTGTGGGTAGGTTTTGTGGTGTGTGTTGGGGCATACACGGAGCTGATGAGGAGGACATGGTCTTAATGGGTGACCTTAACAAGGACAAAGTGACCGTGTGGATCGGGCCAAGTCCTGACAATCTTCGCAGATCTTCTAGAGTTTCATCTCCTACATTTTTGAAAGATTTTGTTAAATAGAGTTTTGCATTATGTTTTGTTAAAGTGTAGTTTTCTTTTGTTTCTTTATAGATAATGGGGATATGTGGCATCCTAAGATACTTGCATCTTAGGGTTCTACTCCTGTTGCCAGGTGCTTAAGAATGTTAAGAGGTGTATCAGCTGGTCAATACTAGAATTGTGACTGGGCAGTTGAAGCCTTCTGTTTCTCATGATAAGAGGTCTGATGTGGATGGGATCCATTTGAAGAAATAAACTTCTTTACCTATTTACCAAGGCTGCTTCTCACCTTCATTCTTACATTAGGCCAAAGGCTAATGGAGACGGGATGGGAAGAAGAAAGGGGGGATGTGGAAGAAAAGAGGAGGGCACTATGAGTGGGTGAGGGGTGTGCCACTATTGGGAAGCAGCAAACCTACTTCAAACAGGGAGGAGGGGGTGATCGGAGGAGGAACCGAAGCACAGCTGTCTGGCCTCCCTCGTGTCAGCAGATGATATGAGAGGATACAGAAGAGGAAGAGAGAAGAAAGAAAGAAGGGGGGCTGACGTATTGTAAGGCATGCATGAGGAAGTGCCAAAAAGAGAAGACTCGTCGGACAAAGGGCATCTGGCAGCAGACCACAGGGGCCAGGGCCCAAAGAAGTGTGGTACACCTGGTGCAGTGTGGAGGAGGAGGCCGCTGACCTGATCCGCACGGGCTCAGGAGCATGAAGTCTCATCAGGGGGAGCTGTAGGCTTCAAAGGTGACCAGGATGCTTCAAAGGGGATCCGAATGTGTCCCTGGGATGCGTATCCTTACGGGGGAGGTGTGGTTTTGGGCCACCCGACCACTAGCTTGTGAACTTCTCCAGGAGTTGGCTTTCCTTGGAAGGAGACCTTGGGGTCTCCCTTGGTTAGGGGAGGAAGGCACCAGAGGTGGCCACTGAGGGGCCCTGATCCATGTTGGTCGGCACAAGGGCCTCCAGGTAACCCTCCAGCTGACCAGGGCCAAGAAATTCTGAAGTATTTTTATCATGAGTAATCAGTATGACTGCAGGGTCCAAGAGGCTATAATGGATGCCAAGGGGACTGAGACAGGGAAGAGCTGGAGGAAGCATCTACAGAGAGCTTGTGTCTCCAGCGAAAAGTCCTGAGACAGGAAGATCTGATGTTGGTCATGTTGAAAAGGGTCATGTATCACCTGGCGTGCTTGCAGGTGTTGTAAGAAGCATGTGATGATCTGGCTTGGGCCATCCTTGGGCTGGGCGGCGTTGAAGAATCCTATGAGCCCTCTGAAATTCCAGGTGGGGGCTAAAAGTTAGACCAATCAGGGCGGTGGGGAAGCCATCCAAGAAGCCCTTGTTGTCGTCACCCTCAAGTTGCTTTGGTACGCCGAAGATCCGAACATTTTCTCTACAAGAGCAGTCCTCCAACTCAGCTATCTTCCTCTGGACTTGCAAGTGATCCTGCTCCCAGTCAATGGAGGCAGCTATCTTGATCTCGTCCAGGTGAGATTTGGGCCAGGTGAGCCTGGTGTTGAAAGAGGCAATGTGCTGTTGAATGCTCTGAGTGTCTGCTAAGGTCTTGGAGGTATTGTCAGCCACTTCCGAAAGCATAGTATTCAGTGTTCCGAGCTATCTGAGTTTAACATCCAAGGCGGATTAAGAGGTAGGGTCTGTGTCTGCCCCGGTTTCAACTGCTTTCTTGCCACGGCCTACATGAAGAGCAGTTTTCTATTTGGTTTAAACATGATGAGGGGTATCTGGGGTGAACCCCATTAAGTCTAAGTCAAGAGTCGCCCCTTGCCCACCGAGGGCTCTAGAGAGCAGAGACAGATCGCTGGGCCCAAAAATATAGAAACCAGAAGAAGCTGGAGCGTGGTAGAGCAGCTTGGTTAAAGGAGAGCTTAGAAACAAAGGTGCCCCTAAAAATGGGTCTGGAGACCGGCCTACCGGTGAGTGGAACCGCCAATCCTGAGGTAGCAGTGTGGAGCAGCCCCTGTTAGGCAGGCCTGCCGACTGGAGAGGCCAAGTGGAAAGATTGCGAGTAATGTTCAGGCCCAGGCTGCCCCCGGGGGTCAGCCAGAAAATCAGGACTTGTGTATCCAGAAGAGGGCTCCCACACCAGAAACTGGCTTTGGCTCCGGAGACCTATCCCGCAAAGAGAAAAAAAGTCAGCAGGGGTCCAGAGCCCCTGAGTCACCAGAGTGAAAGCTGTGAGCCATTGGAAGAAAGAAGGATGCCAGGTGTCTGGAGCTGCCAAGGGAGGCAAAGCAGATCAGGCAGCCCGCAATACAGGGTGGAGCGGTTGTGGCTTGGCCAACGGCATCGGTCTCGCGGTGGCTATGGCAGGAGCCTGGGTCTAGTGCCCTTTAGGGTCACATGGACATGCAGTTGGGTGAGCCTCTGCCGTGCAAGGGTCCAGAAGGGCAGTTCCAAGGGCACGGGCCCCGATTAGCAGAAAGAACGTGAACATGAGCAGGAGCCCGGGCCAGCTGAGGCCACGATGCGGTCTCTGCGGCGTGCCGGGCGGCCTCAAGGCATTGACTTCATAATGGGCATGGTAGGGGCCCAGTATGGCTTATGTGCCCATAGGCGTGCTGGGCATGTAGGCTCCACCAGTTTTGAGGGCAGGTGCCCCGGTAAATAAACATGAGCGGGTCCCCAATCGACAAAGGCAGGGATGCGGCAATGGGAGCGAAGCAAGAGGTTTCTGGGCGTTGGCAGAAGTGTGGTGTGGCTTAGGGTCCTATGGCGAGGCCAGCCTCTGCTTCTCGGAGGACCGAAAAGGCAGTTCTGGAGGCAAGGGTTTATGTTGTAGGAATAAACTAGAGTGGGGACCCCCAAGCAATGAAGGCTGCGATGCAGCCATAGTGAATTGCTGAGCGGCTCCAGTGAAGGCCACGCATGAGGCCGTATGGCAGTGTCAGGGCCCCCACAGTCGATATTGTGGTCGCGAATGGTGCCGGCAGGGCTTCCAACTCGGAGCAGCAGCTTCCCCATAGAAGGACGAAGGGAGGATTGTAAGTCTCACACCGGCAAGCTCTCTTAGAGCACTGCTATCTTGCCCAGGCTCTTGGCTCCACCCTCAAAACTAACCCGTTTGGACAGGCGAGAAACCCAGCTTTTAAATATCAGTAAGTCACTCCTAAGTATACCTTGTTGCCCATAAGGTAGGCCTGATATTTAAAACTTGAGCATGTACAATATTAAAGTTGGCATGTTCCTCCCATGTCTAGCCCCTAACATCTATTTTTGCTGGCAGGGCTGTAGCTGTATCCTGGAAAATATCAAAGTACATATTATAAGCTTCAATCTGTAGCTTTTGACAAGAAACAGCTAGAATAGTCATCCACAGCCTATTTTTTCATATTTTTAAAAAAAATCCAATTTAGTGATGAAGTTAGATTTTTTTTTATAAATGTATAGAAAAAGTAACTTTTATAAAGTTATGTTTTCGGTGCCTGAAGCTCCTAGGTTTAATTTGCATTAGCCAACAGCAACTGCCCAGCCAATGTTTGACCTTAATGTGGTGTGAAACTTCTCCCAGTGTAGAACAGTGGCTTAGGCCTAGTGACAGGATGGGCTGGGTGTGGGGTGTGTGATTTCTATCAGCTCCGGAAGGGCAACAGGGAAGATTCTATAAATTCATGAACTTGAAAGGAACAGATGTGTAGCCTTCTCATTCATATCTTAGTGTAAGGAGAGACCTGGGAGAGGGAAAGCCTTTGTTCCCCAGTCCCCTCCAGCCAGGCTGACAGTAGGCAGAAGGACAGCCCGACACCAGTTTGGAGTGGAAACAGTGGAGAGGACTCCTCATTTCCACAGCTACATCTCTGAGTGGACATAAGGGCTCAGCACAAGGGAAGAAAGATTTCCCCGTTTTGGATTGTAGGAGTAAAGTGCACTGTGGGGTTGTTTGCAGTAGGGTAAAAAAAACTGCTGTAAATACTAAGTATGGGTACTCCTATGAACCTTTACCCATTGGTCACCGACACCTGCTGGCTAGTGCCATCCATACATATGGCCCCCCAGGGAACCCTGCTCATAACCCTTTCTGGACATGTGCAAGTCCAGAAGAGGGCTGAACCTGCTATCTATGACCTATGTGGAGATGTACATTAGGGGCTGGACATCTTCCCACTTCTACACACGACTGAGAAGAGGACTCCAAATGTTTGTTTGCTGACCTTCTGTGTGGCTCCTGGGTCACAACAAGCTGCAAGAGCCCTTTTTTCCAGGAGTGACCAGTTGACTGGTAACCACTAGATGTTGCCTGGACTGTGGTGCTAGCCTTTGCTTGAGTGAGTTCTAGTCCCTAAAGACTGCCCCAGAGATGCTTAGGAGAGTCCCAGAAGAGCTGCTCTAGAAACCCTGAAAAGTTGGGACTTGGAAAATTTTTGGACTTCTAAGATCTCCAGAGCGTAAGAGGCCCTTGTGGAAAAAAAATTATATTTCAATGTAACTTCCTCAGGTACTGCTTCAGGCTTTCCCCAATGGAGGAAGTTGAGCTCCATAAAAAGACTGAGAAGGTCATATCTAAAATTACTGTAACCTTCATTTACTACTACCTAAACCATTTTTTAAAGAAATAATAATTATGTTCTTGAAACAAAAATAATGTATCTGTGTAGTAAAGGTGTGCCTGGTAAAAACTGAGTTGAAAAGGCTTTTTCCCCTGAGTGTTTCTATTTTTAGGCACTTCACAACGCAAGACAATGAGTTAAGGGAGGAAAAACTGATAGAAACGTCAAGGCTCTTATTACATTCTGGCTGTTCGCCAAATCGTGACATTCAACACAATACCTTAGATTTGCCCTTTCAGACAGTGCCATTCATTGTGAATGCAAATACTTCTATCTTCTTGCAGATTGAGAAACCAAAGAAACGTTTAACACAAGTATTCTGAACCATTACCTTCAGTTTCCTCATGTTTCATGATTTCGGTGATGAACCCCTAAGGACCAGAGCTGTCCACCGTATGACAAAAACAATGTCCCCTTAGATGACCAGTGCTGTGCAACATCTGACAAATACAGTGACCCACCAGAGGACAAGCAGTGCACAACTTATCTTGAAGGCAGTTAACCCTGAAGAACCTGCACTGTCCACCATGTGAGAAAGAAGGAATCCCCACTGGAGCAGTCCTGTACAACTTAGCTTAAGGCAAAGATAACCGTCCCTAATGAGAAAGGCAATGTACACCTAGAGGACTAAAGCTGTATACCCTGTCATTAAGACAATGAATTACGGAAGACCAGAGGTGTCCGTGTCTTGACTGAGACATTAAACACCCACCCATTAAACTGAGCTGTGTTCTTGAGTAATGCCAAGATCTTTTAGCTGAAGTTGCTTTGTAGTACAAACATCTGTGCTCTAATTGTCCGACTCTTACACCAAGCAAAGTGTTAAAGTAATGCGGCTAATTATCTACATACGCCATGAAGCTTCAAAACGGTCTAGAAGTAAAAGTTGTAAATCTTCTAATGAACATAATCAAGAAGAAGCCAACATTTGAGGGTAACAACTATGCTTTTTAGAGAGGCAAAAGGCACTGGGATGCATACTTGTATATGCCTGGCGCACTTTATTGAATCTAAAATGGCATCTAATCACATTTTAATGCCTCATTGGGTGTTGTAAAGTGATACTGTACTCTATAGTGTACTGTACTTCATATTTCGTCCAACAAATGAAAAGGCTGGGGCAGGATAATGGTTTTGCTGGTACAGAAGAATGTAAAATTAGAGGCAGGAACACTGTTAAGTAATTGATCGAAGAATGGGGAAGCTAGATGCAAGAGAAGGATGGATTTAGGGTAACAGAAGACCTGTAGAAAGGAGAAGGTTTGTTAAAGTAGCTTAGAGTTGAGGATAAGAGAAGACTGTAGATAAAAGATTGCAGAACATGTGATAGGATGATGATAGAGAAGCTAAGCTAGGCAAAAAGTAGAGCTGAAGGAAGGAGAACTGTGGAGTTTGGGATAGGAGAAGGCTGGAGCTGGGTGGGATAAGATAAGGCTGGAACTCATGGAGAATAAGAAAAGGTTGGACATAGGAGTGGAATGCTGGAAATGGAGCAGAAGACTGTAAAGTTAGGGAACACATTTAAACTGATGCTATGAGAATGTTAATTAAAGCTGTGGGTACGAGATGGCTGGGTTTAAGAGAAGATTGAGGATACATGATAGATGAAGCTGTTAATGCAGAGACCGGTTGAGGGCAGAGATGGGGAAGAAGTTAGATTGAGGATAAGGAGCAGCAGGAGAACAGGGTGACCTGTGGGTCTTCTGAGCTCTCATCTGTTGTGCCGTCTCCCCAAACAGTTTAAAATCTATTTGAATACTTTAGATGTAGCGTTTAACTCAGACTTGATTGCAAGGTTATTTTTCTCATTTACGGGTACTGTATAAGTCGCTTTATGTCAGGAGTTACGGACAAATATTGTGCAGCACTCCTCATAGAATGTAAAGAAAGACAAATAGATTGGCTATACAGCACTTTACCTCAAAGGAAGTTGCAGACAGAGGTGCCACCTTGTAAAAGAAGTACTTTAAAGTCCTGCCACTAAAGTTGGATGTTTCACAGATATTCTGGCAATAAATTGGAGGAGAAACTGATGCAAGGACAAGCGAGCTCCTAGCGTGACGAAGGAGGTGTAATGCACTGCGTTGACAAGCGATGGCAAGCTGTGGTGGATATTGGCCCACACAGCTCCAGGATTGAGTGGCATTATCCCAAGGGGTAAAGGGGCTGAAACAATGGGCATGCACTCACAGAGGGTGGAGGGGGAGGCACTGAGCTTCAGCTACTTAAGTGTTGACTTTCGGGCCTAGGGATAGCGTCTTCCAGTGCACTTGATGGGACTCCATGGTGTGATTGGAAAGATGCCATTGACTAATGCAAGCCAATCTGCAATGTCTATTGTTGGCTCCTTTTGATACTTACATCAATTCGTCTTAGTGGCTGCCTACTGGACTGCTTGGATACATCAATAAACAACCCTATAATTAATATGAGAGTTTTTTGTGTGTGTGTTTAACCTCAGACAGTATATATAGGCATGATGAAGCTCTGTACTAGCTACAGTCATACAAAAGAACTAATCTATGCCTGATCACTGAATCCTTACTGGAAAGTCAAATAAGCCTTATGTATAATGTAATGAGCTAACCCAAAACAGCAGGAAAGCCAACTGTTGAAGAGGGATGGTCCAACGCTCACTTTCTCCTTATACTTCATGTTGTAGTTTCATGGACAAATGATGACATGAAGCCTATACACAGCTAAATGTGTCTATATCCTGGTCTATAAATGGCTCATGCCAGAGTAATGATAAATGGCATTTGGAATTTTTTTTTGTTTCAATGGGGCCCTCACCAAACTCAGATTTGTGATCTGCCTGATGGTCCCAGGGTTGGAGCAGAGCATAGACTGTAAGACAATAACACAGCTCCACCACTTCTTTCTTCCAATAGGGTATTTAGCTCTTTGCGCTCCAAGAGTCAAGCTCTGCTCCAAGTACCTAGGATCAAAAAGGAGAGACAGGGAGGCCGAGCTCTATCTTATAAAGGCCCTATTCTTTGGAACTCCCTGCCCCTCACCCTTAGGCTAAATTCCAGTTTGACTGCATTTAGGAAATGCCTAAAGACTCATCTTTTTCTGACCTGGTAGTCTTTCCAGTATTTCTACCTGTGTATCCTTGTTTAGTTCAGCTTATGGTAAGAACGTAAGCGCGGAGATACCCCTTCGGGGGTCGAATTCCTGCGCTATATAAGAAACTAAATAAATAAATAAATAAGCTAAGCAAAATTCTGAACAATGTTAGTCCCGCTGAAGCGCGGTGTAACCACGACCAGAGATAACGTCAATGGAACAAGAAACAATAAAGCTTAATGCAACGATACCCATACCAGCCCTGGTCCACTCGTAGGGCTAATAATCCAACCGTCCTCCGCATGAATACCGGTCCTGGTATTCCCCAACGGAGGGCACTGTGCTCAGTAACGGCCGACAATGCCGTTCAAATCGTTGCTAGGATGGCTTGTCGGGTGGCCTAGATACAGCGCCTGTTAAGGTTCAAGGATCTCCTAGCGTTAGGGCAACGTACTCAGAAATACCTGGTCTGGCACTCAGCCGAGAATTACCGGATGGTGGCTAAGGGAGCAGCCGCTCGACCTTCAATGCATAACGGCAAGTAAATAGAACGCCTGTAATCACCTCCTTGGTGAGCGTATCTGTTCTTCGCAGCACACACAAGGTTCAAATATCCAAAACAGAGGACGTGGCAAACACCTCCGTGGTGTGCGTCTCTGCCCTCTCCTCTCACGGGAATGCCTAGCCAGACACTCGACCGCGAGGAGCGGAACTAGCGGAGGTGTAAGAGAGCAGCTGCTCAATCTTACCTCAGGACATGCCAAAGAAGCTCTAATCAGGTCTGCGGCAGCTTCTAGGAAGACACGGGTCCGCGGTCTCCAGTTCCAAGTAAGGCCAGCACGGATCTCAACATCCGACGCCTTTCCTCTACTGCGTACGTCTTTTATGGGCGTTTTCAGCCTGCGCTTTGGCCCGCGCTAGGCATGCTGGTACTTGTAGTTCGTCCGCCTGCCGATTTTACCGTTCCTGCGATAGCTCGCGCTGTGGTTAGCGGGCCTCAGGGGGGGAGGGAATTCCTGACAGTATTGCAGAAGCCCAGCAATTTAGCTCATCTAATTTGATTTTGAAATTTTCTGGAAGGCAGCATTATTCTAGACACAGGTTTCTCTTAAAATGTCATTTGCTTTTACTTTCCCCCCACAAACAGGATAATGTTAATATAAACTTGGAACATATTCTTATCGACATTTGCTGTGATCCACTTTAAAGCAAATATCACTGTGATTGTTGTAGAGCAACTAAATGAGGAGTGTCCAGAAGGGATATATCAACATACAATGAATATAAATGGAAAGCGTTTATAGAGTCAGCGATTTACTGGTTGTACTCTTAATGTAGTGGAGTTCTTTCAGTGTGGATGAAGATTGAACATAAGTGACATGAAACACTGAGCTTTGGGATTATACCACTATGTAGAGAAATGAGTATTTCCTTTATGTCTTTGTCACATAGGGCCATATGTATCATCATACCATTTAGCGATTCCTAAATAGCGATTTTTAAGGAATCGCTATTTAGAAATCGCAAAACGGTATGTATGTAGGAAATCGCTTCGTTTTAGCGATTCCTTATCATTCCTAAATTGCGATTAGCAAATTGCTAATCGCAATTTTCCCATTCATTTCTATGGTCCAGGAGGCCCATAGGAATGAAGGGGATATTTGCGATTAGCAATTTGCTAATCACAAATTGCGAATATTTTCAAGGGTGCAGGGGTGTCACAAGAACACCCTGCTGCCTCCCTGAAAAAGAGTGGTCTGCTTAATTCAGACACTCTGTTCATCACCACCCCCTTTTCTGTATCGCCTCCCTGAAAAAGACATGTGTGGGCATATGGCGCACATACATGCCCTAAGGGCATGTATGGGCGTCATATGGCACCTTTGGAATTTAAATAAATTGCTTTTTTAAAAGAATTCACAACTTACCACCAACTAGAAGTTGGTGGTAATCTGCGAATCCTTATTGGCATTTTTGCATACATATTTTTTTGATACATTGCATTTAAGGAATTGTAAATTTTGCGATTCCTTAAGTGCAATCGCAAAATAAGGAATAGCAAAATGTGCGATTCCTAATTTTGCGGCGAAAATGTTTCATACATACCATTTAGCGGCCTTTGCGAATGCTAATTAGCTTGATACATATGGCCCAAAATCTTTGCACTAATTGAAACAGAATGAAGATTAACAAGGTATCAAAAAGTGTACTTATTTCGCATATGTTCTGCTTGAAGAGGAAGTATGTCATGCCTAGAGGCCATTTAGAAGAGATCACAGAAGTTCCTGGGTTAATTAGTGTGACTTCAAAGTTAGTCGCTTTTAGGAAGTTTGAGTTGTGATGCATAGAATTCTGTATTTGTGTGAGGCAATCTTAGCATATGTTCTGCTTGAAGAGGAAGTATGTAATGCCTATAGGCCATTTAGAAGAGACTACAGAAGAATTTCCTGGGTTAATTAGTGTGACTTCAACATTAGTCGCTTTTAGGCAGTTTGAGTTGTGATGCATAGAATTCTGTATTTGTGTGAGGCAATCTTATTTGATGGTGACAACGTGTTCTCTTTCCAGTTTCATGTTGATATATGGGCCAATCACATATGTATGTTAGCTTACATTGGTTCTGTCCTGGTCTGCACAGGGATCCAGGCACATATTAAAAAAGGATTAACAACAAGGGTGTGATTGGAGAAACAAAAGAGAATAGTTTAACCAGGTGTATCTTACTTTAAGGAGTTTGAACTACTTAACTTGGTCAAAGTTGTTGAAAGATAGAAAGAGGTCTAGCAGAATAAGTGTTCCTTCTTGGCCTAGGCCCTTAGCTTGTAGCAATTCCTCTGACGCTTAAGAATTTGAGTTTCATTCCAAAATGCTGGTGTATTTGTTTGGTACTCACTTTTATTAGTATAATGTATAATGTAAACAGTGTGCATTGCATGTAGGTCTAGGAGGTTCACCAATTAACACAGTTTTGGACAAGCAAGAGCGCAGTACAATGACTGTGTAGGGCCCATGAGGATGGCGTCAGTTCTTAGATGTTTTAGACAAAGGCAGTTTTTTTTTACTTTATGTAGGCAGCATGCTACTTGCATGGCTGCTGATTATTCTTCCAATTTGATGTGGATCTGTGTGTTGTCTGTATAAATTTGACGTTCAACACCACGAGTGTCAGAGATAATACAGGGACACCATACAGGTAATTAACTTTCTTGTCAAGAGTGCAGATCCTTGAGCGACCAAATGGATACCATGGTAGTGTGCTCCTAGTTTGATAATGCTAGGTCCCTGTAATCTGATTCCTTCTAGCATCTTTCCATCTTGTGGGCCATGTCTTAGTGACATGAAACACAAAGTCAGAATGTGGATATATGTTATGTTGTGAAAATGACAATGTATTCGGAGAGTAAGAGAAAGGAGCTGAAGAGCTGTTATGGTATGTGCATATATCTCTGTCCCCAAGAATTTTAGAAGAATAGGTGGAAGTTTGTTCTATCCTCATGTGAAATCGGTAGAGTTTTTATTAGATACTAGCTGTACCCAGCCACGGGTTGCTGTGGCTCAGTCTGGTTACATGGAAGAGAAAGAAAAGAGTAAGCGCACATTTCTAATATGTTTAATTTCACAATGCTTGTGGGTACGCAATATGTTTTTGTGACTATTGTCTATATGCTTCCCTTGTAGTTGTTGCGCAGCAAGCAAATCGATAGGGTCTGTTCGGCCTTTCGATTAAAAACACGCACGTATTGTACCCGCGCGTATTCGAATCCAGCGTTGCGTATATAAAAACACACGCTAATGTTGCAAAGTGAACCAACTCCTCCCCGCTCCCTCCACCCACTTCCCGGTCTGCCATCCTGACACCAACTGTCCATCCTAATATATGTAGACTATTGTCTCTATGCGTCCTTTCTTAATGTTACAAAGTGAATCAACTCCTCACCCCTCCCTCCACCCACTTCCCGGTCTGCCATCCTGACACCAACTGTCCATCCTAATATATGTAGACTATTGTCTCTATGCGTCCCTTGTACTTGTTGCGCAGCAACCAAATCAATAGGGTCTGTTCGGCCTTTTGATTAAAAACACACGCGTATTGGACACGCGCATATTCTAATCCAAAGTTGTGTGTATATATAAACACACGCTTAATTGAATCCAACGTTGTGTCAAAATTTCCAAGCGATCGGTGAAGAACTTTCAGAGATTTAAGATTTTGAACAAACGAACATTGACATTTTTATGTGTCTGTTCAGGCTTTCGATTAAAAACACGCGCGTATTCGACGCGCGTATTGGAATCCAACGTTGTGTATATAAAAACACGCGCGTATTCGAATCCAACGTTGTGTCAAAATTTCAAAGCAATTGGTGCAGAATTTTCGGAGATTTGCGATTTTGAACAAATGAACATTTACATTTTTATTTATATAGATTTGTAACTTTTAGTAAGATAAATGAAAACTTCCTTTATGAACCAGAACAGGGAGATAGTTCATTTGAAGATCTCAGGCATGCATCATACAAATATATTGAATGTCCATGCCGAGATGGTTATTTAGTGTGTTTTAATATGTTACTCATTGTGTTAAAATGTTTGCACAGAAGACATCCTTTATATGTTTCTCTTCAAAGTCTTGACATCTTCTTGTAACAGGTTATTTGTTCCATTAACAGTAAATATTTTCAAGAAAAGAGCATCTCACTCCCATAAAATTAGCCATCATAAGACATCTTCTAGGAACAACAAGCAGCAGAGCACATTGAACCCAATCCATTATCAGACTGCAAAACCCTAAATTAGAAAACATACAAATTTAGGAGACACTTGCCCTCACAACCACACATTCTTTTGAATGTACTGCAGTGATGCAAAATTGCCTTAAACAGGCCCCGGGCTCAGTAGCTGATATCCAGCAAAACACATGTTGTATAAGTCACATGAATGGGCCTCTGTGAAAAACTACTATATACAAATTATGAAGTAGATAATCTGCTCAACACAGCTTTTTTTCTCTAATTGCTTTTGTTCTAGTATATGTTGTGCTACAAATTATGTGATTGTCACAATACATTTTGTTCTCTCACACTCAACTATTTGTAATTCTTCTCAACTATTAGATGATAATATCATAACCCGCTTTTATAGCACTTCAGACAACACTTCAGCAATTGCTAAATCCTGCCAATACCAGCTGTTACTATTATCCAAATAATTGTACCCAATTTACTCAACTTGGAAAGATAGAAAGCTGAATTGAAATTGTACAGATTTATACTTGTGATCTGCAGATTATTGTAGATGATCTGAGCCAATCCATAATGTATGGCCTTCACTGGAAAAAACTCTAGAGAGCATATGGATAGTTTGCAATAACTTTTAGCCTGTAGACAGATATGTGCCCTCAGAAAGCAAATGAGGTGAGAGACCTATCTTAACAATGGATGGAATGTTATGTTACCATGATTATAGAATGTTGGTATGAGAAAAGGGAGTGTGACATCTTGCAGGTGACAGTTGGACTTGAAGGTGGCGGTCGCTACGTGTACTTGATAGTCCTGCTGTATTATTATGATTAATTTAAAATAAACTATTACATCCATTCAACAACTTTATATTTGCGACGATCGAGCCCAAGCACATAGCAGGACAAAGAAAATGCTCATGTGTGATCCCGGCATCCTGTAGCATCAAGGGAACTCCGGCCGCAGGTCTAAACCAATGTTGAACCTTATCGTTGGTCTTTGTCCCATTCCCCAGACATCGCCGCTGTGGAAGAGAGAACTTTGTAACAAGGTACTGTTGAATTTATTAAAAACCCAAACGCTGCATTTCTTGTGCTGGAGTCTTCACTTCCTCATGCATAAGTGTGAGCTCCTTGACATGTGACGTTTAACGCGGCTCACATTACGTGTCTGTCATTTTGAATTGGGCCGTATTCATGACAAGTTCAATGCTACATTCGTGCCATTTTTAATTGGGCCGCAATTGAGGAGATTGTGCATGGCGTCATACACTCCAGGGGAAGGAAAGTACAGCGCATGCATAGGTGATGGGCACACTGCACAAGAAAGCCTGCCATTAGTTGTGCCCCGTTTCAGTGGACTAATCTACATAAATGTCCCCTCAGGAATTATTACAAAGCTCATTTACTATTTATAAGTTGTCACAATAAGTGAACATAAGTTATACAATACATGGGATATATCACAATTATTATTTATTCATAATGAGATTTAGTTACGGCAACAACAATACTACTAACATTTCAAAATTCTCTTGTAAGTAGTATGAAACATCTTTTGCTTGTTTTTGCATAGACAAATAATATACCATACAGCATATTATTTTGATACAGTATAAAAGTTGTTTTCAAAATAACACAAAGGTTCACTTCTAAGCAAATCGATGTTAGGAAGCGTCGACGTTTCGGTCCACTATGGTGAAAACATTCCCAGGACCATCCTCAGGACAAAAAATTGTTGCACATTCCTAATTACAATCAAAAAACCAACAGTTAAACTTAATTTATCCCTGTATGTAGTATCGTCTGCTCACCCCAAAAGACACTCACAGAGTGCAACCAAGACCAAGGGATTTACCCATGTGACACCGCGTGAAAGTAAATAATAAACCAATGTATAGTGATAAAACAAACAAAAGCAGGTCAACCACCAGCCAACACAATTGTGCGCTTACCTAATACTTCCAGCCGGAAGTATATATTTAATCAACTGGACCTCAATGTCCAACAGAGTCTAGAAATGTAATAAAAAGAAAAAGCCATATATTCAAAAAAGGCAGCTTTTCCTAAGTTAAAAGAGCAAAGCCAAAGCCACCTAGATTGCGTACTCACTCAAATTTCGTGTTCACAATAGTTGAACCTGCATAATAAAATCATAATGTTGGGTATGAGAACTCTGACCTCATATGACCATATCGCACACAAATGTAAATATATGCAAACAGGGACTTACGTGCTCCTGCCGTATTTGTCACTGTATACGGGGCTCTGTGTCTTTAAAGTACACCTACAAACAAAAGGCTCATATGAATACCCTCGATATGAGCAAATCTCAGACAGATGTGAAACACTGGTTTGAGAACTTTCTCACAGACGCACGAAACCCATTTCAATCAAGAAGCAACTACTGCCTACAATGACCGTCAGGGTTCTAAACTTAAACATAACTCCGCGAAACTTACTTCAATCAGGAAACAATTGCTGCCTTCTCTGACCGACGGATAATGCTCGTCCACCCGGACGAGTGAAAACGCCAGTAGAAGAAGGACGGCAAGCGATGACGTCAGTCAGGCCATACAAACGCGGCCATCTTGGAATGGCAAACTTAACTAGAAACTGAATACCGGTGTTAATAATAATAAGCCAGGCAAACCTTCTCAAAATTCTGTTTAGGGCAGAAATTATCCCTATTAGACCTCCGTGTAATGTGTCCCATGAAAGGGGGGGTGTTATAAACAAAAATGCGGACAACTTGCATCAAGAATGGAAGCCATCTTAGAATGGAGTGTGCAGGAGGACCGAAGTGAAATTCATCAAAAAACAAGATGAGATCCTATAGATTCATTACAGTCTAAATATCAGATACCCAGATGTATTCAGAATTTATAAAGTGGCCAGAGTATGCCATTCAATAAGAGAATTTAATCCCCTTGACACAGTGTCACATGACCAAATCCACCTGTTTTCTTTTAGAGTAAGCAGACGGTCCACATTGTGGTATCGCTTTGTGCATACAACAGTATCCAACACAAACCATTGCATATCAGAAGGTCGATGTGATTTAAGTTGGTAATGTTCCACCAATGGGGCAGTGATTATATTACATCGAATGCGAGACTGATGCTGTAGTATACGTTTTTTGACCTCCTGTGTCGTTTTCCCAATGTAGTTTAGTCCACACGGACAACGAAGACAATAGATAACATTTTTTGTGTGACAATTTGAATGATGATACAACTTAATTCTTTTGTCATTTATAATACAATCCTTAGTTACACATGTCGTCGCACAAGCAACACAGTTCCTGCAAGGATAATGACCAGTGATAGGGGCTAGACCCCATTGTGTTTGAATAGACCTTGGTGGAGGTTCTTTGTAGGCTTTGACTAGATAGTCTCGTAAATTTCTCCCTCTTTTGAACGCAAAGCGTGGTTGAACTAAGAAAGGTTCCATCTTGTTGATTAAATGCCTGTTCTGTCTGATGATTTTTTAATCTGGTTAGATTCAGAACCGAAGGTCATGACACACGTGATAGATTGAGAGGGTGAAGTATTAGATCTCAATGTGTCATTTTTGGTCAATAGAGCGCCTCGATCATAATACCAAGCACGTTTCATTGCTTGTTTCACTAATCTATAGGGATACGATCTAGTGACTAACTTTGTTTGAAGTAATTTTGCCTCACGAAAGTAATCCTCCCTTTTGGTACAATTGCGTCGTATGCGCAAAAATTGTCTAAAAGGGAGGTTATCCCTGAGATTGCGAGGATGTGAGCTATTGTATTTGAGTAACGTATTCCTCGCAGTCGGTTTAGTGTATAAACTCATAATTAAAATGTTGTTGTCATTTGAAATTGTGAGGTCTAGAAAATTAATTGTTTGGTTGTTACTCTCTAGGGTGAATTGTAAATGGCTGTTTTGTTGATTAAGCCAGATGTGAAACTCCTTCAGTATATCCACATTGCCATTCCACACTATGCAAACGTCATCTATGTACCTAAGGTACTGTATTAGGTGCTGACTGTAAGGATTGTTCTCATAAATTGTATTGTCCTCGAAATCTGCCACGTATAAATTAGCGATGTCCGGCGCAAAAATAGCGCCCATTGCTACACCCTGTCGTTGGACATAGAAGTCATGTTCAAAGAGAAAATAATTTTCCTCTAGAGCAATCTTGGCACATTGTACAATAAAATCCGTTGGTACTTGATGGGGACGTGTACGTTTCTCTAGTGTCTGTCTGATCACTAATAAAGCCTCATTTTGGGGAATACTCGAATATAAACTTTCGATATCCATTGTTACTAGAAGATTCGAAAGAGGATCATAGGATTGTCCTTCCAATTTTAAGATAACATCTCTACTATCCTGTGTGTAAGCTCGACTCTGGGGAACAAAGGGTTTTAGAAAGACTTCAACATATTCCGCCAATGGTTGTAGTATAGATTGGCAACCTGCCACAATGGGCCTCCCTGGTGGTTTTTGGCTATGTTTATGAATTTTTGGGAGTGTGTAAAAGGCTGGAATGGTGTAATCTTTTTTGTTGAGATATTCGAACTCCTTTTTACTCAACCACATCCCATCTAAGCCCGTAGTTGTTAAAGCTAATATTTCCTTTCTAACTCTAGATGTAGGGTCACCTCTCAGTTTATTGTAATGAACTGAATTGTTGAGTTGTCTAAGGGCTTCACAGTCATAATCACATTTGTCCTGTAGGATTATACCTCCCCCCTTGTCCGCTGGTTTCACAATTAGGTCAGTCCGGTTAGATAAAGATTTCAAAATTGTATTTTCTTCCTTTGTGAAGTTAAACTTTACATATTTCCTATCACGGAAGAGTTGTTGGATTTCATTGAGTACCACATTCTCAAAAGTGATTAAGTCTTTTGGCATAGTATTCGTTTGGGGAAAGAACGTTGAAGGACACTTAAGACCGCTTACATTGACTGTCTGTATCGATGGTGAATTTACAAAAAACTGTTTAAGGCGAAAGGGTTCTAAAAAATTTATAGATTTCCAAATGGGTTGAGAATATATCATTTCTGTTCGTAGGAACAAAGGATAACCCATGGCTTAGAACACCTATTTCATCTGAACTTAATGTTTGTGATGATATATTGAATATCGGGACAATCTCCATATTCAAATTAGTGTCGGTCAGAGTACCGGGATTATTAGTTACCACTCGTAAAAGTTGTTGCGAGTCTGGCGGTAACCTGGTGTGTACTGGTTGCGATACCAGCCTCTCCGGGTGTTCCGAGAGCGTCCTCTCTGTTGTTGCTGGCCTCTCGATAAAAAAGGAGTCAATGGATTTGACCCTCTACCACCTCTGAAATTAGATCCCCCTGTCCTACTTGTTGAGTCGTCTGAAAAAACACTTGAAGCGGTAATTGTCGCTTCATGGGCTTCAGATCTACCAAGACTGCAAGTATCCGTCACTTGCGGTATGCGATCATCTGGCGGTAAACCTACTTGGTTACTGCTCTCGATTCCACGGGGCTTCGAGAGCAGTAACCAAGTAGGTTTACTGCCAGATGATCGCATACCGCAAGTGACGGATACTTGCAGTCTTGGTAGATCTGAAGCCCATGAAGCGACAATTACCGCTTCAAGTGTTTTTTCCTGAATAAGGATTTAAACACACCCTTTTACGCAAGATCACAATTTTGTGGTCTTACAATTGCACGAGTGCAGGGCGCACCTTAGCGTGTACGTACCACCCCGTGCAATCCTCACGGTCCTGACAAAAACCATAGAATTTTTGTGATGGTTGAAACATGTAGACCTTTTAATAATCTTACTTTGTAATTTTGCACATAACACACTACGCTATTTTTATACATTACACTTCTTGAGACACCGAAGCCTTCCTAATTAGGCACAGGTGTCACACTGGTTTTATTGGGGTTCAGACGCTCAAGAATAAAGTCTTCAAGTGAGTAGTACTGGCCCTTTTTAATACATCTTTCACTGTAACTTTTAAGCACATATAATAAACAAACAATAACCCGCTCCACTGTAGTCAGGTGCCGCAGCACACCCTATGGGCATTCGGCCTATAGGGTGGGACCCCGATGATGAAGCATGTCACCAACTAGGTTGGTGAGTGAGGGGTCTTCTGAAAGGACAAGCACTGTCCGGTAACAGGTTGGGGCACTCCATGCTAACCTTGACATAAGCGCAAGGAAGTGGCTAATTGCCACCTTTCCTTTCTTTTTCCTACAGGGGGTACTCCTCCATTGTTGTTTTCATTAATCCCGGGGACCAGGAGTTCCCACCTCACATAGTCTGTGTAATTTCCCTAACTCTCCCCTTTGTTTAACACACATTAAATAGAGGGTTGCCTAGCACACAAACTATAATCCTGGCTCCAGTCCCACATGGCTTGACGCTTATGACATGCTCTTAAAGCTATTATTAATTTGCAATCTTTTATGTATGAGTTGAATTCCACATTACATTTTTAGGACCCTACTGTGCAATGACTGTCCTATTCATATGTCAATCTTTTATGTAAGAGTTATACTGTACATCGTACTTTCATGATCGCACAATCGAAATAAAGTTTGATGATGATGACAAAGAAATGCCATATAAACAATTAGGATGTTATACATGTGGAAGCACATCTCACTTAGAAAATGCTAGTGTGTGTCCAGCCAAAGAGCGTTCCTGTGCCAAGTGCATATTAAAGGGGCATTTTGCTAAAGTGTGCAGGTCATCATGTACTTTGCACCCCAGCAAAGTACACAGGTTTGGGCTTACCAATTTGAGTGAAAATGGTCACTCCACAAGTAATGAAAGTGAGATTTTAACTACCAAGGAAGGAGTTTTAGAGGGAAATGATAAAACATAATAGGTGTGCAGAGTATCTTTACATTTGTTAAAAAGTCCTTTATGTATATTTAGGGATAAATGGTGGAGACATAAACGTGATGGCAGATTCTGGTTCTCCATTCATATGTTTGAGTAATTTGCCCTGTAGATTACGGTTGTAAACCCATCGAAGTGGTAGGTGAGTCTGAGGAATTGTATTTAAAAAACAAGAAGTCACAAAGCAGAGTTTATATGGCTAAAGACGAATCTTGTTTATTGGGCTGGCACAATAAAATAATGGGGGCATAATACTAGATCCTAACAATCCTGATTAGGTTATGTCAAGGAAGAAATATGTTCAAATTCTAGCCATGAAAAAAGCCAAAGGGAGGAGGATTATCCAGATTTTTTCAAAGAAAACCTAGGTCTATTTAGAAGTGTCATGCATAAAGTGAGAATAATGGAGGGTGCACATCCTGCAGTACATAAAGTCCTGAGGGTATCTTTAGCTTTATGACCAGAACTTAAGAAGGAATTGCTCAGATTGTGTAGTCAGGGTGTCATCAAGTCCATCAAGAGTTCTGATTGGGTACCTCCAGTTGTTTTAGTTCGGAGGTCCAATGGGTCCATTCGTATGTGTGTGGACCTCCTGAGAGTTGGAAATTAATGTTAATAGTTTTGTAAAGCACTCAAATGCCAATCGCCATCTTGGTGCTAGTGTTGGTTATCACAGAAACACAACGAAGGCAAAGGGGGGGAACTTAGACAGAGGAGCGAATGATCAGATATGTGTTGATCGCCAGCCCCTCCTAAATATCACAGAGATGCTATCCACTCCTAAGGGTGGTAAGGTTTCCAGTTTCCTCAACATGGCTTCAGCATACCACCAGATTAATCTACACCCTGAGTCAGAACATTATACTGACTTCATAGCCCTGGAAGGTTTGTATCAATTCTGATGTATATCCTTTGGGTTAGCGTCCGCTTCTGCTGTGTTTCAAAGAGTGGTGGAAAGTTTGTTTAAGGAAATGGATGGTGTAATTTCATTCCAAGACAATGTTTTAGTCTTTGGCAAAGACCAAGTGCAACATGGCAATTGGTTACATCAAGTACTTTCCCTTCTAAAAAAACAGTGGGTGACACTCAGGGAGAAAAAGTGCAGATTTTACACCCCTGTTATCGATTATTTGGGCTATCAATTGTCAAGCAGAGGTTGAGCCAAAAGCTTGTTTAGTCAAGGCTATCGTAGAAGATATCTATCCTCCAGAAAACAAGGACCATCTTTTATGAGTTTAATTGAATTTTATACCAGATTTATCCCCAATTGCGCAGGAAAGAAATATATTATAAGAAATATCTTGAAAAAGAATTCTAGCTTTGAATGGTGTAAGGTGTGATCAGGAATTCAAGATGGTTAAGAGTGGAGTGATACATGCCATTCCTTTGAAACCTATTGATACACAAGACAAGAGTATAATCATGAATGATGCTAGTCAAAAGGGTTTGGGGGCAGTCCTCATGCAATGAAGGGGCGAGAGAGATGAAGTTGCATAAAGGAAGTCTGAGGGGTGCTGAGTCATCGTATTCGGTGATAGAAAGGGAAGCATTAGCATGCTGGTGGGGCATCGGTCATTTTAAACCTTATCTATGGCTTTCTCACTTTACTGTTTGAGTTGATCATAAACCACTAATGCACCTATTTACCACCAAAGGAGGGGAAAAAGCCACACTTGGAATTGCTAAATGGCAGAATAGACTTCATGAGTACAATTATCAATTTGAATATGTTCCTTGAGCCAAGAATGTGTTGGCTGATTGTCTTTCCCACATGCCGATCTGTGAGCAAGATGAGGAGGAACGATAAGTATGGAATGATGAAGGAGATGTGGTGTGCACAGTTGAAAGTCACTCGGAGGCTGCTATGTCACATGAGGAAAGGATGGCAGCATGTGATGCAGACAAGGAAATGAGGTGAAGAAAGGCATTCTCCAGGGTTGATCTAAATGGAAATCAGAAGACAAAGCTTTCGAAGGATATAAGTATGTTTTTGAGGAATTATCCATTGTGAATGGAATTTTACTATATTTAGATCTTTTAGTGGTGCCTGAAGGAATGAGGAACAACGTGTTAACTTTATCTCAAGAGGAGCATATAAGAATGTGGGCCTTGAACAGGAGAATACAAAACAACTTTGGTGTCCAGAGTTAGATAAGAACATAGAACATTATGTGAGGAATTGCATGAACTGTGCGATAAGTGACACACCTGAAGTAACAGTTCCTAGTCCCATCAAAGCTATAAAGGTCCCCAACAAGGCATGGAGCAAATTGGCGATTTACATCATTTGTCTGATTATATTATCTGTAAATGGACAAAAGTATGGCATAGTAATGATGAATTATTATAGCCGTTGATCAGAAGTAAATTGTATGAAGGTATCCAATAATCAAAAGGTGATAGAATTTTTAGAATCTGTTTTTGCAAAAGAACAAAGGGCCATATGCATCAACACATTTTCCCATAGACACAGAATGGGCAAAACCCTTTGATGCATCTGGCCCTTGATTCCTAATGAAATATCAACAGCCAATGTGTGCCAATTTACTTCAGGGCAATTTGCCAAGTTTTTAAAGTTTTTAGGAGTTAAACACACAAGAACATCCTTCTGTTATCCCAGGAGCAATAGTCTTGTTGAGAGATTCAATCATGGAGAGAGGATGTAGCCCTACGGCTAGAGCGGTCAACCTCGAAGCTGGGGAACTGGGTTCGAATCTCGGCAACATCGCTCAACATCCTGTGATTCTGGGCAAATCACTTAATCTCCTCTTGCCTAACAAAAATGAATGTGTCCTTCTGTAACGAAACTCGTGCTCAGTTAAAGTGCTCTGATAACCGATTTCTCGGGTCCACCGTCCAGTTCGCGCTATATAAAACTCTGGAAAAAAAATCATGTAATAAAATGAAACATACAACTGGCTAAAATCAATGGGTTGAATTGTAAGGAAGAATTAACATTTCCAGGGTAGTGCCTAAAGGAGGTACCACATTTTCTACACCTTAGAATGTGATAGAAGTGAGAAAAATTGTGGTGAAGCTGGATGATGGAAAGTGGTGGAATAAAGACAAGATAAGAAGTGAGAAAAATTGTGGTGAAGCTGGATGATGGAAAGTGGTGGAATAAAGACAAGATAGCACTAGATCATTAGATCATTGGTAAGTCAGTAGGAAGTGAGATCAGGAAGGATGAGGTGATGAGTGAAGGGAAAGATAGCACAAGTTGAACTCCTTTGTCAAGGGAATTGAAAGTGGGCAAAAACAGGAAAGATACAAAATGTAAATTGCCAGAGTAAAGAAAATGGTAAACAAATTTCATGATTGTATTTTTGATTAAGATTAATTACATACGTTAGTCCTTGAACTTGTATATTGAGTGATTCTTCCAGTACATCTTTTCTTCTCATCAGTGTATTGGTTTTGTTATATTTTAAATATTGTGCTAAGTGTGTATAAGTTCAATGCATGTAAGGCCCCATATGATATATTGTGAAATGTTCTCCTTCCCAGCCATGATTGCTAAACTGTTGAGTATTACAATAATCTTCTCAGTACTCAAACCTTCTGAGTTCTGAACATCTACAAACACAATTAAACAACCTTAAAGTTTGAGTTTAGAGGGACTGTCCATAAACAATCAAATAATGTGCTTATCAGCAAGTTGCATCACCAACTCAGATATCTATGTAAATGTCTCCTATTCACTCCACTAAAGACTATGTGAAAACATTGCTAATCACTAACGCTATCTGGGCTAAAATAGATTGAAAAGTCCACTTGCTTTCCTTAAAAGGTTCCTAGATGTCAAAAGATTCAGAGTTGCGCAGAAAGAAATCAGAGGAATGCCACCGTGTCATGCAATTTCCCAGTTAGACAAATAATCTGAACATTCCCTATAAAACATATGGTGTTCTAGGACTGGACCAACCCACATGCACAATAAATTCGACAGGAACATCCCAACTTACTGCTCTGGTTCTCATATTATCATTTAAACATCAAATAGTCTTGAATAAGTTTTAATTAGTAATATCTGCCTAATCCTAATGCTAAACCGAACCATAACCCTATATTAAACTTATAATAATGGCATTTCATTCTAATTAGATAAATAACCAACCATACATAAAATCATAATGCTAACTCTACTCCTAAAAAAACAAAATACGATAGCAAACCTCAATCTGACTGAATTAACTGAACGTTAACAATATTCCTAGGGTGTTTCCTTTTAATTAAATTAATTCATAAGTAATGCTGTAAGTGTGTCTAATATGTACCCCAGCCATAATAATAACGTAATTTAAATAAAATGAATTCTCACTGAAGCAGATACTTAACCCAAATGCTACTCAAACCTAAAGTGATAGAAATGTAATTAGATTAAAACAATAAGTAACCCTATTCTGATCCTATTCCCTGCTTGTTGCTCTGTCATGTTCCGCTGTTGCTGTGTTATGTCTCTGGATATCTCTAGTTATTGCTGGATATTGCACTCACTCTGTTTTTCAGGGAGGGCCTGGGTCAGGTGAGGGCAAAGCTTAGTGCAACGCAGTGTATAGTGGGAGGGGTTGAGTGTAGGGGTGAGCGAACGAGGGCCAATTGGGCATTGTGTGCCAGGGCTGTGGGCTGTGGCTGCTACAGATGGCAGTGGCTGGTGTAGCTTGTGTTCAGTCTGTCGGCAACTAAACTGCTCACTTGTTTGCTGTTTGTTGCCCCATCACCTGCAGGATCAGGAATGCTTAACAAGACTAAGTGAAGGACAAACAAGGGTAACATTTTAAAAGAGAGAGTATACATACTTTGGACGTGATGGATCAACATGATGAAGATAACCCAGAAGTGATCAATATCATATCTAAACCTCTCTAAAGTGCATGCCATGAAGTGGGTATTATTGAGACTTGAAGATTAGAATGCTGGAATAGGACAAAGCACCCAGATCATGCGTTTGTACACCTTTTGAAATTCAAAGCAACTCAGTAAACCACCAGCAATCATCCTATTCCCTGTAGAAAGGTATTCTAATGGGCAGCTAGATAAGCTTGTTTAATTTAATGGAGTGCAATGAGATCAAAATTGAGCCGTGCAGCAAGAATGACAAGTTTTCGGAAGGTAAAGCCATCATAATATCTGAATGAGGATAACCTAACTTTCCTTGTCTCCTGTTTGTCACCTGAGCTTTTACAGATAGATAGCACAGAGTGCGGAGAACCAAGACATCAAATGAAACAGAAAAGTGTCTTGTCCAGTCTGAGTTGCTTCTGGCACAACTAACGCTTTCACTTATGACATCAATAGGCAGGGCATTAAATGTTAAGCATGGTTCTCTAAGTTAAAAGTCCTCTCAAATAGCTATGCGAGGTACCATCTAATGTAATAACATCCCGCATTTCACAAGCAAATTAAGGGGACTGAAGAGATGCTGAAGAGCATGGGCTAACCCTCCTCTGACATTGAACTACACCCAAAGCATAGAGCCCAACTCGATTAAATGAATTTAGGAGCCCTCCCGTAAATCTCCGAAGAAAAGAATCCTTTTGCTTTAAAGAACGCTCACCCACCAGGGTTACTCTTTTGTGGCCTGCTTCATCATAGAGTTCCTTCCTGCTCTGTTACGGAATGGAGTGTGCTACAAACTGTGAGATGCACAGAAGCACTCTGTTGGAAAATGAATAGGTTAGTGAGTGGGGGTAGAGTTATTTTAAAAAAAATACCTGCTTGATAGCCCTAAAACATTTTAATCTGGGTGCTAGCCGGTGTGATTAAAAACGTGAAAAGTTAGGATGTCCCATGGAAAGTGTTACCCCAACTTCTTCTTAGGGTCAACATGTTTCTGCCACAAATGCTTGTCTCTTTCGTCAGGACCGATTATACTACCACAATCCAGCTCTATTCCATATTGCTGATGTTATAGATGAATTTACCATACCGATGTCAGCACACCTAAACCACCTACTTGGTGTCTGTAAATGGTTATATATTAAGGCACTTAATAGTGATCCATAGACACACGGAGGAGTGGCGTGCCTGTAGCCACACAGACTCCAAGGTCCCTGCCTGGCCTGCTCACCTAAAATACCTCCTTGCGCTCCTGCATCTCCAAGAGCATTGAAATGTTGAGAGCTCTATTAAAGACAATAGAGTAGCTCCGGGCTTATAATGGCTGGTATAAGCCTTCTGATTCCACATTCCCTTGTTTGTCACTGGGGCTGAAATCCAGGTGTGTTCTCTAGTCATTACTATGGCCTGTGTTGTGGGGCTGTTAGCTTTAGAGTCACTCCCGCTGTGACAGACTGCTGTCAAGAGGAAGAGAGGGCTGGGGAGTGGGCACTTCAGAAGGGAACAGACCTCCTGCATAAACTTCAAACACTCATACCCTAAATCACATTTTGTGTCTGGAAATGGCCTATATGAAGGAGAGATTGAGACCCCAAAAGTTGTCATCTGCCAAACAGCCAGATGGGCTATGTGACGAGTCGAATCTCTTCAAGACTTCTGTCTGTGACTAGGACTGAGGGCCAAGGCTTGCTAGTGTCCCTGCTGGGTGAGGGGACGTCATCCAAGCAATCCAAGACCACTTGCTGTGGAGCACTAGTGCCTGCCTGCTCGCCAAGAATAAGGGGCCCTGTGAGGAAGAGGAGAGTGTTTGAGGGAGCGAGGACCCTTACGGAGCCCTGTCGAGTGGATTCCCCTTGCGAGGTGTGAGGATATGGCTGCTGCACTGATCGAGTCATTGCCCATTTGCAGAACGAAGTTGACGATCCTTGTATACCAGAGAAGGGCTGTCTTTAATTGAGCTTTGTGCATCGCTGCATTGATTGAGTCAAGCCCCTAGGTAGACAGGCGCTGCTGTGAAAATATTGCTATGATTTGAGGGGTGCAGCCCATATGTGTAGGAGAGACGTGACCCAGTATGCCTCGAGGGGCCACTGCAGAAGACTTCACTGTGTCGATCGGATCAAAGCCTGTCAACAGTGAGGATATAGTGACAAAGTATGCCAGAGGGGGGGGTTACCTGGACAAGCAAGACTACTGACCCGGTCGAAGTTGTCTCCGGAGACATTAAGCCACCATGGGAAACCCTATACACCTGCGATGGGGCAAAAAAAATAACCCCCCCTGCCTTCCCCCCAATCCACGATGTGGGAATGACCAGAAATATACCCTGCTCTGACGAGCGGTAAAGAAACTTTGGTAGCTGCAGTAGCATGACTGCATGTGAAGAACTCTTCAACCACTGAGTGATGCCCGTCCGGCCCATGTGCAACAAACTCACCTGAACTAGCTGCAGCTACCCCAGCGTCCCCGGAAGGGGTGCACTTCGGAACTCCAGTCACTTCAAGTCTGCAAGTGTGGGCAGTTGGCCCCGGGGGAAAGTGCTTGCTAGAAATCGCTGATTTGCTGTAACACTGTTGACTTTAAAATAGAGTCAGAGTGGCATTTTGAGTCTCTACTACTGGGGCTTACTCTCGATGTTGTCTATAGTGAATGGAGAGTAACCACTATTTCTAGGGGCAACTGTGACCTGGGAGATGGCTTAAAAGAAACACTAGAACCCTAACCTTGGGGGGCTGTGTAGCTGTATGAGAATGTTGTATTTTCTTCTGAGTTGATAGCTGTAAAATATAATACTTTTTTTATCACACAAGTAAGTATGTGGCTGGACAATCATTTATTGCTGCTGCTTGCATGTTGAGTTTGTGAGCCTGTGTTCACTCCCCTGAATCCACCTTGTTCTCGGGGGGAGTCTTGGATTGCTCAGCCACAATATTACTGAGAATCAATTGCTGAAGAGGTATGTGGACCAGTTGCTCAGGACCCATTGTGGATCGGGTCCTGGGACATCAGGAATAAAAATCCTGAATGACCATGGTTGGGCCTTGTAGCTCTTGCTTGCCCTGTGGCCCTCTGACCGGGGTTTTGCCGCCAGCAGTGTTCTATGTTTGGTCCACGCCGTTAATAAAAGGATGTTAGATCCTTTTTTATGATGATATGTTTGTAGATTTGAGAGTTCTTTTAAATTATATTACTGTTATATTACTATAAGATAATAGTAACATAATTGTGTTGTTTTCAGTGTTAATTGAGGTTTTTGTATGGTTTGTAACCAACAAAATACACTTCGACTTAACTTGAATGGTTGGAATATGGAGGGAGGAGAGATTAATTCTGCACTTGGACCCAAATGGATTGATTTTGGTTTTATTTTTGTTAAGTTTTAAGGGCATTTTCACTCATCCATGATTGTTAATTATATTTTTCTTCAAAAATCTTTATTTCGATCATGAAAGATCATAAAAGATATATGCAAGCAATTTAAACATTAAAATGTGTGTGAAACACATTAAAAGCAATATACAAATATACTGTATTTCAAAATAGTATATTTGTATATTGCTTTTAATGTGTTTCACACACATTTTAATGTTTAAATTGCTTGCATATATCTTTTATGATCTTTCATGATCGAAATAAAGATTTTTGAAAGTGAATTATATTTTAATAACATATAAAGTACAACGAAGAAAAGAAGCATATTTAGATGGACCTAGTGTGTTTTCAAAGATTTACCTTATAACTGCTTTCTCTTGTCTCTTTCCATACAGGTAGAAGGCTTTTCAGTGGGCTGCCAGTTTTCTCCAGATGGAACCATTCTAGCTACTGGAAGTTCTGAAGGAAAAATATATTTCTATAATTATAATACTGCCAGGGTTATCCATACCCTTAATGCTCACAGTGAAGCATGCGTCAATCTATCTTTTCATCCAGTACTCCCATCACTCCTTGCAACATGTGACTGGGAGGGAGCTATTAAAATCTGGCAGTAATGAGTTTCTATGAAAACCATTATTGGGGGTGGGTGAGGAAGGGGACTGTCTGCTGTTGTATTTACATTTTAGTACGTTGTCTGATAAACCACAGTATTTCTCAAATGGTGTATCATTAATAACATTACTGTACTACAAAAGTACATGAAAGTTGAGTTCCTTTCCCCCTAAATCCTTATTGGGGGGGTGCCTTTGTGTTATTTTAAAAATAATGAAACCAATTGAAGCAATATGACTGACACAGACAGTACCACCAGTTAATTGCTTGTTACTCAGATGAAAGCAGTTTAGAACAGCAATTTTCAAAAACAGGACTACTCTGTTTTATAAAAGGCATCCAATATTTGTTTGGATTTGTCTTTCTTCTTTCTTCAGTAGGGTATACAGATTCTTTTATAACTTTTGCTCTCTTTCTTTCTCTCCTTCATCCAGCTTTCCTCATCAGCGAGGTATCGTTTCAATGTGCTGAGCTTTGTTCTCAGTCTAAATGTATCCAAGTGGTAGAGAGTTTCTGAAACCTCAGCATCCTCATGTTCAGTGTTCCCCCTCTAGAGTCAAGTGACAATCTGTTATGCCAACAAGCACGGTCACTATGATCATGTCCAGACACATCTGACAGTCAAGGAATTATAATATCCCTTGGCTTATTGGCTACAACTAGTAATTGAGCACTTCATGGTGCACACTTTCTTGACCTTTAGGTTTTATAATACTGGTTAGTTAGAGGCACACAGCAAACACTAGGTATTATTATAAGCCAACTCAGAAGCATTCTTTTTATTGATCTCAAAGGAATATACAGCTATGCTAGAGCTATAGGGATTGAAACCTGTGCCCCCTCAGTGGCTCTTATTACACTGGTCTCTCCGCTTGGCTAAGCCAGCTGAGTTATTTATTAACTGTATTCTATTCATTTTGTATATTCAACTTAACTTATCTTGGGTAAATAATAAAATGTGCAGTTCTTTAACTATTTCAGGGTCAGACAGTATTGGATAATTTTGCCTTTGTGACTAACTTATTATTGATTTAGCCAAATCTTTGGTGCATTGTCCTCATAACATAAAGTCTTATCATGATTTTAGTATCTGACTTGTTCAACCTCTTAGTATCCACACTCAGATCTAGGGACTTTTTGAAAGGTCAGAATTCTTGCTCAGCAAGTTAACACTCGCTTCAGACCTTTACAGTTATCTAAAAGTCACAAGTTTGATTCCCAGCAAGACAGGTTCAGCTTTCCATCCTCCCACGGGCGGCTAATTGAGAACCATTACATTTGGTAATAGTAACATCCGTTATTTACAGCCAATAGAAACAAAATAATAGTGGTATTAAGTTCTATATAATCAACATATTCTTTTTGTTATTAACAGTATTATTTGAACATTGTTATATTAAAAGCCTCATACACTTTATTACAAGAACAGTGGCTAGCCTTATGCATTAACTCCTTTAATGCCGCACCCACAACAGCCACTTCAAAGAATAAGCATTATATCACCATAACAACCACTCTAGAGTTAGAATTAGCAACATGTCTCGGAATTCTCTTCCTCTTTTAAATGCTGCTTATGCAGAGATAAGAACCTTACTATTTCTTTTATATGTGTATATAAATAATGGCAGTTGTTTAATGTCTTTCGTTATGTGGATGAATGATTAAAATTATGGAAGCAGGATAGTTTTTTGAGTTGATGAAGTCTTCATTGTTTTTTAAAAACAGCTTGTTATATTTAAAATTAGATAATTTAATATAGTTTTATGTTTCATTATGCAATTACTTTCATGTTGAAGGCGATCGCAGGTTTTTCTTACCTTTTTGTAAATTGATTATGCTTTGGCAGTTTGTTTTTTGATAGATTTTAGTTTGTAAAGGGGTATATCTTTCCATCCTCCCAAGGACGGCTAATTGAGCACTACAAAGAATTAGAAGAGTTAGAACTAGCAACACATGTCTTAGAATCCTCTTCCTCTTTTAAATGCTGCTTATGCAGAGATAAGTACCTTACTATTTCTTTTATATGTGTATATATAATGGCAGTTGTTTAATGTATTTCGTTGTGTGAATGAGTGCTTCAATTTTATGGAAGCAGGGTAGTTTTCTGAGTTAATAATAATAGTAATAATTCTTTATTGTTTAATTACTTAATATCTTACAATATTACAGATACAAAAACATATACTATAATTTAAAACCATTAAAAACAGGTACATAAAAATGCATTACAACTTACTAAGCCTCGAATTTTAGGACTTAGTCTCCCAATTTTGCTTTTACTCTCAGTAAAAAATTTCCGAAGGCAGAGTTCATACTTATATCATGAGGGTGCAGACACCTTATCAGTGCGTGCCTACATGTCCTTATTCCTCGTATATTAAAAGATGGTTTGAGTAAAATCTTTCTTTCGATCTGAAGTCCAGGACAGATACATAGCAGGAGGACAATATTCTCCTCACCGCTTTTACACAATCTGCATAGTGTAGACCCCTCCATTTTTTTCCACGGGGGAAGATGACTAAGTCCGGGAGTGTGCCAAATCTTGCTTTAACAAGAACTTGGTTATTTTTTTCTGACCAAGGTATTTCCAAATACTCTTTACCTTCTTTTTTGTGTACCCATTTATTATTGGCCATGCATGTTTTCTTATTGCCAGTATATCTTTATCATTTACAAGCGACAGTTGGTTTGTTGTTTGGTTAATTATGTTTTTGAATGATGCCTTGCTTATTGTGTTCCTCCAAATTGGCATGACAGCAAACTCTTCTAGCGTGTTTTTAAGAAAATTCCAAGCTGGTGACTTTGCGTTGCTATTTATTTCTTGCCATAATAACTGAGACAGCTGATTATCCTGGTCATTTTTTATCCGATTCCATGTTTTGATAAATTGGCCCATTCTTGCATAGTACTGGTTATTTAATCCAAATTCTAATCTAATTTGTGCAGGCAATGTTTTGGATAGAGCATTATTTATTATTACCGAATCTTTCCCAATTAATGCCTCGCTACCATATGTAAGAGTCGGAAGCAGTTTTTCCGCTATAATCTTTAAAAGGGGACGATAAGTAAGATTACCAAATGATTTCTGCAGAATCCTGAACGCTGCCGTCAAAGCGTTTGCCTTCCTTTGTATGTCTAATTTTTGTGGGTGACAGTTTCCCTTTTCATCGAATAATACACCCAAATACCAATATACTTCGACTTGTTCAAGTTGGGTGTTCTCCATATATCATTTGTTTTTGTGTCTTAAATTTACATTTTTAGTGACCACCATAATTTTAGTTTTGGTTTCATTTATCCCCATTCCATTTTCCTTTGCGCATATGGATATTCGATTAATTAGACGCTGTAATCCACCTTTAGTTTGGCTTAAAAGGATGGCATCATCTACATATAGCAGTTTAGAAATTTGTTTGCAGGCTAATTTCGGCGGGTGTGCATTTGTTTCATCCAGGAACACTGTCAGATCTGTTAGAAATAAATTAAAAAGTAGAGGGGCCAATTCAAATCCCTGCTTAAGACCTACAGTTGTTGGGATTTCTTTTGTTAATGTTTGGCCATCCCCCATCCTCACTCTGACCCAAGTTTTACTGTAGAGAAGTTGAATCAGTTTTATTAATTGAGTTGGAATATTTTTTTGCTGCAGTTTCTTCCATAGGAGATTTCTTTGGACGTAATCAAAGGCAGATTTAAAATCTACAAAACATAAATACAACGGCTGTTTGGCTGTGATTGATTTGTCGATTATTAGAGATAATGCTAAGATGTTTGTTGTAGTTCCGAGTCCTCTAATAAAGCCGGTCTGGTACAGAGGCAGTACCTTATTTTCTATTGCCCATTCGTTTAGTTTGGTAAGCAAGATCCCTGCAAACAATTTAGCATCTGTGTCTTGTAGAGTGATGAGCCTATAATTTTCAGGGAGCTCCCAGTTTCCTTTTTTATAGATTGGCGAAATTAGAGACCCTCGCCATGATTCAGGTATAACGCCTGTCTCTACTATTTCTTTAAATACCTTTACAAGATATTGTGACCATAAGTCAGGATTTTCTTTATAGAGAGCAAATGGAATTCCATTTGGTCCTGGCGCCCCGTCTTTTTGATTATTGATTAATTTTGTTAGTTGAGTTTTTGGTATATCAATTTGATCTTCAATCTCATACTCTGGTTTATTTATAGGCTGTGTTTCGTCCTTTATTTTAATTTTTTATTTTAGATTTAGATGTTTTTCAAGGAAATTAACCCATTCTTGCTCCGATAATGTCGATGATACCACCAATTTGTTTGGCCGCACTAAGCCATTTATGATTTTCCAGAATTCTCTTGAGTTTGCTTGATTGCTTGCTTGAATAATTTTGACCAAAAAGCTTGTTTTGCTTGGTATTTTTCATTCCATATTAGTTTCTTCAAGTTTAGATTTAAAAAATTTAATTTACTTAATATTTCATTGTTATCCGTAAAATTTGTAATTTGTCTTCTTAACTTATTACGAATTCTTTTCAGTTTAGTTATTGTATATGGAAGATTTATATATGGCTTAATTTCCTCTCCTTGCTTAGTTTGGTTCCTCTTATTTATTCGCATATGAACTTGAGGCTTGACCAGGTTCCGGGTAAAATGTACCCCCTGTTCAATCGATGACACCAACGTTCTATCATTAAAGTAATTCTCTGTGAGTTTCTGCACCAGATCATTCATCTCATCCTTGTTCTGGACAGTCCAAATAAGTTTCTTATAGTTGATCGTTCCAATCTGACCCGGCACAGATTGGTATAGTTGGTGTATATTACTCCTGATGTTTGTAGTGATTATCTGTTGACATTGGTCACTGTCTGAAACCTTCTTCAGTTGATATGAGGAGATATTACAAAAGATGTTAAGTAATGCCATCGTGTAGTCAATCCTTGTCTTTGCATTGTGAGAATGATACGTATATGCTGGAGGAGCGTCTGATTTAAATCTCCCATTTAGGAATCGTAAGCCCATCACTTCTATATCATTAACAAATTGTGTTCCGATTTTGTTTCGTGGGTGGTTTGTCTCCATTCCTAAATCCTGATGGGGGATAGCCCATTGATGATCTTGTGACTGGGTAATGTCGTCTCTGATAAAAGGTGCTAATAAATTCAGGTTAAAATCCCCAGTCACCATGTAGTCTGCTAATGGGTCATCCAACATTTGTTCCAACAAAAAGTTATTAAGCGTTGCACATGATGATTCTCTACTACTTTGTGTTTGATGTATATATACATTAATCAAAATTAAGGTCTTTGTTTTCTGATTAGTTGTTTTATATTCCAACTTGACTATTAGGATGTCAGGGCTAATTGTGTCCAATTGCTTGTGTTCAGCCAGTAGGTCAATAGATATAAATATTGCTAGCCCCCCACTTGGACGGCCATATTTATGAATTTTATTTGCGTGTTCAAAGTAACCTTTATAGCCCTGTAATATAAATGGATTAGTTTCCCATGTTTCCTGCAATAGGATGATCTGACATGTATGTGGGATAGAATTTATGTGAGCATTATAAATCTTACTTCCTACTCCGTTTATGTTTCATGAACACATCGTAATTTTTCCGAAATCTTTTTTGTTTTTTGTCGGAACAGTGATTATATTCCGTCATAGGTCCTTATTGCCATGTAATGCAAGAGCAATCCATTTTTCATTTATTCCTGATGGTTTTTCTATTTTTCTTTGCGGTGGTGTTACTTCTACATTATAAGCAGATCCACCCAGGGCCTTTTTTAATACAGTACAGGTTTGCATGTTACACTTTACCTTCTGTGCCTGATCTACCTCACTAATAAGTGGTGACGGATAAACCTTTGGTGCTGGCTTACTAATTGCTATGCCATAGGCGTTAAATATTTTCAGTTTGTTTATAACTTGATCTGCTATCAACATCGAATTTAGTGTAATTAATGTTGGTGCCTGGAGACCGTCCATATTAGTCATAAATCCTATGGAGTCGATATCTTTACTCGTGATTTTAGCTAGAGACGGGATTGATTTAAATAGTCGAAGAATGTTCCCTCTATTTAATATATCTTGTTTGCCTCTTGAGTCAAATTCTGGTTTAAAAATAAATTGTGCCTTCTCATTAGGTAGATGTTCTTCATACCTATCTGTTTCCGTATTTTGTATAGCCTTATAAGTAATTTGCTTTACCCCATCACGATTTTCAATAACCAGTTGATCCCAGTCTGGTAATTTTCTTTTTATGTCTGCTTTTTTTAATGTAGTTCTTCTGTCCTTCTCATTGCAATAAATCTCTTATGATTTTCTATTTTTTCGTCAACATGTTGATTTTGTTGTTGACTTGTTTTTATAGTTACCTTAAGTGGAATACTATCATCCCATACCTGAGATCTATAAACGGTCGGATAGGTATCAAGTTTTTCCGCCTCTTTTTCTGCAAATCCTGTCTTTAGGTTCAGATGGGCTTGGTGTGATCCTTTGTTTTGCTGACTCTTCTAGTTGTTTACTTTTTATGAGCACCGGCACCTGCTCTATATTGAACCTGTTCAGTTGATTTTATTTTTCTCAGATTATTACCTTCCTCCATATTTTTCTGTTCGTTCCCCAAATGCTTTACCTTGGCTGTCATGTTAGCTGTATTCTTTTTCACACTCATTTGCTCAGTAGATAGTTCTTTTTCAAATATGGCAACGCATTTGTTTTTCCTACTCTTTGTAATTGGTGAACTCTTTTCTTCCTCCCTTGGTACTTCATTCCGTGATTCGTATCCTTGAGTGTCTATAGATGTTAACAGCGGTTGTTTTACTACACAATTAAGCTGTTTCCCCTTTTTTCTTGCGTTACGTAATTATTTTCTATGACGTTTTGACATGGTAAAACTGGGGGTATCTTGGTCTTTAGCTTCTGGATCTGCCCTTGTTTCTGTACCGATTATCTCATCACATGCCTGATCCAAAGTTTGTAAATCTGTTGATGTTATTCTTTCGTCTTCTAATTGTGGCATTATCTGCAATTTTCTTGCTGTTGTTTGTTCTAGTCCGTCAATACTTTCAGCGCAACTGGTATATTGCTTCTCAGTCTTCATATTGAAATTGTTTTGTTTTTCCTTTTGTAGGGTCTTTTTAGTATCTTCAATTATGGTATACAATACCTCTGGTATTGTTGATAGTTTGTCTATGATAGGTGTACAAATGCAATGTGTCTATTTTTGCACCGTCGCTTTTAGCTCTAACTATCAGGCCATTAAGTTGGGCACGTTTTTGGTCGATCCCTGTGACTGCATTTGCCATCACTTTAAGAAGGTCTATTTGAATGTCCATTTTATTAGATTGGTACGTTAGTGCTTCTAGTTTGGTCAAAAATATCCCAAATCATCCCCTTGTCTTGTTCTTTTATTCCTATTCGGTTATCTTGTGTTAGATCTCCACTTTGATCTTCAATGGTTAATGAAGTTGAATATCCCTTCATGACCACGTTATTTATTTTTGAGTTGGTACCTCCATTTATTTTTGTTCTTGCACCATCCCCCAAATTCAGTTTATACTGCTTTGTTCCATGAAGATCATCATTTTCTTGAATGGCACTCCCTGAATTACAGTTTTGATTAATCAGTTGACTAGGCATTCTTTCATCAGTAGTTGTCTGATTTCTTTTTGTAATTTCTACATTTACTTCTATAGGTACCATTGGCCTAGGTGGCAGTTTTCTTTCATTAGTATCACTCTGATTGATATCAGTATGACTTGTATAGTGATTTATATCATCATGTAGTACACCTGATACATCCATTTCCTTTAGATTTTCCTTTTGATTTGCATTGGAAGGTGAAGTTATGCTTAGTACATCTTGGTAAGTAGTTGGAATTTGTTGTCCATTACTTGGTCAATCTGAATTTGTGAGTGGCACTCCTCTTCCTGCTGAATAATTTGTATGACTTGTATGCTTGTTTTTTCACTACTGATAGGTTTAATTGGGGTTTGTAATTTAATTTTTTCTGCATCTATTTGCATTGTCATTAAAACTCCAGTTGGTTTTAACGCTTTCGGCATTTGTATTTTCCTTGTACGTCTTGTAATTGGTCCTGACGCCCTCTCTTTACCTGAGCGCATAGCTCTCCCTCTATTCCGTGATATTGGGTGCTGCTGGTCCCTTTTCCTGTTTTCGTACCGTGACCGTTAACTGTGGTTTTTTTGGTTTCCCCGTTATCAGTCTCTCCAGGATCTACCTGGTAGACGGAAATTAGGGCAGTCCACGTATAACCCTGCGAAGACCGTTCAGTGGGGTGGTAGCCTCTCCAACCAGATCTCAGGCTATACACACCCCATGCCCAATTATACCAACTCCACTGGTACAAACACCACAATAGCAAGGGGGCTGTACAGATAAATGGGCGAGGTAAGTAATCAAACGGGGGGGCTAGCAATCACCGGTGTCTGCCCCTTCCCCCGATTGTATAGACATATATCCTTTATTATTTTCCCTCGTTTCAGTTGTTCAATACCTGTCTCAGGGGCCCCCCACTTCGTCTTCCTTATCCTTTTTGTTTTCCTCTATTGATGATCTGTGATATATTACCCTTGCGTACTCCCCCAGTAACTCCAAATAAGTCAATGTTTATTCTACCGTGCAGTACCGTGCAGTTCACCACTCACCAGACACCAGTGACCCGTGTCTCTGCCGGTTGCAAAGCCCGCGCCGATCTCACAGCTTTTCAGAGGCTCCAAAAGCAAGTTCACCGCCCCCTCGGTCCGTGCTACACCGCAGTCTTATCCTTGCGTCCTCGGCTGGGATTTGGCCCCCTCTGTTCCCCTCTGTTCCCTTACTCAAAACCCACTGCTCGGAGCTCAGGGGCACAGGGGCTAAAAAAAACAACAACAAAAAAACAACACTCTCCCCCCCGTGTTGCTCACCGCCACCGTTCACCTGCACCATCCATGACCGCCGGTCTCAGCAGCTCCAAAACCATTCCTTTGGGCGGGTGGCTCCCTCAGACTCGAAGCACGAGTCGATACTGGAGAGTCTATCTGACCCGCTAAAAAAATTACCGCTCCAGTCGCCTGCCCAGTGCCCCGGAGGCTCCACGGCGGCTCCTTGGCACGCCGCACCGCCCGCCCGTCAACGCTCGTCTCCAGGCTCCGGGCTCCGCGGGGTGGGGGCTCCTGATATACACCTCTTGCGGCGTCCAGCAGTGGTGCTGGTAACAGAAAACTGCAACCGGGAGCCACAAGCCACAGGTGTCTCCGACTCCGCACTACGCGCCAACTCGCACACAAATACTTTCGGACCTCAGCAAGACGTGGACTGGAGTCAAGTTCACAGATTGATTTTCTGAGTTGATGAATTCTTCATTTTTTTAAAAAAAAGTTTGATATATTTAAAATTAGATATTTTAAAATAGTTTTATGTTTCATTATGTGATTTCGTTCATGTTGAAGGTGATTTCAGGTTTTTTTTACCTTTTTTGGGAGTTTGTTTTTTGATAGATTTTAGGAGTTTCGGTTTGTAAAGCGGGTGTATCTTCTCACACATGTTCCCTTGAGATTTAGCGTCCAGCTTTGTGTGAGGAGCAATAATTGTAATTTTTTAAGAATATGCAAGCAGCAGAACATGTCGTCACATGGATGGGCTTGTGTCTATTTTAGTGTTGGAAAAAATACATTGAAAATGTTTTCAACTAAGCTAGCATGAGCCTTAGGAGTGGCACGCTGTAAGTTCTAAGAGCGCTTGAAGCCTGAGGGATGCACAATGTTGTTTAAGGAGAGGACAGTATTGTGAGAGAACCTACAGTGTGCAAATAAGAGTTTTTTAAACTACTTTGGGCATATTATTTAGATATGATGAACTGATATAATATATTGCAAACTGTAAAGATGGCAAGTGAGGAGTATTGTAGTACTGTTGAGTTGAAAAAAGGGATGCACCTTAAAAAGGTAGAATATTTTGAGGTGATGCCTTTGAGCAAGAATCAGAAGGTTAGGTCTAATACTAATGTTGTAACGGTGGTGACACACAAATAAAGGGTGTCATTGGTGGCACATAGAATAGAAGTGTCCCTGGCGGCACACTGGGAGATACCAAAGGTGGCTGAATAGAGGAGGAATGTGATTGGATGTATGATAAAGGAGATGATGAAAATGTCAATGTCTATACTTGATCTTCAAAATGAAAATGAGTCATATGAATTTGGATGGTGATTTAGAAAAACCATCAACCACAAATTCTGTTCCCGCATTTGATTTAATGACATCCACGTAGTTCAGATTGGTGGCCATTAGAATCTGTAGAAGAGTTTTTAAAGAAATGGATTAGGAAGTGATTAGATAAGGAGGTGAGGGCAGTGTTAAGAACCACATTTCTACACCCGGTAGTAGGGAACAAGGTGTGGGATGCTTCAAATTTAGAACCAGAGTTGATTTCTTTTTTGTTCAAATTAGGCAGAGACCTGCGTAAGGATTTTGAGTGTTTATTAAAACAGTCCAGAATTAGCTACTGTATATATTGGGGCCTCTAGCTAGTATTTTAGATGAGACAGAAAATGATAATTTGAAGAATGCTCCAGTAAATTAGCTGCTGTATATATTGGGGCCTCTAGCTAGTATTTTAGATAAGACAGAAAATGATAATTTGAAGAATACACCAGTAAATTTAGACCTTCTTACAGTATGGACCCAGAGAGCTAAGTGTTTCCTAGGCAATGCTAATGCAAGCCTAATTGGAGAAAGTCACAAAGTGATTCTCATGGAAACTAACCCTAAGCTGGGGGACATGCAAAAGAAAGGATCCAGTGAGGATGTAAGATGTTCATTAGTTGGAGAAGGCCTTGTTAAGAGTGTTGAGAAGTATCTGTCAACTTTCACTGCTCTAGATAAAGCACAGAGTAACATGAGGAGGGTTTTTGAGAGCAGTGTTTTTGGCAAGGTCGGGAGCAGCAGACAACTTGTGGGTCGTGGATAGCCAATATCCCTCTATAGTTTCCAAATGAGAGGTTACAGAATACACTTTTAAGCCTCAATAGGCTACTTACCTCAGAGAGGGAGATCTGGAAGTAGCAGAGGTATCAGTGGAAAGGGCCAAAATGTAGTCCGAATGAAAGGTGAGTGTGGGGGTTTCTACTGGTTCTTTCTTAAAAAAATGTTGGAGGATGTCCAAACAATTTTGTACAAATTTGGTTTATGGTTCCCTTGGATGATCGAGAAAGTGCAGGGATACAATTTGAAGTTTGTTGTGAGTCCAGATCAGGAAGCAGATCCAAATCAATTTGTATGGAAAAATATAATCGTAACAGTGGATTGCAAGGTTTTGCAAATGTTAGAGAAAGGTGCAATTATTCAGAGATAGAATTATCAGAAGATGCTTTATAGGCAATATTTTCTTGGTGGGGAAAAAACCCCAAAAGTTGGCATCCTGTGATCAATTTGAAGGGAATTGAACAAGTATGTGTGTTACAGACATTTAAAAATGAAGGGAATTCATCTGTTGAGAGATATTTTGCAGGAAAATAATTGGATGGTGAAGTTAGATTTGAAAGACGCCTATTTCATATTTCTGATGAGCAACATAAGTCAACCTTATCCCCATTCAGACTCAGAGACATCAGTTTTACCAGTTTGTATGTTTGCCATTAAGCCGAACATCAGTTCTATGGTGACTTACTAGTATAATGAGGTAAGTGGTTGCTTATTTGAGAGAGGGAGGAATTTGTTTGATAATTTATGTAAATGACATTCTTCTGATGTCTTAGTGCAAAGGGTAATTGAAAAATCAGGTTGATTCTGTAAGGAACGTCTTGGAGAATCTAGGATTCATAATAAGTGAGGGAAAGTTAGTCTTTTTACCTTTGAAATAAATTGAGGTTATGGATTTCAAGCAAACACGTTGCAAGCAAAGCAGTTGTTACCCCAGAAGGAGTTGCAGTTGGTAAAGAGAAAGATAAAGCGATACAAAAGAGATAGATAAAACATGCTTTGGGAAAAGAGAAATTGTTATGGAGGATTTATTTGCCTGGAGCGGAAGATAGGTGTGAAGGTGGAATATTTTCCAGAAGAGAAGAGAGATCCATGGGCTGTTGCTGTGCGCTAATTTCAACAGAAGTGGATACGAAAACAGAATTTCCCGTTTCCTCCTTTTGCAATGTTACACAAAGTACCTCTGAAAGTGAGGAAAGAAACATGTCAGGTAGTGATGGTGACTCCTTTTTGGATATTGCAGGCTTGGTTTTTGATAGTCTTAGAGTTGAGGAATATTCAATTTCTTCTGGAAGCCAAATAAGGTCATTTAAGAAATGGAGAGGAAGAGAGACATCTGTTGGTAGTGAACAACGTAATGAACTTTCTTGTTTGGAACGTATCACGAGATCAGGACGTTTGTTGGGTCTTTTGAGAGAGGCTAAGGAGCTGCTGACGGAATCCTGGGCTATTGGACTAAAAGCAGATACAAGAGATTTTGGAGAAAATGGGTAGGTTGGTGCATGGGGAGAAATTTGGATCCCATGGGATCGCCTGTTTGGAGATAGCAATTCTTTTGGTAGAACAATAACAGAGGATTAGTTTACTGTTATATCTGTAATTGCGGCAGGGCATTTGTTGAGTGATGGAAGATCTATAGAGAAGGACATTCTTATCTGTAGGATGTTGCAGTGCATGAGATTAAGGCAACCAACTAAGTCTAGATATGATGTTCATTTTGAGGTTAATTTAATTTCCAAAGGTTTTTAGATCGGCAAAAGTTAACAATCAAACTCTCAAAATCATCAAGCTTAATTTTGTATAGAGGAGGTTTGGGTGTTAGGGCATTAGAAGTGAGTGGTAGAGTATATGCTCCCGAAAGGGACTTTTTTTTTTTATCTAGAAAAGAAGAAAAACAATGTCAGATTCTGTTCTTTATCCAAATTATGAGGACAATTCAAAGTTGTGTGTAGTAAATTGTAAAAATGCTAAGGAGGATAAAATGGTGGTGTTTAGACATGGTGTAGAGATTCATTTGTTGCTGTCATATGTGTCACCATATAAGGGGTTACAACTAAAACGATTGCTAGACGGTTGAAAAATGTCATGAGAGAATCAGGTCTGAACGTGTTGAAATATGGTGCACATTCTATAAGGGGTGCCATGTCGAGTACATCATATAGTCACATAATAGATTAGAAGAAATTTTGAAGGCGGGTGATTGGTCAAGCACTCGTGGATTTGCAAAACAATGTTTTAGACCAGTAGAGCAGGCAGCAAATGCAGTTTTGCAAGGATTTGAACAAGCATACACCTAGTGTCTGTTCTTGCAATGAAATTGCAATTCTCCAAGATATATGTAGAGAGAATTTAGAGTTCTTTGAAGACACGGAAGCTAACATTATCTCTCCCTCCTCTCCCAGTACTGTTTGGAATGTTTTCGGATGTAAATAACAGAGGAAAGGAAGAATCAATCAATCATAGCATTTATAAAGCGCACTACTCACCCGTGAGGGTCTCAAATCGCTGGAGGGGTGGGGAATGCTGCTACTGCTCGAAAAGCCAGGTCTTGAGGAGTCTTCTGAAGGTCAGTAGGTCTTGGGTCTGCCGTAGGAGGATGGGGAGGGTGTTCCAAGTCTTGGCGGCGAGGTGGGAGAACGATCTGCCGCCGAAGGTCGCTCTTCGGATGCGGGGGACTGTGGCGAGGGCGAGGTTGGCGGAGTAGAGCTGGTGGGTGGGGCTTAGAAGCTGAGTCGTCTGTTGAGGTACGCTTGTCCGGTGTTGTGGAGGTCCTTGTGTGCTTGGGTGAGGAGCTTGAAGGTTGTCCTCTTGTTGACGGGGAGCCAGTGCCGGTCTCTCAGGTGGGGTGTGATGTGACTGCGGCGAGGGTTGTCGAGGATCAGGGGTGCAGAGTCGTTCTAGATGCATTGCAGCCATTTCAGGAGTTTAGCCGAAGCTCCAGCGTGGAGGGCGTTTCCGTAGTCCAACCTGCTGCTGACGACGGCCTGGGTGACCGTTCTTTTCGTTTCGGTGGAGATCCACTTGTAGATCTTGGGGAGCATGCAGAGGGTGTTGAAGCAGGAGGAAGAGACGGCGTTGACCTGCTTAGTCATAGAGAGGGTGGAGTTGATGATGACCCCCTAGGTTGCGTGTGGGATCGCTGGATGTTGGAGCTGTTCCCAGTGCGGTCAGCCACCAGGAGTTGTCCCAGGCCCAGGGGGTGGATCCGAGGATGAGGACCTTCGTCTTGTCTGAGTTCAGCTTCAGCTGGCTGTTCCTCATCCATTCGGCGACGGCCTTCATTCCTTCGTGGAGGTTGGTTTTGGTGGTGTGGGGGTCCTTGGTGGGGGAGAGGATCAGCTGGGTGTCATCGTGTAGGAGATGATGTTGAGGTCGTGCAGTCGGGCGACGTGGGCGTGCGGTGCCATGTAGACGTTAAACAGCGTTGGGCTGAGGGATGAGCCCTGGGGAATGCCGCAGATGATCTTGGTGGCTTCGGAGCGCAAGGGGGGGGAGGAGGACGCTCTGTGTTCTGCCAGAGAGGAAGGAGGTGGTCCAGTCCAGGGCCTTCTCTTGGATCCCGGCATCGTGGAGGTGTGTGCGTAGTGTGCAGTGGCATACCTTGTCAAAGGTGGCTGACAGGTACAGGAGGATGAGGGCCGCGATTTCTCCGTTGTCTAGAAGGGTCCTGATGTCATCGGTGACGGCGATGAGGGCGGTTGGTGCTGTGGTTGCTGCAGAACCTGGACTGGGATGGGTCCCCGGGATGCTGTTTTCCTCGAGGTAGTGGGTCAGTTGTTTGTTGACGGTCTTCTCGATGACCTTCACCGGGAACAGGACCAGCGAGATGGGCCAGAAGTTCTTGAGATTATTGTGGTCCGGGAAGGTTGCTGTCTCGAAGGAAATGTTGATGGCCTTCCGGAGATGGGGTGCGATGGCGGTGCTGGCTTTGTTGAAGATGTGTTGCGGGCATGGGTCTGACGGAGAACCAGAGTGGATGGTGTTCATGATCTTGATGCTGTCGTCGTTGTTTATGTTGGTCCAGGAGAGCAGGTGGTTGGTGCGGATGGTGGTCGTGGGGGTGGAGGTCTCAGTGGTTGTCGTGGTGGTCGTGGCGTTGAAGCTGTCGTGCATGTCTGCGAAATTGCGATGGAAGAAGGTGGCCAGCGAGTCGCACTGGTCTTGCGAGGGTGGGATATCGTTGGTGTTGGAGCTGAAGTTGGAGAGTTCCTTCACGATGTTTAAGAGCTCTTTGCTGTTGTGTGCGTTGTTGTCTAGGCGGTATTTGAAGTAGGCCCTTATGGCGGATCTGATGAGGTGATGGTGTCTGCGGGTGGCGTCCTTGTGGGCTGCGTAGCTGTCCGGTGTTAGTTCACGGTGCCAGTTCTTCTCTAGCTTTCGGCAGGTTTGCTTGGAGGCCTGGAGGTCTTCAGTGAACCAGCTGGCTTTTTTGCTGGAGTGGCTGTTGGAGGGTTTCTTGAGCGGGGCGAGGGTGTTGGCGCAGTCGTCGATCCACTGTCTGCGGGTTGCTTGGTTCGGCGGGTGGACTCTGGGGTGATAGGGGAAGTACTTGTTTTCAGTTGTTAAAAAAAGAAAATACATTTTACAATAATTTGGTTAGAACACTTTATAGAAATTATGCTTTATTTCGTAGATAACTAATCGAGGCGAATCAACTTGTAGGGATATTCTGCAAATTAAAATTTAGAGAAGTCAGAAAGATAGTGGAATGACAGATTTGATAGAGGAAGAGGATTGTAAGAGATGGACTTATATAGTGTTGCAAGTTCTAATTCTATGATGGTAATGTTTTTTCTTTGAGGTGGCTGCTGTGGGTGCTGCATTAAAGGAGTTAATGCGTAATACTGTATTCCGTCTAGATTTTCTTAACATATCACTTGGTGCATTGCCATTAGTAAATACAAGAGCCTTAGTCATCCATGTGGGCTTAATCCCACAAGTTGGTGATTGTAATGATGCCCAGCGTCTGGTTTTATTTTGTACAGTTTGAAAAATAAACACATAAAATATGACGTTTTATATTTTCCTCACCTTTAAATGTAAATAAAGCAGTATGCAAGAAGAGTATTTTTGTCTCTGCATGGCTTTGTCGATAAGTTTACCTTTATTAAATCAGTATTTTTCCAGCTTGAGATGAATACTTATTAAATAAACAAAAAATGTGCTGAATCTAATATGCCATTTATTATCATTGTTGAGTGTAGGGAAGGGCCATGACTCCCAAGAGGAGAAGCTTTGAGTGGGCATTCATGCCCCTACTTTCCACCTACTATAGTAATAAATAGTATGTAAATTACTGTCTGTGGATGAGCATATATTGTTTAGGCCATGCTCTTTTTTAATATTTTGTAGTTGTAAAGAAAGGAAAGGCGAAACACAAATTCTGTAGTCATTGTACCTGAATATATAAAACAAGCATTGGCATAGCCAATAGGTCTCAGACACATTTGGGACTTTAGAAGTGTTTAACCATGCAACAGTTAATGTTGTTGCACCAAGGATATTGTGCTGTATATCTAAATACTTTTAATGTCCTAAAGGCGAGACCTATTGGCTATGCCATAGCTCAGGGGTCTCCAACCTTTTCTGTAGTGAGAGCTACTTCTGGTCAGTGAAAATCGTCATGAGCTACTTAAGGCCAAGCAACTCGCGCATTTTTTCGAGAGACGCCTCATGCCCAGTTTCATTGACTTTAAGCCTAATTTCTTCGGAACCCTTAATTTTGTTTGAACAAAAGGGGCCACACTCCCTCTTTTGAAGTGACAGACAGCTATAGGTTGTGCTACCTGAAGCAAAAGCTTGTCTTGCTTGGAAGCATTCCTGGAAAGTATAACGAGCTATGTGGGATACAAGCCTAAAATCTCCTTTGGTAATCCTCGATCAACTTGTTCACACACTGCAAAAGTTAAACCTCAACATATATATTCCTTACCAAATGTGATTTATTGAAGTCTAGCTTAGATGTGCAGTCACCAGTTTTCAAAAAAGAGACTCATTTAGTAAGAACCTCAATTATTTCCCCTTCACCACATACTCTTTTTTTTGTAAAGTTTTAAAATTTCCCATCCTGGTTCAGATATATATAATTTTTAACTCATTTGATTTATTAAGGATTTTATTTTCTAACATGTTTTCATTGTAGGGGTGAAAAGGGATTTTCAACATAATACATGGCCCAATCAAGTACAAGTTTCACTGAGTTTGAGGAAAAATAGAATTTCAAAAGTCACAGATGCTCTATGCCCGTGGCCAATGGGAAGGTTTCCAGTTTTTTATATGGCTATTCTGTTTAGGCAGGTACGTACCCTCCCATAGCTTCCTTTGTAAGCAGGATAACTTCTAAGATAGATGCTATTTTTTTGTCACCTGGAAGTATGAAAAGTTTTAAAAAGCACCGACAAAATTCAATTTTCTAAAAGACACTTGTGATGCTGGTTTTCTTCAACAGCAGGTTTTGAGGGCTTACCAACACTCATCATACCAGAAGTGATGGCGAGATGCCCGGGTGCTAAATAACTTGGGCAAATGAGTCCAGAACTGTTTTCAAGGACAACAGCCAATTGTGAATTAACTAATCACATCACTCTGTTTCTCCCACGTCCCCATCTTCCCTTTCCCCTAGCAAACTTAACACGTCAGTTCCTCCACCAATTGAGGTCTTTAAGGTACCTACACCTCGAGTAAAACAACAACAGCCTCTTGAATTTGCTCAGCAACTGGTGAACACTTGTGCCTCCCCAAGTCCTCAAGAAAGTCTTTCCCTTGACTCTGAGCAAATAGCTCAAAAATAAATAAATAATATCAATAAAGCCAACACAGGTAACTAAGGTAATAACACAAAACAAAACAGAGAGAGACTTGGAATCTGGGCTCTGCACACAAAATGGACTAGACTAGAGCGAGTTCTTACTGGCACTCAGAACTAAAAGTACACAAGGTTGCAGATATACCACAAGAAAAGTAGGAGCCTTTTTCTGGTGTCGGAGCCTATGTTAGTACATGAAGGTAATCAAAAGATTTCTCAACTCAGGGTTGAAGTAGTTTGCTTTCTCAGCTCTGTAACAATCTCGGATATGTCACAAAGTCTTACATCTACAGATCTCTTACCCGAGCAGTCTAGCCTGAATCAAATACAATCTGCAAAAACCCTGTGCAAAGGGGCTCATTAGGATGGCGGACGGACCTGCGTCCGTCCGCCACCCTAGAGGAGGAGGTACCGTCCGCAGGGGCAGCGGCGGTCCCTCCAGTGCAATTAGGATGTGACCGCCAGCCTGGCGGTCACATCCTCAATATTTAACATTGCGGCGGGTGCGGTGCCTGTCGCTTCGTGCACGCAAATTCAGGGGGTACTATAGGTACCCCCCATGTGCACCCCCCACCCCCCCCAATCACACTGGGGGCCCGCAACAGGCCCCCAAAGAAATCACCGTATGCCTATCCACGGCGGAGAATCCGCCGCGGAAAGGCATCTGTTTTCCGCCATCCTAATATGGCTGGCGGTGTCTGATAGACAGCCAGACCGCGGCGGAAAAGCTGCGGACCGATTTTGAGACCCACCGCCATCCTAATTTGGCGGTGGGTCTTTTGTGCCTCCCCAGCGGTTTTCCCGCATCCTTCGGGCCGGCGGTGGCTTCCGCCGGCCCGGAGGATTCGGGAAAACCGCGATCCTAATGAGCCCCAAAGTTCGGACAACATTGTACCATCCTGCCCAATTGTTGTAAAAGCCCCTAGTGGATGATGGAAACAGTAAGCTTGCTATTACAAATTAATTCTGGGAAACTATAATGAAAATATCACAGCTCACTGTGGATGCTTAAACAAATTATTTTAAATATCATTTTCCTATAATTTATTATGAATGTGGATGACGTGTGACGGTCTGCTACAGACTTTTTGCAGTGAATTTTTGTGTTAATATTCATGCAATATCCATAAATAAGTTTCTTCCCTATCCCTGAATATTGGATAAAACACATGCATAATTTAGACGAGCGTGCCTGGTATCTGTCAATGACCAGGCCACAGAGGGTATGAAAGAGTTCAAACTGGATCATAAAATCGTAGCTTTCTGAAGAGGAGAACAATTACGTTGTTTTCAGGAGAGCAGATTTTTCGTGTGCCTTCTGGAAAGGAAACTGGAACTTGGCAACACACTGCTGTCCTGTTTATAACCAAGAGCTGGAAAGCGGGAGAAAAAGATATTTCCAGTCTTTCAAGAGCCCGTGGCATACCAGCGGCTAAGGTTAGAAGACGCACATTGCAGCTCGAGTCTAGAGAACAATGCATTATTATGGTGTTTACGAGCCAGGCCAGCGCTTACCGTTTGATCTGCTGATGACATATGTTCCACAGTTCCAGGCAGAAAAAGGCAGCTGGTGGGGTTCGTAGAAGTTAAATACTGCTTGCGCCACCTGCATGCTAGCAGGCTTTCCGGGACTTGCTGCTCCACTCCGACCCACCTGGTGCTTGCTCCGGCACATGTCCTGACTTGCACAGTCAAGACTGCGGTGCCAGTGTGTGAAGGCAGGTGGCGTGGAGCAACAGCGTCATCATCTTTGCCCTGCCCACCCCAGCTAAGCTCAGTTAGTGATGGCCAATCTGAGCAGCTGGTTTTGTTTATGGCAGGCAACGGCAATGAAAAAAGGACTAAGAACACTAAATGACGAGAACAGGCTATACAATTGAGCTGCAATGCGCGAGCTACTCATGGGGGTTTGGCGAGCTACCGGTAGCTCGCGATCGACAGGCTGGAGACCCCTGCAATAGCTTGTTTACTTCTCAACAACTGGTCTCTCAGATTCATCTTTCATCCGGTCACAGAAGCAATGATTCTCGTGCACATCAGGCGCCAGCAGACTCCTGGTTTCACCCCCGCCCTCCAACCCTCGCACAAAGCGACGTCCTGGTCCTGTGAGGTGCAGTGTGTGTTAACCAGCATTAATGCCCAGAACCTTTCCATCCTCCGCCTCCACTGAAGAAAGTTACCCTGCACCCTGCATCTTCAGTACTCACAACCTTCCACCCACTGCAGCTCTGCTCTGATTGGACAACGTGCCTGAAGAGAGGGGGAAGGAGGGGGGCATGAGCATCTTCTTTAGGTTGTTGAGTAAATCCATTCGCAACACACCCCTCCCCCAAGACAAGCTGCAGCCAACGTTACCAAATGTTTACAAAGCGTGATGGGAAGTTTGGACCCTTTCCATCCCTCTCTGCGGCTTTGAAACCAAGGCCAACCTCTCCTTGCCTCCCATCCACAGCCCACACCCCCTCACCTCCGTCCCCTGGGGGGGCCGAGGTCGATGGTCCGGTCCGCTGGTCACACACACGTGATGGGCCCTTTGGGAGCCTGTGATCTCTGCAGCAGCAGCAGCTCGTAACTTACACTAAATGACATCGCCCCGGGGCTCCTCTGTTGTTAAGCTTCATGTAGCGCTTCCTACCCCCGGCTAAATAGCCAGACGTGCACGCGTTGCCATTGCAAGCAATGCAACGTGTGCACGTCTTTGCAGGGAAAGCTGTGCCGATGGCTACATGTCTCTCTCCTATGCAGCGCATGCACGCTGCATAGGCGAAACCTAAAAAGGGAAAGCTGCCTTAAATGTGGTTCCTAGGGCAGGGAAAAGGCTAATATTGCAAAAAATAACCCAGGCAACCTCAATCTTTTAAATTCTATTCACACATATATGTACTCATTTGAAAAAATGCATGTGCCCAGAAAGGAAAACATTTACTTTACATTTGGCTTATTATTAACAATTAAATAGACATTCTACATAGTATTTTTTTTCAACATGCATAGGCAATATCCTGTACATCATAACTGCATGTCACAAAAATAATAAAAAAACCATCCTGGGTCACAGTCTAGCAGAGTTCTTGTCCCATGATCACTGTATATGTTCCTCTACCAACGCACATTTGTTCTCAGGCAAAGCATCCATAGACAACATATTTGGGTTTTGAGGAACTACTCCCCTGATTACATTAAAAGATCACCAATGTTGAGCTGCTAAATTAGGTGTACCTTGCTGCTAGAGGGGTTAGGCAGTAGAGCTACAAATTAAAGCTCTCGGGACGTCTTGGCACTCAAGGACTTGTTAGACTTTGGCAGAACAGGAGCACTGCCATAAATTGGCAGTGCTCTCACCCCACCAAACTCAGTTTCCCTGCTCTATTTAGAGTCAGAGTTGGGCCAAGTTTACTCTGGCAAAGGCCTCCGCTAGCTTCACCAGTGTAAGCCTCTGACTCTGCAGCCTATCTTACAGGGAGCCATCAGGTCATGACCACCGTCATTCCACCCTTTATAGCGTTGGGTGAATATCATTCATTTCACCTGTCCGTGATCATGCATCATAAGAAAGGAAGAAACAAAATGGCCCTAGAAGAAAAGTCCCTTTCATGTCAGGCTTTTTGTTGTGCCAATAAAGCAAATGCCATTTTGGGAGTGTGCTTTTTCAATACAGAAACTGTTTGCAGAGCAGGTGATTTAATTAGATTACTGTGAATGGAGCCGCAAGACCAATGTTTACCTTCACACCATAGAGATCCCACCAGGCAACTGGGGAGCTTTAAATAGGGGGCGATGTTCCTCAATCTGGGTGGTGGAGCCCATAGCCTCTGCCCTCCTGGCAGATCTGCTGACAATTTACCAGCATCGGGACAACTATAGAAACTGCAGTGATGTAGCTAAAGGACTCACGTGTCCTGTGAATGGAATTAGTGGATAAGCTATGCTGTAGAGTATGCAATATTAAGTGCTTTGAGGACTGAAGATAGCACGAAACTAGTTATTTTGACAGTGAGGTAATTAAACATTGAGATGTTGTTGTGCGAAGCCAGGTATCAGAGTGTGGCTACCGACCTAGCTGAGTTCCCGCAATGCCCATGTCTAAGGATTTGCAGACTGAGGCAAATCAGAAGACGTGCTTGAATTGCCATGTGCCTCATCTTATGGATAGCAAAGGGCAAACTCAAAAGGGTTATCCGTGATGCTTGGGAATCAGGAATCAGTAAACACAATTGCAAACAAGTTAAAATATTACATATTAGGATGTGTCCTTCTAGTGGAGAAACAAATTCCTTGTGCTCCATTTCCGTTTACATTTTGCCCACTTTAGCAAGCTTAACATTGTACAATTTTGAAAACGGACTTCTGATCTATGTAAAAAAAAACTTGTGCACACTAAAAGACACCACCTTCAAAACCGAGCCATTTGTGAAAACGTTTAGACCAGTCACTGTAAGTGACGTCCACCAGTTACCTGGCTGCCTTCACCTGGCTCCCTGCAAGTAAACTGGAAAGAAAATGCAGCCTAACTTAGCCATACAAGTAGGTGTGCATGGGGAAAGTCCTCTCAGTCTAGACATAAGTTGTTTGTGAATCACCATCTATTTCCCTGGCTCAAGGTTCACCGCAGGAGAGGGGCCTGTACTGCAGAAAGCCCCTGTCTAGTTAGGAAGTGGGAGAATGAGCTGGTGGTAGTCTGCATCACTATGTCTAGAAAGATCCCAGTGGGGAAAGATGAAATCTTGACAGCTTGGGTCCCCAGCGCTTTGAATAATGGCAGAGGGCAAGAACAGCTTGTGGCATGAGGAATGTTATAGTTCCCGATTAGGGCTATATAGGCTTGAACTAGCCTAGGGTTGCCTTTGTTCACACTGAGAGGGAACCAGGCCTGGCAGTTTGAGCTAGATTGTTCCTAGTGGAGCAGGACCAAGGCTAAATTGCACATGTCCTGGTTCCTACCTGCATGGCATGGATTGTGGTTCAGTGTTATTACCAGTGGCTGAGATTAATTCAAGTAATTTATCCATCACTTTTTGTTTTTCTCAGTGCACATTCCAAAATGTGATCGGTATTCCCAGACATGGGGGAAGATCAATGGACTGGATTGTGGTTCAGTTTAATTATCAGTGGCTGAGATTAACCCCTTCCATGCATGCGTCGGCTAACGGCCATCACGAGCACTCCCTCCGTAGTGCTGGGCACATCTGTTGGCCGACGCGGCCCCGCCCACTCCTTTAAACCGCTGCACCGCGGCGGAATTGCCGCAACGGTTAATTCAAGTAACCCACCCATCACTTTTTGTTTACCTCAAGACAGCACTGGGACAACACAGATCAAATTCATCTGGTTCTAAATCAACATAGAAATAAAGAAGCAAGACACAAGACACAATTAACTACTCTTACACCCATAGGACTATATCCATTGCATAAACCTAGCCCTGTTCCATTTGGTAAAATCATGAGGATGCACTACAGTTTGACATTTATCTTTAGAGACCACCTATTGGGCTGCGACTAGCCAACTTTCCCCTGATAACGTTTTAATTGAGGAATCACAACTTATCTGATGCACATGCATACCTGAACTAATTTCAAGCTAGATCAGTGACTTTGTGCAGACCTGACTTACACCTTTTAGCCTACTTCTCAGACAGGTGGATTCCACTATGAACAGCCAACATGCTTTTGACTGCATTTTGGAATGTGACAAAATAACCAAAATATTTTTTAATTAAAATGAAAAGGAATACATGTTGGACCTGGCCCTTTCTGCAAGGTCATCCCCAAACATGTTGCCTTTGCTCGCCACTTTTTGCTGGATTCGTTTTTGTTAGCTTTAGGACTCTAGCTTGTGCCCTCTGCTCAAAACATGGTAATATTGGCTTATACCTAATTCACTTATTTTAATGTATGTATAAGTCCCTAGTAAAGTGGACTACAAGTGCCCAGGGCCTGTAATTGAAATTATACTTGTGGACCTGCTGCACTGATTGTGCCACCCACACAAGTAGGTAGCCCTTTAAACATGTCTCAGGCCTGCCACTACAGAATCTGTGTGTGCGGTTTTAACCTGCCATTTCGACCTGGTAAAGTAAACCTTTTGCAAAGCCAAAACCTTCCTTTTAAATGCATATAAGTCACCCCAAGGGAGGCCCTGGACAGCCCCAACGGAAGGGCGAAGTGTAAGTTGGACATGTACTTTTAAGGTATACATGTTGTGGTAGTGAGAACTTCGTAAATTCGTTTTTCACTACTGCAAGGCATATCTCTCCCATAGGATAAAATTGGAGTTGCCTTATTATATTTTATATATTTAATTTCCAAACAGTAAAATTTTACCATTACATGTTTGGTTTCTCTGGAAACCTAATTTAAAATCCTAATTTAGGGCGAAGTCGTATTTTAAATTACGATTCTGAAAATACCACTTTGAGAAAGTTGTAATTTTCTTGCTTTAGCCATTTGGTCTCTGTAGCCTGTCTCAGATCACATGGCTGAGTGTAGTTGGCAGTTAGGCTTTCTGTATTCCTTCTAGACTGCCACACACGAAGGGAGCTTAGGTGTGTCTCAATGGTCCATCTTAGGCAGGATGAGAGGGAGGAGCAGCCTCACTTACACCTGATTAAGCTGTGCCCTGTCCACTTACAAAGGGCTGCATACCCCCCCTGTAGTGTGTCTGGAGCCAGGGCTGGAAGGGAGATACCATCTGCCACATTGCTGCGCTCGCGCTTTACTAGCGCTGTGTTTTTTAAACTCTCCTCGTTCTGGATTTTGGTTCGTTATTTGTTAAAATTTACCCCTGGTCTTAACTTCGTTGTCTGCAGCTCGCGCCCCTCTCTCCCCTTACTGCATTTAAAATCGCACTAGTGTGCCTCAAAGCACCACCACTTTGGTGGGTTCGGGTCTTGGGGGACTACTTTGGGCGCCATATTGGATTGGGGCACTTCCATCCGGCGGCGGCCGCCATCTTTGAGCGGACTCGCGCAAGAGGGATGACTGGAGCGCCTATTTAAAGTCGCTCCTCTACGCGCAGCGGGACGCGCAGGTGGACGCCCTCGCGTAGCCTGAGTCGTGCCGGAGTCCTGCCCGTCTGCGCCCATCAGCGTCCCGGAGGCGCCGGGGCGGCGGTGGACTGCGGCGGACTGCGGCCCGGCCAGGAGAGGGGGAGGATGATCACTTACACTTCGACGATGCTACGTGCAATGCAGACCCACTCTTTCTCGTGTCGCTCGGTTTTTCCGGGGCGTTTCAGAGGCAAACGGCGCTGTCCGGCCTGCGGCTGGTCGCCGATTTGGACTCCGATTAACGGGTATAGGCCTGTCGAGGCCCGTGCGAAACATCTATGCCTGCTGCTGAATACGCGGTCACTGGGCTGCCATGCCCAGCACCTATATGATCTTCTGGTGAGGGAAAATCCCGTGTGTCTTCTCCTAACCGAAACTTGGCTGGGAGAGGCGTCTCAGCCGGACATTTTCTCTGCCATTCCTCCGGCCTATAACATCTTCCGGCAGGATAGAGGGAAGGGCAGGGGCGGTGGAGTAGCTGTGGTGGTAAGGAAGAACGTTTTCTGCTCAGTTCTCCCTCTGAATTCCATCGGGGGCTCGGAGTCCATTGCTTTTACACTCAGATTGTCCCCGGTTCAAGCGCTTAAGGGGCTGTTGGTCTATAGGGCGCCCGGCCCGATGGGCTCCTTCCTGGAGGACTTGCAGATAGCGATATCTGAGTTGGCGCTGACTACACAGCATTGTGTAGTGGCAGGCGACTTCAACTTCCATCTTGAAGCGACCAGTGACCCGGATACCATCAAACTGCTGGACATTACTTCTCCGCTGGGCCTCGCACCGTTTGTGTCAGGTCACACGCACGAGAAAGGGCATACCCTCGATCAGGTGTTTTCGTCAGTCCCGATTGATGATGTCGAAACTACGCCGGTGCTCTGGACGTATCATAGGCTGATCAGGTTTTCCGTGCTGGAGAGTGGGCGGCCGGCCAACAGCGCCCCCATGTTGCCTAGACCAGCCTCAAGAGCGCTGCATAGAGTGACGCCCGATATGTTGGAGCAGGCGCTCACGGAACATCCTTGTCATCTCTCGGGTGATCTGGAAAGAGACACGGAGGCTCTGCAGCGGTGGCTGACGGAAAGGCTTGAGGATCTTGCCCCAAAGGCTGCCCCTCGGTCCACGGTATTTCGGCAATCTGCTACGTGGTTCACGGAGGCGCTGCGGGTGGCCCGCAGCCAGTGCAAGGTTGCGGAGCGGGCCTGGCGTCTTCAGTATAATGAGGAGGCCAAACAGGCCTATAGAGCGGCGGTAAAGGCCTATCACCGGGACATCCTAGATGCCAAGAAAGAATACCTTGCTCGGAGGATTGAGGCGACGGCGAACTCTTGTAAGGAGATCTTCACTGTGGTGAAGGAGTTCACTATCCCCAGCTCCCACTCACCCCCGCCATTATCATCGGATGCGTGGGCGTGTGATCTCGCCAATTTCTTTACCAACAAGATCAAGGCAATTCAGGTTTCCTTCTCGGAGAGCTTGGAGGAGGGTGGCTGTGGCCCCGGGGCGGGACATGGGTCATCGTCCACGCCTGTCGCAGTGCTGGCAGACTTTCCTACCGTCACTAGCGAGGCGTCCCGGGCGTTGCTGGCCAGCCTTAAGTCAGGCTCGCCACTTGACCCATGCCCTGCCAAATTTTTGGCAGGGATGGCGGCGGTGGTGAATCCCCTGGTTAATCCCATCCTCAAGGCCTCTCTGAGGGAGGGGTGTGTCCCTCGCACCTGGAAAAGGGCGATGGTTATCCCCCTCCTGAAAAAGCCTGGTCTTGATGCCGATGTTTTGGCCAACTACAGCCCAATTTCACTCCTCCCGGCTCTGGCGAAGATCACTGAAAAACATGTCCATGGCGTCTTGTCGAGCTTTCTTGAAACTAACAATCTGCTCCATCCTTCCCAATCCGGATTCGTCCTAATTTTAGCACGGAAACGGCGTTGTTGGAGGTCTCAGAGATCATCAGGGAGACCTTGGATGTTGGTGGCAAGGCCATGTTAGTCATGCTGGACCTGTCGGCGGCCTTTGACACCGTCCCCCATGTGGCGCTCCTCGCCAGGCTCCATGACATCGGCATTAGGGGGACGGTGTTCAAATGGTTCACATCCTTTCTTGAAGGCCGCCGCCAGACGGTCTGGGTCTCCCAGAGCTCCGCCGAGATGCCGCCTTTGGGAGTTGGGGTTCCACAGGGTTCTGTGTTGAGCCCGTCGTTGTTTAACATCTTTATGTCCCCTCTGGCGGCGGCGGTGGAGGCTTATGGGGCCCAGATCGTGTCCTACGCTGACGACACGCAACTCCTCTTCACATGCGGTAAAGATCTGGCATTTGATGGAGAGAGTATTCGGGGCTGTCTGGGCATGGGCTTCGATTGGCTCCAGCGGAACAGCCTGAAGGCCAACTCCAGTAAGTCGGAGGTTTTATTCTTCGGCTGTGTCACCGACCCGGAGTGGCGGCTATGGTGGCCGTCTGAAATGTGCCCTCCCGCTCAGTCATCATTGGTCGCCAAAAATCTTGGTGTTCAACTGGACAACAAGCTTTCGTTGAGAGCGCATGTCCTGGGTCTGGCCGGCACCTGTTTCGGCATTCTGAAAATGCTCCGCAAGTTCCTTCCATTGCTTTCTGCGGAGCATAGGCGGATTACCGTCCAGGCGCTTATCGGATCCAGGTTGGATTATGCCAACGCCCTTTTTCTTGGCCTCCCTGACTACCTAGTCCAGCGCCTGCAGGTGGCTCAAAATTCTGCTGCCCGTGCCATCTTTGGCTTGCATAGGCGAGCGCGAGCTTCTGGGCTGTTGCAAATGCTTCACTGGCTGCCCATCCGGAAGCGGATTATGTTTAAATCCCTGACGCTGATGCACAAAGCACTGTTCGGCTCAGGGGCCGGATACTTAAGGCGTAGGCTGGCCTTCTATCGTCCAGCCCGCTCACTGCGGTCCGAATCTCTTTTTACAGCCGTGGTTCCGCGTGTGAGGAAGGCCCGCACTGGGGGCCGCTCCTTCAGCTGTAAGGCACCCCAGTTGTGGAACTCTCTTCCACTGGCGCTACGCAGTACCCCCAATCTGCTTCAGTTTAGGAAGAGCCTGAAGACTTGGCTTTTTAATCTCTAGTTTCTTTTTGGTGGGTTTTTTGTCTGCTTCTTGTATTTGGCTTTCCTTGTTATGTTATTCTGTATTGAGCTGCTTGTGGAAAGCGCCGGGACACTCTCTTAGAGTAGCCGTGCGCTATATAAACTTATTTTAACATAACATAACATAACATAACATAACTGTGCACTTCGAAGGCATGTCTTTAAAGTCTCCCCAGATTCAAAGGCACCACTAGGTATGAGTACAGAACCTAAGACACCACCAAGTCATTACACTTCTGGACCTGTGGATACTCTCCTAGGAAGAAGGACTGCTGTGCTGCTGAAAGATTGCCACTCTGCTGGACTCCTACTTTGCTGTGGTGATCTGCCCTTTTGCATGGGTGAAAAGGACTGGACCTGCATCACTTGACCCCAGAACCCAGAGGGACTCCAAGAGCTAGCTGGCTGGCCTCCTGATCTGAAGCCTCAGGAACATAACAGGCTTCCAATCACTGCACTTGGAGCCTACCCTAACAAGTGGATCCATCCCAGTTCTGGACCCTTGTAAGTGGGCCTAAGGTGCTTGCCAGCAGAACAGCTGCATGTTCTCTGCTGAGCGATGCATTCCCAAGCAGAACCGATGCATCTCCTTGGCTGAGCAGCGCATCCCTGAGCACAAACCACACATTGCTGCTGCTGCGTGGATTGGACCAATCGCAAAAGAACCTCATCATCGCCGCCTCCCGCATCTTGGGACCAACACCGCCCTGAGAATTGCTGCTGCCTGATGTTTTTCCCAGCACAAGCTTCTTGCAACCCTTGTCAACGGCAGCCTTGACGACAATGCTGGAACTCCGCATCAATCAATCAATAAGTCACTTGTAAAGCGCGCTACTCACTCGTGAGGGTCTCGAGGCGCTGAGGGGGGAGAAGCTACTGGTCGAACTGCCAGGCTTGAGGAGTCTCCTGAAGGTCAGCAGGTCCTGGGTCTGTCGTAGGTGGGTGGTGAGGGTGTTCCATGTCTTGGTGGCGAGGTGGGAGAATGATCTGCCGCTGGCAGTCGCTCTGCGGATGCGAGGGACGGTGCCGATGTCTGCGGAGCGGAGCTGGCGGTTCGAGGTGTAGAAGTCGAGTCGGTCATTGAGGTATGCTGGTCTGGTGGTGTGGTTTGCCTTGTGAGCTTGGGTGAGTAGCTTGAAGGTGATCCTCTTGTTGACGGGGAGCCAGTGCAGGTCCCTCAGGTGGGCAGTGATGTGGCTGTGGCAGGGGATGTCGAAGATGAGGCGTGCGGAGGCGTTCTGTATGCGTTGGAGTCTCTTCTGGAGTTTGGCCGTGGTTCCCGTGTAGAGGGCATTGCCGTAGTCCAGCTTGCTGGTGACGAGGGCCTGGGTGACCGTTCTTCTGGTTCTGGTGGGGATCCATCTGTAGATCTTGCGAAGCATGCAGAGGGTGTTAAAGCAGGAGGAAGAGACGGCGTTGACTTGTTGGAAGAGACGGCGTTGACTTGTTGGGTCATTGACAGAGAGGAGTCCAGGTTGCGTGCGTGGTCAGTGGGTGTCGGCGCAGTTCCCAGCGAGGCCGGCCACCAGGAGTCATCCCAGGCAGAGGGGGTGGAGCCGAGGATGAGGACCTCTGTCTTGTCCGAGTTCAGTTTCAGGTGGCTGCTCTTCATCTACTCGGCAATGGCCTTCATCCCTTCGTGGAAGTTGGTTTTGGCGGTGGCGGGGTCTTTGTTGAGGGAGAGGATCAGCTGGGTGTCGTCGGCGTATGAGACTATGTTGAGGTCGTGCGATCGGACAATGTTGGGGAGCTGTGTCATGTAGACGTTGAAGAGGGTCGGGCTGAGGGATGATCCTTGGGGTATGCCACAGGTGATCTTGGTGGCATCGCAGCTTCACCACTCATCAGAACCAATGCATTGCCTCCGCTGCGCCGCAAGCCCCATTGACAGGATCCTCAATGTCGATGTAACATGACCTCCCACCACAGCCTCATTGAATCTCAGAACTGACGCATCGCCTTGGCTACATGTCACATCTTCAGCGCTGATCCAAGCAACGCTCTGCAACCAGGATTTAAGGTACTTTGTTCAGCAGGCCTAACTGAGTCCCTGTAACTGGCCTGTGCTCCATCATGGCCAGCCTGAAAATGTGTCTTTGTCCTGGTGCGGCATGACCAGATATCCCTTTGTTCTTTTTGGCGCTATTACGTTTAAAAATCAATATCTTAAGTTTTTACTCATTGGGTTTTTGTTATTTAGGTCTTTTTTTATTTACTACAATCAGAGCACTTTTTCTAACGCTGGTGCGAACCTTTTCAAGTGGTGTTTTCACTGTTTTACTGTTTGACGTGTGGCACAAATACTTTACACTCAGCCTGTAAAGTTAGGCCTGACAGCTCTGTTAATTTAACTTGTTAATTTAAGTTTATAATGTGTGCAAATCATCGCAGGAGGGGTATCTCGGTGCCACACAGCACATAACCAAATAATCAGACTACTTAGGCCGGAAAAGCAATGTTTGAAGATATTTTCTGAATTTGAAGTGGTCAGCGCATTGACAAATGTGGAGTTGGAACTTGTTCCAAAGCAACGGGGCAAAGTACGAGAAGGATCTACCTTTTGAACAAGATTTAATAATTTGTGGTACTGTCAGTAAAGCTTTAAAGGTCCTGCCTGGATGATAATGGATGAGTTTAGAGGAACAGTGACTCTGATGTTTTCCTTGCACGGACTTATGGTTCAGACAACAAACCTTGAAGATAATTCTTTTCTGAATCGGCAACCAGTGAAGTGCATGCAAATGCCGGGCCGAGGCAGTCCTGTCTGGAAGATTGTTGATCAGACCTGCTGCAGTGTTTTGCACAACTTGCAGTTTACCGAAGAAGAACTCTATTATGGAAGTCAATAAGGCATTGCAGTAGTCCAAGCGGCTCATGACCATTGCATGTACTAGTGCTTTCCTTGGTGAATGTGGAAGGAGGGGTAAAACTCTCCATAGAAGAGCAACATAAAAAAGCAGGTGCCAGTGGTAGTAGCAACTTGTTCTTTCATAGTGAGAGCTTGGCGGACACCTCATTTTCTTACAATCAATTTAGGAGTAGGGGCGATGCCAAGTTCAGATGGCCATCAGTCGGGTGACCAAAACGGTCGAGCCTTGCCACAACATAATTTCAGTTTTGATGGCATTTAGCTGGGATAGTTCTCAGTCATCCAGGTTGCAATGGCTGTCATACATGCTGAGAAACGAGCTTTAGCATTGATCAGGTCTTGGTCAAGGATGAAGATAAGTTGCGTATCATCAGCATATGACAGTAGTTGAAAGCTGTCCTGTTTAACAAGGTTGGCAAGGGGGTCCCATGTAGATGGTAAAAAGTTTAAGACTCAGGCAAAATTGCACCGCTACTGGCCATATATGCATATCTGCTATCCATTTCCCAAATAGGGCCCTACTTTGACTTGCTTAGTATCAGCACACAGATCTTCAAATGTATGTATTCGTTTTTCACCCTTCTGGGTTTGAGCTAGTCCCAGTAGACAGACCTCAGGGCTGCCTAGCCTCCCTTTCTTGGTTATTCCTGCAAGCATGGTGGTGATCTGTTTCCAGAACCTTTGAAGGTGAGGACAAGACTACATCATATGTATAAAGTTGGCTTGGGTCGAGTGGCAGGTGGGAAATTTACTCTCCAGCATGCAATGCATCTTTCAGAGCTTAGAAGAATTTAAGCAAATGCAGTGTAGGAATTGATTATATTTAAATAAGGGATTCAATGATACTGACTTGTTCTATGCAAGCACTCAACCTCACTCCTCATATCCTCATACGAGAGGTCCCTTCCTCGATTTCCTGTCCATTTTTGTCTCAGCCGTTCATTTATTTTATTTTATTGAAGGCCTAAAGAAACACGGGACGTGCCAATAGGCAGAGTGTTCAATGTCTCACTGTAGTAAAGGCGTGGTCCCTCATTGCACTGGATCATAATTATGCACCCACAACTACTTGTACTGTAGGGTCTGATCAAACCTAAGTGTAGAATTAATGGGGGTCATTCTGAGTTTTTCACGCTGGAACGGGGAATTACTGCTGAAATCAGTGTTTGGTAACAATTTCCACATGCTTTACTGGCCAGTGTGAATATTTCTCTCCATGCTCATTTTGCCTTTGTTCCTGTTAAATTAGCATGGAGACAGGATCTATGAAGGGAGTTGTTCTCATACAACTCGGAATCCTACACTTGTCTGCAGCCAAAAAGGAATTACCGTAAATCCTGATAAAAGGGCGCAAGTATGAATGGATCTCTCTCATAGATGCATGAAACCTGCAAAATTAATACACGAACACCAAGCGGGTAATACATGCTTGAAAATGGAATGGCATAGACATCTAACCACGAAGATGTGGCATTACACTTACTTCTGTATAAACATATGACTCCCCTAACAGAAGTTGATAAACTAAACTTTTTAAAAGATAAATCATTGACTAAATCACTTGCAGATACATTTCCTTCTATTTGTATTATTTGGCATAATTGTTTTCTCCTTGCAGGATGTGCTTGCAAATGCCAGACAGCTGGTTCTGAACAACTGCTGCTAATTCTTTTAACATGGAGAGACCTTTGTGTACTGTTACATTCTCGGACTGCAAAGCGAGAAAAATATGTGATTTGAATTCAGTGATACTATTAATGAGAAAAATGAGGAGACTGCTGAATATCAAAGGTTGTCTAATACAGATTTAAATAAAAAACAGTGTTCTTTCCCAAACTAAACTTGAAAAATATTTAAACATATACCTGCAGCAGCAAGGACGCGACCAATGCCCCTTCGTACCGAAACTTGATGTGAAAAAATATCTTAGTATGGTTATAACAAAGTAAGAGACGCTCGTGTTTTTTTTAAAATAAAGTATACAAGAACAAAAATGCTCTAATGTATTATTTCTGTGTTTCATAGTGTCCCAATTATATTTCAGACTGACACAATTACAAACGCCAAAACGTGTGTCCGTTTCTCCCATAACAGGCAAGTCCAAAATATAAGTGTCAATGTGTCATCCCGTGCCGCCCCACTTATTTTCCATTTTACGTATTGACGCTGTGTTTGCTGCACAAAGAGAACAAGTGTGTTCTCATCTGATTTCCACACATTGGACCTTTTATGCGCTTTATGACGTTGAGTAAAATCTCTCAAGTGATGCTGATTTAATCCATCATTGGTAAGTTAGAAGCATATCCTGGCACAAAAACCCACGGTTCATTTCTACTAGCAAAATGCTGGTGCTAAATGCAGAGATGAAGATTTTCAAAATAATATAGAAATGGTATTACTGCAGAGGAATACAGAAATTATATCACCACCCACCATGTTTACTATAACCAGTTAAAATGCTTAGAGCTCAAGTCCAGTGGACATGTTATTTCTGATATTGAGTTTTACCTACCTGGATGGAACTATTCTCTAAATGGGTACCGCTGCTTTTCTTTCACTTGTTAACTTTGTGATCTCCGATATTGTATCTTTGTATCATATAATATTTTTCACCTATGGTTAATTGTTTTTCCGTTCTGTTGGAGGGATCTTGATATCTGCACTGCGGGTTCATTAACCCACAAAACCATGTCAATACTTGTCGCTTAATTAGTGATTAATTATGGGTTATCTCCTTCAGTCCTTAATTTAGACAGTAAAACATATTTTCTTTTTGACAGGTGCTAGTGACATATAGTGCATACTAATCATTACACACAGTTGAGACCTACAAGTGAACTAAACAAGACCGCTCCTCTATTTGAGTGTTTGGCTATGGTAAATGTAATACATGATTTTTTTTTTAAATCATTGTCTTTAATAGTTGGTTCAGTCAAATACTAGTTGACCATAAGTTGTAAATAATGTGATACACAAATAAATTCGACAGTTGATAAGCACATATCTAAAATCGGTAGGGAAAGTGGAATGTTGTGTGGATTTGTACATACCAGGGTTGGCTCAGCTCATTTGCTACTTGTAGTGGTCTACACCAGCCATTATACTCGCCCTGACATGTGCAAGTACTAATTCTGGTTAATTAGGCAAGGAAGCTGCTCAGCCTACGGCTCTAGGCTGCAGGTTCACCGCCCAGCGACACTAGTGGTAGGGTTGGTAAATTCCTCCATATTGGCAGAAAATCATGCTCTCACCGCTTGCTTCCACTTAGCACATCTGTGCACTCTATAAGTTGTATTTTTCATTTGAGTTCAGTGGAAACTATTGAACTAAACCAACCCACGACAACGAATGGTAAAATGAAAAGAATTAAAAGGTGGACTCGTATGTATCAATGGTGTTTTACAATCAGAAAGCCCAAAGAGTGCAAAGTGTCAGACTTTATGTAAATGTAAAATCCCAAAACACATTGCTCTAAAATCACATTTTAATTCACCACCTTATTTCTGAACTGCTATGTTAACAGGTGAGATGGAAGGAAAGAGGCAGTATAGGGCTGTTCGCTGCTTTACGATCCGCAAGGACACCTATCACTGCTTTGTGACTGCTTATGTGTTCGCAAAGCATAGAACACATGCCAGCTGCCAAGGGCAGTTACCAACCATTTGCAAATATGGAGCTCTACATAATGGACAGCCTCCATTGTGTGAGGGACAGCTGCCAGATCCTAACAATAATGTCCCATTTTCTTTGGCATTGCAACTATAGCTGCTTTAAAGAACAGTGGTTACAGAGCTGGTACATCGTAAAAAAAAAATGTTGACGGAGAGAGCTGTTGTCCCAGCCAAGCCTCCATTTCTGAATTTGCATATATGGACAAGAGATAAAAGGACACATCGTGCTTCATGAAAATGAACAAGATAGGTTTTTGGTAATTCCTTTGCAGTGTGTGGTTTAGTACATGCAGTACAGTGTCACAGTCTGCCCAATGGGTGTGCTGCTGCTTGGAGCAATCTGGTAATCCTCGTTGGGAGGCAAGAAATAAATAAGATTTTGGCCACAAACCACTGCTAGTTTGGAATTGGCCATGGCCACAATATATTTGTGTCCTTAGTTTTGGCTTATCTGTTCACCCAGGGTCTGGAATAACATTGCTGTATCTATTAGGACTCCCCCAACACTGTACCAGTTTGGGAAAGAGTTGAAGACACATATCTTTAAAGAAGACTACATCACAACGCATTCACAGTCAACTAATCAGCTACCTCTCCCATCACTCTTCGACGATATGCTTACCTTTGACCTCGGACAGCGCTCCATTGGCTTTTGGCTAGGTTTGCGCCATAGAAATACCACATGCATATATACAATATCCCAATATTCTTTCTCCTGTGCTCACAATATGTCTAATGTCAGTATCTGTCTGGCAAACTAAACCTTCATGTTTTTAATTTTACAATAACACACCATTCGTAATGACCACTGCGTCTATGTACTAAATATGTATTTATGTTCATCAATTGCCCATTGTAACACAGTGTGTCAGAATGAAACAAGTTCTGAATCTACTTATATATGACATAAAATATTTCTGATTGTACTATAAAAGCTTTTGGAACTGCAAAGGCCTGTCAGAATTTGTAAAACATTTAATGATTTCTTCAGATTTCTTTCACATTGTTCCTCCTTTCACATTTTCCAGGTACTTAGGAGAAGGACCATTTAGTGAAGACTGGCAATTATTACACCGCAACCAACAGGATTATGCAAATATTTCCCCACAATTCTGTCTACAATTATAAGTGTCCGCCTTACTTTTTTGATTGATTTTTTTGCTTTGATGTGTTAGAAATGAAGATTCCCTCATATTAGGGAGATGTAAAAGTACTCCCAACATTCCCTATCGTATTTTTCTGAGGCTCAATCAACAGATTTTGTGAATACTCCAAACTGGTGAGATGATCTATACATACAGCGCAGAGGTGGCTCCTCCACATGGGCAGAGTAGCATCGCCCCATTGCTTTCTCGCAGTAAGAGAAGCAGAAACATAAAATGGTATTAAGAATACCATTTTATTTTTCTGCACTGTGAAAAAGCAGGGCCGACCAAACCAGTCATGCACACTCTCCGTTTTCTCCATGTAGGCTGCATTGAGAAGACAGCCTCCCATTGACGCCTGTGGGGAGTTTAAATTTGCAGCCGTCTTAGTCGTGCCGCTTCAGCTGCTGAAGTGGCACGACCAAGACGGCTGCGATACAAACTATAACCAGGAATGCACCCGACTTTTGAAATAGAAATCAAGACGGTTCCCAACTATAACCTGAGAGAATAACGGAAGAGCCGGTTCTTGAATGCGCCCTACTTATTGAAGTACAAACTCACCACATAATTGAATTTAGCCTTACGTAGGAGGTTGTACATGGTGAAGGAGAACTCCGGCTTCTGCTAGATACCAGCCCCACCATCTAAAGAAATATTTATGGTGTGATACTCTTCGAGCCCGCCTGGGCTTTCCTAGGCTGTCCTTTCATTGTACCAGTCCTGATGAAGACCCGCACTGACTTCGCAGTAGTGCAGACTCTGGGTTGAAACGTCGACATATTAATCCTTGGACCAGTTGAAAGATTCTGCGATGAGACTCATTTATTAAGTCCGCAGACCTACTTAAAATATTCGCTTCTCTGGCCATTTCTTCCCCTCCCCCCCAATCACTTTGAATATATTACGCACCATCACTATACCACTGAGCACCAAATGTCACCTTGTCACAAGTTACATTTCACTATGTTTTTGACAGCCTTGCAAATGTAAATTGAGTATTTATGAATGATGCAATTTATAAAAGCTCTTAGAAATACCCCATATGGTTCTATAATCTCTCCACATAGTGGCTCTTTTACTCCTTTAGATACTAACCTCTCATCCCTTGACTCTTATGAAAATCAAACTCACACTCTTCTCTCTGCTCATGACTGTGTCTGTGTCAATTGCTTTTTCTCATATAACCCCTCTTCTTTCCGACCTTAAAAAAAACTAATTCAAACATTTTCATTAGGTTTGCAATTTCACCAACAATATTAATGGAAGCATGTTGGCCAGGGGTGGCTCCTCCATTTTGGCGGAGGAGAGTCCCCCCACTGCTGAAAGGCAGCAGCTGAAAATTTTTATTATTATTAAATTATTTCATTATCATTTTATATTTTACTCTTACTTAGCCAATCTTCCGAGTCTAGAACGGGGTGGGGCCATCCTCAGCATCACAGCATCAGCAGCAGCTGGGGAGGAGGAGTGCTGGGCACTGTAATTGGGCATGTCAGTTTGGCTGGTCCTCTTAGGTCAGCCAAACCAACATGCGCACTTAGATCTCTCCACCTGAGCTGTGTTGCACAGCAGGGGGGGAGAACCAGCTTAGGCTCCCAGTCCCTGTCTGATCGGCATTTCAACTCGCTCAGACCAGTCCTTGTGTTTCTCTCATGCTGGGATATAGCATAAGAGCAGCATCTGGACTGGGTGGGGAGCAGATGAGCACGAGGCAGTGGGAGCAGAGGAGCACTGAAGGGGCGTCCGGCAGCAGCAGATAAGTCCTTTTATTTTTTCATTCTCCCCCACTTCCGCATAACCCCACCAAGTGTTAATAGCAGCAGCCCCCACTGATGTTGGCCCTCAGCCTGCACACATCATTTTCAGAGATGCCTTTAACAGATCTTCAACTCAACATTTCTTTTTTTTGTTTTACATCTTGTCATGAAGAGTGAAATGTGAGGAATAAGAGAGGGAAGAGATAATAAATCAGACAAATCAGCAACACTTAGTAAATCTTAGCACTTTATTGCCATTGATACCTGCATTTTCACATCTCACTCTCCTTTTTCCTGACACCCATGTGTGATTCTGCAGTTTTTTTCCTCTCCACACCTGTAGTCCCAATATAATTCAGTGAAAGAGCACAGCACATTGTTGCCAAGGAGTTTGCATATTGGATGCCATGGTGGCTGCGGAGTCTTCCAAGGCAATGCAAGCAGGAACCTCAATCGGTATGTCTATAGGCCTCTCACTGATCTTTTAATATAAGAACCTAAATGTTTGGATTTATTCTAAAGCTCTCAACTGCTCACATGTCAGGCAATGGAGTCATGGCCGTTACGCATCACCCGCAGTTAGAGGTTCTAATTTCCTTTCTGTGCCATCCCCGAAAGTGAGAATTCCAGCCAGAGCAGCGAGACAGGATGATGGCACCTGTACTGGATGGCATGTTACTGGTCCAGGATGCTGGCGTCTGTGAACTTATGATGTGGGGGATAACACCATTTTGGAAAGGAAACCTGATGTTTGTGATACAGATAATAATACATTCCTTCCCATCCTAAGGCTTTCATTCAGTTATTCAATCATTCATAGGCACGGGCTAGAGGTAGATTGCATTCATGTGCACGGGTGATAGGCAATTGAGGATTTGCATTTCGAAAGATCGGCCAGGGGGATATTTACTTTTGTAGCAGTCGGTTATTGAAAATGTCTTTTAGTGCACTTTTTAATTGTTGCAAATTAGGCTGCAAAATTTCCATTACTGCCTCAAATTGATGTAATTTGGCCCCAAAATTGCATGGTGGCCTCTGCCTACTTGGGTCTCGTGACACGTTGGAACTGCAGTCTGTAGGCGAGAAGTGAGCATGGACTGTAGTATGACCTGCAGGCAGCTTGTCAAAAGAAGCTATTTCTATTCCCTACTAACGGACAAGAAAACTTTCAAAAGAGTGCATTTGCTCTTTTGAAATGTATTTTTCAAAACGTTCCAAGGTGCCAAGGATGTGGCCCCTGTGCACTAGAAACTCCCTAACTTTCTTATTAGATCATTTAATGGGATTGTTGTTAATCCAGTGGAATATTCTTGAAAATGGACATTTAACACAAAATAAGTGTTCATCGCAAATCATCATGGGAGGCCCACTTACAAACTCACAAAGACTCAACACCTGTCAAACCTTTCTAAGTCTATTTTCAATACACATTTATTAAATGTATTACTTTCTCTGTAGATATTTTATTTTCGCCAGTTTCACATTTTGAAGTACCTGCCTTCGTGCACTGACGTGTATCATTTGTCCAATTGTTTAAAAAACCTGTTCATAAGATCAGTTTTCCGCGTTAATTATTGCTAAAATTTGAATGTCAACATTGCTAAACTTTTATTCTCTAGTATGAGCTCCACTGCAAAGATACGTAGGCACGGAGTGCTTTCGCCTGCTGTGTGCTCACACTGCACCAGTACAGTGTCTGTGCTGCATTTCATCCATGCTCGGTCAGTCCGATGCTTGCAAACTTTTTGCAAGAAGTGCTTTCACAACGATGGGGTGGCGGACTGCTGGTGCGTGCACTGTCCTTGCACAAGCTTTCAACTTCGAAGCCTAGAATCAGTCTAGAATATGGCCGGCCAGGACTCAGGAGGACTGCCAGGAATCAGGATGCCGCCAAGCATTTGAGCGAGTCGCGAGTGAGGGCAAACTATTCTTTAATAAAATTCTTTTGGATGCGCTCGAGTTGATTATTTCAGTCAAGGTGTGTGTGACGTGACGCCTCAGAAATTCGAACGGAGCATTATTTTACAGTTCATGGTTTGATTTTAGTAACTCAATGCAGACGCATACTAAACATAATTGTTTGTACCCTGATGCAGTGGTCTAAGTGGGAAATAAAAAGTAGGGGAACTGTGGGTGGAGAATCAGGGGGCAGGAATAACCGAAGATTGAATCAGTGGGCGGAGTCAGGGGTGTGGCTAGAAATAGCAAAACATACCAATTTTTAGTATGTTTAGCATTTCACTGACCAGTTACAGCTTATAACGTTATTTAATTAAAACTATGGATAAACATGTTTATTTGAGGTTTAATTCAGGAAAATGCAAACACTTCTAGGGAATACAGGTTTATGTAAAGCGTGTGAAATATAAGCAAGAACAACATGTTCCCTTAACCCTTTAGTTGCTGCCGTCGGCCAATGGCCGTCGCGAGCACTACCTTTGTAGTGCTGCGCACCTCCGTTGGCCGACGCGGCCCTGCCCACTCATCAGAACGCCCGCGGCAGAATTGCTGCCCCGGTTAAGGTGTTAATGCTTTTACTCTCATTGTTCAGAAATCCATGGTATTTTTTGTCTCAAACATTGAGCTCATGAATACAGGGCTCCTCATGTACACATGTGTTAAGCAGGGCTCAGAAGAGAAAGGGACTCTTCAGGAGAATCTAGACTCGTGGAAACCCACAAAGGCTCCTTAATATTCATGTCTGCCAGCTAGCTGCTCAACCATAATATAGCAAAAAGAACAACTGGTGGACAGAATGCAGAACAATATCATACATTCACCCCAGTACAGAGATCTGGGCTTAAGTCCATCGTTTTTTTCTCACCCTGCCATTCCAGTTTGGACCCAGCTATGTGCAAATCAGTCTTAATCCTGCGCCCAATGTGAACAGTCCAGCCCGAACTGCCAGGCCATACGTATTCAAGTGTCCTTTCATTCGGGAAGTGAACACAAAGCAGTACCCACTGAACTATGCACATAAAATATTGCTCTTTGATATGCATGGTACATGTTTTTTGCAGCAGGCATATTCCCTTCTGCGCTACCTTAGATGAGTAAAACAGCCACTAGACAAAACATGCTCCCATCTCTCTCCAGCAGGTACATTGATCACCAAAGTTATCTTGTCACTTGTATTGTTGACCGAAACCTGCTGAATATACAAAGAACTTTGCAGTGTTATTAAAACTACTGCACTTGTACAAAAATGGTCGCCCCCAAACTAAACTGTCCCCCTACCCTTCCAGTCGCCCTGGGAAACGCCTGCTCTTGCCCTTTCACTGATCCTGTCCAGTCAGTACTCCTGCTCATGCTCAATCAACACTCCTGCTTCGTCAATTCCCCTGCCCCTTCCCTTCTCCTGCCCCGTCACTTCTCCTGGCCCGTCACTTCTCCTAGCCCGTCACTTCTCCTGCCCTGTTCACTGCTCCTGCCCTGTTCACTGCTCTTGCCCTGTTCACTGCTCCTGCCCTGTTCACTGCTCCTGCCCTGTTCACTGCTCCTGCCCTGTTCAATGCTTCTGCCCTGTTCAATGCTCCTGCCTTGTTCAATGCTCCTTCCCCGTTCACCGCTCCTGCCCGGTCACTGCTCCTGCTCATGCCTAATCACTGCTTCTGCCCCGTCACCACTCCTGCCCCGTCACCTCTCCAGCCTTGTCACCTCTCCTGCCCCGTCACCTCTCCTGCCCCAGCACCTCTCCTGCCCCGTCACCTCTCCTGCCCGTCACCTCTCCTGCCCCGTCACCTCTCCTGCCCCATCACCTCTCCTGCCCCATCATTTCTCCTGCCCGTCGCCTCTCCTTCCCTGTCGCCTCTCCTTCCCTGTCGCCTCTCCTTCCCTGTCGCCTCTCCTTCCCTGTCGCTCTCCTTCCCTGTCGCCTCTCCTTCCCTATCGCCTCTCCTTCCCTGGCGCCTCTCCTTCCCTATCGCCTCTCCTTCCCTGGCGCCTCTCCTTCCCTGTCGCCTCTCCTTCCCTGGCGCCTCTCCTTCCCTATCGCCTCTCCTTCCCTGTCGCCTCTCCTTCCCTGGCGCCTCTCCTTCCCTGTCTGGCGCCTCTCCTTCCCTGGCGCCTCTCCTGCCCTGTCGCCTCTCCTGCCCTGTCGCCTCTCCTGCCCTGTCCCTTTTCCTGTCCTGCCACTTCTCATATCCTGTCACTTCTCCTACCCCGTCACTTCTCCTGCCCCGTCACTTCTGCCCCGTTCACTGCTCCTGCCCCGTTCACTGCTCCTGCCCCGTTCACTGCTCCAGCCCCGTTCACTGCTCCAGCCCCGTTCACTGCTCCAGCCCTGTTCACTGCTCCAGCCCCGTTCACTGCTCCAGCCCCATTCACTGCTCCAGCCCCGTTCACTGCTCCAGCCCCGTTCACTGCTCCTGCCCCGCCACTTCTGCCCCGTTCACTACTCCTGCCCCGTTCACTACTCCTACCCCGTTCACTGCTCCTGTCCCGTTCAATATTACTGCCCTGTTCACTGCTCCTGCCCTGTTCACTGCTCCTGCCCCGTTCACTGCTCCTGCCCCGTTCACTGCTCCTGCCCCGTTCACTGCTCCTGCCCCGTTCACCGCTCCTGCCCCGTTCACCGCTCCTGCCCCGTTCACTGCTTCTACCCGGTTACCACTCTTGCTCATGCCTAATCTCCGCTCCTGCCCCATCACTTCTCCTGCTTCGTCACCTCTCCTGGCCCGTCACCTCTCCTGCCCCGTCACCTCTCCTGCCCCGTCATCTCTCCTCTCCTGCCCTGTCATGTCACCTGCCCGTCATGTCACCTGCCCTTTATGTCACCTGCCGTCATGTCACCTGCCCGTCATGTCACCTGCCTGTCATGTCACCTGCCCGTCACTTCTTCTGCCCGGTCACTTCTCCAGCCCGTCACTTCTCCAGCCCGTCACTTCTCCAGCCCGGTCACTTCTCCTGCCCGGTCACTTCTCCTGCCCGGTCACTACTCCTGCCCGGTCACCTCTCCTGCCCTGTTGCCTCTCCTTCCCTGTCACTTCTCATTCCCCGTCACTTCTTCTGGCCCATCACTTCTCCCCTCCCATCACTTCTCCTGGCCCATCACTTTGCCTGGCCCGTCACTTCTCCTGGCTCGTCACTTCTCCTGGCCCGTCACTTCTCCTGGCCCGTCACTTCTCCTGGCCCGTCACTTCTCCTGTCCTGTCACTTTTCCTGCACCGTTGCTTCTGCCCCGTTCACTGCTCCTGCCCCATTCACTGCTCCTGCCCCATTCACTGCTCCTACCCCGTTCACTGCTCCTGCCCCGTTCACTACTCCTGCCCCGTTCACTGCTCCTGCCCCGTTCACTGGTCCTGCCCCGTTCACTGCTCTTGCCCCGTTCACTGCTCCTGTCTGTTCATCGCTCCTGCCCGGTTACCACTCCTGCTCATGCCTAATCCCCGCTCCTGCCCCATTACTTCTAATGCTTTGTCACTTCTCATGCCCCGTCACATCTCCTGCCCATCACATCACCTGCCTGTCATGTCACCTGCCCGTCACTTCTTGTGCCCAGTCACCTCTCCTGCTCCGTTGCCTCTCCTTCCCAGTCACTTCTCCTGCCCCGTCACTGCTCCTGTCCCATCACTGCTCCTGCACGTTGACTGCTCCTGCCCTGTTCACTGCTCCTGCCCCGTTCACTGCTCCTGCCCCGTTTACTGCTCCTGTCCCATCACTGCTCCTGTCCTTTCACTGCTCCTGTCCTTTCACCACTCCTGCCCCGTCACCTCTCCTGCCCCGTCATCTCTCCTGCCCGGTCACCTCTCCTGCCCGGACACCTCTCCTGCCCTCTCATGTCACCTGCCCATCATGTCACCTGCCCGTCACTTCTTCTGCCCGGTCACTTCTCCAGCCCGTCACTTCTCCAGCCGTCACTTCTCCTGCCCGTTCACTGCTCCTGCCCCATTCACTGCTCCTGCCCCGTTTACTGCTCCTGCCCCATTCACTGCTCCTGCCCCGTTCACTGCTCCTGTCCCATCACTGCTCCTGTCCTTTCACTGCTCCTGCCCCTTCACTGCTCCTGCCCCTTCACTGCTCCTGCCCCGTCACCTCTCCTGCCCGTTCACCTCTCCTGCCCGTTCACCTCTCCTGCCCTCTCATGTCACCTGCCCATCATGTCCCCTGCCCGTCATGTCCCCTGCCCGTCATGTCACCTGCCCGTCACTTCTTCTGCCTGGTCACTTTTCCAGCCCGTCACTTCTCCTGCCTGGTCACTTCTCCTGCCTGGTCACTTCTACTGCCCGGTCACTTCTCCTGCCTGGTCACTACTCCTGCCCAGTCACCTCTCATGCCCTGTTGCCTCTCCTTCCCTGTCACTTCTCATTCCCTGTCACTTCTCATTCCCTGTCACTTCTCATTCCCTGTCACTTCTCCTAGCCCGTCACTTCTCCTGGCCCGTCACATCTCCTGGCCCATCACTTTTCCTAGCCCGTCACTTCTCCTGTCCTGTCACTTTTCCTGCACCGTTGCTTCTGCCCCGTTCACTGCTCCTGCCCCGTTCACTGCTCCTGCCCCGTTCACTGCTCCTGCCCCATTCACTGCTCCTGCCCCGTTCACTGCTCCTGCCCCGTTCACTGCTCCTGCCCCGTTCACTACTGGGCAGTTACTTCTCCTGCCCAGTCACCTCTCCTTTCCTGTTGCCTCTTGTGCCCCGTCACTGCTCCTGGCCTGTCACTTCTGCTGCCCGTTCACTGCTCCTGTTCGGTCAGCACTCCTGCCCGATCACCGCTCCAGCCCTATCACTTCTCTTGTCCCATCACTTCTCCTGCCCCGTTCACTGCTCTTATCCGTTCACTGCCCCTATCCGTTCACTGCTCCTGCCGATTACCGCTCCTGCCCATTCCTAATCACAGTTCCTGCCCCTTCACTTCTCCTGCCCCATGACTTCTCCTGTCCCGTCACCTCTCCTTTCCTGTCACCTTTCCTGTCCCATCACTGCTCCTGACACGTCACCTCTCCTGCCCCGCCACTTCTCCTATCCGTTATTTCTCCTGCCCGTCACTTCTCCTGCCCTGTCACTTCTCTTGCCCGTTACTCCTCCTGCCCAGTCACCTCTCCTGCCCTATTACCTCTCCTTTCCTGTCGCCTCTTTTGTCCCGTCACTGCTCCTGCCCAGTTCACTCTGTGTACAACTTTGACAAATTACACAAGGTGGCAAATTCCCCACAGTACTCTGTTTGGGGAAAGCTCCTCTGTAATCACTAACTCCAATGTCACTGGCACATGACATGCTAAAGGCAGACGGCGGGCGCATTGTCATTCGAAAGGGGGTAATCAGCCTCAATCGGACACTAAAGCATTTTCAATCGGAAACTAAAGCATTTTCAATATTATATACAACAAAGCCATAGTTGTATGAATGTAGTATATTTATCTTTTCCAACCAACAACCTTTGACAAAGCCAATAGTCCTGGCTTGTTGTAGGTGTAATGTTACTTGTTGTATTATATATGTGGGACAATAACAGAAGCAGCAAAATACAAGTCGGGCAGCACATTACGCTGGGCACATATTTTTAGCATAAATGTTTTAAGCCACATCCTTAATTATATCGGCCACGTCCTTTTGAGAGCCCCCCAGTTTTTCATCCCACTTAAAGCCCTGCCCCAATTGTGCTGTGAGTGATGGAAGGTCATGAAAAGTTGGTCGTATGGGTGTCAAGGGGGATCATATTGTCAGAGCCACTGTAGCGTCACAACGAGAGATTCCCCAGCACACAGGCCCTTTACGAGGAGATACAAAGCTATACTGATCTGCGCTGCCTAACGATTTCAATCAGATCTGCAGCCATTGCAGTCTGAGACAAAGTCAGCATAGAGGGAATTGAGACAAATAGTTTTTCTCAGTCTCTTTTGATTGTAATGGGTTGCCTTCCTGAGGAACAGTGCAAAAAATGTCAGTGCAGTGAAAATAAAATGTCTCCTTGAGTAACCCTATAAACCGAAAAGGCATTTTTTTCAGGCCTTCTCAGGTAACATGACACAATCATTGTATTGTATTGTAATTGCATTTATATAGTGCTTACTACCCCCAACGAGTTGTCTAAGCGCTCTTTTGTGGAAAGCTCCTCTGTAATCACTAACTCCAATCTCACTGGCACATGACATTGTAAAGGCAGAGGGCGGGCACATTGTCATTCGAAAGGGGATAATCTGTCTCAATCGGAATGACAATGGGCCTGCCCTCAGTCTATGAGAGCTCAGGGAGGGGCTGCTGTAGCCTCTGGAGTTCACAGAGAAGTGCGAGCAGCCCCTGGAATCTAATGAAAAAAGTTATTGTTTTTAAGTCGGACTATTCTTGCCGTCCCTAGATGCTTTTTTGAAAGTAAGAAGTAGGGGAATGGACTGGAATAATTTTTAGAAGTAGGGGTACGCCGTGCCCTTCCGTCCCCGCCCACTAAAACCACTGCCCTGATGGAAGTTAGAGGGAATGGCTCTGCTTGCCTATCCTTCAGACAACGCCCTGGGTTACTCGGAGCAGCTTGTTGACCTTGAGACGATGATGACCATACATGAGAAAGTGAAACCAAACTGTGGGAACCTAATTCGTGTGTGTCTGCGCGCCATGTTTGGACAAACCAGTGAGCCTGCCCGGGGCTTTTAACTTAAACACCAGTACTGCGGCGCTGGCAGGAAGTCAGTGTACAGCTAAGGGCGGTACACTGACTTATCTGAATCTGAATCACATCCTATTAATCGTATCTGGTATGAATGATATCTTGTAGAGCCTCCGGAGGCAAGCTGCCGGCCTGCCTCCCACCACGCCGGTGATCTGACAACCGGACCGTCACGCCACCACGCTCACAAAAAAACCCAGCGTTGGTTATTTCACGCCAGGCATAGCATATTATAGGAATTGCAATGGCATCGCTACTTAGTTGGCTTAGTTAGCTACGCCTCCTAGTAGTACTAAGTGAGTTAGTTTACTCCTTAACTTCTTATCATTTCTCTCGTGGTGGGCCTGCCGGCACTGCCTTTAATAACTAAGTGATGATTACCAGTGATTAGACGGTTTGGTGCTTGCTACCACCAGACAGTACTGTACTGCTGGCTGATCGATGACTGCACAGCACAGGCTGCCCTGCTCTCAATGTCATCGTTGGTAGGTCGGGTCGGCACTTGCTCTGGCTGACCTCAATGACGACGATGACTCGTGGTGATCTGCGGTGGTATTGGTAATGCTGGGGCGTGGTAATGTAAAAAAAAAACATCTGTGCACGCACGCTACTGCATGCACAGCCAGCCCCTACCTCCATCAGAACCAAATCAGTCAGTGTGTGTGTCCTGCCTGCCCTCCCACCTGCAAGTGGCAACAGTGCAAACTGACTGAAATTGAATTAAGGGCCGAGCCCGCGCCGCATTGTTTAGCATATTATTTATTATTATCAATTTATTTAAATCTTATCTTGAGCTCAGCCTCAGGGCAGGCTAAGTGGTTAAGAAGTCTCACAGCCGCCCGCAACACTATTAACTGCCATCAGTTACTCGGGAGGCGGGAAAAACACACTGCGAGTACAGTAAGGTAAATTTGATAAAACATCAAGATGTGACTTGCGTACCAGATGCCTAGACCCGGCCCTGATAATTAAGTGCCCGTGCTAAGCACCGGAAAGCACCAGCACAAATTAAGCACTAGTAAATGATACTGACTTGGACACCAGAACTCTTCTCTATTCCTCATTTGAGAAGTACCTTCCTGCAGTTCCTGTCCATTTGTCTCAGTGTTGCATTTCGTTAATTTTTTTATAACCAACTTTATTGATTCCATAAGCATAATTTTTTTTATTGCCATTTTAAATCAATGTATACATTATTTACATGTACAGTTTTTCATACAGTTCACTATACATGCTAAACCATATATATATGTGTGTGGTATAAAACGTAAGCAAACAGAGATTGCATTTAATGTACATTCTTATTAGTGGTCAGCGGTATACTTTTCACTTCTAAATTCTGTACCACAGCGTATGTGTACTCAAGGGAGTCACTTCCTCATGAAGCCAAAGATATACTATCATCTCTCTCTACTCTATCGATGAATAACAATCTCTAGTAAACTTTGTGGTGGCATGTCTCTTAATATTTCTGCTACAAGAAGCATGGGCTCTTGCATGTCCCCTAGCCCGGTGAGGGGTGTATAATTCAGGATATTGCATCTGTTTGTGTATTTAGTTATGTGTCACGGTCGGGGTCCGGGAGTGTCTAGGACTCTCATTTTAGTGGTATTGTCTCTCGGTCCCCCTGCGTCTTCGTCCCCTCTCTTTGAATCATATTTCTGGTCTCCTAGTCCCTCAGCATCTCTGCCCATAACTCCGCAATGGGGCAAGTACTTATTCCCCCATGCATCATCCTTCTGAAGGGCCCTCAGCTCCGCCTTAGACCAGTCATTTATGTTTCTCTCCCATGTCTTTATCGAGGGGGTGGTACATACCGTCCATTGTTGGGCAATCTGTCTTCTCGCTAATACCAGCAATAGGTCTGTAAATGTGTTCCCTATTTTCTCGGCTTTCGGTCTAGGAAATAGGCCTAATAAGCAAATCCCCGGTGTGTTTGGGAGGGAGCGGGCTAGAGTTTTCATAATCGCAGGCAGGACCTTCTCCCAAAATTCTCTTAAATGTTTGCAGTCCCAAGTCATATGTACAAAGCCAGCATCTCTTAATCCGCATCTAGCGCAGGATTGGTCAGTAATTTCATAAGCATACATAACATAGCACAGAACATAACTATTGTCATCGCCCGTCTTTTTTTCCCATCTCAACTTTCATATAGAAATGCATGTGGGCAACATATTTATAACCCCTCAATCTGTAGTAATACAGGCATTTCCCCCGTATTTATTCGTGTTACGAGAGCAACCACTTGCCAGAAGAGGGGCTCCTCCTTTGTTGTGCTCCAGCCCATGCCTATTCTGCATTCGGTGCACTTGACTGTTTCCACCTATGTGCAGTATCTCTCTTCACCACTATCGTGGCCATTCCAATCAAGTATTGTTCCCCATTGTATTTCCGATGTCATCAAGAACCCCTAGTAGAGTCTCTTTTGGTGATAAATGTTTCTGTAACCCAGGATTTCGGAGAGGGAGGAAGTAATGTGTTGCTAATAAGTGGTGATTAGAGGTCACAGTCATATCATGTGGAAGAAGTCTGCTTCCAGACTTGAACAGCAGAAACAAGTGGGGGACTGTACCCTGCCTGCATGACATAATTTAAGGGGGGTTACATAAATACAGTGAACATAGTTCAGCTGAATCAATCTAAGTGGGAGAACAGGGAGCCATGCACGCTAATTACCAGTCTGTGTCATCCTTGGGACCAATCCAGGCCTCCCACTTCCTCCTCAAGGGAATGAAAATGTCGGGGCATTATTAATCATTGAGCAGTAGATCATGATACGTCACCTGTCCCCACTTTCCCCATCAGTAACTGAGCTTCCAACAGATTGTATTTTGGGACTGTGACAAGTTCCTCCCTGTACGTGGCAAGAATATGTCTGACTTGCAAGTATTTGTGAAATTGCTGTTTACAGAGTCTGTATTGTGTCTGAAGGTCCCAAAAAAGAGTTAGGGGCCGATTACGATGTCAGTCGGAAAGACTCCGAATGGCATTCGGTTTGTGTGAATCCTATTTGGTACCTGTCTTTCCGACCGAATCGGAATGCCTTCTGACTGACCTATTACGATAGTTGAAAACCGTTCTGGCTTTCCGGCTAGGTTCCGAATGCCATTCGAAGTAACTGAGTTGTTTGGAGCCAACTCGTTTCCGACCGACATATTACGATGTCGGATTCGGACAGCCTTTCCGAATCGGTTGTTCCTAGATGGATCGGCTGTCAGAATCTGACTTTGGGGGCCTGTATCGGGTCACCCTTTACCCAGGCCCTTCTGAATGGGGCCCTTAGGGTACCCATGGAACTCCTCTTCAATACCATGCACAGTGTGACAGGCACCATGGGGTGTCTGCCACAGGGTGCACAGTTTTTCCCACCCACCCCTTTTATCAATGGGAGCCTGTGTAGTCGGTTGGAACTCAGGCTCCCATTGAAGCCAATGGGAGTCCGAACGAACGGTGTTCGGAAACATCGTAATCGGTTGGTCAGACTCCCCTAATCTGATTTGGTTGGAAACCATTCCGAGGCCGAGTCGGCTGAAATGCTTTCCGACCAACATTGTAATGAGTCCCTTAAAATGTTTCTGTGTCCAAATGTCACCGAAAATGAATATGCCTATTTTTTCCCATGCCTGAAAGCCTTGGAGGGTGGAGTTTGTCTGAGGTGGCAACACTGCCACAGAGGTGTCTGCTGGGTGAGTGGCCCCGCCAATTCCAGAAGACTAGCCTTGTCACCTGCGTTATACCGTTGGGGAATGGGTCTTCATAGAGCAGACCAATAAGTCTATCTAGGAGTAATAACTAATTTGGGCCTGTATGAGGGGGTCATGCCAGCCACTTATGAGTCAGTCATTAATCACTAGCAGTTGTGTAGCATGGTAGGAGAGTTGGATGTTTGCCATCACCATACCTTTGTCATACATTGATAGTCTGCTCTTATGCCATACTATGTAGTGTGGTTGGTTAGCCCAGGGCAAGTTACAGATGATAGAGGTGAGGTCTCAGAGCCAATGTTCAGGTATCCACAATGGAAAATTGTGGCAGAGGTATGGGTAACCTTTTAAATAGGGCTACACGAGCTGATATATTGAGTGGGAGAGCAGCCCAGCACTGAAGCTCCAGTTTCGTCCATGGGTGAAAGGTGTCATGTTGAGGCCCTATGTCAACTCAATGATGAAGGCAATATGGATCACAAATTATGGTTATGGAACACAACGTGTTGATTGTTGACTCTGTCAAATAATTGCCATAGGTGAAGCTGTGAATCCAGGGTTTCCATAATCTTCATTTGTGAAAAACTGAAGTCAACATGTGTTTTTATTGAGTATGTTTCACTGCGCACCTTATGTTCACTAAATATCACATCAATCATTCATGCTGCACCATTCACAAAGATCACCTACAGTACATTATTTGTTCAAATTGTTGCTATTTGTACCATATGTAAATTTGTTACCTGGTGTCTGCACAGGACTGTGCACATGTGATTATATGGGTATCTCTTAAAAAGGCGGTCCATTGCTAAACATCTGCTTGACCTTGCGCTTATCTTTCAAGCACAAGAAGCTAAGGTGGAACCTATTTCTTTTGCTATTATATATCCACTGGATCCTAGGGGCACTGGGTCACGCTGTATTTTGGTTTACAGGGTACTTTGGTTGGGCATAAAGCCACACTGGTTTGGGTTGACCAATCTGGTGGCAATGCATCGTAGTCTGGTGGCTGTAATCTTTGCAATGATCTTCAACTCGGTAAAACGAAAGCTTTAGGCCTGTATGATCCTTATTCTGACTATGGCTGACCATGCTTGGGGATCACACAATCGTAGCTTCGTGCAGTTCTGATAAGAACGGGCCCTCATGGGTTGCTGCTAGATGAAGATTGAGTAAGTGGAAGTCTTGGAACCTGCTATAGTATTCTACTGAGTTGCTGGCTGAACCAGGGGTTTTCCAGAGTGTAGGTCAGAGGTGGCCTCTTGTATTACTTCAATCTAGATGAGTTTGTTGAGGTTATCTCGGCCCCCTCGTGAAATCCTAGGGAGTGGCTTGTCTGTCAGAAGAGGTCTGCGTCTTTCACACAGGGTGTGAGGTTGCTGCACATATAGCGACCAATAAAATTCAGTAAAAGTCCCAGCAAGTTCCACAGAATTGGAGCAAATACCTCCAGTTGAGTCCAGGATCTCAGGATCTTCTATTGGCTGCATCTTTTGTGGCTACCCAATAAAGTAGTTTACCGGATTTGTGCCCTAACATGTAGACCTACTTGTTGAACGGTCTCTAACATTGCCGGGACTCTTTGAGAGCCGTCTGCCTGCGCATGGACACGATTAGCACCAACAAACCTCTGGTGCTCTCGGAGGGGTGGGAGATATATTGGCACTCCAGCGTGACGACACAAGCGTCTAGATTTGTAATGTTTTGCCTCTCGGTCTTTTTGACTTGTCCTATAAAGCCTTTGGCAATTCTTTCATGGTGTCCTTTCCGGCCGTACAAAGCATTCCAGCAGAGTCTACTGATCCATTTTTGGCCTTGAAATAAGCCTGCAACCTGTCAGCAAAACGCTTGATGCAGGGCCGAACCAGCACTTGTCCAGTAGGAACCAGGTTTTGAGTCACCACACAGGATGCACCAGGCAATTCTGGATGCATAATCATAGTTCGATGCAATGGTTAGAGATCCCTCTAAGGAGGATGTCGACATGTGTGATGTGCTGGGTATCAGTTGCAGGTAGAAGGAAAATGTCTATGTGTGAAACTGACTTATGTGCAGCTGACGTGTGGGTATATGTTTTATTGTGTGGGTGCCATGTTCTCCAGATGTCACAGAGGCCTAGGGAGTCTAGCCACCCTTTAAGTTGCTTTGTCCGAGTCAGGCGGTGTGTTGTAGGAGGTTCGGAAGCGTCTACAACTGGGTTTAACATGGCAATAGAGTTCCCCCTTATAATACTGGTGTTTGTAGGAAGAACAAAGAGCACCTTGGTGAGGACTGTGAATGTCAGTGTGGGTAGATGTTATGGAATGTATACACTCAAGATGTGTAGGGGCGTAGTTCAAGGAGCCCCTCCACTCCTATATAATGACTCGGAGGGTCTTTGAATGTGTGTGTGTAACTGAGAGAGGAAAGGACTTGTGCAGTAGTATTGCCAGCCCTCAGGAACCCCTGTCATATCCTGCATGGTAGACCCTGTCATAGCCAAAGTGTTTCAGGTAGGGGCAATTGGAATCCAGCAGGTGCATTTCTTAAAGCAGCAGGATAGCGTATGTGCTTAGCATAGCAGAAAAGGACTGTTCTTTTTTTATTTTGATGTAGTCTAAGACCGTTAACATTCCAAGTTAAGGCAGTGTGACCCATGATACATCTGCAGTATTAATAGTATGGAGCACCATCCCACTGCGGGTGACTGCAGGGGCCAAGATGGGACCGTGGACCTCACAAGCTAGCTCGTGCTGACATCTTGGCGGCATCATGTGTGTGGTGGGTATCAGATCGGCGAGACAATCAAAACGGAAACCCCACTGTAACAAATTCCCTCCCCAACTCCCCCACCCCATACTTTCTCCCTTGAAGCACCTGTCATCCCAGACAGTGGTATAGCATTATCCCCCGTGGGGCGGGGGGCCCCTAAGCTCCAGGGGCCCCCTCCGGGACTGTGCACTGGCAGTGAGCCCCTGACCTGAGAGATCCTGACTGAGTCCAGATAGTGGGCAGCCGCCTTCATGTACTTTGGCGGGGAGCCCCCTTATGTTTTGTTACATCACTGACCCCAGAAGACATAAGCTCTACAGTTAGCGTAAAAAAAACAAGAAAAAGGAAGAGAATATTTAGCAAGTCTCTGGGGTGTCATGGTTGGTGTATTTTGTATGTAGGACAAATGGGGTTGTAAGGCCAGCACTGTTCATTTGAGTAAGGAGCCAAGCGGCTGTCAGTGGCTGACCGGTTAGGTGTCAGACGTAGCATCAATGGGGTCTTGGTCTTGTCCGGGTCTCTCCTCCCCATTCGAGTAGGGTCCCTGCAACTGCAAGGAGGCAGAGCCAACATGCCTCCGGCGTCCGCCCTCGAAGACTCTTGGGCCCCGGCAGATCATCTACACATTCCACATGGGATCTAGTGCCTTGGTTGCATTTGGATCGCGGACACCAAGTCAAAGTGTTGCAGGGATGGCTGCCCACTCCTACACCACCTCTGGTGTGTCAAATATGTGGGGGCAGCTGTCATGAAGCACCTTGAGCCTTGCCATAAAGATGAGTATATATTTGAGGTCGAGCACCCTGAATTTTTGTTTGACTCAGTGGAAGGACCTTCGCTGCCTTTGTTTTTCCTGAGTGCAGTCAGGCAATATAATAATCTGAGATGCTTGGTATGTCAGGGGTCCAAGTTTCCGGGCCTCACGGATGATGGAGTCCCTGTGCCACTAATTGAGGATCTTGGCTATCAGCTGGTGTGGGGGCATCCCTAGTGAAAGTCACGGGGCTATCGACCTGTGCGCCCTCTCAATTACAAACCATGGCGAAAGTGCGTCCTTTGGTAGCCATGACTGTAACCATTCCCGCAGGAGATCCACAGGACCTGAGTACTATGACCCTCTGGAAACCTCACAAATTATAGATTGTTGCAACATGATCAGTTTTCAGCATCCTCTGTGCACCATTCGAGAGCAGCTGTTTGGGAAAGCAGCCCTGTCACTTTAGCCGTTAGCGCAATTACATTGTCTTCTATGGTACAGATTCTTTCTGCTTTGGTGACATAGTGGGTCATGTTGCGAAGTTCTTGACGGACAAGGAATAAGTTCACCTTAACCTCACCTATATCGGTTTCAACCTCCTCCTTCAATTCCTGAATGGACTGTAGTATGGAGGAAAGGTCGGTAGGTTCTGCCGATCTGTGGTGTGGTCATCACCGGGATGTGGTAAACTTGTCCATTTTTGTTTGGGCTTGCGATGCTGTCCCTTTGTCCATCCCCATATTGTAGTACTTGTGTTGGTTGGGGCCTGACTCCAAAGTATGGGACTTCCAGGGGAGCTGCCAAGGTCAGTTTCTGCTCGGCCCACTTGTCTCCAGGCTATGAGAGCAGCACGAGCAGCTGAGCATGGCCCCAACTAGGATGTATGACGTTACCATGCAGTACATCACAACGCTGTACATCAGAACACAGCTTTTACAACGCTGTAGGGTGCTGGACTTAGGAATAGTATGATTTACTATTCCAACTCCAGCCTACGTACAGTAGGGAAGGTGTTGGAATAGTAAATCACACTATTCCTTAGTCTAGAGCGCCCACCAGTGCAATTCGTGGTAACGACTTGCGTTGTGAAATCTGCATTGTGATGGCACTGCGGGAATTTGACCGCATAGTAAAGGTTGTTCCCCCCCAACTACCCCGTGCCTCAGGAAGAACAGACTCCTCTGTTCCAGCGGGAAGATACCGGCAGATGGATGTAGCCGGGTCTCTGGACGGTGCTCAGGTAATGCCTTAGTTGAAGGAGCTGCAGGTAGGGCAAGCAGGACGCAGTGGGGACTCCCCCCCTGAGGCTGTATAGTCATACATGGCTCAGTGTCTGTGGGCTAGGCCCTAGAGTCCCCAAGCAGGCAGGCGGACGGGTAGACTCTGCAGCATACCAAGGCGGAGACACAGGGCCAGAGGTCATTCCTACTCGAAAGAGCTCATCTGATTTGAGGCCCCATTACTCCCATCTGATGAGGGTCCGGCCTCGGATGTGCTGCCGCCTTTGCACAAGAGTTTTCCAGCTGAGCCCCGTTCACCTCCAATGCGCTCCCCTCTGGCACTTTCTCCTCACCGCCATGGTTGGGGAATCTGAGTCCGCATTTCCTCCGGGGCTGCACTAGCCAGTAGACGCTCCATGGCTCCCAACAAGGAGCATGCCAGCCAGCCTATGGTGGAGTCCGAGGGCTCGACAGGAGGGGTTTCAATCACCTCTGCCAGGATCACATGGTGCTTCTATAGCCCAGCTCAGAACATCCCAGGCCGGTCCCTGCCTGGCCGCGTGGATCACATGATCACTGCCATGCCCCCGGCATGGGTCTACTGTGGTGTAATCAACCCCAAGTAGATCTGAGGTCACCTCTCCAAGCCCCATGGTGATGTCAACTCAGGTTGTCAGCCTGGATCAGAGAGGATGGCGGGGATAGCCGGAAGAGCAATTAAAATGCATCTGCTATCTTGGATGGTAAAGAAACACAAGATGTACCAAAAAGGAGAGCATATAAGGCCTCACTGTAGTAAAGACTCGGTCTCTCTTTGCAGGAGTCCTGGACCTGTAGTCACACACCTAGCACTACCAATAATGCAGGGTGTGATAATTTCAAAGCATGGATCAAGATAGGATCTTTGAAAGTCATTGTTCTCATTGTCTGTGGCCAAAAGAGAATAATCATAAATCCTCAAATGAGGGACTAAGTATGAGTGTCTCTCCCTCATAGATGCATGAAACCTACAAAATGAATTAAAACGCAAACACCAAGTGGGTGATAAGTGTCCGAAAATATAATGGCGTAGACATTTAACCACAAAGATGTGGCTTAACACTTACACATTTATAAACAAACGAGTCCCCTAACAGAAATAGGTATTCAGAAATGTTAAAAAGATAAGCCATTGACTAAATCTCCTGCAAATACACTATCTCTTATTTCTATTACTATGCATAATTGTTTTCTTCTTTCAGAATGTGTTCCCCATTTAAGGGCAAACAGACAAACGCCAGAAACTTCTTCTGATCAACTGCTGCTAATTCTTTGAATTGAATTTAAAATATTTATTGAGCGCAGCATTCACCAGCGGTTTCTTGGCGCTATGGAGGGCAGGGTACCAATGGGGGAGAGTGACCACCACACCTAAAAACTGATAGGCCTAAGGAGAAGTGAGAGCATATCACAAGGGAAAGGCCTGTTTAAAAATAAAGGTTTTAAGGTCCTTCCGAAAGGGAAGGTAGTGTGTTGCCAGTCTTAGGTGATCCGGTAGAGAGTTCCAAAAAGTGGGTGCCAGAGTAGAAAAGTTCGACCCACCCCACTTCTTGCGCTTAAAGCGGGGGACCACCAACAAGGACTGGGAAGAAGAGCGAAGCTCTCGAGTGGGGATATACTCCCTGATCATGGAAGAAATAAAGGCGGGAGCAGAGCCCCGCCGTGAATGAAAAACCATGCAACCCAACTTAAACAAGGCCCTCTCTTTAACCGGCAACCAATGAAGTGCCTTCAGAAGAGGAGTGCAATGATGCGAGCGAGAAAGGCCATGAATAAGTCGGGCTGCCTGGTTTTGAACCAACTGGAGTTTCCGTAGGCTGTACGCTGGAATGCTATTGTACAGGGCATTTGCGTAGTCCAGCCGGGAGACAACAAGAGCGGACATAATCAGCTTGAGTGCCAGAGGAGAGAAAAAGCGAGAAACAGTGCGAATAGTGCGGAGAGTGAGAAAACAAGAGGAAACAACATGGCTAACTTGTGAGTGAAGAGTGAGTTGATTATTGAGTTTGACACCTAATGTCTTGACTGAGGCAGAAGGAGAAGGAGGGGGCCCAAAAGAAGAAGGCCAAAATAAAGAATTCCAGGGACTGGAGCAACCACCCGTAAGAACCAGCTCGGTCTTATCCGGGTTCAACTTTAGGTGGTTGTGATTCATCCAGTCCCTGATGAAAACCATAACTGACTGAAAATTAGAAATAGAATGAGGAGAGGAAGAGAGATTAAAAATAAGCTGGAGGTCATCCGCATAGTTAAAAACGGTGACCTCCAGCTGCTGGAGAGCAAAAATCAAAGGACAGATGTAGAGATTAAACAAAAGAGGAGAAAGAGAAGAACCCTGAGGAACACCACAAGTGACAGGTAATGAGGCAGCCGAAAAGTCTCCCAGCCGGACCGCCTGGGTGCGGTCCCTTAAAAAGGAGGAGAGCCAGACCAAGGCCGAGCCCCCGATTCCCGCCGCTCCGACACGGGACAACAAGATGGAATGGTCCACCGTGTCGAAGGCGGCGGAGAGATCGAGGAGCACCAAGGCCTGATGATGGTTTTGGTCTGCTCCCTCCCTAAGGTTGTTGAGGACCGACACCACAACGGACTCCGTGGAGTGTCTTGGCCGAAATCCTGCTTGTCGGGGTGCTAAGCCCCCATTCTCCTCAATGAAGGAGCTGAAAACCGTTGTTACATGCCGCTCCAGCACCTTGCCCAAATAGGGCAGCAGCGAAATTGGACGGTAATTGGCTGGAGCGGAAGGGTCAGCCCCCGCTTTCTTGAGGATAGGCACTATAGTAGCGGACTTTAGGGAAGGAGTTACCACCCCTTGTGTAAAGGAATTATTAAGAAAAATAAGGGGGGGCAAAGGACAGGCAGTGTAAATGTGTTTGAGGATGCGGGCTGGACAAACATCCATCGGAGAACCCGACTTAACTTTTGGGAGAATGGCCAGAAACGCATCCTCAGTGAGCGGTGGAATAGAAGTGAGGGAGGAACGGGCAGTAGGGGGGAAGGGATCGACAAAAGCCGGGGAAGGGAAAGGAATATTTAGTTTAATATTGGTTATTTTATCCAAAAAATAAGAGTTAAGGGAATCACATAGATGCTGAGTGGGCAGGGGTTTAGGGGATGCCCTGTCTGAGTAGGCCAGATCCTGGACTATGGAGAAAATCTCTCTGGGTTTATTTTCTGCCACCAAAATTTTGGCGGAAAAATAAGCAGTCTTTACGTCGAGTATAGCTCTCTTATACTCGCCCAGGATGGTGGTGTATCTAACTTTCAGTGTAGGGCAGTAGTCCCTTCTCCACAGCCTCTCCGCTCGCCTAAGAGCAAGCTTCTTCTCCTTTAACTCCTCGTTAAACCAACGATTGGATTCGTTGGGGCGTCTGGTTGATATCCGACGTAAGGGAGCTACCAAGTCGCATCCCCTGGCGAGCCAGGTGTTAAGGGTGGCGGCTTGGGATGAGGAGGAAAGGCCTGCCAACTCAGGCGAGGAGTCCAGCAGGGAGGATGACAAGGACTGGAGGTGGACACGGCCCCAGTTACGTGCCCAGGTGTTTTTGGCTAATGGAACTTTCACCACTGACCTGTAATTAAGAGAACAGGCGACTAAGAAGTGATCCGACCACGGACATGGGGAAACAGAGATGGATGAAATAGAGCAATTGAGGGACCAGACCTGGTCCAACACGTGACCATGTTTGTGTGTAGGAACATGGACATGGGGAACCAAGTTCAAGGCCAAAAGAAGTTCAGAGAACTGTTTAGAAGAGGTACATTCGTGGGCGTCAGTAGGCCAATAGTTAAAGTCCCCAAGTACAAGGACCGAGGCATGATTGACCACTAAGGTGGCCAAAAGATCCTGTATGGCGGGCAAAAATAAAGGTGACAGCTGGGGCGGACGATATACCAATAAACGGGTAAGAGGAGGAGATAGAGTAGGGAAAGAACCAACAAGATGGTCTATGGGCGCAATCGGGGGTGATGGGAGTAGTTGCATATTAAGGTCAGACCGGGCAATAATAGCCACTCCACCCCCCGCCTTGCTAGCCGGGCGATCTGAGCGTAGGGCAACATAGGATGGGGGAAGGGTAGCCAATAAAGAGGGCAGGGACGATTCGCTAAACCAAGTCTCGGTCAGAAATAATATATCTGGCTTCTGTACCTCAAGCAGGACAAACAAGTCCTGGCAATGCCTAACCGCCGACCTAGTATTAAGTAAAAAAATGGATAAAGGGCAGGGTAGCGAGGCAGAAAGGCCGGAAGGCAGCTGAGTCGAACAACTAGTCGAAGGGGCCAGGTGGGCAGGGACTACCTCGTAAGTAGAGGGGCCTAAACCAAGAGAAGCGATATCAGCAATGGTAGCATCCGCCAGGGGCCACTGGCCCTGTAATGCCACAAGGTCATTAGCTGAATAGATGAATCGGCGGGCATAAGGACGCGCCCCTAGCCCCGTCTGGCCGCGGACGGGCGCAGACGGGCTTGCCTTAGGCGCGCCCGCTGCGCTCGTCCGCTGCGCTTCCAAAAACACATTGCCAATTGTAGGCTTTCCCACGCGAGCACTGGACCGCTAACTCCGGCTAGGCTCGTGGGACACCCCTCCCCAAGATGGCGGCTCGCCCTCACCTCTCGGCCCCGAGAGACCGGCTGGGATTCACGAGGGAGGGCGATGGAGGAGCGGGGGTGTTAGTGGGACCCTGCACAACAAAAAGCAGGTTAGTGCAGTTTAAAATAGCAATTTCGGCAAATTCGCCACTTTTCTAAAAATACAGTGAAGTAAAATCACACACTCCCAACACGTAACAGCTCTCCAACACAATGACCCGGACCCTCCAAACCGACCCCAGGCGCTGCCACCAGCCTTAGAGTCAGCTCGGAGCCCCTGGTCAGTTGGTCCAATTAAAGGCTTTCCAACGCGAGCACTGGACCGCTAACTCCGGCCAGGCTCGTGGGACACCCCTCCCCAAGATGGCGGCTCGCCCTCACCTCTCGGCCCCGTGAGACCGGCTGGGATTCACGAGGGAGGGCAATGGAGGAGCGGGGGTGTTAGTGGGACCCTGCACAACAAAAAGCAGGTTAGTGCAGTTTAAAATAGCAATTTCGGCAAATTCGCCGCTTTTCTAAAAATACAGTGAAGTAAAATCACACACTCCCAACACGTAACCGCTCTCCAACACAATGACCGGGACCCTCCAAACCGACCCCAGGCGCTGCCACCAGCCTGAGAGTCAGCTCGGAGCCCCTGGTCAGTTGGTCCAATTGAAGGCTTTCCCATGCGAGCACTGGACCGCTAACTCCGGCCAGGCTCGTGGGACACCCCTCCCCAAGATGGCGGCTCGCCCTCACCTCTCGGCCCCGAGAGACCGGCTGGGATTCATGAGGGAGGGCAATGGAGGAGCGGGGGTGTTAGTGGGACCCTGCACAACAAAAAGCAGGTTAGTGCAGTTTAAAATAGCAATTTCAGCAAATTCGCCGCTTTTCTAAAAATACAGTGAAGTAAAATCACACACTCCCAACACGTAACAGCTCTCCAACACAATGACCGGGACCCTCCAAACCGACCCCAGGCGCTGCCACCAGCCTGAGAGTCAGCTCGGAACCCCTGGTCAGTTGGTCCAATTGAAGGCTTTCCCACGCGAGCACTGGACCGCTAACTCCGGCCAGGCTCGTGGGACACCCCTCCCCAAGATGGCGGCTCGCCCTCACCTCTCGGCCCCGAGAGACCGGCTGGGATTCACGAGGGAGGGCAATGGAGGAGCGGGGGTGTTAGTGGGACCCTGCACAACAAAAAGCAGGTTAGTGCAGTTTAAAATAGCAATTTCGGCAAATTCGCCGCTTTTCTAAAAATACAGTGAAGTAAAATCACACACTCCCAACACGTAACAGCTCTCCAACACAATGACCGAGACCCTCCAACCGACCCCAGGCGCTGCCACCAGCCTGAGAGTCAGCTAGAGACATTTGTTTATTGTTCCTTTCTCTGACTGCAAAGTGACAACAATTTGTAGCTTTAATTTAATAACTTGGTTAATGTGAAAAGGATACTGCTGAATATCAAGGGTTTTGTCGTGTAGATTATAATCAAAACAAGTTTTTAAAAAAAAATAAACTTTAAACATATACCTGCAGCAGCATGGAAGCAACCAATGTCCCTTCGTAGTGAATCATGATTGGAACACATATAGTGGGTTAAAATAAAGTAAGCAAACACACGGAGATGATGGACAGAACGCTGAAACTTTTCAGACACTCACCCCTAGTCACAGATCTGGGTTGAATCCATCATCGTCTTTAGCTCACTTCACCACCCCAGTTCAGACCCAGCCATATGCAAATCAGTCTTGACCCTGTTCCTCATGGGAACAGTCCATCCCCAACTGCCAAGCCTGGTCTTCCCTGGACCGGAAACAAGCATCCTGGAACCGGTTTTGGGGTTACACAGTCCTCTACCGGGGAGCCATCCCCATCGGCAAGCAAATTGTCAACATTTTGTCTTTTTCCTGTTGGCCATATGGGGAAATACTGATTCAAGCTGCTTTTTTGTGAAATCTAAAACTGAATTTCTTCCCTCTTGGTGGGGACGTTTCCCATAACTGCTTTCAGTGGTTCTGGACTAATGCTTGGTGTAACCAATTGTGGTGGTGCAGATGGAACAACACTGTAATGAATAATGTCCTGCCTGAAGGCTACTTGATAAGCGGGGAAAAAAACACGCCTTTTGATCATGCTCAACAAGAGTCACACATGAGCCAGACAGGGACTACGCTCACCAAAGACACAATTATTATAAATGAAGATATTCAATCTCATGCAATGTATTGATGAATTAAAGTAATTAGACAAAAACAAATACAATCTAATTTTTAATATAAGTATCACAACAATCTGCACAAAAGACTACATATTCACAACACAAATAGGGCAGTTAATGAAAACAATGCCAAGACACAAAAGAATAAATCAATTTATCTGATCCCACACATCTATACATATCACATTCATACCCAAAGCAGTTTGCACACACTAAAAACAAGGAATAATGGAATCTGGGAGAACCATCCCTCGTATATGTTAAAAAAAACACCTACAATGTGAGGTCTGTTTGAACAATGATAAGTCAGTCTCAAAGTCTTCGAGTAGTGTACATACCAGAAAAGGTTTTTTTTACACAGTTTTTTTATAATATAATATAATTTGGTGAATATTCAACACAGATACTGTTCCACATAGAAGTAGTTTGGTCACTACTGCAAACTTTGTATGTAGTGATTCTGTTTTTTTGGTGGTCTCCACAATATGCGCTGACTTGCGTTTCGGTAGTGACCTGTAGTTAAGGTTGTACTTTCTTCAGGGCGCTAAAAACATGGGAGGATCAGGAAGTCTTGGTGTCTAGCAAAAACAATTTTCTGTCCATCTAGATGGACCTCAAAGTCAAGAGGTGTGAAGGCTTCCAGGATAAAACAGAAGTAACACTGAAATGGCCCAACCTTGAAGATTTCCTAGGATGGTTCTTTAGACTGGTTCTTTGGATGTATGTCCACTCTGAAGAGATGAAGAGGTGGGATTCAAATGAATGGAGATAAAAATCAAGTACTCAGGGAAGGAGAGAGAAAATCTCATGATTTCTCCCACAAGGCTGGGTGGGAATGGTGCTGTATGAAATAGATGAGGGACACAGTCGTCTATGTTGTCAAAAAGAGTAAGAACGTGGCTCCTGCCTTGTGGAGTGCAGTGCTGCCAAAAGGAGATGCTCACGGTGCAGCTTGAATAGCCCGCACAGGAGTAAGTGTTAATGTTTGCACCACAAACTGTGTACGGCATCTGTATGTTGTTACCAGATTATTGTCTAATCCCCGCAGCTGGGCTTCAGTCAAAATATTGATACCAGGAAGTGGTGTGTATCCGGCTAGGACTGGCCATGTCGCTCCCTCATTGCTGAGTGTGCCCTGTCTTACATTTCCTATGGTGTGTGGGAGGGTGCCTTTAAAACAACTAATATGTTCTTGGTAAATGAAGTGAACTTCTATTGGCTCATATGGAATGTATTCTGCCAACATTTTATCTTCTTCTTATTCGTGAAGTACCTGTGTTACATCATCTGCAGATGGGAATGTAACCCAAGAGTAAAACACCTCTGTTCTATATACTCCGTGCCTTAACTAGGAAGTTAACACCACCACCATCTACTGTGAGACCATTTTGTAGTAGTTTCTGAGTAACTGTATATCTGCAGCTCTCACTAATGTTTTGTGACATGTATGCTAAAATGAAGTACAGAATAGGCTAGCACAAGGGGAATGAGATCCTTTCAAGCTTGAATTACCAACAGCCAATACAAAGGGTATACCTACTCAGGTGAGGAGGATATTCCCTACCACCACAGACGTCTCCAGTTTAAAAGGTGATTGGGGATCTCTGAGAAGGCACAATTGAACTACTCGGTTTATCCATACAAAATAAGTAATCAGCCAACTTTGTCGGCACCATGTTGTGAAGTTTTCACTTATCAGTAGGAACTGCTCATTTGTGGACAACAGAACATTTAGGATGGTGCCAGAATGGTTCCGTGCACCTCACAGAGTATGTTGTCCCTTAGACCATCTAGCTCACGGTGCCACCATAAGTCCCCCTAACCTAGACAGGGAGTGAACAGTTCTGGCAACCACTGAACATGACAATCCTGTTCCCTCAGAAACCGTAGTGACAGACCTAGAACCTTTTGCTCATACACTTGTGCTCTTGATTGCTCAGAAAAATATACAAACAATACACAAAGGGATGTTTTCAATGTTTATTGAACTGAAGTGATTCTTGTATAGAAAATATGTGATGCAATGATCAAGAGAAAGAAGCAGATGAAAGTTATAAGGAGTGCCAGGATGGTGAACAGAATGAAAAGTTCCACCATTGTGCTGAAACCTCATTAGTATGCAAACACATGAAATCATATTACAATCTGCGTAGTCCTACTATGCAAAATCCTATGTGTCTAGGCTGAATATGTGACGTTACTTTGCATGCGTTTACATTGCATGCCTTTACAACGTGGTGAGTACAATGACTGTGTGGTTACAACACGTACCATTACAATGCAAGTCATTACAGTGACTTGCTGTAGAGGGCGCTGGAGTTTGGAATAGTATAATATACTATTCCAAACTCCATATTACAGATTAGCATAAGGAGCAGAGGAGGTCAAGACACCATTGCCGGCAGACATTTGGGCCTAGGAGGAGTGAGAGTAGTGGGTCTTGTCGAAAGGTCGTTTGGCCTCCTATTCCTGAGCATGGTCCAGGTCAGGTGAGGTCCAGTCCCCTATCAAGTTGGATGATAGTTGCATCCATTGATGTGGAGTACCAGCCATTTACTTTTTATGTGTATTGATCTCCTAGACTTACTGACTATTTGATACTGGATTCTAGTTAATCCAGGTTTTGACTCCTTCTGTGAGGATCAAATAACGTTTTTGGCTATAGTATTAGCTACTAGACCCCCGGTTCCTTTTGTGTTTGGCATTGTAGTGGTATGGGGATGTGAATTTGGTCAGGTCTATAATTATCCCTATGACCCTTCCTCTCTTGTTGTTATATTAGTAGATGCAAGATCACCAGTAACTTGAAGGGAAAGATTTATGTCTTGTTTTGTTTTGCAGTGCTACAGGTCTATTGTCCACAGCAATTACAGGCAAGGTGGTGAGAGCTTAGTTCTATAGAAAACTATTCTGGGGTTTTGACCCAGCTAAGGGTGAGATATTAGGACAGGTTCTGAAGGGGTGGGCAAGGAAAGGGGTCCAGGGAGGTCTACGTTGCTGGATGCAACTATAATTTCCGGGGAAAAACCGGAAAAGTTACAGATGGAAAGGTAGACTGACATTCATACGGCCACCCTCTGGCTGCAGACATACCAATTCTCCATAAAAGGAACATGCTGCAGTAAAACAGAAAAGACAACAAAAGACAGTAAGCACAGGATAGACCCACAGACAATAACTATATAGGTATAGCTATACCGAAAGAGACCCCCCCCAAATTCTTTAAGCATACCCAGAAAACATGTAGTGCCTCCCAGCAGTGTTTTGGGTAGTCCAGATGTCTCCAAAACAGTAATGAATAGGGCGGGTTTATCCTGGTGTAATTTTCCTGAAATGTCCCGTATCACAAAATCCTCCGGGATATGCGGGGAAAAAAGAACACCGCTTAGCGTATGACAAAAACCTGCTTGACTAGGTAAAATAAGGAACCAGGTAAAGGGTTAACTAGAAAGTGGATGGTACCATAAAAATCATTCAAAAAATTTCCCAGTGCACTCAAGTAAAGAAAAAACACAATCCTGAATGGAGCAACAAACTCTCCTGGAATCCACAAAAGATGGACCTCAAAGTCAAGAGGTGTGAAGGCTTCCAGGATAAAACAGAAGTAACACTGAAATGGCCCAACCTTGAAGATTTCCTAGGATGGTTCTTTAGACTGGTTCTTTGGATGGATGTCCACTCTGAAGAGATGAAGAGGTGGGATTCAAATGAATGGAGATAAAAATCAAGTACTCAGGGAAGGAGAGAGAAAATCTCATGATTTCTTCCACAAGGCTGGGTGGGAATGGTGCTGTATGAAATAGATGAGAGACACAGTCGTCTATGTTGTCAAAAAGAGCAAGAACGTGGCTCCTGCCTTGTGGAGTGCAGTGCTGCCAAAAGGAGATGCTCACGGTGCAGCTTGAATAGCCCGCACAGGAGTAAGTGTTAATGTTTGCACCACAAACTGTGTACAGCATCTGTATGTTGTTACCAGATTATTGTTTAATCCCCGCAGCTGGGCTTCAGTCAAAATATTGATACCAGGAAGTGGTGTGTATCCGGCTAGGACTGGCCATGTCGCTCCCTCATTGCTGAGTGGGCCCTGTCTTACATTTCCTATGGTGTGTGGGAGGGTGCCTTTAAAACAACTAATATGTTCTTGGTAAGTGAAGTGAACTTCTATTGGCTCATATGGAATGTATTCTGCCAACATTTTATCTTCTTCATATTCGTGAAGTACCTGTGTTACATCATCTGCAGATGGGAATGTAACCCAAGAGTAAAACACCTCTGTTCTATATACTCTGTGCCTTAACTAGAAAGTTAACACCACCACCATCTACTGTGAGACCATTTTGTAGTAGTTTCTGAGTAACTGTATATCTGCAGCTCTCACTAATGTTTTGTGACATGTATGCTAAAATGAAGTACAGAATAGGCTAGCACAAGGGGAATGAGATCCTTTCAAGCTTGAATTACCAACAGCCAATACAAAGGGTATACCTACTCAGGTGAGGAGGATATTCCCTACCACCACAGACGTCTCCAGTTTAAAAGGTGATTGGGGATCTCTGAGAAGGCACAATTGAACTACTCGGTTTATCCATACAAAATAAGTAATCAGCCAACTTTGTCGGCACCATGTTGTGAAGTTTTCACTTATCAGTAGGAACTGCTCATTTGTGGACAACGGAACATTTAGGATGGTGCCAGAATGGTTCCGTGCACCTCACAGAGTATGTTGTCCCTTAGACCAGCTAGCTCACGGTGCCACCATAAGTCCCCCTAACCTAGACAGGGAGTGAACAGTTCTGGCAACCACAGAACATGACAATCCTGTTCCCTCAGGAACCGTAGTGACAGACCTAGAACCTTTTGCTCATACACTTGTGCTCTTGATTGCTCAGAAAAACTATACAAACAATACACAAAGGGATGTTTTCAATGTTTATTGAACTGAAGTGATTCTTGTATAGAAAATATGTGATGCAATGATCAAAAGAAAGAAGCAGATGAAAGTTATAAGGAGTGCCAGGATGGTGAACAGAATGAAAAGTTCCACCATTGTGCTGAAACCTCATTAGTATGCAAACACATGAAATCATATTACAATCTGTGTAGTCCTACTATGCAAAATCCTATGTGTCTAGGCTGAATATGTGACGTTACTTTGCATGCGTTTACATTGCATGCCTTTACAACGTGGTGAGTACAATGACTGTGTGGTTACAACACGTACCATTACAATGCAAGTCATTACAATGACTTGCTGTAGAGGGCGCTGGAGTTTGGAATAGTATAGTATACTATTCCAAACTCCATATTACAGATTAGCATAAGGAGCAGAGGAGGTCAAGACACCATTGCCGGCAGACATTTGGGCCTAGGAGGAGTGAGAGTAGTGGGTCTTGTCGAAAGGTCGTTTGGCCTCCTATTCCTGAGCATGGTCCAGGTCAGGTGAGGTCCAGTCCCCTATCAAGTTGGATGATAGTTGCATCCATTGATGTGGAGTACCAGCCATTTACTTTTTATGTGTATTGATCTCCTAGACTTACTGACTATTTGATACTGGATTCTAGTTCATCCAGGTTTTGACTCCTTCTGTGAGGATCAAATAACGTTTTTGGCTATAGTATTAGCTACTAGACCCCCGGTTCCTTTTGTGTTTGGCATTGTAGTGGTATGGGGATGTGAATTTGGGCAGGTCTATAATTATCCCTATGACCCTTCCTCTCTTGTTGTTATATTAGTAGATGCAAGATCACCAGTAACTTGAAGGGAAAGATTTATGTCTTGTTTTGTTTTGCAGTGCTACAGGCCTATTGTCCACAGCAATTACAGGCAAGGTGGTGAGAGCTTAGTTCTATAGAAAACTATTCTGGGGTTTTGACCCAGCTAAGGGTGAGATATTAGGACAGGTTCTGAAGGGGTGGTCAAGGAAAGGGGTCCAGGGAGGTCTACGTTGCTGGATGCAACTATAATTTCCGGGGAAAAACCGGAAAAGGTAACAGATGGAAAGGTAGACTGACATTCATACGGCCACCCTCTGGCTGCAGACATACCAATTCTCCATAACAGGAACATGCTGCAGTAAAACAGAAAAGACAACAAAAGACAGTAAGCACAGGATAGACCCACAGACAATAACTATATAGGTATAGCTATACCGAAAGAGACCCCCCCCAAATTCTTTAAGCATACCCAGAAAACATGTAGTGCCTCCCAGCAGTGTTTTGGGTAGTCCAGATGTCTCCAAAACAGTAATGAATATGGCGGGTTTATCCTGGTGTAATTTTCCTGAAATGTCCCGTATCACAAAATCCTCCGGGATATGCGGGGAAAAAAGAACACCGCTTAGCGTGTGACAAAAACCTGCTTGACTAGGTAAAATAAGGAACCAGGTAAAGGGTTAACTAGAAAGTGGATGGTACCATAAAAATCATTCAAAAAATTTCCCAGTGCACTGAAGTAAAGAAAAAACACAATCCTGAATGGAGCAACAAACTCTCCTGGAATCCACAAAAGATGGACCTCAAAGTCAAGAGGTGTGAAGGCTTCCAGGATAAAACAGAAGTAACACTGAAATTGCCCAACCTTGAAGATTTCCTAGGATGGTTCTTTAGACTGGTTCTTTGGATGGATGTCCACTCTGAAGAGATGAAGAGGTGGGATTCAAATGAATGGAGATAAAAATCAAGTACTCAGGGAAGGAGAGAGAAAATCTCATGATTTCTCCCACAAGGCTGGGTGGGAATGGTTCTGTATGAAATAGATGAGAGACACAGTCGTCTATGTTGTCAAAAAGAGCAAGAACGTGGCTCCTGCCTTGTGGAGTGCAGTGCTGCCAAAAGGAGATGCTCACGGTGCAGCTTGAATAGCCCGCACAGGAGTAAGTGTTAATGTTTGCACCACAAACTGTGTACGGCATCTGTATGTTGTTACCAGATTATTGTCTAATCCCCGCAGCTGGGCTTCAGTCAAAATATTGATACCAGGAAGTGGTGTGTATCCGGCTAGGACTGGCCATGTCGCTCCCTCATTGCTGAGTGGGCCCTGTCTTACATTTCCTATGGTGTTTGGGAGGGTGCCTTTAAAACAACTAATATGTTCTTGGTAAGTGAAGTGAACTTCTATTGGCTCATACGGAATGTATTCTGCCAACATTTTATCTTCTTCATATTCGTGAAGTACCTGTGTTACATCATCTGCAGATGGGAATGTAACCCAAGAGTAAAACACCTCTGTTCTATATACTCTGTGCCTTAACTAGGAAGTTAACACCACCACCATCTACTGTGAGACCATTTTGTAGTAGTTTCTGAGTAACTGTATATCTGCAGCTCTCACTAATGTTTTGTGACATGTATGCTAAAATGAAGTACAGAATAGGCTAGCACAAGGGGAATGAGATCCTTTCAAGCTTGAATTACCAACAGCCAATACAAAGGGTATACCTACTCAGGTGAGGAGGATATTCCCTACCACCACAAACGTCTCCAGTTTAAAAGGTGATTGGGGATCTCTGAGAAGGCACAATTGAACTACTCGGTTTATCCATACAAAATAAGTAATCAGCCAACTTTGTCGGCACCATGTTGTGAAGTTTTCACTTATCAGTAGGAACTGCTCATTTGTGGACAACAGAACATTTAGGATGGTGCCAGAATGGTTCCGTGCACCTCACAGAGTATGTTGTCCCTTAGACCAGCTAGCTCACGGTGCCACCATAAGTCCCCCTAACCTAGACAGGGAGTGAACAGTTCTGGCAACCACTGAACATGACAATCCTGTTCCCTCAGGAACCGTAGTGACAGACCTAGAACCTTTTGCTCATACACTTGTGCTCTTGATTGCTCAGAAAAATATACAAACAATACACAAAGGGATGTTTTCAATGTTTATTGAACTGAAGTGATTCTTGTATAGAAAATATGTGATGCAATGATCAAGAGAAAGAAGCAGATGAAAGTTATAAGGAGTGCCAGGATGGTGAACAGAATGAAAAGTTCCACCTTTGTGCTGAAACCTCATTAGTATGCAAACACATGAAATCATATTACAATCTGCGTAGTCCTACTATGCAAAATCCTATGTGTCTAGGCTGAATATGTGACGTTACTTTGCATGCGTTTACATTGCATGCCTTTACAACGTGGTGAGTACAATGACTGTGTGGTTACAACACGTACCATTACAATGCAAGTCATTACAATGACTTGCTGTAGAGGGCGCTGGAGTTTGGAATAGTATAGTATACTATTCCAAACTCCATATTACAGATTAGCATAAGGAGCAGAGGAGGTCAAGACACCATTGCCGGCAGACATTTGGGCCTAGGAGGAGTGAGAGTAGTGGGTCTTGTCGAAAGGTCGTTTGGCCTCCTATTCCTGAGCATGGTCCAGGTCAGGTGAGGTCCAGTCCCCTATCAAGTTGGATGATAGTTGCATCCATTGATGTGGAGTACCAGCCATTTACTTTTTATGTGTATTGATCTCCTAGACTTACTGACTATTTGATACTGGATTCTAGTTAATCCAGGTTTTGACTCCTTCTGTGAGGATCAAATAACGTTTTTGGCTATAGTATTAGCTACTAGACCCCCGGTTCCTTTTGTGTTTGGCATTGTAGTGGTATGGGGATGTGAATTTGGGCAGGTCTATAATTATCCCTATGACCCTTCCTCTCTTGTTGTTATATTAGTAGATGCAAGATCACCAGTAACTTGAAGGGAAAGATTTATGTCTTGTTTTGTTTTGCAGTGCTACAGGTCTATTGTCCACAGCAATTACAGGCAAGGTGGTGAGAGCTTAGTTCTATAGAAAACTATTCTGGGGTTTTGACCCAGCTAAGGGTGAGATATTAGGACAGGTTCTGAAGGGGTGGGCAAGGAAAGGGGTCCAGGGAGGTCTACGTTGCTGGATGCAACTATAATTTCCGGGGAAAAACCGGAAAAGGTAACAGATGGAAAGGTAGACTGACATTCATACGGCCACCCTCTGGCTGCAGACATACCAATTCTCCATAACAGGAACATGCTGAAGTAAAACAGAAAAGACAACAAAAGACAGTAAGCACAGGATAGACCCACAGACAATAACTATATAGGTATAGCTATACCGAAAGAGACCCCCCCCAAATTCTTTAAGCATACCCAGAAAACATGTAGTGCCTCCCAGCAGTGTTTTGGGTAGTCCAGATGTCTCCAAAACAGTAATGAATATGGTGGGTTTATCCTGGTGTAATTTTCCTGAAATGTCCCGTATCACAAAATCCTCCGGGATATGCGGGGAAAAAAGAACACCGCTTAGCGTGTGACAAAAACCTGCTTGACTAGGTAAAATAAGGAACCAGGTAAAGGGTTAACTAGAAAGTGGATGGTACCATAAAAATCATTAAAAAAAATTCCCAGTGCACTGAAGTAAAGAAAAAACACAATCCTGAATGGAGCAACAAACTCTCCTGGAATCCACAAAAGATGGACCTCAAAGTCAAGAGGTGTGAAGGCTTCCAGGATAAAACAGAAGTAACACTGAAATGGCCCAACCTTGAAGATTTCCTAGGATGGTTCTTTAGACTGGTTCTTTGGATGGATGTCCACTCTGAAGAGATGAAGAGGTGGGATTCAAATGAATGGAGATAAAAATCAAGTACTCAGGGAAGGAGAGAGAAAATCTCATGATTTCTCCCACAAGGCTGGGTGGGAATGGTGCTGTATGAAATAGATGAGAGACACAGTCGTCTATGTTGTCAAAAAGAGCAAGAACGTGGCTCCTGCCTTGTGGAGTGCAGTGCTGCCAAAAGGAGATGCTCACGGTGCAGCTTGAATAGCCCGCACAGGAGTAAGTGTTAATGTTTGCACCACAAACTGTGTACGGCATCTGTATGTTGTTACCAGATTATTGTCTAATCCCCGCAGCTGGGCTTCAGTCAAAATATTGATACCAGGAAGTGGTGTGTATCCGGCTAGGACTGGCCATGTCGCTCCCTCATTGCTGAGTGGGCCCTGTCTTACATTTCCTATGTGTGTGGGAGGGTGCCTTTAAAACAACTAATATGTTCTTGGTAAGTGAAGTGAACTTCTATTGGCTCATATGGAATGTATTCTGCCAACATTTTATCTTCTTCATATTCGTGAAGTACCTGTGTTACATCATCTGCAGATGGGAATGTAACCCAAGAGTAAAACACCTCTGTTCTATATACTCTGTGCCTTAACTAGGAAGTTAACACCACCACCATCTACTGTGAGACCATTTTGTAGTAGTTTCTGAGTAACTGTATATCTGCAGCTCTCACTAATGTTTTGTGACATGTATGCTAAAATGAAGTACAGAATAGGCTAGCACAAGGGGAATGAGATCCTTTCAAGCTTGAATTACCAACAGCCAATACAAAGGGTATACCTACTCAGGTGAGGAGGATATTCCCTACCACCACAGACGTCTCCAGTTTAAAAGGTGATTGGGGATCTCTGAGAAGGCACAATTGAACTACTCGGTTTATCCATACAAAATAAGTAATCAGCCAACTTTGTCGGCACCATGTTGTGAAGTTTTCACTTATCAGTAGGAACTGCTCATTTGTGGACAACAGAACATTTAGGATGGTGCCAGAATGGTTCCGTGCACCTCACAGAGTATGTTGTCCCTTAGACCAGCTAGCTCACGGTGCCACCATAAGTCCCCCTAACCTAGACAGGGAGTGAACAGTTCTGGCAACCACTGAACATGACAATCCTGTTCCCTCAGGAACCGTAGTGACAGACCTAGAACCTTTTGCTCATACACTTGTGCTCTTGATTGCTCAGAAAAATATACAAACAATACACAAAGGGATGTTTTCAATGTTTATTGAACTGAAGTGATTCTTGTATAGAAAATATGTAATGCAATGATCAAGAGAAAGAAGCAGATGAAAGTTATAAGGAGTGCCAGGATGGTGAACAGAATGAAAAGTTCCACCTTTGTGCTGAAACCTCATTAGTATGCAAACACATGAAATCATATTACAATCTGCGTAGTCCTACTATGCAAAATCCTATGTGTCTAGGCTGAATATGTGACGTTACTTTGCATGCGTTTACATTGCATGCCTTTACAACGTGGTGAGTACAATGACTGTGTGGTTACAACACGTACCATTATAATGCAAGTCATTACAATGACTTGCTGTAGAGGGCGCTGGAGTTTGGAATAGTATAATATACTATTCCAAACTCCATATTACAGATTAGCATAAGGAGCAGAGGAGGTCAAGACACCATTGCCGGCAGACATTTGGGCCTAGGAGGAGTGAGAGTAGTGGGTCTTGTCGAAAGGTCGTTTGGCCTCCTATTCCTGAGCATGGTCCAGGTCAGGTGAGGTCCAGTCCCCTATCAAGTTGGATGATAGTTGCATCCATTGATGTGGAGTACCAGCCATTTACTTTTTATGTGTATTGATCTCCTAGACTTACTGATTATTTGATACTGGATTCTAGTTAATCCAGGTTTTGACTCCTTCTGTGAGGATCAAATAACGTTTTTGGCTATAGTATTAGCTACTAGACCCCCGGTTCCTTTTGTGTTTGGCATTGTAGTGGTATGGGGATGTGAATTTGGGCAGGTCTATAATTATCCCTACGACCCTTCCTCTCTTTTTGTTATATTAGTAGATGCAAGATCACCAGTAACTTGAAGGGAAAGATTTATGTCTTGTTTTGTTTTGCAGTGCTACAGGTCTATTGTCCACAGCAATTACAGGCAAGGTGGTGAGAGCTTAGTTCTATAGAAAACTATTCTGGGGTTTTGACCCAGCTAAGGGTGAGATATTAGGACAGGTTCTGAAGGGGTGGGCAAGGAAAGGGGTCCAGGGAGGTCTACGTTGCTGGATGCAACTATAATTTCCGGGGAAAAACCGGAAAAGGTAACAGATGGAAAGGTAGACTGACATTCATACGGCCACCCTCTGGCTGCAGACATACCAATTCTCCATAACAGGAACATGCTGCAGTAAAACAGAAAAGACAACAAAAGACAGTAAGCACAGGATAGACCCACAGACAATAACTATATAGGTATAGCTATACCGAAAGAGACCCCCCCCAAATTCTTTAAGCATACCCAGAAAACATGTAGTGCCTCCCAGCAGTGTTTTGGGTAGTCCAGATGTCTCCAAAACAGTAATGAATAGGGCAGGTTTATCCTGGTGTAATTTTCCTGAAATGTCCCGTATCACAAAATCCTCCGGGATATGCGGGGGAAAAAGAACACCGCTTAGCGTGTGACAAAAACCTGCTTGACTAGGTAAAAAAAGGAACCAGGTAAAGGGTTAACTAGAAAGTGGATGGTACCATAAAAATCATTCAAAAAATTTCCCAGTGCACTGAAGTAAAGAAAAAACACAATCCTGAATGGAGCAACAAACTCTCCTGGAATCCACAAAAGATCTACTGCTGTTCTCTGATGTCCCTGGAAATGTAGCACGCATTGCAGGATTAAAACACAATGTAGGTCTGCTCCAGCCGGTCAGAAGCTCAGCAGGGCAAGTAGAACAACAAAGCAACAGGATGCCAGGACGCCAAAGCCAAACTGCTTCCGGGGCCGAAAACCGGAAGAGAACCCAAGCAAGCAAGGAAGGGCAGACAGCCGTTAAATACCTTCCAAGGCACCACCCCCTCCCGAGGCTACACTGAAGTGGACAATTCACAGCACACGGAATGAGAACGTCCCGCCCCCCTTTCGCTCCATGAACCAAAATCCCGCCCTCACGAATCCGCACCGAGGGCCCGCCAAATCCTGTCCACGACGCCCCCCGCAAAAAGGAAACAGAAGGAAATACAAGTACATCAAGCACACGACAATCAGACCGCAACAGCTTCAACATATGCAGCGGGACTTAGAGATGATCTAAGCACATTTTTCTGGTATATGCTTTGTCTGGACTGAACTTGTGCCACCCAAGTTTGAATGGGGGCTGTGAAGCATGCAGCGATCGGCAAATCTCAGCGGGAGCTTAACAGGGCCATGAGAGTGTTTTGCATGACTAAGGACATCAAAGTGATATCGCATGGGGGCATTAGGAGGGGGAGCAGTGCCTTTTCCGGGAAGATGGAGTGCACCTTTCACAATTGGGGAATGCCTATTACTTGATGGAATTGAGGGATGTGATTTGCGGATTGGAGTATTTAGGGCAGCAGTACATCTCACTCCAGACCTAAAGCCCAATAATCTAATGGGTTGCAGCTCATTTAGAAAGGTACAATTCTAGGAGGTGGAGTTGAGGCAGAGGGTGCCATAATTAGGCATCAGCCCCACAGCACCAGATGCCCTCCATCTAAGTACCTATGCTCCGATAAATTTCTTTCATTTTACCTTAAAGTTTTTGTATGCCTGTTTTACAGCTCTGTTGTAGCCTCTCATGTGGATTATGCCCTTTTTCTTGCTTACTTCGCATTAGTTCTGATCCAGGTATGTAATGTTTGTGGCCCATCCACGTCAAATTACAAGGACATGATTGAACCACTTTCAGGCAGCTTTATTATCTGAATTGAGATTCCCTATTTAAATTGGTGTTATAAATTTAGTGGTAATGTGATGTTTCGTAATGCATGTTGATCAATTGTTTGGTTGGAAACCCCTGTGTGAGGGGCATTTGTGTTTCTTGGTTATGCTATCGAGCTGAATGTCCTGACTTTGTTTTTTTCTATAGAGTGGAATACATGGCTGGAAGGAAGTGGGAAGAGACCATTTTATGGCCATATCAGGAGAATAGAATAGTCTCAAGACTACTAAGCTGCATATTCTGGGGAAGTCAAGCATATGTCCAGCCATATATACTGAGGCATTGAAGGAAAGGACCTGAATCAAGACACCCCGGTCACTCACGTCCACCTCTCAGCCTTCCAACCAAATCAAGAGTTGGTCAGACAGTAGGGAATACAAACCAAACATATGTTTATTCAGATACGCTCGAGAGGAGCCCCGGCAGCCCAGTTGCTTAGGGGTGCTGCAGAAAGGACTGACTTTAGCAAACAGAGAGATACATTATGTACATTTCTGAGCCAAGGAAGTCCTGCCCATAATGGAATTTTACTTGCAGATGCAGCTAAAACAAAGAAGTACAGTAGGATGAGTTTCAACTCAGAGGCCGGGCATACAGTATCTCTAAGCCAAGGTCTTTCTGCCCGTGCCTATCGCTAGACTAGTGGGAGAAGGCCTCTATCTATGGGAAAGGTATGCGTTAATAAGAACAGTGCAGGGAGGAGCTACGCAAGCATCCAAGATGGCCGCATAAGCTCCCGGCTCCGTCGACCTCCCTCGCTGGCGGACTTATCCTGAACTTCATCCTGACCTCCCGCCAGACTCCCGTGTGTCTGAATGGTTGCTGAGCCCAGAGGGGCAATCCCGGAGTTTTTATCGCCTTTATTGACGAAGTTACACCGTCTTTCATTTTTGGGCCTCCTCCAGTGCGTAAGCTGGGACCTCGAGTACTGACCCAGCCGGGTTTCAGTTGAACAACATCGGCCACGGGTGCCCGGCAGAGTCCGGTCTCATCAGAGTGGAACATATTCCCTATCCCGGTGGTGGTTTTCGGTCCCTGCGAATACTGGACGAACAGCGACGAGACGTGGTTGCCGCGGTGGGTGGGGGCCAGGTCCCGGGACCCTGCTGCAGCCCTCGGGGTCCGCGGGTGGGGCCCCCGCTCTCGGCAGTGGTGTAAAGGTCGCCAAGCCTGTGAGTCGCCAGTCGCTTCCGTCCACTCCGCGCCTGTTGGTTTCCCCGGAGTAGCCGGCCTCCGGGGCTGAAGATCTGCTTTTCTATCGCCCACGCAGAGATGGATCGGACGATGTGTAGACCGACCCTGGGGACCGTAATGGCCGCCATCGGGGCTCTTCGCCTGCAAATGGAGGCTGCTCTCCACAATTTGACTGCACGCCTCGAGACTGTTTGTTTGAGACCGGACTCCAGCCATGTGTTAGACCTGCAACATACGCTTACCCCCACGACGCTTGATCTACCTCGAGAGGAGAACCCCGACTATGATCTGAACCTGGTGCCGATTGTGCCCGCACGATTACAGCGCTACGTTACTGGAGCCCCTGAACACCTAGCAAGATCGGCAAAGTCATCGCCCGCACAGGACTCACTTCTTCCTTCTCTTCTGCAGACCACCACTACTATTTTTTGGATTGACTTTCGTGTATCTGATGGACTTCGAGACTTAACCTTTTTGACTCTTTTTGGCTATATTGATCTCCTTTTTCAACAACACTTTGACTCTTTTGCTACTATATTTGTTCTACTGGATGGGGTTTGTGCAATGGATCGTAAGGGCCAGGGCTGAATTTGACTTGAATTCGGTACGATGACTTTCTTTTAGCTCAGCTGGGTTGTTTCTGTGGGAGTGAGGGCCAGACGGAATTCTTATTGTCTGGGTTTGGTGTGACTGCTATGATCGAAAAGGGATTTGCTGTCTCTGTGATGCCGGGGGCTGGACGGGATGGTCTTTTCTCTGTCGGTGGCTCCCCTATTGGTTTACTTATTAGTCTGTTATAACTTGCTTAATACCGCGGTAGGGGATGTCTACTTTTGGCGGGGGGGAGGGGAGTCAGGGAGCCCGTATTGTTTTGTAATACATCTCCTCCTCCATCTTTTCCCTTCCCTGGGGTGTAGTTTAGGGGGTGACAGGCACGCTGCTAGTGGGGTTAGGTCGTAGCCATCCGCAGGGGTGCAGGGTGGGGGGTTGAGTTTTTATTTTTATTTTTCCTTTATTGTGTTCTATGACCTTTCTATTTCCCTTTTCCCTTCTTCACAAGAGATGCGGCATCTTCTCCTGATCTTTTTGTCTCTCATATCCGGGTGTCGAATGTCCAATCTGCATATCCTGTATTCCTGGTGGGCGGGTTCTGATGAGGTTTGCTTATGGTTATCTGTATCGTATTGTTTTGCCTCAGCTCTAAGCTGGTATTGATATTTTTCGGATGCCTATAATTGTACTGTATTTCCTCAATTCATTCGCCCGTTCACCGCTGTACTATGTACCACCATGACACCCGATATGTAAATTTTTACTCTTGTGTTATAATCAATAAAAATATATACAAAAAAAATAAAATAAGAACAGTGCATTCATTAGCAGAGCAAGGCCTAACCTTGGAGAAATGGAACTTTCCACTGCCTGCTTCTCAAGAAGGGAATACGCAGCTGACGACATGATTCAAAATGGCAGCTAAACAGAAAATGGTGCCGCAAATGCTAACTTAACACAAGAACGATGCAGAAACGAAGTAGCAAAGACATATTCATTTCATCAGCATGCGTATATCAATTAGGAGAAATTAGCAGCAAGTACTTTCTACACAGATTTGCTTTGCTTTTGATATCAATCAATAGTTTAAAGTAACCCATAATGGGGAACTTATTGTATAGTGTTAAGAGTTGAAAGGATCTGTATAGGGCAACTTTGAGGAAGGACTATCGTAACCTGGAATTTTGTAGGTCACTGTCGCAATGAATTACATTTTTGCTTAGTTTGCACCGGCCCATCTATGAATTTCCCGGTTTGATACGGATGTTAGAAGTAGCAGTTGCATAAACTTTGGAGGGCAACCAGAGGTGCCTGCATTAGTTATATTGAAGATGCAAATACGTCCTTACATAACAAAATATTGATTTATGAACACTGTGGAATTGTTCCCAAATATTTATTATAAGAAAGCATGCCATCAAACAACATATATTAAAAGTCTATGTGCATTCTGTGTCAAGTGCCTTATTTAGTAGGCAGGGAAGTGGAAATAAAAAAAATGTAGGAAACAAAAATCCATACATTATCAAATGCACAATTCAAGTGACTACTTGCTTAGGCAAATTAAAAGTCCAAAACTATTGTATGCATATAGTAATTTGCAAATTAGCAGCATTCATTTTCTATATAGCTAATACAGAGATGAAGTGCGATGTAATCATACAAATTCATAAAATTTGTGAAATGTGTTTGTTTCCCCCCTGCATTCCATTGCTAAGATAAATAATTGAATACCACCATACAATTTTTGAAGTGTATTATTGTATCATTGAAATCTACTTGGAAATAAAAATGTTCAACTAATTAAAAAAAACATAGCATCACAGATTGCTTGCTGTAGAGATGCTCAGGACAGAGTAGGCGGTGCAACAGTCTGGGGATCATGACCTGCAAGGTGATGTGATTGGAATCTGGAAAGTGCTAATTAAGGGATAGAACTGTGCCAAGATAGTTATTTTACTTTCTCCCTTTCCTGTTCCTCACTCATTATCTCGATAACATATGCTCTGCGATTAAAGATTTATGCTTCTCTACAGGGTGAGAACGCACATTGATTTAGAAGCTGAAAACAAATAAAATATTTTAATTGTGGCTTTAGAATGTGGCATACTTACACGACAACATAGATGTATTCCTCCACTCTCTGCTTTATTTGATGTTATGAATTTAATTTGGTAGTTAGCCATTCAGTCTTCTAGAAAATAGGTCACACTGTCAGGGTACCGTAGGCTGTCTTTTACATATGTTACTTCAGGCAGCCCAAAATATATTTACTAATCTTTTACTCTTAATTTCAAACATTGACCTTGATTTTGTGACACTCTAAACAGATATTGCTTTTGTGCCCCTGAAAGGAACCATGAGACTGTGACCTTTCATCCCACTTTACTACTTAACAAAAGCCCCAGTCATTTCCTGTACTTCTCAGCTTGTTATTGTTTGACCTGCTTCAGAACTGTTCACTCGCTCTTTTATTTCACGTTAGTATGTTTTTTTAGCGAGTCATAAATAGTGTGCTGGAAAAAACAGAACAGTCAGTCAACTTAGATTTTCTACTTCTTGCTCTGCTACTTGGTGCAACCTGAAGCTTTGCCAATCCTGACTACTATTTCAGGGTTGCTGCTCCTAATATGACCTTGTTTCATTTTTGGGACACTGCAGGCAGGTTTTGCTTTTGGCCAGCCGACATTACGCTTTTTTCTATATCCACATCACACGGATGCTGACTAACCATTGTACTCATGCTGATCACGTACAGTTGGGAACACCCAGTGTTCTAAGCAGTGAAGCTCTCCTGTATTGTGGTGCCTCGGGAAGTTGACATATTTTTATTCTTTCAGTAAAAATCAGAGCGGAGGCCCAGAACTTTGCTTGTATTCGAGAGATAGTTCACTATTCTAACTCTAGGATGCTGATTTTGATGTTTGTGTTAATTTGGAATGAAATCTATTTTCGGAGACTGAAGTATATCCCCCAGATTTGGTATTTGCATGCTATTTTGTTTCTTTAGAACTGTCTTTAGACTTCCCATTACTCCAAATTATTGGAGATAATTGCATCTTCTCCATTTCCAGTTCACCTCCAAAAATTTGGAGATCCTTCCATGGTTACCACTGCTGTCTGCTTTTACCCCAAATGAGTTGTTATGCAGCTAATTTCGATCTCTGTGACCTACAGATTTCTTGTGTTATTTTTGAAATTATTTTCCTCCAAGGAAAGGTTTGAGTTAGCAATTTTATTGTACTTCACTGAAAGGATTAGGAACATTTAGGCTGGGAAACTACGTATAGATTTGGTACTAGTGGATTTTATTTCAACATTACATGGTTTTACTTCTTGGAAAGTTAATGACGTAACAATTTTTACAATTATGTAGGGGTGTGTGAAATGTAAATTTCAGCAAAATTACTTGAAACTGTGTGTAAATATGCAAAATGCAAGACTGGCATTTCACGATATATCTTAGCACAATATGTGTCCTTGCATCTAATTGTGGATGAGAGGTAGCATTTCGTGCTGAAAAAAAGGCACAAAAAACAATTGCTGCATACAACCAATTGCGTTATGATTGTTCAAGTTGTTCCATGTTCTTGTTCTAAATTTTGCATGGGGTGGTACTTAATTACTTCATACGGAGTAATTGAGTAATTTGAGGAATATGGCTTAACACAAAATGTACCTAAAATACATGAGAGTATGCCCCACAATATAACCTTTACCAGGACAAACGGTACCTTAACAAAAGAAGTGGAAGCAATCTGTTCATTTTTGGTACATTACAGGGTGGCATCAATTCCATCTGGTTTTTCCAAATTAGCAGGGTCCACAGTATCCAAATCATCCAGTTCAACATTAGTAGGGCTAAACTCTAAGGAGTGTGTGAGAAGTCAGGACATGTTTGCAGTGTCCCACCACTTTTGGCCCCCATAATGACTATTAGGTGCTGTTTTGTTTACTCTGATTGTGCCCTGGTCTTTCTAACCAGACCAGGACCTGTACTCTGATTAAAAGTATATGGTTAGGTACAATTATAATTGGCAATGACAGACCTCTGTAAGTCAATAGTATTTAATAAGGCAAGGGGGAATACAAATTACATATAAGCCCCTAGTATATAATAGAGCAAGGAATTTTAGAGGGCCAGTAGACTTCCTGCACCAGAGTGTGCACTCCTGTGTTTCCTGCTTTCATTTTAAATCAAGACCTGCCTTGCAGGCTATAATTAAGATGTATTTATATGCAAATTCGCCTTTGGAATTAAAGATACTTCCAAAGTAGTAATATACCCTATTTTTACATATATCATCCCTAAGGTCTCCCCTAGGTGCCCCAGGGGTAGGGTGTCTTGTAACTATAAGCAGGGTAATTAGAAAATATGTTTTATAAGCCCTGGTGAGGAACAAACTGCCAATTCCGTTTTTCCTGTTTGTAGTGAATGGCTCCATAATCTAGCATACAGATATTTTATTTAAGTATAAATATTGATGGGGGTCACATAAAAAGATATATTTCAAGGTATCAAATTAATAGTTTAGATAAATCCAACAATGTGCCACTGTTGGATTTAGAATAACTATGACAGAGCTGCATAGCTCCTAAGATCTGCTGCCTGAAACTACAAGAATGAAATGAAATGAAAAGGGTTTTTGTAAAGCGCAACTGCTGCCCTAAGGCGTCCAGGCGCTGAGAAGAGAGGATAGTGCCCTATGAGGTCATTGCTTTGAAAGACGTTTAAGTGGAGAAAAAAAAAGTTTTTAGCTGTTTACGGAAGGATAATAGGTTGGGATTGGATCGTAGGTGTATAGGGAGTGAGTTCCATAACTTGGCCGCATTGAGCGTAAAGGATCTACCTCCTGCTCTAGACCTTTTGATCCTGGGAACTGCCGCCAAGAAGGCTTGAGCGGAGCGGAGCTGTCTGTTGGGGCAGTAGGGATAGAGAAGGGAGTGGTTGATCTTGGGTCCAGTCCTCCAAAAGGCTTGATGAGACAAGCACATAGCCTTAAATTTTATTCTCTCCCCCCGACTGGGAGCCAGTGAAGAGTTCGTAGTCCTGGTTCTATTGAGGTTCTGCGTGGGATCTGAAGCAACGTGCGTGCAGCGCAATTCTGAACTCGCTGGAGTTTTTGCAGCACGTATTCAGGTGCCCCTACATACACTGCATTGCTGAAGTCAATTTAAGATTGTATTAGCCCCTGTATCACAATCTATTTCGCTTCAAATGGAAGCACTGGGAGAATTTTTTTGAGCATCCTGAGTAGGCTGAAACAGGTTGCGGATGTTTTGGTTGCTTGGGTATTTAGGGTTAAAGATTTATCCAACCAGACCCCTAGACTTTTGACATTGTCTTTCGGGGTTGGCGGAGCTCCCAAGCTGATAGGCCAAAAATGATCGAAGGCTGGCAGCGTTGGGGGGCCGAGTAGCATAAGCTCGGTTTTATCCCTGTTAAGTTTTAAGGAGGAAGCAGTCATCCATGCCCTTACCTCCTCCATGCATGCCGCCAGGTTGGGCTGAGTGGGTGCGCTGTTCTTCTGTGCAAGGGAAACCACTAACTGAGTATCGTCCGCGTATGAAATGATCTTAATATCATACGGGCGGACGATCTCAGCCAGCGGCTTCATGTACACATTGAACAGCGTGGGGCTTAATGATGAGCCCTGTGGTACCCCGCAGTTCAAAGGTCTACTGGTGGAGGCGGAGTCTCCCTCGAAGACTTGGTAGGTCCTTCCGCTCAAGAAGGATGTCAGCCAGGTCAGAGCATCTCCTGACACTCCCAGGTTGGAGAGTCGACACAGTAGAGTTTTATGGCAAACCGTGTCAAATGCGGCACTCAGGTCAAGGATGGTCACTGATCCTCCTTGGTCCAGAATCCGCCTGGCTTCTTCCATCACTGCTAGGATGGCCGTTTCCGTTCCATGTTTGGGACGGAACCCTGTCTGTGATGTATCGAGTAGATGGTTAGACTCGAGAAATCTGGACAGGTGGTGGTTGATATGCTTCTCCAGTATCTTACTCGCCCAAGAATAAGAAGAACTGCCCTGCTGGAACCCTGTGTTACAGCAAACAAATGATGGACGGAATGCTGACAAGGCAAACATTCTCCCCCAGTCAAAAGATCTGGGTTAAATCCATCGTTCTTTTGCCCACTACGCCACCCCAGTTTGGACCCAGCCATATGCAAACCAGTCTTGACCCAGTGCCTCATGGGAACAGTCCAGACCGAACTGCCAGGCCAGGTCCTCCCTGGACCGGAAACATACTGTACTGCATTCTGTCCATCAACTATTGTTTTTGCATTTGTCACCTCGAGTGGGATGGGTATGCCCAGACGTGGGTCCTGTGCTCTCCATGCCACTGGAATCAAGCTATCCTGGCTGAAGAAGGATGAAACCCTGAAACCGGTCCTAGGATGCTTGTTTCCAGTCAAGGAGGACCTGGCTTGGCAGTTCGGGCTGGACTGTTCCCATGAGGCACAGGGTCAAGACTGATTTGCATATGGCTGGCTTCAAACTGGAATGGCATGGTGAGCAAAAAAACTATGGATTTAGGCCCAGATCTCTGTACTGGGGTGCATGTATGACATTGTTCTGCATTCTGTCCATCAACTTGTTTTTGCATTTGTCACCCCGAGTGGGACAGGTATGCCCAGACGTGAGTCCTGTGCTCTCCATGCCACTGGAATCAAGCTATCCTGACTGAAGAGGGATGAAACCCCGAAAACGGTCCTAGGAGGTTTTTTTCTAGTCCAGGGAGGACCTGGTTGGCAGTTTGGGCTGGACTGTTCCCATGAAGCACAGGGTCAAGACTGATTTGCGTATGGCTGGGTTCAAACAGGAATGGCATGGTGAGCAAAAAAACGATGGACTTAGGCTCAGCTCTCTGTACTAGGATGAATGTATGACATTGTTCTGCATTCTGTCTATCAACTGTTGTTTTTGCTGCTGGAACCCTTGCCTGCACCCCAAAGAATTGCATTCTGAAGGACTGCACCTGCTGCATGCTTTGAACTACAGCCCTAAGGACTTTGCCTTGCTTAAAGAAGGATTAAGGAATGGACACCTGCAAGCCACAGGTTAACAGAGCCCACCTGCTTCATCTCCACCAAGAGTCCCCATCCTGGAGCGCGTCCAGTGGACATTTAAGGATTTGGTCAGGTGCATTGTGAGAATTGTAGTCCAGACATCCCAAGGACCATCTAAGATATTCCAAATCCTTGGAATTGTGTTTTAGACACGTTGAACCCTCAACAGGAACTTCAGGAGGAAGATCCAGAAGTTTGGAGCAACTTTTGGAAAAAGCTCCATAAGGTGACAGACTCAACGTCAAGAGTCAAGCTGGCTACCTTCAACTGCGACCCAACCTGGATTTCAGGTTTGTCCCGCTGAAAGCTTCGGAGCTCCAGACAGCCAGGATTTGACTGGGGCCACACAGAAAAGCAATCCAACGACATTGCATTGAAATCAGCCTGCTGGAGGGGACCGCTCGACAAGAGAAAATCCTCCAGAATAGTTCCTGGGTCCGAAGGTAACATTTTGACCAAGGCCTCCCGCATTAGTGTGTCCAACCAGGGCTCCACTGCAGACTTTGACTTTGTTCTGGTCAATGCCCGACTAGATGTCCCAAAGTGGCACTATATGTTTTTAAGCACTAGAAAGTGTTTATTCTTAAAAATTCATATTTCCAATTCCATACATTGAATTTTTGTCATTTTGGTGTCTATTTGTACTTATAAATACAATCTATTGTTAAAAAATGGAGTTGGATTTTTATTGGTTGTTCTTTTTTACTTATTTAATGTATTTTTTGTTTTAAATGCTTTGCACGCCTGTTTCATGAGTTAAGCATGCCTGTTTTTTTGCAAGCTAACAAGGGCTCAACAAGGTAATCATTTATTGAGACCCTAACAGAACCTTTTATTATGTTTGACCTTATTACTAGTAGTAAGTCACTACTTATCACTACTAATAATCCACTTTCCAACAGAATGCCCATGACCTGTTTCTTTAGTGGGCAGCTTTGCCTTGCGATAATATTTGCACTCATTCTTGTGCAGGTAATGCCTTCTCGTTTTAATATCAGTTACAAGAGGTTCGGTGCAGACCTGTATGATGGGACTGTGCACAAAATAAAACATCATAGTTTGCCAGGACTAAGTCAACAAGATGTTTCAAATATTGTTCCGAAAATGTGTTTCCCTTTTTTATATATACATTTGCACTGGCCAGGTTTGCTAATAGGTTCCCTTGTTAACTGATCTGCCAAACTAATCATCTGACCAGAAAACTTTTCCTGCACAAGTCCTTTCCAGCAGCAATTCTCAGAATGAATTATTCCCAGCAAAGTTGAAATGCCTGATTATCTGTCAGCCCATAAAAATGTACACAGCAGTGAAAGCCTTTGTCTTTACCTCCAGAAAATCCTATTGCATAGCTATTTTGCCACATTTGCGACTGTTTCTAATGGGTACTAGGCAAGCACTTCTAAATTATCAACAGAACAGCAACTCTCTATGGAGGACTTTAAAGCTTTAAAATAAGTTAATAAATAACATTACACTTCAGATGCTAATCTGTCCAACTAGAAACGGAGATTATTAATTGCACTACACATTGAGCAAAATCTAAGTCTCGAATATTTTGGCAACCTCAAACTGTATTTTCAGTGCCTTGCTGTATCTCAACAAGAAAGGAAAATGAAAATAAATGCATGCCTCTGTGCATGTAGGAACTGAGTTTATCTGATTGATGAAATTACTAAAGCCTTTGACCACTCCAGGCACTGTAAATACCATCCAAGCCATCCTGAAATGAATAAAAGGAACCCTTGACATGTTTTTCGCTCACATTAGAGCTATTCAGAAATGTATAGCTTTGTCCAGACACAAGGGAGAACCCAGTATAAGTCAAAACAAAACCCTTTCAGGCATAGAGTGATGCATAAATTATTCAAAAAAAGAAGCTGAGAACTCTGGGTAGTTCTCAAGTTTAGGTAGAAAGCAGCTCCAGTGTAGAGCACTCTCATCACCAGTGACACTCTAAATGTGCTCACCTCAAATGTCTGCTTGTTAAGTATTTCAGCGTAGGATTAGCATAGTGCCATCCACACCGAGTGAAAGGGACAAAGTATTTTGCCATTTCCACAGCAAAGTCTTTATGCATAGGATTAGCACAGTGCTATCCAGGCCGAGCTGTAAAATTACCAAAGCCTTTTACCACTCCAGACACAGTATTACAGCTTTGGATTGGTAAGATACCAATAAAGCCAACCTGAAATTAATAAAAGCCACCCCTGACACGTGTTTTTTTCTCTCTCTCTCTCTGTCACTGTCTCTCTCTCTATATATATATATTACTGAATTACAGTAGGTAGTGATAGTTAGGACCAAAGTTTCCGTAGGAAAAGTGTGTTTTGCTTTGCCAATATCTTTGGCTAGCTTGACGAAATTTTCACAAAACTTCCTCTATGTGGTTCAGCTGCTGTGTTGAAATTTTCAGGGTGATCCGTCAAGTGAGGGCTGAGAAAAAAGGGGGGTCTATGCGGATTTTTCATTTTTTTAACACAACAACAGCCAGAACCTCTGAACGGAATTCCACCAAATTTGGCAGAATGCTAGATGTTGGTCCAGAAACTGTGCCTTTTGTGATTTGGTGTAAATCCGTTCAGTAGTTTCATTGATATTTAAGTTAAAATATATAGCTATCTGGGAGCCCAACAGCGTACTGAAAGCCTACTGAAATTTGATTGGCTGCCAACACTTCAACCAGGAAGTGTTGGCAGCCCTCTTGGGACTCGGTTGAACCGAGTCCCACAAAAAGATGTAAAATAAAAAAAGAAAAGGGGGCAAGGTAGAAACACCCAGATCCCCCTAGGACTCTGGGACAGTCCAACTGGAACCCCGCAGGGAAAAAAGAAACATTTTTTAAAACATTTTCAGCGGGATTCTCGGATCCTGACAAAAATGTAAAAAGAAATGAAGCGCGAGCTCCCACACTTTATTTCTAATTGGCCCCCGGGTGGGTCAGGTCCCAGAGGCATTGTAATAAAGTAGGAGGGCGCATGGCCTCCCTCCTGGGGCTCAATGCTGCCACAGGGACCATCAGCTCCCCACAACTTTTTGAAACATAAATGCAGGGAGGCCTGTAAGGCCTTCCCTGGTTCCCCGGGGACCTCCACCTCCATGGGGCTTTTTTTATTTTTGAAAAATATTTTTATTGCGAAATCATAGAAGGCACAGGTTCTCATGGCTGTTCAGGCCCATCAAATGTAAGATCTTCTACATGCAAGTTGCAGGACAATACACAGCCATATAGGCCCACATCCCGGAGGCTGGGCGGCGTAGAGTTGGAGCATGTGTCAAGGAAACTTAGCCGTGCATTGAAGATACGTACATATCATTGTAGTCGCTGGTTTTTACAAAATACTCCTCTCCCCATGTCCTTCATGTAATCCCACTTCTATCCTTCTGGAAAGGCACTTTTTCTATTGTTTATAATAAAACACTGTTTTAACATAGAACAAAAAACAAACCCCCCATGCGTGGCATCATTGATGAATTACTCAAAGAATCAGGCTATCCATGTGAGGCCCAAGAAGGTGCGGTCATTATATCCAGGAGAAGACCTTTAGGGATCACAGCAAATCACAGTTATACATAACAAGGAACATCAGTGCGCGTCTAGTGGGGCACTACACCGGACCCGGGTCCTCCAACCCGACTTCCTCCCCGTCACTCCCGGACTCGGACCCGTCAGGGGTGAACAATTCAGCGCTGATGGCATCTGAATCATCCTCCGAAAGCCCCTCCGTACACATCAACCTTCAGGCAAGCAGGTCATCCTGTAGTTTCCCATCCCGGCGAGTGCGCTGCATGTGCGTCTCTTCAGCTAGGGACCATTCTCTAGCATCTCGCAGCCAGAGGGACATCTCGGGGGCTCTTTGACCCATCCAGTTTATAGCTACGCGCCGCCTTGCCAAGACTAGTAATAATTGTATAAACTTATAGGACAAATTCCTTTTTTTAGGTTTGGGTACCAGGGCCAAAAGACAATGAAGCGGATCCAGCGCAATCCTGAGTTTTGTAGCGCAACCAATATGGTCCACCACCTCCCTCCAAAAGGTACTGACCTGAGGGCACTCCCATGCTAGATGGAAAAATCCCACTTTCTGCGCACCACACCTAGGGCAGTTGTGTCTCCTATCCGCAGAGATGCGACTCCATGGGGCTTTAATGAAAATAAGTTTGGGGGCCGTGTGGACACCCGCAGGCCCGGGGCCACCACCTCCTCAGGGTTACATTGTAAAAAAATGCGGGAGCCTGCAGTTCTGGGGGCTGCCTCCTCCCCAGGGCTTCATGTTAAAATAATGCAGGGGCCCGCACAGACCCACACACAGCCCCAGTGGGCTGCCACCTCTTGGGGCTTTAATGTAAGAAAATGTGGGGGGGCACAGACCCCCCTACTGGCCCAGGGACTGCCACCTCTTGAGGCTTTTTTGAGATTGAGTACGGAGGTGGCATGCGTCCCCCCACAGCCCCCGGGACCACCACCTCCCCAGGGCAAATACAAACTAAGGAGGGGTGACGTGGCTGGGATGGGGTCCCCAGGCCGAAATTGACTCAGGAAATGTGCTGCGTAACCCCTCTAAATTGTAAAAAAAAGAAAAGGCAGGGAATGAGGCATGGGGTCTCTGTGACCGAATCGACCAAGTGAGGGGGGGGCCACATGGCCTCCCTACCCCTTGAAAAAAGGCCTGGCCCCGGGAGATGGAGTCCCGGGGCCCAAAAGGGCGAAGGGAAGGGTGTCCCCCAGCCCCTTTCCCTCAAAAAAAGGAAAGAAATGTTTAAATAACCTCAGCAAGTCGCTGGAGTCCTTGCCCTCTTCACCACCACTCTGCAAATGCGCCTCCTGGTGCACTGCCGGTTGGGGGATTAAGTCCCCATGGGTCCAGAGGGTCCTAGGGGGCCAACAAGCCCTCCTGTTACCTCCATTACGTCCCACACAGCGGTATTGCTGAGAGGTCTTTTGAGATATGTATATTATATATTTTAGAGAACAAGAGCAACCCATACGTCCTTGTGAGCTGGGTTAGCAATCAAGCAAAAAACAATGTTCACAAGGAACTCATTTATAAAGGCAATACAATATATGCAAGCTAGAACTAACTTGCTCAGATGTAATCAAATTAGAAAAATGCAATGTATGACCTTCCTATTTTAGGTCACAGTTACCTTGGTATATTTCAACATACTAGTTAAAAATTCTTAAAGAAGTCCAACACAACTTCTAGTCAATTAGTGCTTACTTCAGCCGAAGTAAGTAGAATTACAACAGATCTACTTCCTTATACATAAATAAATTGGACAAATTGCATTAGCTGCACATCAAAAGGTGATTTGTGAGCTCCAGTGAAGTGACCATAACCTATCTAGGTCAGTACTAAGTGAAAATATGTAAAACGGCAGGGAAACAGGTTATTGGTAATATCAAAAGGACAAGCATGTACACAATGAAAATTTTTGATGTCGACGACTTTTCGACCCTTTCTTGATACGGGTCTCTTCAGGACTGCGTTTCTGGGGATTAATGCAGGAGGTAATATTAATGAGGGTATCTGAAATACATGGCTATTAATGGTAAGGACTAACTCTAAAATGTACACTGATGCTTACCAGTGTTGCACCAGTTATATTAGTTCATGGTGTGTCCTTGACGTATAGAAGTTTGCCAGGTGAAGGATGGGACAGATCCAGGAACAACAGAATAGTAGAGTCTGTAATCAAGGAATGTCACGTTTGAGTGTAACTCCTTCCTGCACAAAAACAATCTCCTAAGGCATATTCTTCTATCTAATTGTGCTGCAGAATGCAGCACTCATAGAAAGAGGAAGCAAAGAGGAGAACTAAAGATATTTCTCCTTGTTACACCTCACCTGGGAAAGCATAGCATTTTGGCTCATTCCCAGGTCTACCAGCAATGGTGAATCTGGGAATGTGTCAAAATCCATGGTTGGTACGTGGGAATACCCATGCACCACCCATGTAACGGCTACCCATGACAGAGTAATGCAATGCAACAATTTGCGCTGCGTTACTCCTGATTTATCAAGCCACTCGGGGGACACTCTATATTCGCAATTTTTTGGCATAAATAATTTTATGCAAAATGGTATTTTCAACAGCTTAATTTACCACGATTTACAGAGAATCTTAAATGTAGCTATATTGACACCTTCATAGATAAACTACGAACATATTGTTACATAGATGATGTTTACCCGATACAGACGAATAGTTCGAACATTAGCAAAAGCTGAATATCTGTGGTATGTGAGCTGATGATGTGAAAAACTGTGTGTGTGTAAATATGAAATAAGGGATGATTAATTTAATTTTTCAAAATTGTAATTATGCTAGAGTTTTATTTGAAATACAAGGAAGGATTGTTTTGTGCTTCTGCATGCTTACTCTGCTGCATTCTCTACATTTAAATAGGAAATGACTGGCATTGTTTAGTAACAAGTTTTAGCACTATTTTTGGCGTACTGAAATCAACATAAATGTTGTATGAGCAGCTCCAATTTCATCATAAACAAAATATTGTCTCAATAATATGTATTGACTACCAGCGCCCATATTGTGTCGTCGTTAACTCGCACTGCACTGAGGCCAGCACATTCGTAAAACACGGAGCGGGTGTTTGAATCAGCCACTCTGTTGTCTTTGTACACATCACCTGACAGCACTGTAAAGGGGACAGAGACATCCTCCTGCTGGCAGGTGCAGTGAGTGACTGCACCTGCCTGCAGGGCTATGTTTGCTGGGGTGCGTGGAACCCCCATCCCCCAGCAGGGGATGCACGAGGTGCACTGACTGTGTGCTATCTTTTGCGGTGCATAGTCAGTGTGCCTCTTCAGGGCCTTTTCACCTATGCGCCTGCGTCTATAATCGGGCGCTGGTGCAGAGGCAAAGTGTTCCCCTCATTAGCATGGAGCCACACAGCATCCTCGGAAAACTAGTCTGCCCTAGAGAGCAGAAAACAGACACACATGCCCATTGCGCACCCTGGATGATGTTTGTAATATTGTCCCCGGTGTCTCCCTATTAATGGATTTTTAAAATGTGTATTTTGTTGTTTTATTTCACAACAATAACATGGGTACATAGCAACATTCTGACAACATTAAGATTCGATGTTGCACAGTGCACCTCTAAATAAACATAAAGAACAGCAATATAACCAGTGGAGTCAACAAAAATCCTCAATTACTCACTTGTCCCCAAGTGACAACCACTTACATAACATTTGGAGGGCTTTTGGTGGTATGGTAAGTCCTAAACAAGAAAAAGGAATTATACATTAGTGTGGACGGTAGCAGGTAATGGTGTCCATGACCGTCCCCTTACCCACACTCTGTAGGAGTAGCTGGGGATGGGGGGGGGAGGAACCAGTTACATGTGGGGGAGGAGCGAGCAACCAGAGTTTGGAACCAGTTCCGGTAGTCCTCTCTAGTAATGTCTTGACACTTGAAATATAATCAAGTTGCCGAACTGTCCAATTGCAGCTGATATATTTGTCTCTAGACGGATGCAGCTTCCTTTATCCTCAGGATCTAAGTTTGCAATAGCAAAAAAATGCAATTGATCTGGACCTAAACCTTATGCCTGCGGTAAAAATGAAGGCTATCTTTCCTAATCCATAGAATGGATTTCCAGGGTCAGAGGTTCCAGACAGAACTGGAGACACAAATCTCTTCACCATCCTCTATCAAACAGATGAATACATTTCAAGAAGTAGTACCTGCCTGGCCTTCTTTTATTCTACTATACCACGTAGATATCTGTTGTCTGAGTGAGAGTAGTGGCAGAGGTCTTTAAAGATCTGGTTGCAAAATACTCCTTTGAAAATAAAATTTAAGTTTACAGTTTCTCTCACTAATATTGGTGGCAGAGTGTCTTAGTTACTGTTTTAAATAAAGGCTGCTCGGTGGCTACCATCCTAGCAAGCTTTGCACTACAACAAAACAACCAAACTGTTAGTTGTCTGATTCACTTCTGTTGTTCTCTCTCACCCCAAGCTTCTCTCAACGCCGGCCAGTTATGCCCACAAGGAGGATGTAACCACTACACAAAGAGACCACGTTTTGTGGCTTCGATATCATATGGACAGTGGCGTAGCTAGCCTTTTGGTCAACTGTGGCGGTCCTGGCTTTGCATTGAAGAGCGGGTGGGGCAGTGCTGGCGAGATTCTGCCCTGAGCCAGCAGATAAGAGCGGGAGGAGGCCGCCGGCCCAAAACTGGTGCCTGCAACCCCTTTGCTATGCCACTACATGTGCCCTGCTTATGTGGAGCATGTTTCCACTCCTTCCTGCTGCTCATTGTTTCTTAAGAACTTTCATTCCTTGTATATTGCCACTGCAGTCTCAAGGGGAAATTAGGTATGAATTTAGACAATGATGCATGAAATTCAAACGTTTTCACAGGGAAAGAGGATTAGCACCTTTGCTTTCACTGACTGACCGACTGCATTATTTATCGAGCGCACTATTGCCGAAGCGTCTTGGCGCTGAGTGAGGATTGGGATTGGCAGCTTCCAGTCTAAGATTTAGTGAATAGCCAGGTTGTTAATGCCTTTCTAAGCAAGATCTTATTCGTTGGCAAACCTAACTCTGTAGGCAGTGAATTCCATAACGGTGCCACCTGAAATAAAAAAGCCTTGCCACCCCATCAGGCTCTCTTTATCTTAGGAAGGCAGACCAGACCAGACCTAGATTGCCAGATCTTAGTGTGCGGGATGGTACATAACGTGGAAAGAGAGATTTCATGTCCGCTGCACTTCCTCCATTTACAGCTTTGTGCACTATGCATAGTGCCTTAAAATAATGCACCCTTCGTCGAACAGGCAGCCAATGTAGTTGCATTATGCTATTAGACGTCGAGTGGTGTTTGGGAAGATCCAGCAGCACTCTTACAGCAGCATTCTGCAATGACTGAAGTTTGGAGAGCTGTCTTTCTTCAGTTCCAACATACAGTGCAAAAACGGGCCGAGGTAACCTGGTTGACTTGAGAAGTGAGTGTTAAATCCTTGTCAATCAGCAAACCTAGGTTCTTAGCCTTTTGTACAGTGACGGGACAGATGCCAGCTTCTGGGGGCCACCATAAATGATTCCAAATTGAGAGTTTTTGATCAAATTCTACCACCTCAGTTTTCTCTGTGTTGAGCTTTAGAAAATGAGTATTCATCCAGCTCATGACACTTGTGAGGCAATTTCAGAATCGTTCAGCTGTGACTCCGACACTCTGTGTAAGTGACACCACTAACTGCGTGTCATCAGTGTACAACACCAGTTTCAGACCTTGATCTTTTATCATTTTTGCCAATGGGGTCACATACAGATTGAACAATGTGGGGGATAACGCTGATCCTTGAGAGACTCAACATGGGAGAAAGAACTCTCCAGACTGAATTCCGTCCCAGTAGATTTGAGGTACTCTGGAGTCCAGGAAGGACCTGAGCAAGGTTAGAGCAGTATCCCTGACACCCACGGCTTTGAGCCTCTGTTGTAGGACCACATAATTTAGGGTGTCAAAAGCTGCCGTTAAATCAAGCAGAATTAGGACAGCTCTGCCACCTTTATCCATGGCCTTATGAATCTCCTCAGTTCCCATTATTAGAGCAGATTCAGTAGAATGTTCTGATCTAAAGTCGTGCTTAGAGGAGTCCAGGATATTATTAGAATCCACAAACTCCGTTAGCTCCTGATTCATGGCTTTCTCTAATATTTTTGACGGCAAAGGGAGATAGGATATAGGATGATAGTGCTTAGTGTCCTGAGGGTCCAATGAGTCTTTCTTCAAAATAGGTCTTATACAGGCCTTTTTCCATCTCTGAGGAAAGAGTCATTAAAGAGAGGGGTCAGGGAAGCACTTATCTCTTCTGGGGCCAGATGCAGTATGTAGTGGGGACATGGGTCAAGGGGTGACCCTGACCCGGAGGGACCGCGTCAACCAGACAGGAGGAGGCATCGCCATCGTCCACAGGAACACCATCCGCATCACGACCAACACCGACGACTCCCTCGCACCCGCCGAGCACCTGCACTTCCAGATCCACATCAACCCCAAAACCACCCTCAGAGGCACCCTCATCTACAGACCCCCTGGACCACGCACACAATTCAGCGAAGACATCGCCGACTTCTTCAGCTCGCACGCCCTCCTCTCCGCTGACTACATCCTCCTCGGGGACCTCAACTTCCACCTGGAGAACAGCAACGAATGCAACACCACCACCCTGCTGGACAACCTCGCCAACCTCGGTCTCAAGCAGCTGGTGACCACCCCCACCCACTACGCTGGTCACACACTCGACCCCGTGTTCTCTTCGAGCAAGGACATCACCTTCAGCCACGCCACCGGACTCCACTGGATGGACCACAGCTGCGTCCACTTCAGCTTCAGAAGGACCACGATCCACCACCACCAGCAACAAGTGGCACGCAGAAGCTGGAACAAGATCACAGCCGAACAGCTCGCGACTTCCCTGAGCATGAACCCTCCCACCAGCACAACGAACCCAAGCCAGGCGGCCACCAACCTCGCGAAGTGGATCAGCAACTGCGCAGACGACCTCGCCCCGCTGAAGACCCCGCCCAGCAGACGCGGCAGCAAGAAAGCCCCATGGTTCACCGACGAACTCAAGAGCTCCAAGAAGAACTGCCGAGCCCTCGAGAAAGCCTGGCGCAGAGACCCAACACCGAACAACATGACTGCCCTCAAGCTCGCCACCCGAAAACACCACCAACTGATCCACGCCACCAAGAAAACTGCATTCAAGGAACGACTGGACAACAACGCCCACAACAGCAAGGAACTCTTCAACATCGTTAAAGAGCCCTCCAACCCCAACGCCGGAAACAACGACGTCACCCCTTCACAAGACCTCTGCAACTCCCTCGCCTCCTACTTCCACAACAAGATCGCGGACATACACAACAGCTTCAGCACTCAACCGACGCATGCCACGACTGAACCACCGCCCCCCACCACCACCCTCCGCGCCTGGACCCCGATCAGCACCGAAGACACCATCCGCACGATGAACTCCATCCACTCCGGATCTCCGACCGACCCCTGCCCTCACCACGTCTTCAACAAGGCCGACGCTGTCATCGCACCCCACCTGCGGGACATCATCAACACCTCCTTCGACACCGCTACCTTCCCGGAGAGCTGGAAGCACGCCGAACTCAGCGCTCTACTAAAGAAGCCATCAGCCGACTCCACCGACCTCAAGAACTACCGCCCCATCTCGCTGCTCCCGTTTCCGGCAAAAGTCATCGAGAAGACCGTCAACAAACAGCTGGCCGCCTTCCTCGAGACGAACGGATCCCTCGACCTCTCGCAGTCTGGCTTCCGGGCCAACCACAGCACCGAGACCGCCCTGATCGCAGCCACCGATGACATCCGAGCCCTGCTCGACAACGGAGAAACAGCGGCCCTCATCCTCCTAGACCTCTCCGCGGCCTTCGACACCGTCTGCCTCCGTACCCTAGTGCAGCGCCTCAGCAACGTCGGAATCCAGGAGAAGGCTCTGGAATGGATCATCTCCTTCCTCGCCAGAAGGACACAGAGAGTCCGCCTCCCCCCGTTCAGATCAGAAGCCACCGAAGTCATCTGCGGCGTTCCTCAAGGCTCCTCGCTCAGCCCAACCCTCTTCAACGTCTACATGAGCCCCCTCACAGCCATCGCACGCCAACACAACCTCAACATCATCTCCTATGCCGACGACACCCAGCTGATCCTCTCCCTCACCAACGACCCCGCCACCGCCAGAGCCAACCTACACGAAGGGATGACAGACGTAGCCAAGTGGATGATGAACAGCCGCCTGAAACTGTACTCGGACAAGACGGAAGTCCTCATCCTGGGATCTTCACCCTCCGCCTGGGACGACTCCTGGTGGCCCCCCGCCGTGGGCAGTGCACCCAAACCAAGAGACCACGCACGCAACCTGGGCTTCATCCTGGACTCCTCCCTCTCCATGACCAGACAAGTCAACGCCGTCTCCTCATCGTGCTTCAACATCCTGCGCATGCTACGCAAGATCTTCCGGTGGATCCCCACCGAGACCAGGAAGACGGTCACCCAGGCCCTCGTCACCAGCCGTCTGGACTACGGCAACTCCCTCTACGCCGGAACCACCGCCAAACTCCAGAAGAGACTCCAGCGGATTCAGAACGCCTCAGCACGACTCATCCTGGACATCCCTCGTCGCAGCCACATCTCCGGACACCTGAGAGATCTGCATTGGCTACCGGTCAACAAGAGAATCACCTTTCGTCTCCTCACCCACGCACACAAAGCCCTACACAACCAAGGCCCAGGATACCTCAACAGCCGCCTCAACTTCTACGCTCCCTCACGCCATGTTCGATCGACCGGCCACACCCTCGCCGCCGTCCCCCGCATCCGAAGAGCCACCACAGGAGGAAGGTCCTTCTCCTACCTGGCCGCCAAGACTTGGAACTCCCTCCCGACCCACCTCCGCCTTACCCAGGACCACCTCGCCTTCAGGAAGCAGCTCAAGACCTGGCTGTTCGAGCAGTAGCGGACCCCCCTCCCCTAGCGCCTTGAGACCCTCCGGGTAAGTAGTGCGCTATATAAATGCTTTGATTGATTGATTGATTGAGAGTTAACAGGTTAGTAACCTGTTTTTCATTAAGGACAGAAAATTGGGACAAGCAATTCAGAGTTGGAGGGGTCTCAATTGTTCCCTGTTGTCTTTTCCTGTGTTTACCGGCAGGTTCTGGAGTTCATTATAAACCGTTTGCTGAAAAAACAGAGCCAATTTGTCAACAAAATTTTGATCTGGCACAAAGTTGTGTCACGTGGACACTTAGTTAAAATTGATTCTGTTTTAAATAGTTCCTTAGGGGAATTGGTGGCCTCTTGAATGTTTTTGGTAAAATACGCCGTCTTGGCCTGTTTTATTACAGATTTATACTCCTCCAAGGTTCTATTATATTCCTTCCTATGCTCTGTACTATAGTCCGATCTCCAGCTCCGCTCCTGGCGCCAGCATTTAATTTTAAATTGCCTGATCTCTGCTAAATACCATGGAGAGGTGGCTAGTCGTGTCTTAAGTTGCTTACTTTCCACGGGGGCCAGCTTGTTTACCGCCTGGCTGACCCATAAATCAAAATGATTTGCCCCACCATTGCTATCCTCCATGGGGGGGATCTATTTGTCAAGATTGTAATTAGCTCTTCTCTCTGTATGCGTTTCAAGGGGCGAGTTTTAGCTAAGAGAGGGCGATCTCTTCGGCCATTAGTAGATGAGTTTATTTTTACTTTAAAATGTATTGCCCCATGATACGACCAAGGAACTGGCTGTACATCTCCTACTTCAATATGATCATTGCTGGTAAAAATACCGTCCAGCGTATGCCCGGCTTGATGGGTAGGCTTGGATACGATCTGGTTCATCCCATATCCCGCCATGTTGTCAATTTGGCTAGAAGAATCAGAGTTGTTATTTTCTTCTAGTTAGAAGTTGAAATCACCTAAGACTGTAAAGGTGGTAGTATCAAGGCAGGATTCAAGAAAGGTTTGCAGTGATCTAATGAAAGGGGCTCTCATCCCTGGTGGCCTGTATATCAGCAAACCAGGTAGGAGTTCTTGATTGTTAAGTTGTACACTAAAAGGCATGGCTTCTGCCTCCAATGTGGATTTCCATTTATAATTCACTTTAAAATGAGAGCGATGTATCAGTGCGATACCCCCTCCTATTGCTCCTTCCCTTTCTACTTGTGCCACGAAATATCCAGCTGGGACTGCAATGTTCCAGTCTGGTTCAAAGGAAGGAGATGCCCATGTTTCAGTGAGAAATACCAGATCTGGGCTCGCAGCTGATATTAAATATTCCAGTTCATATTTGTGCTTTGACATGGATCTGCTATTTAGCAGAATACAGTTGATTACATTAGATGTTTTACGCGGGGTACTATAAGCTGACTTTCCAATAATTTGGCTCTCGGTATGGTTATAAGCTATATTTGCCAAATTGCTCAAAAGGATAGTGTTGTTTTTATCGTGATAGCGATCTATAACTTTAACCAACGCATATGTGGTTTCCAGTCCACAGGATGAGCAAAAATTGGGGCCAGTGTTAAGGTCGTCTAACAATAATGCAGGTTTTTGGCACTTACCACCATTTATCTCAATCAATTCGTCTCGTATATAAGACTTTCTGCAAATGTGAGCAGGGGTTATGGCGCTGGTCGTGTTCCGAGCGTAGACAGGCTTGCCTTTGGCGTGCCGGCGGCTCGCCCACTGCACGCATCCGCTGCGAGGTCGCGCCAGCGTGCATTTTATAGTGTTGCCTCAGTAACTAGAACGCTGAACCCGATTGTGGCGGGCTCGCTCTCACAGACGGGCACTGCGGTGTCTATGGCAGGTAACTTTCAATATTTCTAAAATCGTCTTTGTAAGAAGGTAAAAACAATGTGCAGTTTTCAATTCCTGAATAAAGTGCAGTGTGCAATATTCAAGCGGTTTTCAGGCAGCCTCAGTATTATGCTCGACAAAAGGGGGTGGTGATGGACGGATCTGGGTTTGATCCATCACCGTTCTTTAGCCCACTCTGCCACCCCAGTTCAGACATGGCTATATGCAAATCAGTCTGACCCTGTGCCTCATGGGAACAGTCCATCCCGAACTGCCAAGCCATGCCTTCCCTGGACCGAAAACAAGCTTCCGAGGACCGGTTTCTGGCATTCCAGCCGGCTTCAGCCCGGCTTGCTTGAATCCAGTGGCAAAGTGAGCAAGGGACTCACGTCTGAGCATACCCTGCCACACTTATGGCGGCCAAAGCGGTACAAAAGGGGGTGGCGATGGACGGAGCATCTGAACCAATCAAACACTCACACCCAGTCAAAAGATCTGGGTTTGATCCATCACCGTTCTTTAGCCCACTCTGCCACCCCAGTTCAGACATGGCTATATGCAAATCAGTCTGACCCTGTGCCTCATGGCAACAGTCCCCAATCTTGTGTTTGGTTCTGTACTCACTTCCTTATTAACTAACCATATTGGCAGACAAAGCCCTGCAGGTGTACATGCGGTGCTGCACCCCCCCACAGTAGATTTCTGTCCATGGTGTCTAACTTTTTGACCACAAAATCTTTCTAAATAAGGAAGAAATTACTTTATGCGTTGAGTTATAAAAACTACGTTCCCCACTACTCCCAGTGATTTTATACACATGTATGGTTTCTTTTTCTACAGCACACGTCCTGTTATATTATCTTTTTCATTTAGGACATGGAAAGCACCTGTAATTATCATATTAGTCTCACAAGTAGTTACAAATCCACATACATAATGTGCTGGTAACATTCAACATGTAACACTTTCACCAACTCCGTGGCCCCCTGATTCTCATATATAATTTAAGTACAAAATAAAGCAGAAGAAAGTCTGATCAGGGGCACACTCAATTTAAAAGAAAGGGCTTGATTTAGAGTTTTGCGGGCTGGGTACTTCATCACAAATGTGACATCTATTCTGAGTTGGACTAATTGTCAGTTTGCCAACAGCTGTACTCCTTCTGACTTTGTCATCAGAAAACATACTATGGTAGTCATAGGCAGAAAAAACAAATAATGAGCCCCACACCCTGGGAAAATATTAGTTGTTTGTTTTATGTTTTGTCCCACCTTAGGAATTTTATTGAGAAAACCAAAAAGATAGCCGCCATACACCAAACTTTCAGTGCTATCAGAGGAAACACTGGGGCATATGTACAAGCCCCTATCGCCACGGCAGCGTCACTTTTTGTGACTGTCCCGTGGCGATAGGGGCCTTGCCTTATGTACAAGGCAGTGTTAAGCCACTTAATGTGGCTTTAAGCTGCCTTGTACATAAGGCAACCCTTAATGCTATGTTTAGCATGAAAGGGGCGTGCAGTGGGTGTTGTGGTGGGCGCTGCACTGAAACAACCATTGTATTTGACGCTGCCCCCTATGTACAAGGGTGGCATACATATGAGGCAGCGCCAAATTTAAGACCAGGAAAACATGCCTTGTGCAGCACACATGGAAAAAGCAAAATGCCATGGTTTGTTTATGTACAGGAATGTGTCCCTTCCTGTACATAAACAAACCTTTTTAAAAATGCCATTTTGTAACTTTCATGTGTGCTGCATGAAGCAGCACAGATGAAAGTTACAAAATGGTATTTTAGGATTGTTTATGTGCAGGAAGGGACACCTTCCTACACATAACCAATCCTCCCCTGCACACAGACACCCTTGCACTCTGGTGCAAGGGTGCCTGCGTTGACGCTAAGTTGTGAAACTTAGCGCCATCGCAGGGGGAAACGCAAGGCTGCACCACATTCTTGTAAATATGGTGCAGCCTTGCCTTTCCGAAGTGGCGGAGCGTGTCGTTAAGCCTAGAAGGCTAACAACACGCTCCGCCACTTCGTCGTACATATGGCCCACTGTGCTGTCAGCTTCTATCAATGTTTAGAGATCACCTAAGAGGCTATTCTTATAATTAGGGGGGTATTAGAACTGAACTCCGCAACGCTGATGGATAGTGGACTGACCGCCAGAGTCAAAATCAGGGCCTATGTTTTCGAGATATGCAGGTTTATTCACTTCCCTTCTGAAGGAGAAGCATTTGTGTCAATACCATCCATATAATCTTCATTTATAGCACTGATATTAGAAGCTGATTTATCTATAAATTGGTCTCTAAGTGTATCACCATGTGTTTCGCATTTTGCCACTATGCTCCAATTCCAAATATGTGTATCACCTTTTTAACACCATTTCTAAATAATGTCACAAATGTAAAGGTTTGATACATTTAGTCCATTCTCCTTCACACTGGAACCTTAGTTGCAACCCAATCGCCCACTTCACATTTGTTACAGCTGTTGCTTTTCTGTCCTCAAATCTTAATTTTATTTCCCTCTCTTTCTCAATCTTGCCGTTTCTCCATTTCCCATCAGTACTGTCATTCTTATAACTGTAGTTTCAAGTCATTCAATCAGGACACATATTCTAGTTAGATTTTCTCCCTTTGAAAAGTTTGAAAGGTGATTTACCAGGGGAAGGATGTGTAGCAAATCTATATGCAGAAATGATTTTATGTAACTCTGTTTTCCAACCTCTACATCTGCTCTTGACAATCTGAATTCCCTACTTGATAGTTCTATTTAGCTTTTCAACCCTCCCATTAGTATAAGGATGGTGCAAGGCGCATATTTTATTTGTAATACCTTTACTGCTAAGAAACATTCACATCTCATTACCAGCTAATTGCTTTCCATTATCCATCAGACTTGAAGCGTGATAACTTGTCTAAAAACTTAATGAGACTGTCACTGGTTGTTTCCCTTACACATTAAATCTCTGGCCACCTCGCAAATACATCTGCAGGAACCAATATATACTAAGTTCCACTCATACCTGAGAGATTACCCACTACGCCAAAAGCTACTTCCCCCCAAGGGCCCCTGAGCTGTCATGTACATACCATAGGTGGAGTTCTAACCTCATAGACCTTAACGTTTCCCTTATAATTCATGCAATCACAACTGCTCTTTTGACATCAAATACCCAGATGTCCTTTGTTAGCTAATACTATAACTATTTGCCTAACATTTGTAGGAGAAGCCACGCTTTTGTGTCATAAAATGAAACTTTCGTGCAGTGATACTTAATCTTTGCCGTTACAAAATGGTTTACACTCATCTCTGAATTTTCTTTTCTCCTTCTAACCACCTTCCCTGAATCTACATACTTCTTGTAGATTGTTAGCATCTTGCAGATTCTCTTTCCATTATTCCTCTGGACTCACACCTTCTAGGATTATACAACCCCCTGCAAGATTGTTTAATTCTACATTGCTATAAACTCTAGTTCCTTCCCTTCATCTAACTTTACCAACCTAGATTCGCAGTCAGCTGCCCTGATCTCGCAATCTAGAATATTAGCAACTTCAAAGTACTCTTGAAACCTAATCATTCTGTTACAGATCGTCTATGAAACAGCATCTCTTCTTAGTAAAGCTTTTGTTGAGGGGTTTATGGACAATAAATTGTGAAAGTAAATATTTTGTCCCGTATTAATGTTTCAAATTTTGTAATGGCCATCAGCCAAAGCTTCCCTTTCTATTGCAATTTTTTTTAGCATTCTTTGAGGCCCTAAAAGCAAAAACTATGATTCTCTGAATCTTTTGGCACACTATATTACCACCACTCCCCACCTATCCACTCAACATTAGTTACTCTGCTGAATTAATATCTGGAGTACAAACCTTGCAAGGTTGGAGAGTGACACCATTTTTTATACTAGACTGAAATCCTTTTCGCACTCTTCACTCCAATTGACAACAAGTTTTTTAGCAACTCAGTCACAACTGAAAAAAAAAGCTGTTGTGCCCCCAAAATCACGCATGAATTTATAATAAATTCGGCAATACCTACAAAAAATAAAAGTTCTTCTTTTAGTAGAGGAATCACCTCGGTGTTTAATCAATTCTTCCTTAGGTCTCACATCCTCCTCAGTTATAAGGTGACCCACAAAATGAATTTACATGCATCCAAATGTATATTTCTGCCCGCTAAGTGTTAACCTGTGATTTGATTACACTTTCACACTTCTCTTACCTGATTGTAGTGTTCTTCCCAGTTATTCTCATAGATCAAAACAGCAGCTTGGAAAAACTGTACAACATTTATGATAACTAAACTTTTTTACATCAACCCTTCGAAAAGCATATATAAAAGCCTTCAATCGCCCATGGGTAAATTAAACACTTTTAGAACTTTTGAATTATTATTTTAGATGGCTTTGCTTGCATGCAGATGCAAAATTGATTGCTGAAAAAATCTTACCATCAAGCAACATTGTGACTATCTCACTGATGTTAGGGAGAGGCTTTTAACTACTGTGTGCTTGTTCCAATCTTTATTCAGTACGCAAACGAAATTCACACCCTCGTTTTTTTTTAATCAAAACTGTGGGTGCCAACCAGCCTGAGTCTTCTACATTAATCACACCTTCTTTAAATAATTTCCCCACCCCAGCACTCACATAATCCATGACACTGATGGAAAGATTCTTCACCTAGTATATCAATGGTTTTGAATTAGCTTTAAATCTGGTTTATCCATGTAATTGCCTAAACAACCTACAGTAGTTTTCAAAACCAAGATTAAAAGACATTTTATGATCAGTAGCATTTTGCCCTTCAAGTAAAGACACAAACTTTCCATCTTCGGTAATCCACAACACACTAAAGAACCAAATCAATGGAAAATAGAACCACTTTAAAGTCCTCAGTTACATTCTATATACATTGATAACTTTGTCTTACTGCATGAAAGGCATGATGTGGGTGATATAAAGATATTAGAAAGCCCCATTTTCTCTAGAGTTAGTTTAATATATGAAATCCAGGGAATGTCAAGGACTGATTGTAATTTTAGACAGTCCTCCAGCACACGTTGGTTTAATGAAGCAGTTTCCCTTGTCCAGTTTGAATGCGAGAGCAACAACGGGGCTAGCTTGAACTTGTCAGTAATGTAGGGGCGTCCTAACTCGTCATGAGGCACAGTGCTGAAGCACCTGCGTGGTAGTGCTAAAATATTTTTTATGAAGGCATTCCCCACCCACTAAAGTTGTCATCAATAGCTGATACTGTCTCAGCAATCTGGAGTGGGGGACTCAAATTATCCTATCCCAAACCTTGAAACTTATCATCTGGGTCCATCGGAATGTTGCTTTTCTGAGCATCGGAATAAACCTTGCTGAAATGTTTAAATCACAAGTCAGTTGTTAGCAACATTCCACCTTCAGTTCAATGGGGTACTTTAAAAAAGGGGAAATTAACTACCCTCCAAAATGGTACGCTGTCTTTCAGCTCGCCTACTGCTACAAGATCCTCCCATGCCTTGTTTTGAAAGTCCATCTTTCTCTGGGGTACCACATTCTTATAGCACTTCCTACACTTCCATACTCCCTCAAACATGCAGGACTTCTTTTTCAGGGCTGCCAATAATGTCCAGTGTGCCAAAGAACAAGCTCTATTGAACCATTGTTAGGGCATATTCTCTTTTGGCTCTTTTGATGAAGTCATCAAATATTTTAATGAATTATAAAGTGAAGTACAGGAATCGATAATCTCAGAGGGTCCTGCATTGTCATCTAAGCAGACCCCCCAAGCCTTCAAAAGCAACTTCACCCGATCCTGAAATAAACGGATTGGGTCTAATTTGTTATTTTTAACTGAAGACCTTTATTCTTTGAATACATCAGAGCCTTATGTCTGAACCCCGCAGTTTCAGCTCCCGCTGTTGCCGGGGTGGAAACTGCCTTAGCTTTCCTTCTTACCCCAGACTTTACAGACACAGTACTCAAGGACACATTTACAGAATTTGGGTAGCTTTGCAATCTTTCATTTAGACAAATAGGGTCCCTTGAAGAGTCCTCATGTTCTGACCCCTTGTTTATTCACCTTTTCTTCTATATTTGTCAATCTATCTAACACTTTGATTTTCTCTTCAAGCCAACTTAGGCTTTTATCAAAACGATTACACAGTGCCTGTAGGACACTTTGCAATTTTAGGCATTCACACCTGGCTGCCAGGTGTGGACCTTCCTCCATACTCAGCACAGTGACAGTCCTCTTGGTCGTCCCTAATTTGGTGTTTTTTAAGAGTGGGTCGAACCTCCTCCTTTTTCTTCTTTTTGGGTGGGTCGAGGGCTAGCAAGTTGTGGTGCATAGTCTGTCACTGTGCTTCCAGTCTTTTTTCAACAATCCCAATCTCATCATTCATTACCCCGTGGAACTCTAGTAAGACAATTCGTAATGGCGGACGTTGCTTTTAACTTGCAAATCCATCCAGCCGATTGAGTTGTTAGATTTCCTTCTGCCGTTTGTTAACTAGAGAGGAACTTAGAGATAAATAAACATACTAGAACCCGGATCTTAAGAAGAACAAAACCAAGACTGCAGAATAAGAAGTGTAAAAAAGAAAAAACAAGGCAGCAGGCCTTTTCCATCTATGCCCCCATGATCTGGAACAACACCCTCATAGCCATAAGAACTGTCCAAATGCTACTGCAATTTAGTAAAGAGTTGCAGACATTTATATATTTTTTAAGAACACTACAGCATAATGCAGTAACAATCCAATAAACAGATACCTCTTTCTCCTGTCACAGGACGACTTTATGTCTGCTTATGAACTTGTACAGTACATTGCTATCTTTTTGGCTATGTGTGCTGTATGGAAATAACACATAAATGCAGCCATGTTTTAATTAACTTGCAGAAAAAACAGACATCTCTGCCTGTTGTACGATAGACAAATATAGTTATATCACTTCCAGTATATACAAATTCAGTTTAATTCCTCAAGAACCAGAGCTAATCGGCCTAATATGATCACCACCTCATGTGCAGGTGTGATATTTAGTTAATATAGGCCGTACTGGGGAATTTAACCTTCAGAATTAACATCTTCCTTTATTTACCATTCAAGATTAACCTATTATAACACATGCCCTCTGTGCCCTGATGTTCAAAGCCAGACTCCTCCACAAATATACAGGTTCACTTTGCAATTTATAACAAGAAGGAGACATTTTCACTTAATGTTCAACTACAGCATAGTCCATCCATTCTTGGATTAAGTAGAAATAGAACTTGAATTCATTTTCCATCAGTCCATGCATTTGAAAGCTGCAGTGGACTTGCTTTCCCTTATGTTGGTATTCTGAAGAAAGGAGCTTCTCCTGTTTGATCTCCTCACAACTATTGTCAATAAAACAATATGGTGACATTGTAAAATATAAGATTATTTGTCAGACCCCTCACAGGGCCTGGGTTTTTTCGGATAGCATAAACCACTGTCTAAAAAATTCGAAATCACTCCGTGACCTCAAATTCAACCCCTGTTGTCTCAAACAGGCTCTCCTGTCCTTTGATACTCCAATCCCCACCTTTTTTTCATCTGGGTATGTCAAAGTGAGACTTGTAAACACACATGACAGAACTCATGTTAGAGATTACCATCCTGGCCCCACTAGACTGGCCCTTTCAAAGCATAGTTCATAAACCAGCCACAGAGTATACCACGAATCGCCTTTATATAGGGGCTCTATTTCTATTTCTATGACCTCTTTATGTTCTCTCGACTCGACTTCCCCCTCTGCCACTTCTTTGCATTAGTATAGACTTGCCTCAAATGTTAACTCTACAGATGGCCTACCTAGGCACGTGTGTGCGGCTGAGTAGCTAATAACTGACTGTATGCTACAGCTTACTGATTTTGTGTTGTCATCCTTATTTTATTTTGGAAAGTTACCCAAGATATTAAAATACTCATGTTGTTGTTAATGCTGCATACATGTACATCTGAAACTTGGGGCCAATACAAATAAGGCACATGGCAATTTTGAGTGATTTGATTTAAAAGTAAATACTACTGGTTCACAATTTGTAAGGCTCTGAACTTGCAAACAATGAATCAACATTGTAGGCATTGTGGAGCATCTTCAGATCCAGCTTTATTCAAGAATTCTGTGACATACTTTACAAATGCATTATATGTCGCTTTACTCGGATATAATAAGGAAAAGCAACCTGAAAGCATTACCTGCCGTACATTGACAGTTGATATGGACAACTTGCCGGATGACAATTATTACATTTATCATCTTCCATCCTGCACACCCCATTCTTTAGTTACTTAGTGACCAGCAAACACACCTCATTGTTGGTCATTTCAGATCATCAGGCTTTCAAAACACCTTTGCCACCCACAGAATAAACACTTCCGTTATTCAACCCACTGGAACTACAGGAATCATATAAACATGAAACGTGTCCATGTAGTTATTAAAGAAGGATAGATTCATCAAAACTAAAAAACGCTATAGATAAACTTTTCTGAAAGAAATTATTCATGTATTCAAAGGAGGGAGTAATACTCGCTAAACTTCCAAAATCCTATTTCCTTAGAAGCCGTTGGAAAATGTGGTAATACATTCAATTCAGTCCCATATTGTCAAATATAGCTTGTGCCTCCCCCTCCCCCACCCCCGACTGAAGATTAGAAATTGGGATGGAATCAGTGTTGACAAGCGTCCTTGATGGCCTTATAAATACCATTCAGTCCCATTTTTCTAATTATATCTAATTGGACCCCGTAAAGCTGACTTTAGACCAAGAATAGGGACAGAATGAGAACTAAGTTGAGCTCTAATGACCATTAACTTCTTGTAGAGAGGGAAGATTTCTATGTACTGATAATTTTGGAGCTATTTTTAGAATGAGTAAAAAGGGATTAGAGCACACTGTTGTGAAGTAGATTCTGTCTAATGCAGCAAAATATTGCTTGACACATGGGCTTGTTAAGAAATTTGGCAGGCTGGGTACTCCGCCATTAACGTGGCGGGGTACCCTGTCCCCAAACGCCTGCTCTATTTATAGCTGGGCAAACCATCATCCTTTCGTCTGCGTCTCCTCCATTGGCTTCACTGGTAGAAACATTTGACCCATAGACTGACTGACACTGGGCCGTCACCCAAAGTACCTTAGAACATCCACTCTTTTTGTGACCAATGTTCCAACATGCTTTTTTTCTGTTTGGAACCGGTAAGAAAACCCTTGCAGTCCCAAACGAGAAAGCAAATAAATGACCCCCACATGTCAGAAGAAAACCCAGCGTGTCAGAGACTTTTATTTGCATTTAAAAAAAAAAAAAAACTTCCGTGTGGTGGCAGTTCCTCTGAAGTCACAAAGATCACATAAATCTCTGCGTCCATGGTGGAGGTCTCCAAAAAGTGTGGGCTTTACTCTGCGAGGCAGCCGAGTACATCCCTCACCTGCCCTGACAGAATAGAGTTCAGCCCACCAACAGCCAATTAACCCCCATAGCCACAAAATATCCAGTAATCACACACAGAAAGCAAGCATGGCAGGCGTTGCAAACAAATTAGCCTTTACCTTCCTATATGTGAGCCTTAATCTGGTTAAAAAAAGCACTCCGATCAAGCTACCAAAAAGACAGATAGTACACGTGCTTTGTGGTGCGGTACGGTCTTGTCCTTGTGGTGCACTGCCCTTTATGAGGAGCATTGCAGGTGTCCTAGATTACATAGCTATTTCAGGTTTAAGGTGCGAGTGGCATTCGTTTAGTGTAACAGGTGCATTGAAGCCCCTCACTTCATGTATAAGATGAGCCTAGATGGCTGCAGGAGCATTCCCTGTATATGTAGCATGCCCTTCAGATTAGGTTATGCCTTGTTGTTGTGCATATATGTGGGCGCATTATGTGAATTAAACAGGTGATGATGCAATGATTGTTGCTGGTTTTGCAGGGAAGTCATGCTAAAGTTGATGGTTTTGATATGGTTAATAGAAGATAGGTGACCAATAATATTAGAGGTTAATCCATCAGACAGATTGCATGGGTGTGCATTAAGGTGTTTTTTTGGTGGTTGTCTGTTTGGTTTTCTTTACCACTTCTTGCTTCACCACCACCTATTGTATGCGCTTGCCATGTAGGTCTTCCTGGCCCCAGTATCTTGACTGTTGTGGCTGAATCCCTAATCAAGGTAGGGCCGGCCGTAGTGGGCATTTCTGTGGGAGGCTGGAAGGGTGAAGTCTGGTTTTTCAGTGGTGGGGACAGGTTTTGTCAGTGGGGCCCGGTTTTGCAGCAGTGCTGCAATATCGGTACCCAGTAACAAAGGCAGCAGTCCCCTCACACTTGCACACCCCATCCCCTGGGTTGATGGGTGGGAGGGGGGGGGGGGGCTATTCTGACAAAATGTAAAATTGCCAGGGCTGCTTTGGGTTCCCAGTCAGGCCCTAAATCGGGGAGGGGGGGACATGAATTTTTTTAAATGTTTAAAAAAAATATATTCATGAATTATCTTAGAATGTACATTGTATAAACTGAAGGTTATGCTCATTTTGGTTTCCTGCTGAGTTATGATACAGCTCTGAGCTGGTGCAATATTCTATTACTTTTGCGCTGTGTGCACGTCTTAACGGATCAGTTTATAGCACTTTAGAGGTACTAGAGGGACATAATTTTGATATCATTCTTTTTTATTTCACAGTGTTCATTTGTGTACTTCGCTACTGTTTCGTCCTTGGTAGCTAGTTTGCGGTGGTTCTTTTCTCATTCTTTGGGATGTGGTAATGCAATGACCAATGGCCATATGTGGTGTGGATCCATAGTTGTTGGGGCGTTATTGTGTTTTTTATTATTTTTATGGGCTCTTTGCAGAAATTTGGTCCACCTGCTCTTAAACTGATTGTCATGACTGGATTTTTTTAACTGAAATTGTTTGTGGTGGAGATCATCTTTACGATTATTGGATAATCTCAGCTGTAAATATTTGGCTTGTTTGATTTGATCCTATCAATTTTACTCCTGGCATTTCAAACAGTGGCTAGTGAAATTCACTGTGTGGTCCCAAAGGGCTTGGGCCTGTGGCCTTTTTTCACTGATATACTAATCAGATTTTATGAATTTGAGATTATGAACTAAATTGATTAAATGCATTTTGTGGTAGAGTTACAATCTTTTATCTGTCTGCTTGTGCACCCAAACTGAATGATCAGAAATTTTAGATTTCAGTTGCCAAAGTGTAAACATTTTAAATTTGCCACTATGTTTCACTCAACGTCTTCTTTTCACACCTATAGTGGAACTAAAACCCTGGAGATTTGCTTGCATAGTATGCTTTCTCCCTTGCCTCCCAAGTAACTACCACACGCACAATGGGTTTCTTATATCACATTTTGTTGCAAAATGGATAACCAAATCTTGTGAGCTCCACAAAAAAAGCCTACCATATATGAAGCCACACTCCACAGTGTTAGAGACTGCGATCACCAAAAGTGGCTTTTTTTAACATCCTCCTTATCAGACAACAAGCAATTAGTCCTAACCTTACCTGTATCACATTGTAATTACTCACAAAGACCCATTTTATCGCAATAATGTGGTACCAGCAGGTGCCTACAAAGAGTAGGAACATTGGTCTTCCCTGCAAAAGTATCGAGGGTTTGGGGTAGGCTAGTATAAAAGTTAAGATTGAACCTAACTCAGTTCATTACCGGGCCAAGTAGCCAGAGGTTATAAAGGTTTTGTTAACCCTTCTCACCATTGTCAATGCCTCCCTCTTTTCAATTGCAAAAACAACAGTTGATGGACAGAATGCAGATCAATGTCATACATTCACCCCAGTACAGAGATCTGGGCCTAAATCCATCGTTTTTTTGCTTGGCAGTTCGGGCTGGACTGTTCCCATGAGGCACAGGGTCAAGGCTGATTTGCATATGGCCATGTCTGAATTGGGGTGGTGTGGTGAGCAAAAAAACGATGGATTTAGGCCCAGATCTCTGTACTGGGGTGAATGTATGACATTGTTCTGCATTCTGTCCATCAACTGTTGTTTTTGCAATTGTCACCCCGAGTGGGACGGGTATGCTCAGACGTGAGTCCCATGCTCTCCACACCACTGGAGTCAAGCTATCCTGGCTGAAGACGGCTGATAGCTTGAAACCGGTCCTAGGATGCTTGATTCCGGTCCAAGGAAGACATGGCTTGGCAGTTCGGGCTGGACTGTTCCCATGAGGCACAGGGTCAAGGCTGATTTGCATATGGCCATGTCTGAAAAAACGATGGATTTAGGCCCAGATCTCTGTACTGGGGTGAATGTAAGACATTGTTCTGCATTCTGTCCATCAACTGTTGTTTTTGCAATTTCCTCTTTTCAAGGCATCTTCCTAGAAGCTCTCAAGACAGGCCAGATTCTCCCACTCCTAAATAAACCTACATTAGACTCTTGCTAACTACTGGCCCAACACTCACCTACCATTCATCTGCATGATAATTAAAAAAGCAGTCTATGTTCAACTGCAAGATTGCTTTAATGTTAAGCACCTCTTATACGACTACCAGTCAGGCTTTGGTTAACGCTGCAGCACAGTGACCACTACCGTACAGATCAAAGACATTGCCCTCCTGACCACAGATGAAGATGACTCCTTCCACCTGATATTGCTGGACCACTTAGCTGCCTTCGACGTAGTTGAACATTCAGGTGTCATAAGAGTCAGTCAACCGAGTATTACCGAGAAGGCCAGCCATATATGTGCACTGGAAATAGCTTTCCTTGCAAAACAAATCATGACCATAGCACAAACTGGAGGCTGCTGGCAAAGAATTGTAAACAAGGCTCATGGCTTTAGGGATAAGTTAAGTTGAAGCCAGCTGCCACAGCGGTATATAGCCCAACAGAAACTGGCACGCTGCGCACTACTATAGAGTTTCAGATCAAAGAAGCAGTGTAGGAGAAAAGATCTGGGTCTTTGTATCAGAGCTGGTGAGTCTTCATTCTGTTGCTGATTTTATTTGAGTTAATGTGGCTTGCTTGACCTTTGAACAATTTAAGCAGTGTAGGAAAAATAAAGCAATTATGTGTTTCGATCAATAACTAAAGGATGTTCAATACAGGTGTTTGCAGAAAACTTGTCATGGGACACAACCATTATTTAGAGGAAAGTAAATATTGTTAATTTAATTAGTGCACTGGTTAGAGATTATTTCAAGTTGGATTGGTAATTGAATATTTTTATGTTTAAAACAGTTCATGTCATATAATGCATTTGTCCCACAAAGGGCTGGGTAAATAAGTAAATCATTATAAGACAATTTCCATACCAAGGCCTGTGATTTACTGTTAAACGTGTGGATTGCTGGAAGTAAACTAAGCATTGAAAAACATTAAACTGCAGAACAAATAACTCTGCAGTTAAGATTGCCCTTTTATTTTCAACAATTGTACTATTGAAAACTGAAACCTTAAAGGAAAACTCTGCAGTTAAGAGTGAATATTGTTTTTGTTTCTTCAAGGATAATGTGCAAGAACATGAGCTTTTGAGGATTTATGTCTTGGATTGAACATTAAAAGGCCTTACGTTTATGCTATTGTATTTTACTCACTGTGGAAGCTCCTCAACATGAAGCCGCTTGGTACTCTATGCACAGATAACAGCATCGAGATTCACGTGACAGTTCCCTTTACACTGGCTGCACATCATTCAGACCTGATGTCCAGAGCCCACATGAAAACTAACTTTTGCCAAGAATAGCAAAACAGAAACAGTACAAACCTGGCTCATTGCTGTGAACCTGGACGGCTTTGAATCCCAACTTTCACTGAATGCCAAGCCACTCGGATTCAACCTGGACACCAAACTCACCTTCAAAGCCCAAAAAAGCCTAAAATGGCCTGTGTTTCAAAGTGACCCCCATTTGGGTGGTCACCCACAGTTTAATTTTTTTTTTCATACTCACCGGCTGGTAATCTTGAACTTTAACATTTGGACATTGCTGTTCAGTAGCCAGTGTATGTGCTGTGACTCCTAAAAAATGTTGAAATTGGCTTAAAACCTGTTTGGCACTTTTAATTTTCTAATGTGGCCATAATATAAGGTGCAGAAATACACCCATGACATTGAAAGGTAATTGCTGCTTGTGGATTGCAGCACTCACTGTGCCATCTACTGAGGTGGGTGTGAAAACATGGCTTCAGGCCTACCCTATGTAGCCTGACAGCGGGAGATTGAACCATGCTGCCCAGACTTGTCAAAATCACCTTTTTGGTAGGTAGGTAAACCTAATTTAAAATATTAAATATGTCCCCCTAAGCAGAGCTTGCTGCCCACCAGGTAGTGCTAATAATATTAAAAGTTGGCATTTGTGCCATTAGAAATGACATATTTCCCCGGTGACTAGGCTCAAAATGACATTCACTGGGCAGGCTATAGCTGGCACAAAAGAAAAGTCAAAGTATAGATTATATATTTTATTCTATAACTTTGGACCTAAACCAGCTACAGACTCCTTTAACAAACTTGTTCTTATATTTAAGAAGAATCCAATCTAGTGATAAATTCAGATTTTCATTAAATATATGGGAAATGTAAGTTTTTAATTTTTTTTTAATATTCTGTTTATTGAACTTAACATCACAACATAAAATCAAGATTGCATAGACACGAATTTCAGTATATAGCAATTGGGTAAAGCCACCAAGACATCTTATATGCTTACACATTCGGAGTCTCACTGTCCACTTTGTCTAGACTCCACCTCCCACCGTTCGTTGCAAGAGTGTTAGCATCCCCTACACTTGGCGGATTGCAAATATTCCCACCTGCCCCACACCCTGTCCTATTTTCGAGGCCACCCTCTATTCTTATAGACTTCCACTTCCGTGATCATGCACCAGTCCATATCCCGTTCCCAGTCTTTCAGGGTTGACATCTCTGTCACCCCCCACCTCTGGGCGATGTTACATTTAGGAATCATGAGACCCATAGTAGTCCAGAGTTGTTCAGTATGATTCATGTCGATTGCCTCCCATATATTCAATAAGCAACGTTTCGGGGAAACAGGGATGATTCCCCCCCCTGGCATCTGTCATACACTTGATTATTTTCCCCCAATACGCCTGAATCAGGTGATACTCCAATATTGTGTGGAAGAACGTGCCTACATTACCACAACCCCTTTTACACCCAGCATCTTCTGTCTTGCCCATTTTGACCAGTGTGGTGCACGTGATATATGATCTATGTAGAATCTTCAACTGTACAAGGCACAGTGGTGACGAGATTGCCACCTCACGGGGCGATGGGAGCGCCACCCTCCAGTCTTCCTCTTCCAAGAGCTCCAAGTCCACTTGCCAACGCCCATGAAGGACAAGAAATGGGTTAGGCAGATTATGGATGATTTTTTGTATATGTTAGGGATATACAGCTAGATTCATCATTGGAAAATGGGCTTGCAAAGGGCCAGATTCTGAGAATCTGGCCCTTTGCGAGCGCAATTTTTGCATTTGAGATTCATCATCACGAATGCAAATATCGCCAATAGCGAAATCGCATATTTGCGAGGAATTGCATTTAAGGAATCTCTATTTGAGATTCCTTAAATGCAATTCATTAACCATTTTTTATTTGCGAATTCGCTATTTCTGGCCGCTATTTACCGCGAAGTCGGACTTCGTGGTAAATAGCGAAAACTTAGAAAAATGCACTTTAGTGCATTTTTCTAAGTGGTATGTTACACACATACATATCCTTTGGACATGTGTGCGCGCAACATCAGGCTAAATTTACATTTCAGGGGTGCCACAGGGTGTCCTTTGGACGCCCCTGGCACCCTTGAAATCGCATCCTTATTTGCGATTGGAAAATTGCTAATTGCAAATAAGGAATGACTCCCCATTCATTCCTATGGGCCCAATGGGAGTCATTCCTTATTTGCGATTAGCAATTTGCTAATCGCAAATAAGGAAGCTGTGGGATTCGCAAAATAAATTGTGATTTGTACATGATTGCCGTTTTGCGTGTCTGTAATAGCGATTTCTTATGAATCGCTATTACAGACTCACAAAACGGGACTTTGATGAATCTAGGTGATAGCTTTAGACTGTAGGCAGTCGGTCAGGAGTCTGTCCTCTAGCGGTGATGCCTCAGGTACATCCCTCCCTCTCGGGACCGCTCTCATGAGGGTATGTCGTATTTGGAAATATCTAAAAAGATCTTTATCAGAGAGTTTGTACTCTTTCTGTAGTTCCAAGAATGATTTCAGTTTTCCCTTTGCCCACATACCCCCGGTCGAGGAAATGCCGATAGTGTCCCATTTATCAAATCCCTCTTAGCGGTCCATCTTACTCAGGCTCTCTGTCCACCAAAGTGGTGTGGTGAGCGTCACATTGTCCCCCCCATCCAAGGTATTTGATGACTTTGTGAGAGATGGCGACTGTTTGCGCCATGGGCCCAGTAATCTGCTGCTTTTTGGGGTTGGTATACAAGGCTTCCCTGTAGCCCGACCCCCATCAGCCACTCATCCATTTGATATGATGGATTACTCGGCGTACCCATTTATTTATAATGACCAGTTGAGAGGCCCAGTAATACGCATAGATATTGGGCAACGTTATTACTCCATCATATCAGCCCCTGAAGAGTTTATGTGTTGCTATTCAATGTGGCTTCCTGTTCCAAAGCAGGCTCCTGATTTCCCCATCTATGGCTCTGAAGTACGCGTCAGAGACTGTAAATGGCGTATTTTGCTGAGCATTCAGGAATCACGGCAATGCCATCATTTTGAATAATGCTGCTATTCCCAAAAGGGACAGCGGCAGAGCCTGCCAATGTCGCATGTCCTCCTAAGTTGATTCAACTGGGCCAGGAGATTGCGCTTGTAAATAGGATCTTCTTGGTTAGTGACATCAATTCCTAAGTATGTGAATCCTTCCTCTTCAATCTCTGCTTCACAGCCTGCAGGTAGGACAGAAGCAGGTCCCCACAGGGGGAACACCACCGACTTGGACCAGTTGATGGTGTATCCTGAAGACCACCCGAACGTAGAGCATATCTGGAGTATCCTGTCTATAGAGGACCGGGCGACACCACATACAGAAGCACATCATCCGCGAAAGCAAAATTCTGTCCTTGTGTCCTTTTGTCCAGCGCAGTCCCCGAATAATTGGGTCGTCCCGTATCCAACTTGCTAAGGGTTCCAGAATTATGGCGACAGCGTGCAGCCCTGCCTCTTACCCTGCTTCAGCAGAAAAGTATTTGATACTCACTGGTGTATTACCGCTTGTGCCAGTGGTGCGGCATACAGCAGCCGTAGACAGTCAGTGAATTTTTCCCCCCTGACCCATTCGCTCTAGGACTGCAAACCTCTATGGCCACTCAACCAAATCGAAGGCCATACGCGCATCTAATGATAATATCACCGCTTCTTCCCGGATGGTTCCCCATCGGCCAAAAACTGCGTTCAATCACCTCAGGTTAAGAGCTTTGTTAAGGCCAGGCATAAAACTGGATTGATGTGGATGTACAATTTTGGACACCACCCAGATCAGCCGTTGGGCCAGAATCTTTGCCAGGATTTTAACTTCTAAATTAAGGAGGGAGATTGGTCTGTATGAGGAACAGCCCTCCACCGGCTTGCCCTTCCTATGTATTACAACCACTGATGCTAGTCTTTGATCACAAGGTAGCAAATCTGCTTGCAGGCCTTCCTCGTACATACTAAATGAAATGTAAATTTTAGGCAGGTACCTTTATTCTGCCTGTAGCTGCTTGAGGCTAATTTGCATTAGTGCTCCAGGAACTGCTCAGCCTGTACTTGGCCTGAACTAGGTGTGGAAGAGGTATGCAAACCACTTCCAGAGCAGAGACAATGGCCTGGGGGTGGAGATGTGTTTTCTTCCCCTGGCAGGGAGACCATTTGGGGCGGTCCCAGGAATTTAAATAACTTTACTTGGGCTTGCCCTGTCACAGGCAAATGTTCAGTGACACTTGGAAAGGCTTTTGTCAGGCTAGTCAGGCTGCCACCAAACCCAGTGGGAGGAAAACTACCCCAAAACCATTTTTGAGTGACCACAGAGGAGGAGACTGCTCATTACCCTGTCCACATATGTGTTTGGGCACCTAGGCTCTGCACAAGTGGAGAGGAGTTTCTACATCTTGAATTTTGAGAGTGAGGGGCACTGTGGTATTGTTTGCAGTAGGGCAAGCCAAACTGCTGAAACTGGGGGTAGGGTTGTCCATGGGAATTTTCACCCTATTGGTTAAGTAATGGCCAGGAGTCAACGCCACCCTCTAGCTGGTGTTAGGCATAAATGTAGCACCACAAGGCACTTCCTCAAAATACTTTCTGGACCTATGGAATATCAGAAGAGGACTGGACCTGCTGTCTGGGACCTGAGATAAGCCCTGAAGGACTAGGGGTTTGTCCCTCTTAAACGGAGGACAACGAAGTTCACCCAGTAGTCAGTTGAGTAACCTCCTATGTGGCTACAGGGACAAAACAAGCTGCAGGTGCCCTTTTCCTTACCAGCAATTCTGGTTCTGTATGATCTTATCTAAGCACATACATCAGGGTCCTAATGAATCATTACCTGTGGATGTGCGCCTGTTTATGAGCTTCTTTAGTTGAAATAACTTGGTAGTGTAGACCCCTCCTTCAGGAAAAAAGACACAACCTGTTTTAGTTCCATAATCATGTAGTCTTTTAGACAACCATTATTATATGCAGTTACTACTGGTTAGGTAAATTACACATAGCAGAGAACATCACCTACCAGAAACCATTCAGGAAGATGCTTTGTATTCTATTGTGTTTGATCTCCAATCAGATGTCAATAAGTTTTTATTATACTATAAATGTTCTTTGCTGGTATCACTACTCCCTGGTATTTGTTAAAGCACAGTCATTCCTTGAGTTGTCACAGCACATTCTATACTCGCAACACCAGCCTGCGAGAGAGAAACTAAGATGCCAGCTGTTTGTACAAGCACTGTGCGCTTACAGTTGAGACCCAGCTGGTCTCCAATAATGTAGACATAGAATCTAAGGAATGCGGACAAAATGAAGATAAATGAGTTTTCAATGCTGCTGCAGCATTATTGCTGCAGCCTCAGTTTGAGCAGAATCATTGTTGCAGCCTCGGGTTAATGATGGATCACCACTGCAGCCTCGGGTTGCTGAGGGGTGGCCACCAAGTCCAAAACTGACTGTGAATGATGCTGCTTGGGCTAACTGCTGTGGAGAACCGGACTCTGCTCTGATGTCCAGAATAAGGAATGCATGATGTTGGGTGGGGCCACTCTTATTGTGGTGCCGCTCCCAAAATGGCCGCGGATGAGGACATGGAGTCTCACTCTGAAAAGGAAAGGTTCTGGCCCTGTAAACCAAAGATGAACATGGGAAAATGTATCCTGTTAAAGTCACAGTTACACAATCACTATGCAGCGTTTATAAAGCAGCGCTAGACCTGTGCTATTCATGTAATGCCTGGAAAGCCACGCTAGATGGTAGACGCACAGTGGGCATAATGTCCTCCTTGTAGACAGTGCAACCTGGATCGACCTCCTGTACCGATGATGTGGCTTCTGCCACACAATCTGCTCTTCCGGAAACAGCAGCCATAGTGCATGGTCATAAGCATTGTTCTAGAGACACCAGCCAGCGCCATAACAGCACACCCCTCTCCCAAGTGGACTCTAGGGCCGGGTGCTGGGCATAGAAGTAATGCAGCAGCCTGGTTGCATGGACTGTTGAAGTGGGCTCCCATAAATCGGTCTCTGCCCCGTACCTCTTCCACGAAATGAGATAGGAAAGGGTACCAATGAACCACAGTCTTCTGCAGTTCTTTGGTGGGTACAAATAATTTGGATTTGTGAATGGGCAGTTTGTACTTGATTCTTCTGTCTTTGGCTCCATGGAGCCAGGACTGCCAGTTGTGTGCCCGAAAATGATCTTTAATGGCATCGAAACACTCTTCGGTTGAAAAGAGACTAAGCACTGTGCTAGGTTAAATTATGGATTGGGGATTGCTAGTTAACTGAGTGGTAGGGCTTTCTTGTCTGGTTAATACATTGGCCTTATGATTTTCCGCTTCAGACCAAAAGGTGAGAATGAAAATATATTCCATAAAGAAGGTCATCCATCTGATTTGCCTGGGAGTCAAGTTTCTGGCTTCTTCAACGAACCGTAAGTTTCGATGATCAGTGTATACTGTCACTGTATGATAAACGCCTATCAGATAGTGTCACCATTCTATGAATGCTCCTTGAATGGCTAACAGTTCTTATTCTACTATGGTTTAATTACTTTTAGTAGATGTATGCCATTGGATGTAGTTGTTTGATACTGTTATTGAGTTGAGACAGAATGGCCCCTAGGGCCACATCGGAGGCATCAGCTTCAACAATGTGCAGTGTTTGAGGATTTGGATGGGCCAGAAAGGGTGCTGATGTGAATGCTTCCTGCAAATGCTCAAAACCTTGCTCTCTTTCTTGATCCTACTTGAACATGTGGTTCTTTCGTAACAGCCGCGTGCCTGGAAAAACCACTTGGGAAAAATAATCAAAGAAATGTCTGTAAAAATTAGCGAAACCCAAAATAATTGCACATCCCTGATGGTTTTTGGTGCTGGACACTGTAGAACAGCTTGAATCATTCACCATGTCATCTGTAATCTACTTGGAGACAAAAGGGCTCCTAAAATGTCACTTCCATAACATAAAAGTCACATTTAGTGAGCTTACAAAATAAATGATGTTGCTGTTACACCTTCAGGATCATGTGACATGGTGGATATGTTCTGCTTTGGAGTTGGAATATATTAAAATATAGTTTATGTAGATCATGGGTACTCACAAACTTTCTGTCGGGGGCCAAAATTACAGTGTGGTTGGTGGCCGAGGGCCACACCGGTGAGGGCGGGGTCAGTGGGTGGGCGGGGTTAGAGTAAACAAAAATCAAACCCGTTTCAAAATCTGTGCTTAGCATAGTTTGCCACTGCGGTTTGTCATTGTATCCAGATATATCAGATACAACCAGTGACATTATACCTGCAACAAGTCCGGACTATTGGCTCTGCCAATGATTGTTAGTTGCATAAGATAAATAAGCAACAACTACGGCTTTGTTGTAAATATATTATAATATTGGAAATGCTTCAGTTATGAGACTATGAAAGAACTAAAACAAGTCTATTTGAATTACATCAAAATCTTTGAGCAGTGATGCTGGTATTGAGATGAGAAATTGTTGGTTCACCCGGAGGGCGAAAATGGAGACCCCAATAGTTGTTAGTTGCATAAGATAAATAAGCAACAACTATGGCTTTGTTGTATATAAAATTGAAAATGCTTCAGTTCTGAAATGATGAAACTGATAAAGAACTAACACAGGCCTATTTGGAATTGCATCAAAGGCTTTGTGCTGCTGTTGAGTTGATATTTATCTAAGGGCAAAAATGGAGACCCCAGTAGTTGTTAGTTGCATAAGATAAATAAGCAAAAACTATGGCTTTGTTGTATATAATAATGAGAATGCTTTAGTTCTGAAATGATGAGACTGAAAGAATGAAAACAGTCGATTTGAAATGACAAAGGCTTTTTGAGCAGTAGTGCTGCTGCCGAGTGGATGTCTATTTTTTTCACCCTGGATGCAAAAATGGAGCCCCAATAGTTACACGTCTCAGCAGCCCGGCCTGCTAACTCGGGGAGAACAAACTCGCATAAATAAAGAACATTTCAGCCGAAGATTAACTCACAATTGGTCACAGAATACGCAACACCGCCATCTACTGGCCCGTGCACTTAAATTAATATGCAAAACCACTCGTAATAAATCGAAAAGAAAAACATACATAACTCTTCTGCCCAAGATTTTGGGCGCCTGGAAAACCCCAAATGATATCTTGACATTTTGTGTGGTGCATGAACAAGGTCTAGAAACAGAAATCCACAAAGTATGGGGGCCCAGGCATAACAATTATGGTATTGGCATATACTTACTGCTTTCGCGGCAATTGGTGCCAGGGGCCAGTGAATCTCGGTTTCAACTGGGCACACACTGCTTCCATCGGCATTCGAAGTAGGTCCTGCTGCTACGCAAGCCTATGAGGTCACGAGGGCAAATGAGGGGGGTGCGCAGGTGAGCATGAATACACTAATTGCATGCCCTTTGAACTTTTCTCGCAAATGCGGCCCCCAAGGAGACACCACAACAGCAGTAATGGCGCTGAGTTTGTGACTGCTGTTGGGGCCGCAAGGAAAGGTATGGCGGGCCGCAAATGGCCCGCGGGCCGTACTTTGAGTACCGCCGATGTAGATGATCACCACAGCCTCAGCAAATAAGGTGGTACAGTTGCAACACAATGAAGATGCACTGGGAGGGCCCCAAGATAGATATTTGTCAAATAATCCTTTGGGAAAATTCCCTCGCATAGTTCATACTACACACCCTAGTAAACCCGGCAATGGGGTGGTCAAGCCCTCCAATATCTCCATCACCGTCCTGCCCTACATCCCATTGGCTTGTGAACGTTTCACAAGCGACGTGGCAAAGGTGCAAAAATGTTAACGCAATTAGAATTACACTTTACATACAAATCAGCAGCTTTTCTCGACCCTCAATCATGCCTAGCCTTCCTTATATCATATTTGGCTAGAGACACTATCTCGTGGGCAGTACCTATTGGGAGAGGCAATAACCCAATTCTCTATATTTGGAAGGATTTTGTGAGGGAATTTGCTAAGGTCTTCGATCGTAGAGCAGCCACCCTTTCTGCTGACAGGTAGTTGTTACGTCAGGGCAGTAGTGCGGAAAACTAGGATGTTCAGAAAGAAAGGGAGAGACCCTATTGATCAACTAACAAATCCCTTGTCTCAAGATGCAGGACTTTGATAGTGCTGCTCATTCTAAAATAAATATGAGACTACTTCCTAATGATGTTGTATCCCACCACATTGTTGTGGTACAGTGTTCTGGAGCCACAGACAATTTTGTGGCCACTGAGTTGGTACAATAAGTATTGTTTCCTTGTAGTTCAAAGGACAAAGCGGAACTAGTGCAGACTGTGGATGGGCAGCTACTGATGTCTAGGCCTATCACAATGCAAACCGCTGAAAGGACTCTCAAGTACCAAAAAACATCCCAAACACACATGGAAAAGATCTGCTTTAATCATATCAGTGCCCCAAAATAGAGCCTCAGCCTCAGAATGCCCTGGTTTGTTTTACCCAATCCTAGCATTAACTGGAGCACTAGATCCATAAAAGCTTTTTCCTCACAATGTGCACAACATTGTGTAGCATCTAAACTACCACTACAAACAATGCAAAATCATTCTATAGTCAGACTGGCAAAAATGCTGTAACTCTCCCTAGTCTCTACCAGGAGTTCATAGACATATTAAATGAAAAACAAGCTGAGTTGCTGTTGCTTCATCACTCATACAACTTCCAAACAGACCTTGTTCGTGGAGCCGTGGTGCCAAGCTGTCGTATGTATGCACTGTCTGAGAAAGAAAGTGAACATCTCAGAGAATATTTGGTTCAATACTTGGCTGATGGTTAATTCATCCTTGCCGGTTCCCTGGAAGCCTCACCCTTGTTCTTCATAAAAAAGCAAATGGTGAACTTCACATGTGCATTGATTATTGTGCACTAAACAAGATCACTGTGAAGAACAAGTATCCGCTACCACTGATTCTTGTGCTCCTAGATCAAGTAAAGACAGCTGTCGTCTACACCAAACTTAATCTGAAAGGGGCTTACCATCTGGTCAGAATAAAAGACAGTGATGAACGGAAAATGGCATTGAAAACTGGGTAGGGTTTATTTGAGTATACTGTGATGCTGTTTGGCTTATGCAATGCACCAGCCACATTCTAGTTTTTCTTAAATTATGTACGCTGTTTATACCTTGGCCACTTTGTGATCATCTACATAAACTATATTTTAATATATTCCAACTCCAAATCTCTTTGATGACCTCTTCATTTGTGATTTTAAGAAACCCTTAGAGGCAGTAAAAAAAAGCCCTGTTTCATAATAAAAACTCAAACAAGGCTCCAGCTGGGGGGTGGTTTGATTGTGCCTGTTCTCAAGTGTTAAAAGCTCTCCATGAAGCCCTTAAAAAAGCCCCTAGAGACCAAGGGAGGATAAAGCTACTCCGTAAGGCATATAAAGAATCCAGGCAACAGGGAGTAAAAGGTCTGAAACAAGAGGCCAGGGAACAATTAGAAAGGGCGGCTCTAACCAATAATAGCAGGGATTTCTGGAGGGTGGTAAACAAGCCCTATTAAAAGGACATCAGCGATCAAACTCTGGAATCTCATGTGGGAGAGGACACCTGGGTGATTCGTTGCGTGCTAATGACGAGGTCAGCTTGTCATGAGGCACGGTTGAGCTCCACTCATGATGAGATGAGCTCGTCACGGCCGTTGGAACGTTCGCACGCAGGGCTGATTACCACGTTGTGCTGAATGTTCGAAAAACGGGTGCGGTTGTGACGAGCTCAGCTCGTCATGAGTGCAGCTCCGCTGTGCCTCATGACGAGCTGAGCTCGTCACCAGCACGGCGGCGCCGCGCGCGGCCCCCTCCCCCACGCACAGGAGGTGAAAAACCCCCGCAGGGAAGGAGTTAAGACAATCTTCAGGTCAGGAGAAAACCGGATGACTGAGCAGCCTTCAGCCCCTCCAGTCCATTTAGACCCCCTTGTGTTTACTGTTGAGGAAATAATAAAGGGTTTGGAAAGGCGCAGCATGGCGAAGGGTCCAGGCCCAGATGGGGTCCTAATAGAACTTTTTCTCGAAGATCATGCATTATGGGCCCCTTTATTGCAAACATATTTAATGCTATAGTTAAGGCTGGCCCGTTGACATCATGGAGCACAAGCATCATTGTCCCGATCTATATAAAGGGAGCCAGAGGTGACCCAGGCAGTTATAGGCCCATATTTTTGCTAGATACCACCTCAAAACTAATGGGACGGCTACTATTACACCGGTTGGAAAAATGGACCTGTGCTAAACATATACTTATTCCGGCCCAATATGGCTTCCAGCGGGAAAGGGACACGACCGATCAGTGCTTGAACCTGAGCCTTGTCATTGAGAAATACATTAGGGCTAAAGGTGAAATAATCTACATGGCCTTCATGGATCTCTCAGCCACATTTGATTGTGTTAACAACAGTAAGCTATGGGAGATAATGGAGGCCATGGGGGTGGTCCCCCAAATCTTACATTTATCAGACAGCTCTATTCCCACACCACTGCTCGGTGCGGTATGGTAAGGACAGGGCTTGCACCCGCGTGTTCCGGATCCAGCGGGGGTTAGGAAAGGATACGTCCTCGCTCCATTCCTGTTTTCATTATACATGAATGGGGTTGAGGCAGCTTTGGCGGGCATGACGCCAGATATCCTGAAGTTTGGGTCTTTAACTCTGCCTTTACTTGCATACGCCGATGACACTGTTCTAGTGGCCAGAACAGGCAGGGCCTTGCAATGACGGCTTATGCCTCCTTTATGACTTCCCTTGATTTAAGGGTTAACAAATTAAAAAAAAGTGTTAATAGCAAACCCCACGGGCTTGGGAAAGCTCCATCCGTACAATTAGGGACTTAGTGGTAGTAGATTCTTTCCATTACCTGGGAGTCATGTTTGATAAAGGCCACACCTGGGCCCATATAGTCCAAAACAAGGTATTAGCGATGGAGAGTAGCATGGCAGCCATTATTAAATTTGCCAAGAAACTGGGAACCAAACCTATAAAAGTGAAAAATAGCATCTATAAGGCTGAGACAGTTTTGGCAACTACCCACCGAGCAGGGGTGTGGGGTACATCGCAAATTGAACAGTTGCAGATTACCGGGATAGATTCCTGAAGAGGCTGATTTCCCTCCCGGCGTCATGCTCCAATTTCAACTGCCATGTGGAATTGGACGGTCCTTACATCAGCGACTTGGTAAGGTTAGTCCCTTTAGTTTTATGGCATTCAATTTGGAGGAAGAACACGATATTCCTAACACAACATATTATAAAGGATTGCCTTGAGTTAGATTATGTCCACAAAATAGGATGGCTGCATTATGTAAGGTCGACCCTGAGCACTTTGGGTCTGGAGGATTTGTAGAGAAACCCTAGTGAATGACTTCAAATACCTAAGAAGGTTTTAAAACATTTTTTTTGGGCTAAGATGGTTTGAGAACGCACGGAAATAAACAAAGTGAAACAAACAGTGAGGATATATCGAAACCTCCCTACTCTAGCAGAGGGCAATTACCACTATCTAGAAAATCAGAACTTACAGCACAGATTCATCCTAGTAAGATTTTGTATGAATCTTTTTTCTATCCACCGGCAACATACAAGTTTTGTGACCTGCACGTTTGCCCATGTGATGGAGTCTCGAAACAATCAGACCTCCACATCACCCTCTTCTGCGAATTGTATAAAATGGAAAGTGCTAGATACATAGTACCAGCCCTGAGACAATACAACTTCAGACAATGTAGAGTAGCTCTCAGATTTCTTAAAACAATCGGTAACCCCTTTATTTGCTTTGTAGTAGCCAACTTCCTTTGGGCTTGTATAAAGAAAAGGAACATTTTTAACCATTTATTGAGATGTACTTGGAATTTTATGTTTTTTAAACTGTACTATTTAATTAACTGTATGTTTTTATTACGGATATACTGTGCTTTTATGATCTTTGTTTTGTTTAAGATCGAATAAATCTTTTATGATGATGAGCAGCAGGGAAGGAGATCTGAAATAGAATGCCAACAAGGTGTTAATTCTGGTTTTGTATGGTTCTGGATGATCTTATCTAAGCACATACATCAGGGTCCTATTGATACATTACCTGTGGATGTGCGCCTGTTTATGAGTTCCTGTTGTGTGAACAGCTTGGTAGTGTAGACCCGCCTTTAAGAAACAAGCATTTAAAATGCAATAGGTCTTGCATTGACACAAGTTTGAGCTATTGGCATTGCAAATAACAATGCCTTTTATTTTTGTTTGTTTTCTTTTTAAAAACAAATAAAAGGCATTGCCCGATGCCAGATATAGTGCTTCTGAATGGTTATTGAACACACAGTCCAGAAAAGAAGAGGTTAACTTAGTGCAGTGAAATAAAGGGGTACTTCATGTGGCTATGGGCACATTGAACAAGGCCTTGACTAGTCCTAAAGAAGAATAGGTTCATCATTCTTCATCCTTACCAACTCTAGGAACAGAGTACCTAAAGGGCGTATGTCTACATATCAAGCCTACGCCTAATCTAAAATGGCCTCCCCACTCATAAAGGAGCAGTTTAAAACATCTAACTTTTCTCATACATAAGGTTGTGAGTGTATCTCAGCTGACGGGTATTGGGACGCTACGTAAAACTTAAAAGCCAGCAATGGCAACGTTCAGGAGCACTCGGAGAAATCAATTGAAACTTGAACCATTTGAGATTCAAAAACGTTTTGCTTACAAAACAGTTCTATAACGTTGCAAAAAGAGGAAAGAATATTTCATCTGACATGGGTGCATTTTGTTATTGTGTGACCCATGGTCTCTTGAAATGATAGTGATTTAACAGAATGAAGATGGGTCGACCTGTGTCAGTGGATTCTTTTCACATTTGGAGTGGCTTGATTTAGTTTTAATTAAAACTATACTTGTTTCACAAAACCAATTAAATTGTGGTTTCCATTCCCAAAAGAAACAAGTGAAACTTGTACTTATGTTGTGCAAGGAGAGCAGCTCCCGCCCCATTAATAAGTGCATTCTCTTCCGGGATTGACAAACTATATTTTCCCCACCTTGCAACTGGCCATATCAAAGTTCACTGCTCCTTATTTGTTGCAGGGCCTGAGGCCAAAATGTTGTTCTGTTTCTGTGACCCACATAAATTTCACAAAACATTTCAGCTAATACATAGCGTGAACCTGGTACGCATGGAATATGTATGAATCAGAAGACTGGACCTTATATCACACATATGAACCACTAATGCATGGCATAATTGTACGACAAACATACCAATTCAGGCCTGCTTGAGCCAAAATTTATTGCAACACTCTCCAATGCACACCACAGAATTCAACCCTTAGCTGATTACAATACGATTCATAGAGGCCTTTTTTTCCAGATATTCTGAAGGCCCATCAAAACGCAAGCTCTCTTCCATTTCCCCAGCATGGATGGCCTCAGGATTTCAATTCATCTTCTCTGGATAACAAAGATCTTACCAGTATCAATTTAATTTTGCACTTTCCATTGAGGCACAGATGAATAATGTTGATGTTACTTGCCAGGAAATGCACAAGTATTTTTTTTTGCTGTTTTATTAAGCGTGAAGGCAATTGCAGCAGTGCTTAATTTGAGCTGGTAGTTTCCGGTGATCAGCACCAGCACTTAATTGTCAACATTGCCGCTTATGACAGTCTGCCACATGGTGGCGCTGTCTGTCTAATTTACAGATGAGCATAACAACAGTTGTTTACTAATTTAATACACATCAAAAATGACTAACACCCGTCGCCCAAGCCATTCTTTTAGCTTTATGGGCCTGGAATAGTCTGAATTGTCACACTTGCAGGAGTGTGATGCTTAGCACTCACTTGGTAGCGATTTTATGAAAAATGGAGAGCATAGGCTTGAAATAAAATACCTTACCTGTCTATTTTGCACAGAAATAGTATCCTGAAAAGAAAAACGATCTGCATCTAGTAACCTAAAATCCCAATGAGCGCCTTCTCGTCATAAAGAACGTGGGCATAAAGCCAAAATGTTTCACTCGGCTGCTGAAATTGTGTGGCAAACAGATTTAGCAAATGTTGTTTACAAGAGCTCTGCAGCATTCTTTCAAATTATGCCGGATGTTTTATTTTGTTTTTAAACCAAGTCCAGAATTCCCTTGAGCGACAAACTAACGTCATACAAAATGTAAGCCGGGATGTGGGTCGGCGTCCCTGCCAGACAATGGGACGTGTTCACGGTGCGCCACCCCTCTCTGGTGCAAGGACGTGTTCATGGTGCGCCACCCCTCTCTGTTGCAAGTTTCCACACGTCCCCTCGACATACTGCAGGATGAGGCATTCCACTGTACTGTAAACAACTGTTCAGCTCAGCCATGGAAAGTGCGCGGCGCGCTGTGGGTGGGAGGAGGGAGAGGCAGGCCTGGCGGGGGTGGGAGGGGCAGGGTTCCCCCGAGAAGCATCAGTGCCTCCCTTACACTACACCCTCGAGGCGCTACGGACAGCATGGCTACCCTCGGCAATATCATTAAATGATTCGCCCAAACTCACAAGATTTTGAGCAGGCGCCGGGATCTAAACCTCGTTCACCAGTTCCAAACTTGCAGCTTTGACCTTTAGGCCATATCCCCCTAGCGCCTTGAGACCCTCACGGGTATGTAGCGCGCTTTAGAAATGCAGTGATTGATTGATTGATTGATTGATCCCTTCCCAAGTCTCTGCCATATGTAATGTTTGCAATTGCCAGACGTGGGTATACAGATTCAAAATGGAGCCTGTGCAATCATGGAATACTGGGGCAATCTATGTCATTGTCTCATACCGTTATGTTTACCGGCAAGATGGGGGATCTGTGAATTAAACGTTTGTAGCTGTTTTAGGGTGTTATCTGCACATCAACTTCCAATCCAGAGAAGACAAAGTCAGCTTTCATCATTCCAGGGTCGATAAAGAGAGCAGCGCTCACTGGGTAGCGATTTTATGAACAACAAAAATGGAGAGCATAGGCTTGAAATAAAATACCTTACCTGTCTATTTTGCACAGAAATAGTATCCTGAAAAGATAAATAAGCACTGTAGTAAGAAATGTAAAGCGTGCGGGAGAGTCGTGTGTGTCCTGTGTAGTTTAGCGCTGCAAACGTTTTGATCCGTGGTAACGATAGAACGACACAAACAAGGGTTTACTGACCTGTCTAAATACAGCTTCCAGAGCGTGTTTAATCCTGCTCACACCCTGACGCTGCGAATGGACACTTCCCCTGAAGAGCAACCGGTACTAGGAGCGTTCGCCAACAAAAACTATTGTAAAAAAAAAAAACATGTCAGCGAGTGTGCGCGCCACAGCCAGCCATATGGTTTCAATTATCGCGCCCATGTCTGGGCATGATAGTTGAAATCACATCGGCTTTGGTGCGCTTCACAGACACCAATAGGCCGTGGGCGGAGCAATGCACCCAGCTTTGGCCTATTGCGTGCCTTGTGAAAAAAAAGCACGCACTCAAAGCCCAATAAAAGAAGACAACACTAAAAACACACGCACGGGCGTGTGCAATTCCAGGGTCCATTTCGGAACCCCGGACATAAGGACTCTCGCCTGCGCGGGCACTGCTGCATAGTGCAATGCAAGGCGAGAGCCCTAAAAAAGGCACAACCTGTTTTAGTTCCACTTTCATGTAGTCTCTTAGACAACCATTATTATAAGTAGTTACTACAGGGCAGGTGAATTACACAAAGTAGAGAACGTCACCTAGCAGAAACCATTCAGGAAGATGTTCTGTATTCTCTTGGGTTCGGCCTGCAATCCGATGTCAATAAAGTTTTATTATGAGGCATAATGGCTCTTCAAAACAATACTGTCAATATTATTTGCAGGTATCACTTCTCCCTGCTCTTTGTTATTACACAAAGTAATTCCTTGGTTTGTTACAGCACATTCTATACTCGCAGGATTGGCTTCGCGACAGAGACTAAGATGCTAGTTATTTGTACTGCACACCTACCATTGAGACCTAACCAGTCTCTAATAACATAGTCCTTGGATCTGAGGAATGCGGGCAAAAAGGAAGACAAAAAAGTCTTCAACACTGCTGCAGATTCACCGCCGCACCCTCGGGTTGAGCAGAATCGCTGCTGCATCCTCGGGTAAATGGTGTATTGCTGCTGCCCCCTCGGATTGCTGAAGGGCGGCAGCGAGTCTACAGCTGACTGTTTATGACGCAGCAGCTGTTGTGCTGTTTGCGCTGACTGCTGTGGGGAACCAGCTTCTGTCCTGACAACCGGTATAACGAATGCACAATGTTGGGCGGGGCCGCTCTTATAAGGGTGCCCCTCCCAACATGGCCGCTGCTCAAGGAATGCTAGGATGTGGAGCCCCACTCCGCAAAGAAAATGTTCTAGAGCTGTAAATAAAATATAAACATGGGAAAACATCTCCTGTTAGAGTCACAGTTACGCAATCACTGCAGCGCTTATAAATCAGCGCTAGACCTGTGCTATACTTGTAACTCCTGGAAAGCCGTGCTAGATGGTAGACACACAGTGGGCATAATGCGCTCCTTGCGGACAGTGCAACTAGTTTCGACCTCCTGTACTGGTGACGTGGCCCCTGCCGCACAATCTGCGCTTACTGAAACAGCAGTCATAGCGCATGCTCGTAAGCATGGCCCTAGAGATGCCAGCCAGCGGCATGACATTTCTGCCACAGAAAAAATAATTATTACATTTTCCTTTAGAGTGCCTCAGCTTTAGGGGTACCTGCAAGAAAAAGTAGCTGCCCACCATTTCCACGTGTTGGACTGAATTTCAGCTTCATCCTGGTCAAGCCTCCATGTAGCTCAGAAAAAACAATTCTGCTTCAGCTTTGGGGCTTAGACAATTTTTTGCAAAAAATCGCCAAAGTTCCTTAGCTCGAGCAGGCCCAACCTTCGATTCCATGGCTGTGGCGGCAATTTCAGCACTGACCTGCTTCAGGAGGATTTGTTTTCTCAAAAACTAAAAAAGTCCCTTTCTGCATTTTGACGTAGAAATGTTTTTTAACTTTTTGACTTCCAGACTTTCACCGGGATGACTCCATTTGTTGTGTCAAATCAAAGCATCATTATGGTCAGCCTCAATTTGTGCGTTGGTTCCGGTCTACCAGTCCCATAGATTTATATTTGTGCTTTGTGATTTTTGGCTCCATTTGACCTGAACCTTTAAAATGTCATACCTCCAGTTCCTCTTATTGGATTTTTGTAGTTTGGGACATGTTTTAATCATAACATGTATGTCTCTATTTTACCATTGGTTGTGGAATTGTTTTGTGCCTGTTGTGAGTTTTTCTACTGTTTATGCACCGCTTAAATACTTTGCACATTGCCTGTTATTTAAACCAGACTGCCTTGTGAACCATTAACAGAGATTGAGCACAGGTTTATTTTCTTTAATTTGTTTGACATCCAACAGGTGGTGGCCTTATTCTTTGAGTTGGACACTTGTTCACCCCAAATAAGAATTCACTTTCCCACAGCCTGGTACTCTATCTCTTCTGAAGAAAATTAAGCGTTTTTTTCAAGTAAGCAACTTCAGAACTGCTACACAAGCCCTCCTACTCTTGTATCTGGATGATGCTCTGCTGTGTGGCCTCCTCAACTGCTAATTGGCCTCCTTTAAGGGCATCACACCTCAGACAGGACCTGAAGAAATGTGATGACACCATTCTGATGGAACTACACTGACTCCTCTTGCAGCACTGAACAATCTTCAAAACCAGCTGCATCATTTGCAAAGCCATCACAAGGAGCACCCACCGTTACTTTGTATACAAGCTCTCGATCTCTGGTAGTGTTCGACCCATCCAGAGCCAGAATAAAATCAGACTGCAGACTAAGAACTTTATAAAATAAAAAGCATGGAAACTATGCACACAGGATTTGAAACAACATTGCTGTATCCATTAGGACTATCACAACACTGCTCCTATTTAGAAAAGAGTTGAAGATCCTCTTTAAAGAACATTGCATATTAACAGCCACCACACTGAGTAAAATGCAATAGTATAAACTTCAAGTCACCTAATATTCAATCCAAGACCTAAATCTTCCATATCTGTCGTTTTTGCACATATCTTTGAAGACATTTAAACAATGTTCTTTCTTTACTGCAGAAGTATTTGTCCTGAGGTTTGGTGTTTTTTTGTGCTTCGTGTTGTATGATGAATATACACATTAAATTGTGAATCACAGGCTTTAGGTTGGTCTTGTCTTATAATGATTTTCAAATGAATCCATCCCTTTGTTGGACAAATGCGTTATTTTGCCAAAGTTTCGGGGTGATCTGTCAAACGGGGGCCGAGAATAAGGGGGTGGGCCCAAAACAAATTTTCCCATGAGAATTTTGGAAAAACGTCATGTAATTCCTGGTTTCATGGGAAACGGGTGAGGGACACAGTTTCTCAGTCTGTGTTGGCAGGTACTGAACAGCCTTGTGCTGTCACTCAGAACGACTACAAATCTTATTTCGGCGAAAAATTAAAGATGTCTCTTTTCTTTTTATTTTAATAGGAAATCTGGCTAGGTAATTTATCCTAATCCGTATCAAAACAGGAAGGTCATAGGGCAACAGTGTTCTAAAACATATATAAACGTACATTTTAGAAGAATTCTATGGGGCTTTTTTTCAGAAACATCGCTAGAGATTGCAAAAGCTATTAAAAATTCAGATTATCCTTGTGGGTATTTTGAGATTTAGACAATACTTTCCGGTTGTGCCAGCACTTGCTGCATTATGCATGTAGTGAATGCCAAGTAGCCCCCTGATAGTCTGCAGTGCCCACATAATTGGAATGGTGAATGCATATTTTTGCCTACCAGGGCTGCAGATCAGACTTGGTCTAAAGCTGCCAGCGCTGAGCAATTTGAGCAAATTCATAACCTCATGCCAGCAGTCTACACTTCCCCTGGGTTTCCTCAATTACGTGCCTTAGAGATAAGTATTGGATTCTGAGCTGGCTCGTGGACAGATTCCATCACTGACAGCTCAAGTTTGCCTTGGGAGGAAAACACAACCTCTGTGAAAATAGCTATGTTTGTTTTGAGCTTTAAGACCTGCTGTGCATCCTTCATATGGAAAGAATGCCTTTTGGAAACTGATTTTCATTGCTTCGGAAAACAACAGTACAATGACATTTTCTTTGTGTAGTTCATCACAATGCCTCGGTGAAAATCTCTTTTGTGTACTACTTTGAATGACTTGCATCATGTTTTAGCACATAAGTCTTGTACAAGTTTATCTGAAACTGATGTGTATTTTACAATACAAATGTCCTTCATTTATGTGGCAATTAAAACGACATTTTATGTACTACAGCATGATTGTAGTTTGATTGGGAAAAGCAAAGAAACCTGTGTAGCAATTAGAAATAAACATTTCATTTGAACGCGATATATTAAATGTATTTGTTACGTTATTTAATTGTTTTTCATTTACATCCGCAGTCACATTCAGCTTCATCAGAGAGTTAAAAGAAGGAGATGGGAGCGAGAAGTAGCTAAAGGATACAGAGCCAAACATGAATTTCCAAAATGTAATAAGTTTAATTTCAGCTTTACAATAAAACCATCAACACAAAGTACATTTTTCGTACAAACAGTCATAAATTGTACCACAAAATATGTCAATTGAATCTTATTATGAACACAAAGTAATCTTAAATGCAAAAAGGACATTCATTTCATACATTTTTTTTTTTAATTGACATTTCATGGCTGTTAGACATTGGGTTTCTGGTTGACAGAGGTATGTACCCTGTCCAGGCAGGAACCACAATCCTTGTCAGGGTAATCCAGATACACACTTTAAACTAACCCTCTGGTAGCTTGGCGCAGAGCAGACTTAACGTAAGAGGCAACGTGTAAAGTATTTCTGCAACACAACACACAGTAACACAATGAATACACCACAAAAAGACTTCACATCAGTTTAGAAAAATAGATTATGATTTTATAAATAAAAGAAGACTAAAGAAACAAAAGTCATATAAGAAGATGTTTAGATATGAATTTTTAAAGATTAAAGGTAAAAATAGCGCTTAGGAGCAATAAGTGCCTATGGGGGTTATCTGATCATGCTGGACTGGGGCAAAGTCAAGTGTTCAGGCTGGCCAAGATGGTCAGCCGGGTGGATATAGGAGCAACGCAAGGCCCGCTGAACAAAGTACCTTGATCCTGGTTGCAACAGCGAGATGTGGGGTGCAGCCAAGTGATGCGTTGGTTTCAATCCCATAGCTGAGGTGATGCTTCGATTTTCTTCACGCTTTGGTGGCGATGCGCTAATTCCGATGCCTATGCCCTGAGCCAAGAGGTGTTGGTTCCAAAGGTGTAGTCAAGTGTATGGGTCCATCTGTCCACACTGCAGTGGTGGCAAAGCGCTAGTTCTGTGTGCAATGCACCATTCCTGCTCCTACAATAGAGTTGATACACAGGTTCTGTTCCACACAGACTGGAGATGTCAATTTTACTGGAACAAGTACCTGGATCCAATTCCAATGGGCCAGGCACAGCAGCAGGAGGTAAGACTTTGATATTCCTGGATTTCAGGAAACAGGAGGCAAGGCAACAAGACTTTGGAGATCAATCTAGAATCGAGATAGAGTCCACCTCTCCCTCAGCAGGGTCAGAGAGCAGCAGGCAGCAGGGCAGCTTAGCAGATTAGCAGTTCTTCCAGAGCAGTGGCCCAGCATAGTGACAGTCCTTGTAGCAGCACAGCAGTTATTCTGACAGAGGTTCTGTACAGGTTCAGAAGTGTCTGATTTGGTGGCGTCCGAGACCCAATACGTATACCCAGTTATGCACTTGAAGTGGGGAATACTTCAAATATGGGTCTTTGAAGTGTAGAGAGGACCTTTCTTCCTATCCCTGGCTCCAGGCTCACAACAGGGGGGTAATTAACCCTTGATACTGGGACAGGACACTGCCTATTCAGGTGTAAGTGTCAGCTCCTATCTCCCATCCAGCCCATGATGAGTCATCAGGATGTAGATGAGCCCTCAGACACACCTACACTTCCTTTTTGTGTGGATATCTAGAGGGAATGCACACAGTCAAACTGTCACCCACCCCAGATGTGAATTGGAAGCAGGAAACAGACACACAGAGCTTTAAGACTAGAGAAATGCCAGCTGTCTAAATATTGTATGCACACAAGGTATCTAGATTGCATTGTTTAACAAAAACGTTTATACAATAAACAAGCCAATGTCATTAATTTAAAAGCCAGTGTGATTTATTTCACTTCTTTTTGAATTTATCAGAAAAACGAGATTATGGTATTTTGGTCATGTCATCACGAAGGGCAATACATCATTTTGCAACATATTTACAGACAAAATGAAAAATTCCTAACGAACAGATCAATGAACAAAAATGACATATCAAAACCTAATGACTTCTTCATTGACGAGACGTATAAGACCAGTGCCTTATTACATTGAGAAACACTAGGCGGACAATTAAGCATTTTCGAGAAGTGTTTATTATATCCTGCAGTGTATGTGGCTCTGGGAATCCGAGTTTTTTAAGGTGTTGTAGATTGCAGAGTGGTCTTAGTACAAAAATCTCTCCCAGCACACCTGACGGGTGCCTTATCCCAAGAGCTGGGGTCACGCGTTTCAAACCCCAACTTGTTGAGGGGTTTTCATCAGGACCTGGACTTAGTTGGGTCAGCTCAAAATAAATTAAATACTTATATTTAAAGGCTGTTGAAAACCCTGTATCTCTAGTGTGTGCTTGTACAACTTAGCATCGTACCTTCCATGTATTGAGGGTGTGGCAGCCTGCAATGTTCCTCGGTGACAGTCGTGAGCAAATCGTCAAAGGAGGAGCAACAAATGTTTTTCTAGTACATCCATTTCCGGTCAGGAGAAAGTGTATGGAACTTTCGATGATAGAATGTGGTCCGCTATGAATGATAACTCTGATTGAATATGGTAACAGAAATACTTGCCTGTATCTATTCAATTATTTGGCTTGTTGGGACGTCCTGCCTTGTTGTGTGTGCTCCACCTAAAAGAATGACAAACGTGTTTATCAGGCATGTAAAAGATCTCTTGTGTTATTTTAATCATGCAGGATTTATCTTGATCGCAAGCCGGCGGCTGATTTTATCGCGGAATGTTTCAAACTCTCAAGTGCTCCCTGTGTTCTAACGCGTTTGCTGTTAGACCGCATGTGTTTGATAAACTCCGGTTTGATTAATCAAAAATCAGTTTTGTGTCTGCAAGCGGTCACAGTGTTTGTTAGGCGCTCGGGCTTAAATTTCAAGGCAGCTGCAGCTTATCTGCAGGCGATTGCGGTGCTTTTAGAGCACTGGGGCTCCGTCGCCAGAACCAACCCCCAGATGCATCAACAAACCAATTTGCGATTCCTTAATAGCGAAAAATACCGGTTCGCTATTAAGGAATTGCAAAATGGAATGCATCCAGAAATCACTTAAAAAATAGCGATTTCTTAAAATTCCTTAATTGCGACTCGCAAATTGCGAGTCACAATTGACTCGCAAATTGCGAGTCACAATTAAGGAATACATCCCCATTCATTCCTATGGGCCTAGAGGCCCATAGGAAATTGAGATTGCGATTTCAAGGGTGCAGGGGTGTCCAAAGGACACCCTGTTGCACCCCTGAAATTGATATGTGCACATATGTTGCGCACACACAGGCCCTTAGGGCATGTGTGTGCGCAACATGGAACTTTGAATAATGCACTTTAGTGCATTTTTCACAGTTTTTGCAAATTACCACGAAGTTGTACTTCATGGTACTTTGCGTGCCCTGTTAGCGAATTCGCTATTTTAGAAACTTTCATACATTGCATTTAAGGAATCTCAAATTGAGATTCCTTAAATGCAAAATATCGCAATTTAGCAATTTCTAAAATTGCGATTTTTGCATTTGGGATGATGCATCCCAAATGCAAAAATACCGCTTGCAAAGGGCCAGATTCTCAGAATCTAGCCCTTTGCGAGCGGATTTTGGTTTGATGAATCTGGCCCCAAATCACTTGTCTGTAATTGTTTGTTCTCTTCTAATTCACGCTGTGTGCTTCATCACAGGTTGCTTGTTGAAAGTGACTACTGGCTACCATCTCACCAAGAAATACATACAAGATCCATACTGAAACATTTGGCTCTTGTTTGTTTAGCTGAGCCATTTGTGTTGCATTCTGGGTTCCGTAGTTTCACCAGAGTTAGTTCACTTCATAATAGGTATTTAGAGCATGTTGTATGTTTTATAATTTGGGCACTTTTAATATGGCAGACAGGATATCTGTCACCTTTGTGATGGAGTAACCCACCTGCCAAACTCTATATCAGGCCCTATGTATTAAGGTCTAAGTCAGGTGCTACTAATGCCAAAAGTGTGTCCAGATTATTTTGGGTAAAATCTTCCAGATCAAAAATAAAGAAAATCAATCTCATAATAATTATAATTGTAAGGCAGGCCAGAGTTAAGGCAAAAAAGACATTATCGCAGTGGACCCTCACTATTAAGGCCCACCTCTCCACCACAAGTCAGTAGTATTTTGGAAGACTTAGATGGTTTTGTGACGTTAAATAAATAATCATTACATATTGAGTTACTTGGGAAACTGCCAAATGAATAATCACAGCTAATATAATCTCTTTGGTTCTGCAGGTGAAGAACGTATCTCTCATTTTTGCACACAGTGAAGGTTAGCTATATAACAAGTATCTCTGTTCGACATATTGGATTGTTTTGGGGACTGATACTGCCTTAGAAGAAGTCCAATCTCTATGAAAGGAAAAAGAAGCACATTAAAAGAAGAAAATACAGAATACGAAGGCAGCCCTTGACAACCTACAATGTACACTTGATGAATTTAGGTTAATTAATTTATGAAAGATAGAGAATGACACTGCCAAATATAATATTTAGATTGTTTACTCTTATTTCTGAGCTGACTACTCCTCACAAACCTGAAATGGCGGTTATGGTCTGATAAATCAGAATAGGCAATGCAGGAAAACTGTCAGATCTTCTGTACAATCAGATGATCGGGAATAAACCCATATAAGAACTTCCATCCTGCCCATCACTACCATTACCTCTCTCTTGATGACTCCAAAATCCTGCCTTTTTGATGACAAGCGGAGTCACGAGATAGGGATAATACAACAGGATGTGGATGAAGCAGGGGCTCAAGGATCAACACCAGTCTGGAGAAAGACAAACAGGCAACCAATATTAGCACTGGTGAAGAACCACAATAGACAGGAAAAGATTCCACCTCTTTCATTGTGTCATCATACACTATGAACAATGATAAGCATAAGATGTTTGTAATCAGAGAGAAATGTGTCTAAAAACCGAGAGATCTATATATTTTTTTGTAAAATAAGACAGAGACAATATTCTGCTGAAAAACCCTGAGATTGTATTCCAGATGTGACTTACAAATACCACCCACATTCAATCCCTCTTTACATTTATTGCCACCTGAGATACTAACATTTGATTACCTGGTTGTCAAATAGGTGGTGGAATTACAGAGACAGAACGTATATCTCCTTTACAGCATTTCTAGATAATAGAGAGGTCTCTATATTTTGATAAATAACAGGAAGTTCACAGTTAAGCCTGCTGTTAAGGGGTGACCAATGGTTATTCAGGACACTAATAGATATCAAGGAAAAATGTTAAGGCAACCCTCAATCACAGATATCAGACGTTATGACACAGAGCTTTACCCGGCATGCCTTTATTACATCAGCAATACAATGCCTTTAAAACACATGCTTTTAACACGCCATACAATTATTAGTAATGCCCGATATTCGTGCGTGTGTGTGTGTGTATATATATTCCAGGATATCCGATATCTTGTGCAGAGTTTCAAGGCTGCAGAAACGGATACGGGTCCAGAATAGGTGCAAAAGTAATTTTTTATTGTTGGTGCTTCAGATCGCCATGACGCATTTCGCGCTTCCCAGAGCGCTTGATCATATATATATATATATATATATATATATATATATATATATATATATATGCAGCACAGCACTAAAAATAAATTAAATATTGCACCAAATAAGAGGAGCCTGTGCTTTTTTGATTCCTGGCTTCAGAGGATCGAAGAAAAAAAGGAGTACTTGAGATATATATATATATATATATTCACTGAAAAAACCATAGGTTATAGACCATATATAGTTAGGAATTAGCATTTAAAAAACCTTATTTTACTCACACAAAACCATTGAAATTCCATATATAGTTAGTTGCACTAACTATATATCGCGCACCCGCAATCCACTGCTGATCATGTCACATATTACATCATTCATGACATGGTCAGTGACATCACTGATGACATCACTGATGACATCTCAAATGACATCACTGATGACATCTCAAATGACATCACTGATGACATCATCTAGTGTCTGTGTGTTTTTGTAAAGTTTAAATATGTTTTACATATTGAAGAATGAGTGGATGTATAAGTGTCTGGATGAAGGATTTAGTAGGTGCGTGACTGACTGTATGAGTGAGTGATTAAATGTGTCTCACTGAATGCATGGGTTAGTGACTAAACTGTCTTAATTTGTGCATCATTATGTCTGTTGTTCTGTAAACTGCTGCATGTGTTGATCATTAGCTATACGAGAGGCTATATGTGTTATTAATTGGTTGCCCAAGTATTTCTATGGGAGATTGAGTTTGTGTAGGGGTGGCTGGAAGGTGTGTGACTCTATGCATAGATGTGTGAGCAGTTTATTCACTAGGTGTATGAGTTCAAGAGTGCATGTGGAAACAGCTACATGGGCAGTTGACTGTGTGCATGAGTGTATTGATGAGTGAATGGATATCTCAATGCTACATGTCATAGTAAGTACATATGTAAAACACAGTACATGTGAGAGTTGGCATATATAAATAACTGTGCATGAGAGCCACTGAATGAGTGAGTAGTTGTATCGATCATTGTGAACTTGTATCAGGGATTGTATAAGAGAGTAAATATGTGTTAGTATATGTTTCAATAAGTAAGGTGTGTTTAACTGTATAGTTGAAGAAATGGAGGTGAGATTGTTTCTTTGCATGACTGACTGGGTGTGTGAGTAACTCCATGGATGAGTGGCAGTGTGTGAGTGTCTGTATACACTGAGTGTATCTAAGGTTATATTAGAGTCTGAAGAGGTTTATCGTATTAGCACAAGAATGATGTCAAATGAGATGTCATCAGTGATGTCATCAGTGATGTCATTTGAGATGTCATCAGTGATGTCATCAGTGATGTCACTGACCATGTCATGAATGATGTAATATGTGACATGATCAGCAGTGGATTGCGGGTGCGCGATATATAGTTAGTGCAACTAACTATATATGGAATTTCAATGGTTTTGTGTGAGTAAAATAAGGTTTTTTAAATGCTAATTCCTAACTATATATGGTCTATAACCTATCGTTTTTTCAGTGAATTTTCAAGGTTTTGTAAATGCTAATTCCTAACTATATATGGTCTATAACCTATGGTTTTTTCAGTGAATTTCAATGGTTTTTTAATAGCAAATATCATAAGCTGTCGAATGTCAAGTACGTGGTAAGTGAAAACATTTTCGTGTTTATGCACACTGATCTGCTTTGAATGGTGCCCCCCCCCCCCTCATTTCTATTAGGAGTACTCTCTCTTTGCAGATAGTGAAAGGTAGTTAACGCAGGCCTTTGCCCCCATTGTAATCCGTCGTGCCTGCTTCTCTCTCCATTTGATTGATTGTTATCCAAGTATTTACTGTTTTAGAATTAGTTCTCTTTGGTTCATTCTCTATTTACAAACAAACACAGAGTCGCAATACTCTGTTTAGTCTTTGCAGATAACGAAAAATCGTGTAAAAAAAAAGAAAAGGAATCGAGCAAAATCAGTAGGCCACTAATGGGATCTCTTTTTGACCTCGCTAAAATAGAAACATTAGGAACAACCCCTCATGACAAATACAAAACTAGTGAGATGAACTGAACTCCACACAATGATGGCTGCAAAACAGCTCGGCTCCGCCACCCACCCCGCCCAAAATAACGATAAAGAACGGCTGCCATGATTGGTTGCGGCATGACCACGACGGAGCTACGAAATGGTGCTGCTCTCATGCTAACCCCAGCTTCAGTCTGAAACATCCAGAAACACTGTAGACTACCAATTCGATCAGTTCCGGTAGCGCCCCAATGTAACCCGGTAGAGAAGAACTAGCCCTCCCCTCTTTGACTGATGGTTCTTGTTGCCTGTCCCTTCTGTTGTCATTTAACAGAACTATTTAGCCTGCTGAAAGGGGTTGTGTTCCGACCGCTGGTTGGTGGAGACATTTTGACTATATTCTGTACCTGCGTTGTCGCGTAATGCGTCATATGACGCGCCGCGTTAGCGCATCCGGAAGTCATCCGGGGCGCGCAGCGCGTAACGTAAGCATAACAAGTCATGTGACTTGTTAATAAAACTTTTCATTGGTTCATTTTACTTTTCATATTGTAATGATGAAAGGCTTGGTCATATGACCTAAAAATTACGCTTTTCATTACTTCTGAACATAATTTTTTCTTAAATATATGTTATAATGTTCCAGGCTAATGTACTTTCCCGGAAATTTTACAACTGTCCTGCAAGTAAAATATATTCTTTTTTCGAGAAAAAGAGCGTTTCTTCGTCCCATGACGGAGCCGTTGAGCAAAAGAGGGTCGACCTGCTGTCTTAGTCGCCGATACGCTTGAATATGAGATTCTTATCGATCACTTTATGTTGCAGGAATAGAAAACACAACAGCCCTTGACCATTTATCTTTACTGCGTTCCTTCGTATTATACCTTTTACCCTTCATGTAATTGGTCTGCTTTATTTCACTTGCCTTTTAATGATTCTAAAACAGTCACTATTATTAAAAACTTTACCAATGTATATACTACTACCATGTTTTCTTTTAAAAACCTTTATTGTGAAAATTTCATTATACAAATACGAGCCTATAACCACGTGGGCCTGCCACAGAGCAAACTGTAATCGTATATGATGAATAGACATTTACACTGTAGAGGAACGTAACGGGCGGGCCATTAGGTTGCAAGAACTAAGGTGTCTAACAGTTACGGAATCGGTGGACGTACATTTTATAATTAAAATACGACAGGGCCAGTTACAATAAAATTATCTAGATATACATTTGCGGGCAAGTACCATGGGTGACGTTAATTCGAACTTTCAACAGTACAGTAATCAATAACACATCAGAACTTAATATCAATAGGGATGTCGGAATATTCAATCAATTCTCGTCCCCGCCCGCCATGTGCTTCAAAACTGCATACGTATCTCGTGATTTCAAGGTTCTGCAACCAGTACACAACAAGGAGTTACGAGTCCCATTTATTCCGGCGCCATTTTGGGCGAGGACGGGCAGGTCCAGGATATAGTCAAAATGTCTCTACCAACCATCGACTATGATGATGTTCATATGCTGTATTTATTAGAGTAACACTCATCTGTCCACATGAAATTAATTTGCCACAATCTAAACATGTCATTTTAATCTTTCCAAAGTTCTTCTAAATATTTGGGACCGTTTCCCTTGCCTCTGAAGCTCTCAGTGCCACTTCTTTGATGAATGTACTAGCAGGTCAGGGGTTCTCCTCCAAATCTCTCTTTTATGCAGCACTATAATTAATTGGTGCCACCTCTCCATATGACGATGCATGGTATAGTTACCACAACTATATTTTTTTTCGGTTCCTCTGGAGAGTTCATCGTGGCAGATGAAGCGTGTAACGTACCGGGCATTTACCTTTTTTTGCATGTACAGGAAAGGAAAAAAAAATCGAGCGTCCGAGTTCTAAGGTGTCCCAGGGCCATTTTAGTGGACCAGGCCCAAATCCAAAGAACAGGCCGCCATTTTGAGAGTCCTCTTGCAGCCGCCTGTCGCTGTAGCATCAAGAGCAGCCGAAACTCAGCTGAATGGCAACTGAAACGGTAAAGGGGCGCCCCACTACAGCAGACGAGCCTCCACCTAGGAAGGCCCATTCACGCCGGCTCCCCCCCCCTTCGGGCACCCCACGCCGTTATTCGGAGCAGTATTGTAGGATGGCCACACCAGTGCGGCAACTTGCTAGACATCACCTCGGTGGTAACCGAATCTCAACGCCTTGTGGTGTCTCCTATTCAGAAAACATTGTTATGCTGCCTTCGACCTATTCGCCGCAAGTGCGCACACAACTCAACTGCATAGCTTGCTAGACACCACCTCGGTGCCATCCGGATCTTGGAATGTCAGCACCTTTTGGTGTCTTCTCTTCAGAAAATATTGTTGCGCTGCCTTTGGCCCCATTCGCACATCGGTCCGCTACTGACGCCATCTCACAGGCTAATGGGGCGCCCCACGCCGAGTTTCAGCATTGTAGAATAACCACACCAGTACAGCAACTTGCTAGACATCACCTCGGTGCCATCCGGATCTCGGCGCCCCACTGCAGATGAAGTGCCTCTCAACTATGAAACCACCACGGTGACATCCGGATCTTGGCGCGTTGTGCTGCCTTCGGCCTATTCGCACATCGGTCCGCTACTGACGCCATCTCACAGGCAAATGGGGCGACCCACGCCGAGTTTCAGCATTGTAGGATGACCACACCAGTACAGCAACTTGCTAGACATCACCTCAGTGCCATCCGAATCTTGGCATCTCAACGCCTAGTGGTATCTTCCATACAAAAAATATTGTTACGCTGCCTTTGGCCCCATTCGCACATCAGTCCGCAACTTAGACATCACCTCGGTGCCATCCGGATCTTGGCATCTCAGCGCCTTGTGGTGTCAGTCAGAAAATATTGTTGCGCTGCCTTTGGCCCCATTCGCACATCGGTCCGCTACTGACGCCATCTCACAGGCCAACGGGGCGCCCCACGCCGACTTTCAACATTGTAGGATGGCCACAGAAGTGCGACAACTTACTAGACACCACCTCGGTGCCATCCGGATCTTGGCGCGTTGTGCTGCCTTCGGCCTATTCGCACATCGGTCCGCTACTGACGCAAACTCACAGGCCAACGGGGCGCCCCACGCCGACTTTCAGCATTGTAGGATGGCCACACCAGTGCTGCAACTTGCTGGACACCACCTCGGTACCATCCGGATCTTGGCGCGTTGTATTGCCTTCGGCCTATTCGCACATCGGTCCGCTACTGACGCCGCCTCACGTGCCAACGTATTTTCTCCGCATTTTATACCCTATGCCGCATAACAGGTCATGTGACTTGTTCATAAAACTTTTCATTGGTTCATTTTACTTTTGGTTTCCTAATGATGGAAGGCTTGATCATATGACCTAAAAACAACACTTTTCATTGGATGAAAACTTTTTTTTTCCCCCAAACGATGAAAGCCCCACCTTGTTTCTGGATGTTTCAGACTAAACTGGCGTCAGCATGAGAGCACCACCATCTCGTAGCTCCGTCGTGGTCATTCCGCGAGCAATCATGGGAGCCGCTCCCCACCAGAAGCCTGCAGGAGTCGGGGCCCCCAAAACTTTTGATGAATTCTCAAGGCGGAGGGGACGCTTTCGAGAATGGGGTCCAAGACCTAGCAGACAAGCGTCCGATTTCCAAGGTGTCCCAGGGCCATTTCAGTGGACCACGCCCAAAAAGGAAAGAGCCTGCCGCCATTTTGAGAGTCCTGTGGCAGCCGCCTATCGCTGCACCGCAAGAGTGGGCGCAACTCAGCTGAATGGCGGATTTTGACACAGTGGACCAAAAGCGGACGGAATGGCAACTGAAACGGTAAAGGGGCGCCCCACTAAAACAGATGAGACTCCACCTGGAGAAGCCCGTTCACGCCGCCTCCCCCGGGGCGCCCCACGCCGTTATTCGGAGCAGCATTGTAGGATACCAAAACCAGTGCGGCAACTTACTGGACATCACCTTGGTGCCATCGTTCTGCTGCCTTGGAACTATTCGCACAACAGTTTGCTACTGATGACCCACCCCCCGCGACGCCCCACGCCGTTATTTGCTGGGTGGCAACTTACTAGACATCACTTTCGTGTCATCTAGATTTCGGCGCGTTCTGCTGCCTTGGAACTATTCGCACAACAGTTTGCTACTGATGACCCACCCCCCGCGACGCCCCACGCCGGAAATCTGGACGTTGTGCTGCGTTGGGACTATTCGCACAGCCGACCGCTACTTCGTTGTTTTTCCCTAAAAATGTTTATATGTTATTACTATTTTTGTTTTCTTGTATATATTTATAAATTATTAAAGTTTTATCATCTTACTACTTTGTCGGAGTGCTATATATTTTTAATGTGACACATAATTGTAAAAACTTTGATGTACAAAGAGTCATCCCTGGAATCTTCCGCTTCACGCTCGGTCCCCTCCCCAATCACAATACAGGATGGTTTTCAGATAATAGCAACGCTTCTGCTGTGACGGATCTCATCGAGTGTGGGCCTTGATCTACTATAACTCCTTTGAAGAGGGGTGATTCTTTACAGCTGTGGCCATAAACTACATCTGCAGGGCTAGCTGATAGCCTAGGACCGGCCTGGACAATCGGACACAGAGGAAAAGGAGTGTCAGAGGGTGCGGTAGTGAATAGGGCAAAAGGGAGGTGTCGGGCGGGCACAGGGTGTGATTCTCAGGGAAGAGCAGCGCAGATGGGGGGAGGTTTATTACCCATGCATAAGACAGAGAGCGGGGGTGACCACTGCCTGGGTGAGATGCTTGCGAGGGTGGGGAGCCATGCTAAGGATCGACAGCGTGCACAGAGTGGGTCTGGTCAAGGCATCTAAAATGGCTGCCGTGCACGACAAAAGTGTGGCATTTGAAAAAAGACAAGATGGCGCACACAATGTTTTTCAACAATTCCTGATTTCCTTCGAATCGAACGTTAACAGACGTTGGGGCATATTACCAAAGTTAAGCGATATTTATCCCTAACGATGCATTGCAAAGATTTTTTTACCGTCAGAAATTATCGAAGATAAACCTTGCTATTATCAAGGTTTATCACAAATGCGATAATAAACGGCCGCAATGCATGAATATCGCTAAAAACTCAGCGATATTCATACATTACCGAGCTAATGCTCTTAGCCATGTTATCCACCTCCCATTGGATAACATGGCTAAGAACTGCTCAGGGCAGGTGTTACTTTTTGGAGATATTCGCGCTTAGCGCGAATATCTCCAAAAGTTGGTAATAGGAGATAGATATCTTGCATGTTGTAATGCAAGTTATTGTGGTATATGGAACTCATACCATAATCTCTCAGGAAAGCAGAAACTGATCCTTTTGGGACCGCCTAAAAAGGCCTAGGGGGTGAGGAGTACTCTACTTTGCCCCCTTTTCACGTTCCGAACTATTTTATTTTACTCTCTTCTGTAATTACACAAAATAGCAGCGATAAGATGCATCGGAGACACACAGTGAGAGAAAGGAGGCCGGAGATGAAGAAGAGATGTCAAATACACATTGGAGATAATATAGTGGCAGAAGGGAAGTAAATATGAGTAAACTTACCATGTAACATAAAAATGTTGCACTCTATACTATAAGTCTCATTTTATACTACAATCACTTCGCTACAACCTCATAAATTAAAAATAAAAATGAATAATGTCTCAAACAATTTTTGATTTCTAAATATAAATTTATTCTTCAGAATTTTCTAAATTTGAAAGAACTAGTAACATGTCCTCATCAGCAATGTCCTCATGAAAAGTCTCCAATAATGATTCTTGTAACTCTATGGTCTCCAAACACTCGATAAATTCGCCATCAAGAGATTGATCAAAAAAATCATTCAAGTCATCTCCTCCTTGTGACAATATTTCATTATTGGTGCTGTCCATTTCAATCAATCTAATGGAATCATACAAGTCATCTCCTCCTTGTGACAATATTTCATTATTGCTGCTCTCAATTTCAATCAACGTAGTGGAATCATTCAAGTCATCTCCTTGTGACAATATTTCATTCTTGGTGCTGTCCATTTCAATCAATCTAATGGAATCATACAAGTCATGTCCTCCTTGTGACAATGTTTCATTATTGGTGCTCTCAATTTCAATCAATGTAGTGGACGATTCAAAAGAAATTGCCACGGTCTCTTCATTGTGAGCCATTTTATTTTGAAATTGCTTGCTGTAAATTGCAGAAAAAAATAATCACTTTCATTTATCGTTTTTAGTAATACATAATATAAAACTAACTTTATCAAGTATTTAGTATAACAGAAGGACTGCAAATAAATAACAGAAAACATTTTTCAAATTATCTTCAAGTGTACAACATAGTTCCCCTTACAAATTAACAACTCACCTTTTCAAAAGTAGGAAAAGTGTTAGTACTGTGTAAATCAAACACCAGAAATTCACCACCAAAAATTCCTCACAAATGTACCTCAGACAGTAGTATCACAAAATGGCTGTGGTTTCCTCTCATTTGACATATATACATAACCAATTAACTTTCATCACACACAAATACAAAACCAAAGTAACATTTTAATTGGTTCTAAATTTCAACACTTTCAAATGTGTTTTCCCCATGCAATTTTCCATAGGACATTTACATACGTCTACAGCCTGAATGGCTGAACGGAATTACACCAAACTTGGCAAAATGGTACATCAAACCTAAGAGGTCAGGAAGGATCTACTATGCCCCCTTATGGTCATTTCCCCCTTCGCTTTGGCCTCCTCTTGTCTCTCAATCCTACCGAGAGACAAGATGGCGGCCGCTACGGACTGTTTGGAATGTTGACAGACGCCGGAGAACCAATCAGCTTCGCAAAGCTCCGTAACGCGAAAAGTACGCGAAGCGGAGCGCTGTTACAGATATATATCTTTTTTTGAACGTTAATTTCTCAAAATCCACTGGAGCACATATATTGAGACCTAGCAAAGGCACATCGGGCTACCAGTCCCTAATATTTTACCAAGTTTCGTGCAAATCCATTCAGCCGTTCGATTATTATTATTATTTATTTTTTTTGCCCCGCGGGGCCCTTTTAAAACCTCCACATCAAACCTAGGGGGTCAGCGAGGATCTACTATTCCCCCTTATGGTCATTTGCCCCTTCGCTTTCGCCTCCTCTTGTCTCTCGATCCTACCGAGAGACAAGATGGCGGCCGCTACGGACTGTTTGGAATGTTGACAGACGCCGGAGAACCAATCAGCTTCGCTTCACAAAGCTCCGTTGCGCGAAAAGTACGCGTAGCGGAGCGCTGCCCAGTCCGCGGTTACAGATATATATCTTTTTTTGAACCTTAATTTCTCAAAATCCACTGAAGCACATATATTGAGACCTACAAAAGGCACATCGGGCTACCAGTCCCTACAATTTTGCCAAGTTTCGTGCAAATCCATTCAGCCGTTCGGGCTAAAAGTGAGGCCAACCGCCCTATGGAAAACTCAATGTTAAAAACACGTTTTGGGACCCCCCTTTTTTCTCGGCCCCCCCTTGACGAACCCCCCCCAAATTTTCAGGGGCTGCTCAGAAACAAAATGTTCAATTTTCCTGAAAATTTCAGCCAATTCCGTCCACAAACGCCAAAGTTATTAGACATAGAATTTTCAAAAATCCCATAGAGAAAAAATCCTAACTATATATACCTACTGGCGACCGCCAGTAGGTAATATATATATATATATATATATATATTCACTGAAAAAAACATACTTTTCAGGCCTGATCTAGTTAGGAATTAGCATTTAAAAAACCTTTGAAATTCACTGAAAAAACCATAAGTTTCAGGCCTGATATAGTTAGGAATTAGCATTTAAAAAACCTTGCATGTTGTGCGTTTCAAAGCACAACATGACAGGCACCACGCGGTGCCTGCCATGTTGTACTTTGAAACGCAGGGGGTACCATAGGTACCCCCCATGTGCACCCTTCACCCTGGGGGCCCACAACGGGCCCCCAAAGCAAAGACCGTATGCCTTTCCACGGCGGCAATGCCGCCGTGGAAAGGCATAGGACCGCAGGCATTGTAATATGGTTGGCGGTGTCTCGCAAACACCGTCACCATAGGAAAGCACTTTTTCCGCCGGAAATGCGGCGGACGGACTTTCCGTCCGCCGCGGACCCCCAGCCATCCTAATGTGGCGGGTGGTCATTTTGTTGATGATGGCGGGCGGATTGCCCCCGCCGGGCCGGCGGTAGCTACCGCCGGCTCGGCGGGGGCAATCCGCCCGCCATCCTAATGGGCCCCTTAATTTGTTAAATAACGACAACCCTCTATAGGATATTTCTAGGGGAGACATCTAACTCTCCTCTTGGTGAACAATGTCGATATTAAAACTAATTCATACGTCTGTATTTGCTGGGATGCTTCCCCACTGGGCAGAGTCTATACTGCATATGCCCTTAATCCATAACTGGCAATTCAAATTAAATGAGATTCATGGAATCTCATGTCCCAATAATTATGAGTTAAACGTGATTGCCTGCATGGTTAATCAAGCTCAAGTGGGCTAATCATTTTCTAAATGTCAAGTCAAATTGTCACCCTAAGGTGAAGTAGATATTATGGCCCTGATGCCTTCCACTCGTCATCAATTACAAGTCTTCCAGTCTGTGAAAACATAAAAATACAAAAAGTATCAAATTAATCGTCATGTATTACTTCATACAAAAACACTGAACAAAAACTACAGTGAGGTTAAAAACAGTTTGTTGGCTCCAGAGAGATTGGCAATTGTTGTTGCTGGGTTTTGCTACAGCAGCCCTACTTTGTTTTACCTAATTTTTAAAAAGATTTACTCGCCTGCACTAGACTGTACAATTGTTGTTGCGGGTTCTGTTACGGCAGCTCAACCTTGTTTTATTTAATTTTTAAAAATACTCACTCACCTGCACTAGACCGTACCATGGTTTTGTGACTTTCCTGCCCTCTTTTGACATCAGGTGTGCTGTTCTCCGTGTTTTGGCAGGGTCCGTCCGTGTGAGCGGACCCGCCATCTTGGAGTCAGCACTCCAGCCTTTTGGTGCCTGGACTCTATAAAACCTGACGCTGGCGCGAGCGCACAGCAGACGCGCACCAAAGGCAAGCCCGTCCACGCCTGTCCGTGCTAAGGACGTGCTCAGCACCCACCATACTGCTGGTTTTTCCATTAGTCAGGGGTCTGCTAAAGGGTGCTGCCCGGTCATTTACTCCAGTGAAGAGCTTCATTGGTGAGGCGGGTAGGGGTAAGGGGGCCTTCGAGTTTGTTCAGTCTGCCTTTCCATTGTCTGACTTTCTTGACACAGGGTTATTATCATGTGGACTGTTCAATGTTAGATCCCTTCCTAAGCACTTCACGGAAATTCAGCTGTTGCTGAAATTCCATGAACTTGAGGTCCTGTTTATGACTGAGACTTTGACCTCTCCTCACTGTGAGATTGACCTCGGCTGGGCTTGCCCACCTGGCTATAACATTTGCCATAAACCCAGACCGAATGGGAGGGGTGGAGGAGTTGGGGTGATCTTTAAAGATAGCTTGAATATGGTAATTTGTATGTTGATGCGGTCGCAGGTTTTGAGCTACTTGGCTTCGCTATTAGGAATGATGATGGTCAAGCCCTGACTGGGATTATGTGCTATCGACCTCCTGGTGTCTTTAGTGTGCTCCAGCAGCAACTACTGCTGGAGACTTTCACTGACATGGCGGCTACTCACCGCAGATTGGTGATCCTGGCTGATTTTAATATTTGGTCTAATGGGTCGCTTGATTCTGCCTAATCCAATGTTCTTCAATCCTGTGAAGGCCCGGCCTTTTTCAGCAGGTGTCCAAGGCCACTCATATAAGAGGGCATATGCTTGATTTAATTTTTGCAGAGGCTAATCACCTTTCTATTAGGGAAATTTTGCCAATGGACTGGATGGATCACTTTTTGATTAGATTTTTTGTAGATATTGCTACTTACAATTCTCGGTCAACAAACTCTGTTCGCAGTTATGTGAGCAGAGATTGGAAGGCCCTCTTGTGAATGAAGGGCAATGTCCCGTTATTCAAGGTAGAGGATTGTTTCTCCTCAGATAGACAAGTTGATGAGAACTATGATTCCTTCTGTACGGAGATCACCTCAACCCTGGATTTACTAGCCCCCTTAAAAAATCATCGTAATAGGGGTAGACCTTCAGCTGCTTGGTTTAATTAAAACCTAAAAAACTTGAAACTGGAATGTAAGCACGCTGAGAGGAGGGTGCAATGTGGCTATCAGGATGATGACAAGACGATATGGAAGTCCAAGATTACAGGATATAAGAAGGCGATCAACATTGCTAAAGCGGACTATTTTTCCTCCTTGATATTTAAGGCCCCCAACACTTCTAGAAGTATTTTTAATATCTTGAACAGCTTGACCAGCCCCGAATGTTCTAAGAACGTGATTCCCTCCTCTCAAGTGCTCGGCGAGGACCTGGCCAGGTTCTTCCATGATAAAATCAAAATCATTATTGAGGGTCTGGGAGGAGGTCAACACCTACCTGGGGCGACAAATACTGAGATTATCGGTTGTGACGATACGGTGGAAACTGACTTTGAGGCTTTTGATGCTAGTGTAGAAGGAGAGGCCGTCAACCGCCTTTCTGAGTTTGCGCCTCTAGAAGTGGATGACTTTAATAGGTTGGCTTGTGGTGTACCCTCTGGGTCTCCTCTTGATCCTGTACCCCATAAAATTTGGATGGAATTTAAGGCAACTCTTCAGTTGATTTGCAACCAGTCTCTGTCTAGTGGTGTGGTCCCGGTGGAAACAAGCATTGGTGACACCCCTGCTAAAGAAGCCCTTGCTTGACCCGGAGTGTCTTAAGAACTTTAGGCCTATCTCTCTCCTGCCTTTTCCAGCTAAAATTGTGAAGCGAGTGGCAAGTAGCACTCTGTCTAAGTTTTTGAAACAACATAATTTGCTGGAGGAGGTTCAGTTCGGTTTTCGGCTGGCCCATGGCACTGAATCGGCTCTGGTGACCGTGATGGACGAACTTCGGATGCGGGCATACAGGGGGCAGGCAGCTGTTTTGGTTCTGCTTGACCTGTCTGCCGCCTTTGATACGGTCAACCATGGGATTCTGCTGAACAGACTGAGAGAGGTAGCGGTGACGGGATCTGTCCTGAGGTGGTTCCAGTCATTTTTACTGGATAGACAGCAAGCGGTATACCTTCCCCCTTTTCAATCCACCTACACTAATATCTCGCATTGCGTACCACAGGGCTCGGCTATCAGCCCCATTTTATTTAACGTCTATATGAAACCCCTGATTGCTGTCATCAAAGAGAATAACATTAACATTGTTAATTATGCGGATGACACGCAGTTGATTTTCTCCCTTGAGGGAGACCAGTCAACCCCATTCAAAGTGTTTCATAACTGCCTGCGTAATACGGCGCTCTGGCTGAAGGAGAACTCACTGCAATTCAATGCGGATAAGACAGAGGTGCTTTATTGTCCTAGGGATAGGATTCCCTCTGTCTTGACCAGTAACTTCTGGCCCGCCGCTACCTCGTCCGTGGTTCAACCAGTGAAAAAGGTCAGTAACCTGGGCGTAATGTTTGACTATAAACTCACCTTGGAAGCTCAGGTCATGAAAACTGTGACTTGTTGTCTGGCCATTATTAGGTCACTGCGGAAGATTCTTCCTCTGCTACCATCTCATGCATGTGCATTGATTGTGCGCAGTACTATTCTTAGTAGACTTGATTATTGCAATGCTTTATTTCTCGAGTCTCCTAAATTCTTGCTTGACAGGTTGCAGAGGATTCAGTCAACTGCTGCCAAGTTGGCCCTAGGGTGGCCCAGAAGATCCGCTTCCTCGTCAGCCATGGCAGAATTGCATTGGCTTCCGCTGAAAAAGAGAGTCCAGTTCAAGTCTCTCTGCATAGTGTTTAAAGCCTTGCATAGGTTGGGGCCTGTGTCTTTGCAAAGAAAGTTTGAGTGGTATGCTCTTGTGAGAAGCCTTCGCTCTTCCTTGGCAAGACTTGTAAAGATTCCCAGATTCAGGAAAGTTAGGGCAGGTGGTCGATCCTTTGGGATTGCTGCTGCAAAACTTTGGAATCAGCTCCCATTGGAGCTAAGACAAGTTAGTGATGGCCTTGTCTTTAGAAGGAGAATTAAAACCTGGCTGTTTCCTAAAACCTACTTGGTTGTCGGTACTGGAGCACTCTTTTTCCTTTTCTTAATTTGCGCCGTTAGCGCCAGGATGCCTTTTTGGTGACAGTGCGCTTTATATATTAAATAAAATAAAGAAGTTTAAATATATCATCATTCTAGACCACTGACATTTTTTCTGATTCTTAAAGCGATACTTTTGAATAATTGGTGCACCCATGGAACCATCCCTAACGGTGTTTAGCCAAGATGGACTGACAATACTTTGTCTCCATTATGGCCTGTGGGGGCTAATGTCCTGTATTGAATTATCTAACTTTGATTCTAAGCGTCTCAAGTCCTGGACTCGATTGCCACCCCGTTCTTGTTATTCTGATTGTGTCAAGTACGCAAAATGTTAGCAGGCTGCTATTCTGATTGTGACAACTTTTAAAATGCCTAGCGATGGGATACTGTTTGTCTTTATTTTTTATGGCACACAGGTGCTCTAAGACACACTTCTTTGCTTTATGGATTGTGCTCCCTATATAGGACTTATTCCAGGGACACTTTAAGGCTCATGCAAAATGATCGGTGGTGCATGATACATGTTTCTCAATCACATACGGTTTGCAATCCTCTGATAGTTTTATCTCTTTGCAATTATTGCTAAACTTACAAGTTTTCCAGTTTCCACAAACAAAAAACCCTTTTATATTCATCTTTTTCTTTGGTTGTGTAACCAATGTTCTGCAGATGGTATCTTTTAAAGATTTTGCTTTTCTGAAAGTTATTTGAGGAAACTCCTCAATACTTTCAGCAAGGTCCTAATGAGTTTTTTGTACTGGCCAGAATTTACCTAGACCCTTTCTGAGATCTTTTGCCTGGTTGTGGAATGTGGTGAAAAATCTTATCGTTTGCTTGGATTCTTCCTTGGATTCCCTGGGTATCAACAATTCAGGTCTTGATTTTTTCTCAACTTCCTGGATAGCTTTCTTAACCATGGAACGGGTGTAACCCCCTTCCAGGATTCTATTGGTAATCTGAAGTCTATAGCCTTCCTCCGAGCTGCAGTTCTGTTTAGCACAGAGTAATTCTCCCAAAGGTATGCTTCCGGGTGACAGCTCCGGGCATGCAGCAAACTGTTGCCAGCCGTGTCTTGACGAAATAGGAAGCTGTCCACTTTGTTGCCCTTAACTGTTACCAGTAAATCCAAAAATTCTATTTTGTCTTTGGCAAATTGACTTGAGAATTTCAAATTCAAAGGGTTATCTTTCAGTTGGTTAACCAGTTGAATGGCCTCAGTATCATCACCGTTCCAGATACAGAAAATATTGCCCATGTACCTGGCCCACATGATGGAAACTGTGTACAAAGTAAACCCTCTAGACCTACATTTCTATAATTAATGGCTTCTCAAAGCTCTAAATTGGGGCATACAGAACCTGATTTACCACACAGACCATACAATTTTTATGTCATTTATTACTTTTTTGGTTTTACTTTTTTATCTAGTATTTCACATTGTAAAATACATATATCTTTTCACACTTGATATCACAATATTTTATCTTTATAGTTCAGCTAATGTCATACATATAACAATGTCTTAGAAAACACAGCTATCTACAAAACAATAAATAGATCAACACACTCCAACACATACTCTCACCTCTTGCTACTCTGCAACCACAACCTTGCACGCTGTACTCTCACACTCTGCACCCCAGAACAACACTGCATGCACAGATGAAAGAAATCCGGGTGATAGCATCAACCCTCGGTTGCTGTGCTGATAGCTGGGGTGTCACACTCTTGCTGGCCCACATGATGACCTTCCTGATGAAGAGGTCTAACTTGTAAACAATCTGCTCCTCCCAGTACCCTAGATAGAGACCGGCAAAGCTGGGAACAAAGCAGGTCCCCATTTGGGTCCCGAGAGTCTGCCTGTTGATTTTATTATCGAAGGTGAAGAAGTTCTGTGTGAGACATGTGTGCATCATGTCTATAAGCATCTCTCTCTGAAATAGGTATGACACTGATCTGTTTCTTAGGAAATTAAGGCAGGCTTTTAAACCTAACTCATGAGGAATGCACATGTACAAACTATTCACATCAAGGCAAAGTAATGAGTACTTGTTTCTCCATGTTATGTTCTCAATCCGGCTCAAAATTTCTCCAGTATGCCAAATTTAGCAAAGAGGTAGCCCTTGATTCAGACTCGTGCCTTTTGCTTAAATGGTGTAAATCTGTTCAGTAGTTGCTGAGAAAATCAAACGTAAAATCACATATATATCTGTGGCCGCGCAGGATCCGCGCATCCTGAGCGCACCCTAAGCGCACCATCCTGATCACGCGCTGATTGCTAATTGGCTGTCAAGTGGTTGTCAACATTCGAAACCAGGAAGTGTTGGCAGCCATTTTTTGCCTCGGTAGAAGCGAGGCTGTAGAAGTCAGTGGAAAACATATAAAGGGGGCAGGGTAGAAATACCCTGACACTTCAGACATGCTTAGGGGGTCTACAAGGACCCCTAGGGCCCCCAAAAACGTTTGTTTTGTAAACGTCAAAATGCGCGCTGGGTGTGTGGATCCTGCCGTAAAATAATTAATAAAATGAAGCGCGGGCTTAGTAATTAGCCCCCAGGGGGGCCAAATCTTGGAGGAAAAATATTAAATCCCAGCCCCGGGGACCGCAACCCCCGGGGGCTACAAAATAAATGATCGGGGGCTCAAAGGCCCCCCCAGCAAAATACATGGGACCGCTACCCCCCGGGACTTTCTAAAAAGTGGTGGTGGGGGCTTAAAGGCCCCACAAGCCCCGGGACCACCACCCCCTGGGGATTTGTGTATTCTGGGAGGGGGGCCATGAGGCACCCCTTCTGGAGCCGTCGAGGGCCCTGGGGACCACCACCCCCCAGGGCCGGCTCCTGCAATGTCTCGGGGTGCCCACCCCTGGGACACTGCTGTTTGCTATGGCAGGGCGAGGCTCCCGCCCTGTCAGAGCAAACTTGGTTTGGATTTTGAAAGAGAGAGCAGGGAAACCTGCTCTCTCTTTCAAAACCCAAACCATATTGCTTTTCCACACGGGGAGCTGCATGTTAGCAGCTCCCCATTTGGAAAAGCAATGCTAGCTTCGGAAGGACGCAGGGAGCCGCCTGAGACCATAGGGGCATTGGGGCTCCCCCCACATCCCTAACGTTCCATATAGGCCCCAGTCAAAGTGCCTAGGTCATTGCCACCACAGTGCCCAAGTATGAGGTCAGGGTGTTGGAGATGCAAAAATGATTTAACCAATGACATTAATTGGTGCCACTTTAACCCTCTCTGTCCAATCCATTTAATGTCTACATTTGGCAAAGATAGGTCTTTATCAATGCCTTTGTTTTCTGTATACCTTTGGCTCCAGAAAATATAGCTGTGTCCCACAATCCACGGGAGGTCTGGATGCACTCAGAAGGTGTCTGTATGTGAAATGGCAGTTTGAAAAGTGACATTTTTCTAAAATGGTGGATAAGATGCAGTTTTGAAAAAAGAAAATAAAGGATTGGCTGTTTGACAACATTCTAGTCTGAAAAGTAGTTTGCATGTTTCTGTTTTTTAAAAGCATGTTTCTTATTGTTTAAGAAAAACTGTTTGAAAGGAACATTACATAGGATAAAGTGATAATTTGAAAAGTCGAGCACACTTGCTGTTTGGATTAGCAACATTGTGTGCTGAACTTGTGACCTGTGTGCTCAGTTGAGTGTTCCATGAACTGTTACCATGGTAACAGGCAGTAAGCAGATTGGGGGTAGGGTTCAAACGTATTTCAATTGGAAAGGGTTGAAATGTGTAACCAATAGAATTGTGTGTTAGCTTTTAAATTAATGTGGGAAGCAATGTGACTTGATATTTACATGTAAATGTGTGCAGAATGGGAGGGAATGATTGCCATTTGTTTGGTTTACCTAAGAGCAGTACAGTACAGAGTTTCTGTATAAGAAAATCTGGTGTGTGACTGACACACTTCTTAATCTACAAATCAATTTGAAAGGTGAGTTATTAATATGTGGTATGTTTGTTTTTAATAAGATTAGTGTGTTTCTCCTGGTAAAGTCCAGGTAGTAGCCTTGCTTGTCTAGAGTCATACTGTGAGTCTGTCTACATTTGGGAACTGTTGTGAGAGAAGCCTGTGGGTACTTCATGTGTTTGCAGATATATAACTGGTTAAAAACCTATCCTGTTGCCAAGTTGCGATAGAATTTGAAAGCAGTCATTGCTTATGTATTCGCAAAATGAGTTAGGCTTTAACACTAAAATGCAGTACTGAAATATGTGGAATGTGTGCAGTCACCTTAGTTTTTCTAGATCAGTGTGCAGAATGGGAGGGAAAGTATGCATTTTTTTGGTTTTCCTAAGAGCAGTACAGTACAGAGTTTCTGTATAAGAAAATCTGGTGTGTGACTGACATCTTAATCTACAAATCAATTCAATTTGAAAGGCGAGTTATTAATTTTTGAGTGGTTGTATGTGGTGTGTTTGTTTTTAATAAGATTAATGTGTTTTGATAAAGTGCAAGGGATGCTGTTATTTGTATAGAATCACACTGTGAGTCAGTGTGCATTTGGGAAAATTGTGAGAGAAGCATTTGGGTGCTTCGTGTGTTTGCAGACACATAAGTGCTTAAAAACCTTTCTTGTTGTTGTTGAGGAGGAGCTTGGCGGGCATCCGAGATGGCCGCTTGAGCACAGCGCTCTCCGTACCCTCGCCGCTCCCGACATTTTATCCTGGCTGAATCCTGATTTCTTGCAAGAATTCGTGTAGGGGACGTTTGGCTGATTACCCTAGCACTTTTCAGAAATCGATTTGGATCTCGTATTCCTGAGATATGGTGCTCTGAACTTTTGGGCTCCGCCCTTGTGGTGCGCCCGGGACGGGGTGCGGTACTGTAGCCGTCCTGCAATTGAACAACAACGGCAGGAGATCTGGCCTTGTGGGTCCCCCCTTCCTAAGTTTCGGTTTCGATTCCGTTCCGACTTGGGCCACGGCTGTGGATGCCGTGTTGCGACTGAGACTTGGAGGCAGATCGGCTGTTGGGCTTTCATGTGACCTATTTGCTGGTTTGGCGACCTCTACCCGAGTTGTGCCCCCTTTTTCTGTACTTTTGATCCTGTACTTTGGGTGTCGGGCCCGTCGGACCTGGTGGCTTGTCCTGTGACGCATCTTCAAAATGGCGGGCAGAGGGGACAGAGAGACGCGCAAGACGAAAACACCTCTGCGCGGAGCTCCAGTTCAATCAAATGTCATGGACCGTTATACCCATTCTAAGGGGTCCCCCGGAGCTGCCCTGCCTGGTTCTAGTATTGCGTCTGAACGAATTTTGGAAGAGTCGGCGGAGCCCTCCTTACAGGATATCATGGGCGCCATCTCGGGTGTGAGGGAATCCATCGGCCTACAGTACGAGGCCTTGGCCCACAAACTTGACACCGTGGCTATTGAGGTGAATCTGATTCGTGCTGACCTCGGCAAGACGAATGAGAGGGTACAATCACTGGATATTAAATCCTCTAGCCTTACGAATGACGTCTCGGAGCTCCAAACAGAGATTGGAAATCTCCGTCGGGGGAACGACTTCATGACCCGTCGCCTGGAGGACTTTGAAAATAGGGCGCGTCGCTGCAATGTTCGCCTGGTTGGTGTACCGGAAAACCCTGAACCCCACTCGGTGGATCTCCTGGTTGAGGATCTGGTCTTGAACCATTTGGCCCCTTCTGGTCTCACAAAATTTTTCACGGTGGAACGTGCACATCGTGTTCCAGGGGGCAAAGTCAAGCCGGGAGCCCCGCCGAGACCCATTGTAGCGAAGCTTTTTCATTATAGAGACCGGGACGCTATCCTGCAGGCCTCGCGGGTGAAGGGCCCGGTGGCCTTTGAGAATGCTACGGTGAACTTTTACCCGGACTTTTCCCAACAGGTTCAGAGACAACGTATGGAGTTTCGTGGTGCCAAGAAACGTCTCCGGGATCGGGGCCTACGTTACGCCATGCTCTTTCCCACTAGACTCCGGGTTGAATACAATGAACGTACCCTTTTCTTTGATCGGCCAGATGCTGTTAATGACTGGCTGGACTCATTGCCTGACTGTCCTCCTGAGACAGACTCCGCCGCTCACCCTGGCGGTGCCGAAGGTGGTGTGGAGATCTAACTGTTCGGCTCTTATGTCTTATTTTGAATACATTCTCAGGAGTGTTGGCCGGCGTCCCTCTACATTGTGATCATTCTGTCTTTTCGTTTGTTATTTTTGTTCTTGCTGAGGTCGGGGGGTGGATGGAACGGAGACCTTTCCTCCTCCGGGGTCTTTGTGTAGAATAGGGGTTCTTGGGCGACAGGCACACTGCAGGTTGGGGTGGCTCTTTAGCTTTTTGCAGGGGTGCAGGGTGGGGGGTGTTTCTCTTCAGTTTGGGGGAGGGGGGTTGGGAAGTTTTTTCTTTTCTGTGTGTTGTTTTCAAGGCGAGTTGCTCCTGTGTTTGCTGCTGTTTCTGATGTCTAGCTCATGGACGAGGGGTCTTGGCTCGGGTGGTTGGGATGGGGGGTAGAGGGTTGAAATTTCTTTCCTGGAACGTTAATGGCCTGGGAGATCGTATTAAGCGCAGTGTGGTCTTAAAATGTATACGACGTTTGTCACCGGACATTGTTTTCATGCAAGAAACCCATTTGATTGGTAATGTTTGTTATGCGATGAATAGATGGGGCTACCGCCTTGTGGCGCACTCAGGGTTTACCTCCGGATCTAGGGGTGTGGGTATTCTTGTTCGAACCTCCCTCCCCCTGGCTATCGATGAGGTGATTCATGATGACCGTGGGAGATATACTGTCCTGGTGGGTAGATATGAAGGCCGCACCCTATCTCTCTTCAATGTTTATGTTCCCCCGGGTTTGCAGGCCTCTACTTTTACTGACTTGGGCCGTGTTCTGTTGGATCTCCCTGATAGCACTCTCTTTCTTGCCGGTGATTTTAATTCGGTGCTTTCCGGCCTTCACGATCGCCATCCCCCTAGAGATACCCCGCAGGCTCAGCAGTGGTTGGGTGGGTTTTTAGATACCTTTGGCCTTGTGGACTGCTGGCGACTGTTGCATCCTACTCAGCTCCAATACACCTTTCATTCTGGGGCCCATGGCAGTCTGTCCCGGCTGGATTATTTCCTGATGCCCGCAGCCCAATCATCGGCGGTTCGTGAGATTTTACACTTGCCGAGGGGTATTTCTGATCACTCGCCGCTCTGGCTTCGTTTCGAGGTTGGGGTAGAGGCGGCGGGCCGAGTGGCTCCCATTAACCCTTGGTATCTTTCCTCCCCTGAGACTCGTACCCTCTTGCTCAAGTCCATGGATGCATATTTCCTGGAAAATGAGGGGTCGGTCTCTTCGGCTGTGTCCCTGTGGGAAGCTTTTAAAACTGTGATTCGTGGACAGGCCCTTTCCTTGATTGTTGAAGTTAAGAGGGCAGGGAGGAAGGAGGTGGTGGACCTTGAGGGGGAGATCTCTGCTTTGGAGGACGAGTTGGAATCTGGTGTCACGCCTGACAAACTCCATGCCCTGGGTCTAAAACAGTTTGCATATAAATCTCTGGTCACTGACGCTGCAAAGGTGATGTTTCGTGAGCAGCAGGGCAGATTGTACGATGTGGGTGACAAGGCGGGCAAACTCCTAGCGTGGTTGGACAAGAAAGAAAGAGTTAATCGTGTGGTGCCCGTGATTCAGTCTGCGAGTGGTGAGAATGTGATTGATCCGACCGCCATTGTTGATCGTTTTGCAGAATATTTCCGTGTGGTATATGCTCCCGTGTCTGTGAGGGATGTTGCCGACTCCCGCCTTCTTCTGCGTGATATCACTTTGCCCTGTGTCACCGACTTGGACCGTATTGCTTTGGACTCCCCTTTTACGAATGATGAGATAGCCAATGCAGTTCGATCGCTCCGTTCGGGCAAAGCACTGGGCCCGAACGGTTTGCCTATTGAGTTGTACAAATTATGCCCCGATAAGGTGGCGCCGTATCTCCGCGCCATGTTTCTAGAATCTCGTGAGCGGAACATGCTTCCCTATGATCAGCGTCTGGCGACAATCGTCGTCATTCCCAAAGAGGGTAAACCGCGTGACCTCTGTTCCTCGTATAGGCCCATATCCCTATTAAATGTTGAACCTAAGGTGTTGGCTAAACTTTTGGCGACCCGTCTCCTTTCGGTTCTTGGGGAGTTGGTCCATCCGGATCAGTCTGGCTTTATCCCGCATCGCAACACTGCTCTGAATTTACGTCGCCTCCACGGCGCGCTGGCGAGGGCGGGGCTTTTGACTGAACCGGCCATTTTGGCGTCCCTGGATGCCTCCATGGCCTTTGATACTGTGGAGTGGCCCTATTTATGGGCGACACTTGAGAAATTTGGATTCGGGTGCGAGTTTATTAGCTGGGTTAGACTGTTGTACGCGGAACCTCTGGCGCAAGTTGTAGTGAACGGTAGAGTGTCGACCCCCTTCTCCTTGGGCAGGGGTACCCGTCAGGGTTGCCCCTTGTCCCCTCTGTTGTTCGCGCTCGCTCTTGAACCGTTGGCGGCCTGGCTCCGTTTGGAACCGTCCCTTAAAGGTATTCGATGGGCCCCGGACTTCGAAGACCGCGTCTCGCTTTATGCGGACGACATCCTCTTGTATCTTACTTCCCCTCGCAAGTCTTTATCTGTTTTATTTGACGTTCTTGCGTCCTTTGGTGCTAACTCAGGCCTCGTCATCAACTGGTCTAAATCCTGTGTATACGTTTTATCTGGTATCTTGCCTCCGTTGCCGAGTAGACTTCCTCTTCAGGTGGTCCGGGATGGTTTCAAATACTTGGGGGTTTTCGTTACCTTGGATCCGTCCCTTCGTTTTGATCGTAATCTCCTTCCCCCGTTGCTTAGGCTCCGTTTGGACGTTGCCCGCTGGCGCAAACTTCCCCTGTCTCCACTGGGTCGGGCGGCCCTGTTTAAGATGATGTCACTACCGCGGTTTCTCTACGCTCTCCAGAATTATTATGATCCTATCCCCAAGACCTATTTTCGGGAGATTGAGAGCCTTCAGAGGCAACTTATTTGGGATGGGCGACCGCGCATTGCTCTCGCGAAACTTTCTATCCCGTGGTACGATGGGGGCATGGCGCTCCCCGATATTAAGAGATACTACTGGGCTTCCCATCTGTCCGCTATTAATCATGCTATGTTCTCTCCGGGTCGTAATCCGGCGTTTGAGATGGATAAACTTCAGCTTCCGGGAGGTGACTTTAATAGAGTGCTCTATTCTCGCTCCGCTGGGCGCCATCTTGTGGGACCTACTTTGACTGCTTTGACAGTGTGGCGTGCTGCGAATGTGAGCCTGGGCTGGGAGGATCGCTTGACGTTGGCGACGCCTCTTTATGCTTCAGAACGTCTGGGCGGTCTTTGGTCTTCCAAGGGTTTTGACCGTTGGGACTTGATTGGGATCTCTAAAGTGGGGGATGTATATTCTAAGGGTTCTGTGCGCCCGTTTCAGGCCCTCCAGGCTGACTATGGCCTGAGTAGTCGGGAATTCTTTCGTTATTTACAGATCAGGCACGCTTTGGTTTCGGTGTTTGCTCCTGGTGAGATTCCGCCTGACTCTTCCCCACTTGAAGACCGTATCCTTGACGGACATCTTCCTGATAGCACTATCTCCCTGATCTATAAAAAGTTGATCAACAATCGGACTGACTTATTGGCCCGACTTCGGGAACAGTGGATGGGAGATGGGTTGGAACTTGATGATGAGGATTGGCAATCGGCCCTCTCCTCTCCGAAGGAGGTGGCTATACCGGCTCGACTCCGTCTGGTCCAATTGAAGATCCTTCATCGGGTGTACGTGACGGGACCGCGACTGATGGTGATGGGCTTTTCCTCTGATGGACTGTGTAAGCGTGGATGTGGTTTGCGTGCTACTTTCCTGCATATTCTTTGGGAGTGCCCGATGGTGGCTGCTTATTGGGTGGCCGTGCTTGATCTGATGACTGAGGTGACGGGGATATCCTTGCGACCGGAACCTCGTCGCTGTCTTTTGAATGTTTGGGAGCCCACGGACTATTCGGTGGCACAGACTAGATGGGCCACCCTGGGCTATATGATTGCGAAGCGAGATATTGCGCAACTCTGGGGGGCCTCCAGGCCCCCTGCCCTCGCGCAATGGGAGGATAATATGGATTGGTCCATGTTCCGTGAGAAAACTGTTTATGTGGCCAGGGGTAGACCCGGGGCATGGGTGAAGGTGTGGGGTCAATGGAACGAATACCGTGGCGACATTTGTACTCCTCCCCTTGTGGACACTATCGAGATTACCCTATCTCCCTAGGCTAGCGTTCCCGGAATCTTCGTATAGGGACTGAGCTGGTGTCACCGGCTCTTCCCCCCCTTCTTCTTCCTGATCTCTGCCCCCCTCCCCCCCCCCCCCCGCTCCATACTCCTTAGTGCTTAGGATATTATTACTGCACCTCCGCTGCTGTCCCCCCCTTGCGTCCCTTGGGCTGACCTTCAGTGATACACTCTCGCCTTTTTGTATGTTTGTTCTTTCATATATATAAAACCTGTTTTGGTCCTGTAATTAATGTGGAATATTGCATTGTTGATTGACGGTTACCTCTGCGGGCTTATGTGATATGTGTCTACTCCTTTTTAGCGACTGGCCCGTGTGGTTGTAGGCCCATCCTTGTACGTTTCTGCTTGCTCAAATAAAGGTTTTTAAAAAAAAAAAAAAAAAAAAAAAAAAAAAAAAAACCTTTCTTGTTGTTAAGTTTTGGTAGAATTAGAAAATAATATTTGCTTATGTATTTGCAAAATGAGTTAGGCTTTAGCACTAAAATGCAGTACTGAAATATGTGGAATGTGTGCAGTCACCTTAGTTTTTCTAGATCAGTAAATGTGTTTTGATAAAGTCCAAGGGATAGCCTTGCTTGTCTAGAATTACACTGTGAGTCTGTGTACATTTGGGAACTGTTGTGAGAGACGCCTGTGGGTACTTCATGTGTTTGCAGATATATAACTGGTTAAAAACCTATCCAGTTGCCACATTTTGGTAAAATTTGAAAGCAGTCATTGTTTATGTATTTCCAAAATGAGTCAGGCTTCTACTCTAAAGTGCAGTAATGAAATATGTGGAATGTGTGCAGTCAACTTAACTCTTGTAGACTAGTGAATAGTGTTGCTTGTCTCGAATCACACTGCCAGTGCATTTGTGAAGCATTGTGATAGCAGCATTTGGTAACTTCATGTGTGCTTGTACTGATGTAATCATTCAGTCATTATCCAAGTACTCATGCAGTTCAGGGCCTTAGCACATGTACTGCTTGAAACTCCTATGGACTATGCATGTAGTGTTGTAACCCCCTTCTCACTTGTGTTTCAGGCCTACATTTCCCCAGTCAGTATCCACAGGGACATCTTAAGGATTTTGGGGGCCCCTGTTCAGAATATGTTTTAATTTAATATCCAATTTCAGACCCCACCCCCCCGCGAGCAGCTTCAAACAGGTTTATTATTGTTTTATTTATCAATTTCTAAGTGCCACGTCCCGAGAGCGGGCCATTGCAGGGTCAGTCACAAGGGGGAGTAGTAGGCACTACTATCAGTGTGCATGTGGGTTTAGGCGGCCATCTCAGGCAGGCCAAACCCACATGCATACTGGGCTGTCTCCAACCTGAGCTGCGTTGCTGGATTGGAGACAGCAGGCAGAAGATCCCAATATCCCTGGGAGCGCAATCGAGGGACCTGGCCAATCCTGAAGCTGTTCTCATTCATGAGAGCTGCTTCAGAATTGGCCTGAGTCCCTAGGATTGGCAACAGGGCAGGCTGAAATGAAATGAAATGAAAATGAGTTTTGTAAAGCGCACATAGCTGCCCGGAGGCGTCCAAGCGCTGAGTGCCAACCGTGTGTTGTCAGCTGAAATAGTGAGCAGAACGAAAGCAACTATTTATTAAACAAAAAAGTTTTCAACTGTTTCCTAAAGGAGGTAAGGTCTGAATTGGACCTTAGATGAAAAGGTAGACTGTTCCAAAGCCTAGCCGCATTCAGGGAAAAAGAGCGACCTCCTGATCTAGACCTTTTTACCTTAGGCACAACAGCACGTAGAGCAGGGAACCTCTGCCAGTAATGGAGCCAAGAGTGGGGCAGAACCAGCAAGGCAACAGGCTTCAGTCAGCAGGAAAGTTTCTTCTTCCTTTTCTTCTTTCTTTCTTGTATTGCAGCCTTTTCAGGGTCATTTAATACTAACTGGAAGCAGTTTTTTAAACATTCCTATAACACAAATCTGACATGTTTTCAATTGGAAAGCATTGTTTCAGGTTTCATATATCTTAATGTAGGCTAAGGCATCACACAGGAAAGCTGTCACACCCAAGGGTGTAAATGCTTTACAGGCTCCGGTATCAATACCATGAGTTGAAGAGGTCATCCAAAGCTTTTGAGCTATCCCTCTTGTTACACAGTTTGTACAAGTTCAGACCTCAGATAGGTCTCATACACTTTTTACACAGATTTTATAGACTCTATTTTTATACAGAATTTCTATCACTTAAGCATCTGACAGCAATGGATCCCTCTAATAACACAGCTCTTACAGATGCAGTCCTCTAAGGACTTGGCTATGCTTAGGCTACATCAACTTTACATGCTGAAGCATCTGAATGCAAATTATCCTTCAGGTTACCCATAATGTACAGGCTCAGTTCTCTGAGAGCAAAGGTAACCCCTATCGTAAAGAAATCTTTCTGGCTGAGATATCAGACACACAACCTTTAACTTAGTTTACATACAACTTAAGCCATCAAACAGGAGTACTGTGGTATTCCCTGTACCTCTTACCCAGTTCTCCCAGGCTCAGGCTTCTTACAGATAAAGTATTCGTCAAGGTACAGATTTCGTACAGGTTAGAGTCTCAAAATGAGAGAGAAGAACTATCCTGCAGAGTGATTGCATGCTTAAGTACCAAACAGGAAATGTAAGCATGTATAAAGCTATCTTTTAAGTACTAATGTGGTAAAATATCTAGCCAGTGAGTAGATGAATGCTTTCACTTGTATAAAGCGCTCTGAAGACTAGATTATAGCAGACTATTATGGATGTCAAAATTGAAAGCCAGTAACACATTTTCACATTGCAATCAATCCATTTCAATAACCCCAACATAAGTAAAAGAACCTCAAAATAATTGGCTAGCATTTTTCAAATAGCTTTAAGGGATATACACATCTGGCATGTTTAAGCATTGGTGGAATGCTGAACACAAAAGCTTTACGCAAGGGACACATGAACTCAGCAACAGTGCAAGCCTGGTTGAGAAACAGAACAGTCACAGTAGAAACGAAACATCAGAGCGAACATCTTTTGGACAGCACAGGCAGCAGTAGTGCAAAAGACACTCACAAAAAGAACAGGCAACAACAATGTAAGCTTCCTTCAGGCACCAAACAGGCATCACCAGTGAAAGCTTATCTCAGAGACCGAACTGAACAGGCAAATAAAGGATTGAAATTGTGGAGTCCCTTCACACGAGCAATAGACTAGGGAGAGGATGTGGTGTAGCAGCGAGTGCTGCCAACTCAGACGCTGGGGATCCGGGATCGAGTCTTGGCATCGGCGCAATATCCTGTGACTCTCGGAGGATCACAAAATCTCCCAGTGCCCATGAACAGCGCCTAGATACCCTCACAGGTGATAAGATGTGCTATATAAATCTACAAACAAACAGACCAATATGGGCGGCAGCACAAACACATGTCCATAAAACAATGAAGATGGACATTGAGTTCCCACATTCCCAACAAAGAACAGGCAGTAGCAGGACTCACGATCAGGCAGAAGCGGGCCTCACTTTCACAAGCACAGTATGGGCAGCAGCACAGCAACTGTCTTCACTCACACACTTACACACACACACACACACCACACACCACACACATACACATACAGCTGGATCCCCACATTGGCAGACACCAAGCAAGCTTCTCTCACACATGTCAGAGTCTCATGAAACAGAGCAGAAAAGGTGTGCACTTTGCTTGTAAGTAGAACAGGATTGAATGTCTTTGTCTTTCCTTGTAGGAATATATTACTGAACAATTTAGCCTTGTAGAGAAAGGTGCTCTTGGAAATTAATCTTGTTTAGGCGGCTTTTTTGATAGTAGAGACCATATTCTTGCTTTATTATTGTTAAAATGTGCTGAAAAATAAAGTAGGTGAGATGTAATATGCAATTGAACCAAATCAATATGTACCACTCATTAAGTTTAATTGCATGTTCTGCAAGCTTTCACATGTAACATTCAGAATGCGTGCATCAGAAGGCAGTACAGTGCTGTATTTTGTCAATACTGTGATGCAGCAATAACTCACTAATATTCTTAAAAATAATCTGTGTGACCCCCTTACATTTCTCATAAGGTAGGCACTGTTTCGATCTAAACCAAACTTTTTTATGGTTGTTCCATGTTCTTAAAAAAAGCACAACATTTCTCTACAAAACTTCTGTAAGGAACTCCCACACTTCACCCTTACTAACAATAAATGAAAAATCATGGTATTTAAACAATCAACCTTTAAGAACCATTCAAAGGCATCAGGACACGTTTGTCAGGAGAACACAGTTGGCTCAGGCAGACATTTGAGAAGGCTGTTAGGGGGCCCCTGAAAGGCCGGGGCCCAGGGCCAGAGCCCACTTTGCCCATGCCTTAAAACGTCTCTCAGTATCCATACAGTGCAGCAAACACCATGTTATTCCCTTTGGACTCCTCTACTGACCCTTTCAGCACCATGTATTAATCCATTCACTGAAGGAAAACTTAAGCAATTAGACATTCACTGAGTGTCTCTTCTTATGCTACTCTAATCATTCAGTCAGTATCCATGTACTCATGCATTGAGTCAGGCTTTAGGACATGGACTGCTTCTAACTCCTATGCACTATGCATATAGTGCTCTAACCAAGTACACAATTGTGTTTCAGGCCCAGAATTCCTCAGTCAGTATCCATACACTCCAGCAAACACCCTGTCACTGCTCTTGCAATCCCATAGTGACTCTTTCAGTACCATGTATTAATCCATTCATTAAAGGAAAACCTAACCAATTATAAATTCAATCAGTGTCTCTCCTTATACTACTGTAATCAGTCAAGCAGTATCCATGTACTCATGCAGCGAGCTAAGGCTTAGGACATGGACTGTTTTAAACTCCTGTGCACAAAGCATGTAGTGGTCTAACCACTTTCACGCTTGTGTTTCAGGCCTACAATTCCCCAGTCAGTATGTATACACTCCATCTAACACCCTGTCACTGCTCTTGCAATCTCATAGTGACACTTTCAGCTACATGTACTAATCCATTCACTGAAGAAAAGCCCAACCAATTATAAGTTCACCCAGTGTCTCTCCTTGTAGTACTCTAATCATTCAGTCAGTATCCATGTACTCATGCAACGAGCCAGGCCTTAGGACATGGACTGTTGTACACTCCTATGCACTGTTCATGTAGTGGTCTGACCACCTTTTCACTTGTGTTTCAGGCCTACAGTTCCCCAGTCAGTATCCATACACTCCAGCAAACACCCTGTCACTGCTTTTGCCATCCCATAGTGACCCTTTCAGCTACATGTACTAATTCATTCACTGAAGAAACACTCAATCAATTATAAGTTCACCTAGTGTCTCTCCTTGTAGTATTCTAATCATTCAATCAGTATCTATGTACTCATGCAGGAAGCCAGGCCTTAGGACATGGACTGTTTTAAACTCCTATGCACTATGCATGTAGTGGTCTAACTACCTTTACACTTGTGTTTCAGGCCTAGAATTTCCCAGTCAGTATCCATACAGTCCAGCAAATACCCTGTGACTGCTCTTCAATCCCATAGTGATCTTTTCTGCACCATGAACTAATCAATTCACTGAAGAAAAACACAACCAATTATACATTTACCCAGTGTCTCTCCTTGTAGTACGGTAATTATTCAGTTAGTATCCATGTACTCATGCAGTAAGTCAGACTTTAGGACATGTACTGCTTCAAACTCTTATGCACTATGCATATGGTGCACTAACCACCTTCACACTTGTGTTTCAGGCCTACAATGCCCCAGTCACCATGCATGCAGTCCAACAAACACCCTGTCACTACTCTTGCAGTTATATTGTGACCATTTCAGCTCCATGTACTAATCCATTCACTGAAGTAAAACTCAACCAATTATGAATTCACCCAGTGTCTCTCCTTATAGTACTGCAACCATTCAGTTAGTATGCATGTACTCATGCAGTGAGCCAGGCTTTAGGGCATGGACTGCTTCAGACTCCTATACACTATACATGTAGTGATCTAACTAAGTATTCAATTGTGTTTCAGCCCTACAATTCTCCAGTCAGTATCCATACACTGCAGCAAACACCCTGTTACTCTCCTTGCTTTCCTATACAGTTACGTATACACCTTGAATTACAATTTCAATTAGTGATGAGAAAAGAAAGTGGTTAAATGATTTTTATATAGAATGTGTTTGAATATTAATAGAAAAGTATAATTTATAAAGTTATTAATATACATTTATTTATGTTTATTTTTTACGCATATTGTTTATCTACATTAAAATAAAGTTATCACGCCTGAAAAATCAAGAAAGAGAAAAAGAGAGCCAAAGGGCAGTTACTTAAAGAAAACTCAACAAGTATTGGATGACCAACATCATGTGGGTAAAAAGAAAAAAACTTCTGGTAAGACAACTAAGGAATGTATTAAAAATCCTTCTAGGCCCAAAAAGAATGTTCAGAATGTTGAAACTACTGACAATGATTCAACCAGAAAAAATAATCAAAATAACAGGAAAGTAAAAAAGTAAATTTACAAACAAAAGATACGACGTATGGTAAAAGAAGACAAAATCCGTATAAAGAAATACGCAAACATTTTTTTATAATAGAGTAGTACATAACTTGCTCAAAGATATGAAGAAATATAGAAAAAGAGCACTATTTTATAAAAAGAAAGAAGCATATTGAATCCATTGTTGAAAAGGCTTTTGAAGTAAAAAGGAAACTATTTATTTTAGTTTTAAACAGAATTTGATCACTAGATAAACCAATCCATTTAATGAAGGCTAAAAGTAAGAGGAAAGAGTGATTAACTGAACTAATTTTTGTGATGTTTTTTGGGGTGAATGGAAACACTGTTCAAGTTCAGAGCCTTTCTTTAATGAAGAGAGTTATTTTCAGACCAATGATTTGTTGCATGCAGTTGACACCAGTGGTCGAGCTTATGAGGTTAGAAATGGTTGTCCAATTGACAAAGAAAAAATGGTTACCAGAAATGCAGAAGAAGTGATAGCTGATGAAGTTCTAGGCAGACGTCCTAAAGCCACAGTGTACACTTGGGATTGCAGTAGTATTTGTAGTGTACAATAAGAATCTATTGATATTTTATGCCATTTTCTACGAGAATACAGTAAAAAAGTGTTAAATAAAAGATTAAGATGTTGCAAAGACTAGACCCTTGCAGAGTTAGAAAAAATACTGGTTTGCAAGGTCATTTTCTGGCTTGTCTTTCTAGAAAAGTATGTCAAAGTGTTTTTCACCATTTCAGGATGTTAGTAGTACATCATACTCAAATGTGGAAATTAGTTAGAAGATTGTATTATGCAAAAAGTCCAGCACTAATGTTAAATGAGTTGAACAGTGCTCTTTTGTGTGGATCAGTATCAGATGTGAAGACGGTTTGTGATGAAATTGAGTTTTGTTACTTTGGTCCTGAACAAGAGAGTGCAGAAACTGATACGGTAATAGAAGGAAATGTTGAAGAGAATGTTGAACATAGTACAACAAATTAGATGAGAATAAAATGCCCACTAGAGCTGTTCATAATAATCTAGAGTTGGTTGCTATTCCTCCAGAACTGATAGATTTAAATACAAAAGAGTCTATTCTTATTCAATGTGTGCACCCGTTTCAGGCTATTGTTCGTATAGAGCCTAAAACAGGTAAATTGCCTCCTTCAGATTTACAGAGAGGATTAAAAGGAAGAGTTGTATATTTACTGCTAAATTTTAAGAAAAATATTGAAACTATTGGTGTAGAGAGTGTAGAAAATGAACCAGTAGTTTTTCTAGTTAATGGCGTCCCTACTAAGAGTAAGACAATCTGGCAAGAGTTAGTAGATGTTAGGAAAGTGCAAAAGGCAACATTGTATCTGATAAAAAACAATGAGTACTATAGAAATGTGCATGTGGGATAAGAAGAAATCGTTTTAGCAGAAGATACTGAAACGTCAAGTGGACAAATTGAAAAAGTGGACATGTCCAGAATTGAAGAAATCTATTAATATTACAGTGTAAATCCACTTCATACAAAAGAAGTGAAGGGGAATACTATTGAGTTATTCTAAACGAAAAAAGCCAAGGGAAGCCCCATGAGTGTATGGGAAGAAAGCTTGGAAGCTTGTTGTTTTCCGCAGTTGTTCCCAACAGAAAAAGAAGGACGATATGATGAATGACCGGTGCAGATTCCTGCATCTGAGTATCGGACATAAAGGTTATATGCAGAAGATCCAAGATTTCGACAATGTATCCCATATATATTTCATCTTTTGTTTGAGAGTGACTTGTCTGGACTTTCATATGCAGTCAATCACATATTGAAAACAGGAGTACATCTGCAAAATGTTTCTGCAAATGACTTTATGGATAAAGTGCACCAGAGAGATTATTATTTAGAATCTCAGATGATTAATCTGATGGCATGTCAGCGTGGCACTAATGAGTATTGGTACCATCGTCATGGAGAACTTAAGTGTATGCTAAAGAACTTAGGAACTCCTATGTGGTTTCTTACCCTAAGCTGTGCTGAATACACTTGGGATGATTTACTTGAATTTCTTCGAGAGGCAAATTCGAATATAACAAATATTGAATACAAGACACCTGGGGAATTGTGCTCTTTGGATACTGTTATTGTATTCAGGTATTTCAATCATAGATTTGAAGCTATGATGTATTTTATCTGCAATAAAAAAAATCCTCCTCTTGAAGAAGTTGTGGATTTCTTTTAGAGAAAGGAGTATCAAGCAAAAGGTGCTCCTCATATACATATGCTGATATGGATCAAGGATGCCCCTAAATTCGGAACAGATTTGGATGATACTGTTTTGTCTTTTATTGAAGAATATGCCACATGTGCTATACCCAAAAGCACAGAAGAAAACAACTTAAGACAACAAGTCTTACGATTCCAAAGCTATCGTTGTGGAAAATATTGATGACAAAAGTACAAGTCTGAGGAAAAGTTTTATACCAAATGTCGTTTTGGTTTTCCACGTCCTGTAATATCTAAAGGAAGAGTAAACAGTTTTATGTCTGCTATGCGACATACCATCACAAGAAAGTCTCCGAAGAATACCTACAATTTAAGAAGAAGCGAAGAGTCAAAATACATAAATTATTACAATCCGGTTATTCTGTCCATGTGGAATGCTAACATGGATATTCAGTACATTGCGGACAAATCCATTGCTGTTGCTCGATACGTAATGTCCGACATTACTAAATCAGAAAAGAAGGAATTGAAAAAAATGTGGGAAGAGATTGCTCATGAGAAGAGTCTTAGTAACAAATTATACAGTTTCAGTTTGAAGATGTTATCCCACCGAGAAATCGGAGCATATGAATGCTCAGATCGATTATCATCTGCAAGTCTATACTCCAAATCTCGAAGAATCATTTGGGTGAGTCTAGGTCTTGCTGCAATGAGAAATCGATCACTTAAATCTGTACAAGAACTTGAATATTTAGCAGAAAAAGATCCAGAAAGTACAGATATTTTGAAAACAGATATGTTGGACACATATTATCCAAACAGAAGTCATCATCTTGAGAACATGTGTCTCTATGAAGTGCTGCAAAACTACACTTTTAAACGGAATACTACAGAGAACATCAATGATGGAAAATATGCAGTGATTGGTTCTGAAGGATGTTTGGTGAAACAAACGAAAGGAAATTTGATTAATCACAGGAAACTGAGTTGCGACACTCCTGATAAAAGGGAATTTTACTATTTAGCCCTTTTGCAACTGGTCAAACCATGACGTTCAGAATTGGAATTACTTGGATATTTTCAGAGCTATGAAGATTCCTTCAATGCTTGTAAAGATACCACAGAATGCACTATTTTTCCAAATTATGTGAAAATGTTGAATGATGAAATTGATCAAGAAGCTAATATTGCAGCTGAGATTGCTAGAGACAGTTCTCAAGACAGTCAAGGTTCTGCTCTACTGAGTCAAGATCCACTAGGACAACCAATGGTTGAAAATGAAGCAGTAGTCGCCCACTAGGACAACCAATTGTTGAAAATGAAGCAGCAGTCGCCATGAATGAGGTAGAAAGAGCAATGCATTAAGCTCAAGAAGATATAATGGACTTAGCAAACTTGGAAGAACAACTAAATGTTGAACAGAAAGAAATATATCAGCAAGTGAGACAACAGATTGACCATGGATTTCTACATGAAAAGAAAGAATGCACATGCACATCATTTCAACCTATCTAAATGTATGTGAGTGGACAAGCTGGAACAGGAAAATGTTTCTTAATTAAAGTAATCACCAGTTATCTACAAAAAACAACTGAGTCATATTTGTCTTGTGTTGTAACTGGGTTGGCAGCACACAACATTAAAGGAATTACATTACATCGTTTACGTATGCTACCTGTGGAGCATGAAAACAAATTGAAATATCACAAGCTATCTGGGGAAGCTTGTTGTGAAGTTTCAAGAGTGCTAAAGAAAATTAAACTTCTGATTATTGATGAGGTAAGCATGGTTTCAAACTTAATGCTTGCTTTTGTGCATTTAAGAATGCAGCAAATTCTTAAAACAGAGTACAATGTGTTATTTGGAGGAAAACATGTCATAGTTTTTGGAGATCTACTGCAACTTACTCCCGTAAAAGGACAACCAGTCTTTAAAACACTTGCGCATGAAGACACCAGAAAGTCTTTGGGTAGCATTGGAAACGTTAACATTTGGTCATATTTTGAATACAAGGAACTCATTACAAATAGGCGACAGGCAAATGATGTTGATTATGGAACTATTCTTCAAGATATAAGAATTGGAGTACTGACGGACCATGGCAAAGAAGCTTTGCAGAGTCGATTACTTTCCAATTTGTTTCCAAATGAAAATTTTGTTCCAGAAAAAAATATATATGAGAAATTGCAGAAAACAAATCTATCATCTGCTTAATGCCAACACTGCGCGAGTGTTCTATATTCAATGAACAACTTTTGAAGCTGGAAAATGAAGAAATGATAAAAATGGAAGCCATTGATAAAATACAGCATGAAGGAATCACTATTATTTTGACAGAAAAACTGAAAACAAAATTGGATTCTTTAGAAAAATCGATATCTAAAACTGCTGTTTTAGAAAATAATCGATATGCATGTATAAACTGTCTGGTAATTTTAAGGCGAAATTTGGATGTAGAAAAAGGTTTAGTGAATGGAGCAATGGGTAAAGTTATGGATTTTGTTAATTATCAGAATAAAGATAGAATTGAATTTTTAAAAATTCAATTTGATCAGATGAAGAAGTAAAAGAAATTGGTCGTTGTTCAGTTCCTTTTTGCTTGTTAAAGATTTATATGTCCGTAGAAAACAGTTTCCACTTTCTCTGGCATATGCAGTGACTATTCATAAATCTCAAGGTTTAAGTGTAGACAGTGCTTTGGTGAACATTGGAAGTACCGTGTTTAAAGAGGGTATGGCATATGTTGCTTTGTCCCGAGTGAGAACTTTATCTGGTTTGTTTTTGATTGATTTTGATGACGCAAAGGTTACTGCACCTGCAAACTGTGTAAAAGAGTATAATAGGTTAAGAAGAGTGTATGATCCCAATTTAGGTCAATATCCTGTATTTGAAAAGCCTGTGGTAGGTAGAAAAAGAAGGAATGAGAATATCTGTAATGAAGGTATAGAGAAGGAAAAAAAACAAGATAATGTTGTGACTGCAAGCAAAAAGAAAAAGGATACTTTTGAAGAGATTGTTGGTTATCAGTTTGAAAATAGTTGAACTGCTATGCTAATGTAGTGGTCAATGTTGTTTTTTTTCTTGACAGTTTGCAACAGCAAATTATGGAGAATCGGGAAAAAAGATTTTGTTCCTTGTTGCATTGTATTTATGAAAAATTGAGAACTGATAAAACTAAAATACAAAGTGTTTGTGATATTCGTAAACTTTTGGATGTATTTTCTGGTTTGATACAATTTACGCAGAATATCCAACAAGATGCTCAGGAATTTCTAATGTATATGCTTACAGTATTGGAAAATGAAGGAATGGAAATTGATAATCTTTTTGGCCTTTGTTATAAATGGGAACATTATTGTGCAAACTGTATGTATACATGTAGCACTAATATAGATACTAAAAGATTTATATATTTGACTTTATCAGACTGTAAATCAGTATTTTTCAATAAACTAGTTAAAGCAGCAAATCAAAACATGGAGTGTAGTCAATGTAAATCAGAAATGTTATCAACGTTATTTATTCAAAGATATGGACAATATATAATTTTAATGAAAAATTGGACACTTTAATAAAACATTTTGTAGCATGTCAACTATCAACATCAGGAAAGACTTTTGTAGCAGTAGCAATAGTTTTCCATGATGGTCCTTCCACAAAATCTGGACATTACACTGCCTAACTAAAATGCGAGAAAGGCTGGACATATTGTAATGATGCTCAGTTGGTTTTTAAACAACGTTTGCCAAGCGAATTACCAAATTCTTACCTAATATTTTTAAAGCCAAAGTTTTAGGGACATAATTTGGCCTCTGAGGAATTTATTAATATGTAATAATACGATTACTATTGGACAATTTCAATATAAAGGATTTCAAGAATACCATTTGCTCAAGAGGAAAGGTGTATGTTTGAATTACGGACTTTTTCTTGCACATTCTCTGAGCGTATATTTTTAAACAACAACATTTACAGTGTATATAAATTTATGTTAAAAGTTTTTCTTAGGAGTAAGCATTTTATATATGTGAGATTTGCATTTTATGGTATGTTATTGAGGATGTAGTCTTGTTTTTTTTTCAAACAATCTTATTGATTGGTGTTTTTTTTTTTTTTGCCCGCTGTTATGTGATGAGTACGATTGAAATCACTGTTTCTAGTGAAATTCAATATATTCTGAGAACAGCAAAAAAGCAAAGAAAATAATTTGTAAAATGTTAAAATTATGCCATATTGGGGGGTTGGTTGGGATCCTTTGGCATGTCTGACTTTTGGCGCTATGTTTTGGGCCTGGAGTACCATATGCCGCGACAGATGCTTCATTGTTTTTTGAGGTATTGGGGTGGGGGAGGGGGGTCTTGGGATGTTGGGTGGTTAGATGGGGGGGTCTGCTTTTCGGGGTTTGTGGGGTTTGGGGTCCTGTTTTCTGGGGTGCACGTGGTCTTTGTGAATTTTGCGACTATGGGGTCTGGAGCATGGGCCGGGAGTCGGGGAGTGTGGGGCTGGGTGCAATGTGATAATGGCTGATGTTCCTCACTCAGCGCCCTCTGGCGCTTTCATGCGTGTTCTTAGCTGGAATGTACGGGGTTTATTGGACAAGATTAAACGGGGGGCGGTGCTTCGCTGGGCTAAGAGGGACATGGCGGATGTGCTCCTTCTTCAAGAGACACACATGCTGGGTACAAAGGCCCTGAGTCTGCAGCGCTTTGGCTTTCATCAGGTGTTCCATGCCGGATTTACTAGGGGCTCCAGGGGAGGGGCCGTTCTTATTCATAGACGGCTGGCATACATTCATGAGCGTCAGTGGCTTGACCCCCAGGGACGCTTTGTATTTGTACAAGGGAAGGTTGGTGCGTAGCCTGTTGTATTTGGCTGTGTATATGCCCCCCCCCTGCAATGGGCCTTAGCTGAACGATTGTTTGCCTTGTGGACTGAACTCCCCCACTCCATGGCGGTGATTGGTGGTGACTGGAACGATGTGATGGACGTGGCTTTGGACCGGCAGAGGAGGCCTGGAGTGGCACTTGTGTCCTCCCCTACACGGTTGGGGGCTATGGTTGATGGTCTGGGATGGGTGGATGTATGGAGACATTTGCATGCGGAGCGGCGAGAGTACACCTATGTTTCGGCTGTCCATGGCTCCCTTTCGCGCTTGGATTGTGTGTTTGTTCCGAGGGCTTTCCTTGACAGAGTGATGGGGCAGCGATTCGGCCTCGCGGGCTCTCTGATCATTCCCCAGTGGCGGTTCAAATTGACTTGTGCAAAACACGCCCCCCTTTCAGATGGCGAATGTCCGCGTGGCATCTGCAGCGCCCTGATTACTCCCAACATCTACGTAGCGCGATCGCCCACTATTGGCAGGACAACCTTACTGGGGGGATGGATGCAGTGACCGTCTGGGAGGCTATGAAGCCCACCCTGCGGGGAATAGATATTGCTTGGTGTGCGTCTGCTCGCCGGACTCGGCTGGAAAGCATTGTTGCTGCTGCGGAGCGGGTGGAGGAGCTTGAGGCTCGACACAGCGAGGCACCCGAGGATATGGCGCTGCGACTGCTCCTGCAGGCGCAGCAGTCTTACTCCTCGGTCTTATTAGACGAGGCTCGTCAGGCGTGGTTGGCTACCCGTAGCCGAGTTTACCAGTGGGGTGACAAGTCTTGCACTATGCTCCATAGGCTTTGCCAACAGAACCTGCAGCCTCTTACCCTGCCGGGCCTTGTTGATGGTGCAGGAGTGGCGATCACGGACCCAGCAACTCTTGCAACGAGTTTTGCGCGCTATTATGGGCATCAATATGCCTCCCGGGAGACCCTCTCCCCCGCCGCTATTGCAGATTATATTGCGTCGGTTCCCCCATCTGCTGTGTCCGATGAGGTGCGCGATGCCCTGGACCTTCCCCTGACGGCTGAGGAGCTGGGTGACGCGCTGGGTCAACTGAATGTGGGCAAGGCGCCGGGGCCGAGCGGATTCCCCAGCGAATTCTATAAGAAGTTCCATCTGCAACTCGGGCCGCATTACTTGCGGGCCCTGGAACAGGCGCGAGACCATGGCTGCCTCCCACCGGATTGGCGCCATGCCGAAATCGTGGTGTTCCTGAAGCCGGGTAGGCCCCCTGATCGTCTTGAATCTTATCGCCCCATATCCCTCATTAACTTCGAGGCCAAGCTCCTGGCCAAGGCGCTGGCGAACCGCTTGCTTCCACACATCTCAGCCCTTGTCCACCCAGATCAAGCAGGCTTTATGCCGCGCCGGGCAACGAGACACAATATACGGCGGGCGCAGGCCGCGATACAAGCGATTGAGTCTTCGGAGGATCCGGCGGCGCTACTGCTGGCTGATATCGATAGTGCCTTTGATTCGGTCAGCTGGACCTTTCTTTTTACCCTGTTGCCGCTGCTGAACCTCGGCCCGGTCTTCCTCTCCTATGTCAGGCTGCTTTACACCGAGATCACAGCCTCGGTGCGTATCTCAGGGGCGGCATCAGCTCGTTTCCCAGTGTCCAGGGGCACGCGTCAAGGTTGTCCGCTCTCCCCCTACCTCTTCGCGCTGGCCATGGAGCCGCTGGCCGCCAGGGTGCGCCGCGATGAGCTCTACCGTGGCTTCATCTGGGGTGCGGATCATTCGGACCGCATAGCTTTATATGCGGATGATGTGCTATTCTTCATGTCCGACCTGCAGCGTACGGGTCCTCGTGTCCTGGAACTGATGCAGGAGTTTGGTCAGGCATCGGGGCTCTTCCTTAACCCGCGCAAGTCGACCATATGGGTGCTGGGGAGTGACACGGTGGCCTGCCCTTGGGCTGCATCCCTTCAGATGGCTGTGGAGGGCGTGAAGTACCTGGGTGTCTTCCTCTCTGCTTCGCCCGCAGTGGCGTGGGACCGGAACATCCAGCCAGTGTGGGATCGGGTCCAACTGGACATCAAGACATGGACGCGCATGCCTCTTAATATCTACGGCCGATCGGCCATCTTTAAGATGGTGGCATTGCCCCGTCTCCTTTACCAATTGCAGAATCATCCCTTCCAGGTTGACCCGCAGTGGTTCCGTACTGTTAACTCTGTGTTGGGCCGGTTTCTGTGGGCTGGAGGTGCCTCCAGAGTGGCGCTGCGCACATGCTTCCTCTCTACATACTGCGGCGGCTTGGCGACCACAGATATTTTGTCTTACTATCAGGCCTCCCATCTCCTTGTGCTTAACGAGTGGTGGTATGGGAACCGTAGTGACCCGGCCTATGCACTGGAGCATTCTCTGATGGGTGGCGCCTCCCTTCACACCTTGTTGTATTCGGCCGGGCGGAGGCGACTACTTCCACAGGTCACCCAGGTGGTCTTCGCGGTCTGGCGGCGGGCCCTGCACCGTATGGGCTGGTGGGGTCGGCTGACGGCTGAAACCCCGTTGTGGCGTAATGGCCTATTACCGGCGTTGGCGTCCCTGTCCGGGTTTGACGGCTGGGATGCGATCGGGATCTCGTCCCTCGGCCATGTCCTCTCTGGTACTACCCTAAAATCCTTTCAGGACCTCAGTTCTGAATTTAGCATGCCCAGGACCCAGTTCTTCCGCTACCTTCAATTTCGCCACGCTCTTACTCCTAGCCTGGTGGGCTTGGAGCAGCTCCCTGACTTTAGTCCCATCGAGGCAAAACTTTTTATGGGAGACCTGGGTGACAAGAAGGTCTCTCAGATATACCGTTCTCTGGTCACTCACTGTTCCCCTTCGCTCTCGGCGCTGAAGGCCTATTGGGAGGATGATGTTGGTCCCCGGGATGACGACGACTGGCGCGAGGCCCTTGAATCTCCCCGTGGTGCTGCTATAGCTATCCGCCTCCGCTTCATCCAGTTCAAATACCTCCACCGGGATTACTATACTAAATCCGTCTATGGCGGGCGGGCCTTGTCGCGACTCCGGAGTGCCTGAGGTGTGGTTCTGGAGAGGGCACCCTTTTTCATACTGTGTGGTCTTGTGAGAGACTGACTCGATTCTGGGCTGGGGTTTGGGACTGCCTGTCTGAGGTGTTGGGATGGGACCTGCCCCGTACCCCTAGGCTGGGCCTTCTTCATGTTCTGGAAAACGTGGGGGGCAATATTTACAAACGCCATTTGTTGTTGCTGGGGCTAGTGGTGGCGAAGAGAGATTTGGCGCAGGCCTGGAAGAGCGAGCGCGCCCCCCCACTCGGGGCCTGGAAGGCGGGCCTGGACTTCCTCATGGGTCTGGAGCAGCCTGTTTTCGAAGCCCGGGGATGTCCCCGCAAACATTACAAAATCTGGAAACGGTGGGCGGATTACAGGGGCCTGCTCCTTGACCCCCCCGTGGATATTGATGATGCATTACCGCTGGATGTGGATCCCGCACTCTAGGCTGCTGGCCGGCTCCACCTTTGTAGGTCATCTCCTGTTGCTGAACTGTGATCACGTGCACTGGGTTAGGGTGGGATAAGGGGTGGGTAGCTGCGGGCGGGGTTGGTTGGCGTTTTGGGGTTGGGTGGGTGGGGTAGTTCGATATCTTTCAGTCTATAACACTGAGTTCTATGCTGTACTAATGCTGTGTCTCTTTCTATTTGTCGTTGACAGTCTCCTCCTGACTGTGGAGGGCTATCCTGAAATTTGCTTGAACTCATAATAAAATTGGTTTTGAAAAAAAAAAAAATGATGCCGTATTGTAAAAAATTAAATATTATTTATTATAACTGTATTTTTCTTCTCTTTCACAGATCCTAATTCTAAAATATCAAATTTTTAGAAATTTAGATTATAAAAAACAACTGAAAAACAATGTGTAGCATTTTCTATTTCTATTACTGTGAATCTAAGTTTAACTAAGTATTAAAATGCACAATGGCCTGTGTTTGCACACAGGTGAAGAAAGGTGAGATGGACGGATTAGATATTTGTGGAAAGATGCTGTGGGTGTTTGAGGTTACAGGATAAAGTTAACATGAATAATTACTGAGTGTCACTGGGGGCCAACAAACCCACCAGATTTGTGCAGAAAGTGTCAGAGAGTTGCATTGCAGAGAGTTATAAAGTGTGATATAGCTTCAGAGCACTTCTCTGCAACACAGCTCAATGGTGTTCAATAGCGAGACATAGTGGGCTACTAAGGTCTAGGAAGGTTCAGGATTAAAAGAGACTAAATTATTTAACTTAAAACATGTCACTGAGTGTGTTTGCACAGGTTACATGAGACCCCATCATTTTCCTTCACAACTGTATACATATGTCCTATGACTTTGCCAAAACCTAAGTACTTATACATTTACCTTGTTCTCTCTGTGCAGTACTGAAATTACTCTACTTATTACTCATATAGTTAAGGATTGGCCTAGCCATTAACCTTAGTACAAGTTAATGTCTTTATATGCTATGCCAGCAGTTCTGCAAGAAGCTACAAAGTATTAATACACTCTTCAAAATACCCAGTTAATACCTATTTAGTGTTGGAATCTCTCTGTCATAGGATCCCATGTGACCTGAAAAAAAAAGATTTGATTGGTTCATAACATTTCCCATTGTGCCTATTGAAGGACCGCAACCATTTCAAGCATTCTTCTTTGAGCATCTTTGGAGAGATATCTCTGTGTTTACCTTCTGTCACTCTCATGCAATCCTTCAATCAACCAACTCTTTGTAACAGTCTGCCAATACCTAAGCTCTTATGGGGCATATTTAGAAGTATCCTGTACCAACAATATGTCACTTTTTGTAGCACAGTGATGGCGCCAGAGACTCCTTTATATTTACAAGGAGAGGAAAAGGCAACCTGTGTAGCTTTTCTTCTCCTTGTAAATATGACCTCTTCATACACACCACTTTGCATTGAAAGGGCGTTCCATAAGTGTTGTTGTAGGTGTTTCCACACAACACTCATAAAACAAGACAAATCTCCAGATTTATCAGAAATCATAAATCTGAACATGTGTGTACATGCTGCACCATCCTTCAATTGTTGTAGCAAGGCACAACAAGGAGAATTGTTTTCATTTCTCCTCATTTTTTCACTTTCAATATATGCTACAATGCACAGCATATATTGAAGGAGAAATATGCCTTCACTGATTGTTTGTGTGCAGGAAGGTGTGTCTTCCTGCTTAAAAACAAACCCCACATGACACAGATATCGTTGCACCATGGTGCAAGGGTGCCTGTGTCACCACATGGCTGCAGTTTAAGCAGCAGTGTAGAGGGAAGCACAGCCTTGCAACATATTTATGTACATATGTTGCATGCCTGTGCTTCGGAAGTACCACAGCACACTGCAGCTAAAGCGCTTAGAGTGTCATGCTGCAGCACTTCCTTATAGTCCTGCACTCATACATTCACCATACACCACACATGCATTTTTTCGTCAATTATCCACTACACACACATGCAGCAAACTTTCACACACTATCTTACAAATATTGCTCTTTTTTAACCAGAGAAGTTAGTTCTGAAAACAACTTTTTAAAAATATTTTTTTGAACGATTTTTTGATTTTTTTGTATTTTTTTAAAGAAAAAAAGAGAATTGGAGCAGCAAAACAATGAAATTCTGGGGGTAAAACAAAAAAAATCTATCACCGATGATTTTCTAAAGCCCGGCCAACCAAGTCCACAGGCTGCTCTCCATAGCACAGCAGCCTACTACACTTAATGTAGTGTATTTTTGCATTAGCAATTGGGGACGTATGTCTAGATGTTGACTTGGAGATGTCCCCGAAGTGCTTGCTACTGCTGGTGGTGGATTTTCTCTGAGTCTACGGCACTCCTCGCGTGATAGATTGACGAGATGTAAACTATTTAAATGTTTAAGCATGCTTGCGGTCCCGCTAGAATACTTTTTATTCGGATCTCCACGTGAGAGTACGACTTTGCATATTTTACAAGTGACCTTGGTAGCGTTCACTTTTTTTAGGCCTGCAGGAAATGTAAAAATGTCCAAACGATGGAACTGTATCTCTCAGGATGTGCAGGCTCCGGTAGAAATTCTTCATGGTTGGATTGTTCAGAATCAGATGATTCTTGCTGTCCAGTAGCCATTTTTCTTTAATGAAAATCAAAATCAGGTCTCCAAACAGCAAAAAATGTGGTTCTTCCTAGTAGAGTTGTTGCTCCAAAGAAGGTGTAAGAATAATGATTGTAATGGGTGGGGTCCTTCAATAGTTAGAATAGGAAGTGTTATGAACCAATCAAATCTCTTTTTTTCTGGTCACATGGGATCCGCATAGGGTGCGCACAGGCAGCACCCACCCAGCGCGACTTCGCAAAATTGCATTTAAAAGTAATAGAACTTTATTAAAACTACAAGAAAATGATTTTTAGGATTAGCTCAGATAATGTATTGCCTTAATATTTATATTAATTACATATATATATATATATTTTTAGACTTTGAAAAATGTTGCGGGAGTCGCGCACCCATTGCGTCCAAAACGTATATGACGTCACGCGGAAGCACGCGAGGGTCACGTAACGTAATACGCATGTGTCGCGTATGCACCAGAAGTTGCATACCGATCACATAGCAATTGCGAAGGAAAATACGCACCCATCGCACACCCTACGCGGATCCTACACAACAATCCTAAAATTGCGGCTAGGTTCCGCGCTGTGTTCGAGAAAGGTACGCTTTGGGTGACTTGAAATCATTATATCATTTGAGATCACAAGCACTCAGAACACCAGGGTCGGGCGCGGACGGGCGCAGACAGGCTTGCCTTTGGCGCGCCGCCGGCGCTCCCGCTGCACATCAGCGCCATCTGCTCTATTAGTAGTGTTCACCGGGTGATCCTGTGAGGAGACTAGACCGTCTCCCTCACAAGATGGAGCCTGTCAGTGGCACACCGGAAGAAGGTGGAAATGTGGTGTCAATACTCCCTCCACACAATCAGCCCCGAGCTGTGGTGGACTGGGGAGCAGATGCTGACAAAGATTCAAGATAACTACAATATTAATCCCCCACCTTCCCTGCCCATTCGGGTGCTCTTAGCCCTTGGTGAAGTAAAAACAGGTTCACACAGCAATATTGGGTTAAATAAAACTCGGCGCAGTGCTCGGCAGTACAAGTAACAATATAAAAACAGATTAACAATTTAAAACCGGCAAAGCATTTACCAGCAGCTTAATCAAATGCGCCTCAACGCCATCTGCTCTATTAGTAGTGTTCACCGGGTGATGTCTGTGAGGAGACTAAACCGTCTCCCTGACAAGATGGAAGCCATCAGTGGCACACTGGAAGTGGGTGGAAATGTGGCATCAATACTCCCTCCACACAATCAGCCCCGGGCTGTGGTGAACCGGGAAGCGGACGCTGACAAAGATTCAAGGTAACTACGATATTAAACCCCGCCTTCCCTGCCCCTCTGGATGCTCTTAGCCCTTAGTGAAGTGTAAACAGGTTCACACAGCAATATTGGGTTAAGTAAAACTCGGTGCAGTGCTCGGCAGTACAAGTGACAATATAAAAACAGATTAACAATTTAAAACCGGCAAAGCGTTTACCAGCAGCTTAATCAAATGTGCGTCAGCTCCATCTGCTCTATTAGTAGTGTTCACCGGGTGATCCTGTGAGGAGACTAGACCGTCTCCCTCGCAAGAAGGAGCCTTTATCCTCTGAACCAGACTTTGGCGACCTGTTTCAGGAACCACCCATCTTTGCATACACTCGCTCAAAGAACCTTAAAGAGATTCTATCAAACACCACCAATGTATCGTTGAATCACACGGGCACACGTTCGTGCCACCACTGTAACAACTGCAACAATGTAATCAAAGGGAACGTCCTCAATCACCCCATGAGAGGATTCAAGATAAAATTAAACGTAGACGCAACATGTGATTCATCAAACCTTATCTATCTTCTAAAGTGTCCGTGCGGCATGATATATGTTGGAAAAACGACCAGGAAGATAAAAACCCGTCTGAACGAACACAAATCCAATATTCGCACCAAAAACACCAAGTCCAGCGTGGCTACCCATTTTTTAATGAAGCCAATCACAATGTAGCCCAACTTAAATTCCTCGTCCTTGAAATTGTGCCCAAGACCGAGGGAAGAGACATCAACAAAGCACTCTTACAAAGAGAAACAGCATGGATATACAGACTTCAATCATTGAAACCCCACGGTCTTAATGACCGGATCAAACTTAGCTGCTATTTGTAGTACCCTTCGGGTACACCCTTGATGCATTGTTTACTGTTTTTGCCTGTTGTATACAGTTCACTCTTTTCTATCTCTTTCTCCATTTCAACCCCATTCCAAGATGGCCGCACCTCCCACGCCCGGTGTCCCTAGTCCCTTGTTGATTTCGGTCCTTTTAGACTTCACCCAGAACTCCGCATTCACGGCGCAAAGTTCCTGAACTCCGTTCCAGACACCCCCGATACGCCTTGTGCGTTCCATTTCTCCAAGTAAGTCAAACTCCGGCCTTTCCTTTACTGAGAAGGCTCACACGATAGCATTTCCCGCATTTACCTGACCTGCACGCCATTTGTTTCCCTCAGATTACATCAGGATTTCGACTAAAGATACCACGTAAGTCTCGTCTTGGACGAGCGGCGTGTTTACCTATTTGTATCCCTTCCTGCACCTTTCCACCTCCGGGTTAATCCTCCCTCATCACGCACTGGCAGCCAGCCGGTTTCACAAATCCTTCCCCGTATTTACCAACTGTCACGACTCCCGCTTTTCACTTTTTGTTTCAGAACACGGTGCATGTTCATTTTATTGGATTGTTTATGTTCTCTAGATCTGTCACCCAGCGAGCACGTGCACACACTGTTGCATGGTGTTTTAGGTTATGTTAGGTTACTGTATGCTTTGAATACTAGATAGCCATTGATTAGAGCTTTATTCTGTTTCTGTTCACAGCTCTCCTTGATAAAGGACCCTTCAGGTCCGAAATACATTGGAGTATGTCTTGATAAGTCTTTATCTTATGGAGTTGAGAAAAATGATCAACGATATATCATGAACTTTGATCCATGAAAACTAATGAATTTAAAAATGAACATTTTAAATAAAACACAGAAACTTTCATTTGTGAACTTTATTGGAGTCAGTTGTACGGTTACAACGAACCACGCAAGTGTGCCCAACCGCAGGAATGCGCCTACACCCCCAGTAGCGCACTCAACCTATCAACAGTTCCGACGCATTAGGACAGTTGCATCACCTGCTGGAGCACCTTTATCTTTCATGAAACATCCTTAACTATCCACTCAAACCACCACATAAAAACAAGCTGTGCGCCGTGCCAACACCCTCGTTTTGAATTCACTTTCACTGCCCTTCTGGCTGGCAGCACGCCTCTCCCCACCATTCAAAAATGCAGTACGAGGAAATCTCAAAGTCAACTGAAGCTCGAGCTAGCCTATTAGCTTTTGGATCGGAAGAAACTGAACTGATTTATGCGCTCATCAATGAGGACCTGACACAGACCACTTCAAGCAAGACAAAGGAACAATGCATCAAACAGCTCTTATATCTCTCAAAACGCCGGATTAACCAGAAACTACACGCAAATACACCAATTAAGTACCACAAGGCATTACGCATACCCCGAGGCCTACGGATTGCCCTGAAACCCTCATTGTGCAAAAATTCAAAAGCATTCCTAGAAAGGTGGAATGCTATCCTAAACAAATGTAGCCTGGACCTGATACTCCTGATTGTGGAGGAATTGTCGGAAATATTATCTGAGCTTTCACAAGAAATTACGGCCATTGAACTCGAATTGAAGGAAACAATCACCCCCGAGGAACTTACGGCTACCTTGAAAGAAATCAACAAGCAGCTGGATAAACACGCTAAAGAAATTAATGAGCGAAAGATCCGCAAATTTCGCCGAGACACCCTGGATTACAAATTAGGGGAGGTTTATACCTGGGCAGATGTTTACGCCCAACGCCGACGAAACAAGCCGTATAACCAACACACTGATACCTCCTCTTCGGGGAGTGACAACACAAACCGTCCACCTAAGAAAACTCCGACAGGACCGTCTACCTCTACAGATCCACACGGCCAAAATTCCACACAAGGATCAAGTAACACAAACCTTATAACAACTGAGCCTTTTTTAGAGGTAAGCCCAGGCAGAACCGACGACCCAGGCGGGGCAAAAGGGCAGGAAAAAGACACGGAAGATGCCCAGCAACTTCCGAAGACCAAAGGGAAAACCAGGAAGAATCGCTAGTGATTAACATCTCGGACATAACACTGACGGAACATGAAACCAAAACCCTTCAAAAGGGTATGTCATTCATCCCTACGAGTAACACCAATCTACTGGAATTAGAAGTGAGTACATTTAAACTCACCCGTAAGTTACGTTTAAGAAATTTTTTTGAGAAAATACTGGAACCTTCCACAGAAACAAAACCAGATTTACTATTGGGCTTAAGACCATCTAGCACATACATGCCCCCGAGTAGCCACAAGAGCATCGACACTTTCGAAACCTTGGTGAGACAAGACATCTCCAAAATCAATTAGAGGAAAAAAAACCACAACAACATAACCAACAAGGACAAAGATGTTTTAAGAAAAATCGCTAATAACACTTCCATCAAATGTCTCAAAGCCGATAAGGGAGGCGCCCTAGTTATCCTAAACTCCAGTCTATACAATCAAAGGATCATGGAACATGTCTTGGACTCTAGTACCTACATGCCATTAAGTGGGAACCCCACTAATGAATATAGAATGGATTTGATTCAACTCATCACTAAAGCTTTTGACGATGATATCATTGATGAAAGAACAAAAAGATACCTAATAGTGGAGTACCCCAAAAGTCCCACTATTACCATGCTACTCAAGATACACAAAAATCTCATGAACCCCCCTTTTCGGCCAATCGTCTCTACCAGAGGATCATTACATGAACCAATCGGAAAATTTATCGACCGGTATCTACAACCTATGGTCACCAAGCTTAAAAGTCACATAAAAGACACTACAGAATTTCTCAACAAACTTTCCCAGATAGCAATCAATGAAGGTGAACAATTGATACTATGTACCGTGGATGTGAAGAGCTTGTACACTTCCATCCCCCACGATGGTGGCATCGAGGCAGTAGAAAAAGCATTGTTACGTAGCGACATCACGGACTCCCTCCAAACCTTCATCCTGGAACTCATGATATTTACCTTATATCATAGTTACTTTTCCTTTGACCACAAATGGTACCTACAGATGTCCGGCATGGCCATGGGCAATTGCGCAGCACCAACCTATGCAAACATCTACATGGGTGACTTTGAACGGAACAACATCTACATGAATAACACTTGGACCGACAATCTAAAACTTTACGTGCGTTATATAGACGATTTATTTTTCGTCTGGAAGGATTCCCGAGAAAATCTGGAGCTAGCTCGCATGGATTTGAACTCCAAAGACAACCGGATTGAATTCACTTGGAAGCAGTCAGGAAATAACTTTTTGGGACGTCCTCATAAAACTTACCGCCAACGGACTACAGACAGACCTCTTTTGGAAACCAACGGATCGAAATAATACTTTACTACACAGCAGTTTTCACCAAAATTCTTTGAAAAAACATTTACCGTTTAGCCAAATGCTAAGGATTAAACGGATTGTGTCCGACCCAGTAACTAGAACTTCCCAAACACAAACTATGGCATTAAGATTCCTGAACAGAGGATATCCTGAGGAAACAATCAACGAAGCCATCAAAAGAGCATCTTCTATCCCTCGCTCAGAAGCCCTCAAAAGCTCAACCAGGAAAGAGAGTAAAAGAATGGCCTTAGTCTCTAGGTACTCAACATCCAGCAGAATTTTCAAAAACATCATTTTGAAATATTGGCGAATTTTATCCTCTGAACCAGACTTTGGCGACCTGTTTCAGGAACCACCCATCTTTGCATACACTCGCTCAAAGAACCTTAAAGAGAGTCTATCAAACACCACCAATGTATCGTTGAATCACACGGGCACACGTCCGTGCCACCACTGTAACAACTGCAACAATGTAATCAAAGGGAACGTCCGCAATCACCCCATGAGAGGATTCAAGATAAAATTAAACGTAGATGCAACATGTGATTCATCAAACCTTATCTATCTTCTAAAGTGCCCGTGCGGCATGATATATGTTGGAAAAACGACCAGGAAGATAAAAACCCGTCTGAACGAACACAAATCCAATATTCGCACCAAAAACACCAAGTCCAGCGTGGCTACCCATTTTAATGAAGCCAATCACAATGTAGCCCAACTTAAATTCCTCGTCCTTGAAATTGTGCCCAAGACCGAGGGAAGAGACATCAACAAAGCACTCTTACAAAGAGAAACAGCATGGATATACAGACTTCAATCATTGAAACCCCACGGTCTTAATGACCGGATCGAACTTAGCTGCTATTTGTAGAACCCTTCGGGTACACCTTGATGCATTGTTTACTGTTTTTGCCTGTTGTATACAGTTCACTCTTTTCTATCTCTTTCTCCATTTCAACCCCATTCCAAGATGGCCGCACCTCCCACGCCCGGTGTCCCTAGTCCCTTGTTGATTTCGGTCCTTTTAGACTTCACCCAGAACTCCGCATTCACGACGCGAAGTTCCTGAACTCCGTTCCAGACACCCCCGATACGCCTTGTGCGTTCCATTTCTCAAAGTAAGTCAAACTCCGGCCTTTCCTTTACTGAGAAGGCTCACCCGATAGCATTTCCCGCATTTACCTGACCTGCACGCCATTTGTTTCCCTCAGTTACATCAGGATTTCGACTAAAGATACCACGTAAGTCTCGTCTTGGACGAGCGCCGTGTTTACCTATTTTTATCCCTTCCTGCACCTTTCCACCTCCGGGTTAATCCTCCTTCATCACGCACTGGCAGCCAGCCGGTTTCACGAATCCTTCCCCGTATTTACCAACTGTCACGACTCCCGCTTTTCACTTTTCGTTTCAGAACACGGTGCATGTTCATTTTATTGGATTGTTTATGTTCTCTACATCTGTCACCCAGCGAGCACGTGCACACACTGTTGCATGGTGTTTTAGATTATGTTAGGTTACTGTATGCTTTGAATACTAGATAGCCATTGATTAGAGCTTTATTCTGTTTCTGTTCACAGCTCTCCTTGATAAAGGACCCTTCAGGTCCGAAATGCATTGGAGTATGTCTTGATAAGTCTTTATCTTATGGAGTTGAGAAAAATTATCAACGATATATCATGAACTTTGATCCATGAAAACTAATGAATTTAAAAATGAACATTTAAAATAAAACACAGAAACTTTCATTTGTGAACTTTATTGGAGTCAGTTGTACGGTTACAACGAACCACGCAAGTGTGCCCAACCGCAGGGATGCGCCTACACCCCCAGTAGCGCACTCAACCTATCGTCAATACTCCCTCCACACAATCAGCCCCGAGCTGTGGTGGATCAGGGAGCGGACGCTGACAAAGACTCAAGGTAACTACAATATTAATCCCCCGCCTTCCCTGCCCCTCCGGATGCTCTTAGCCCTTAGTGAAGTGTAAACGGGTTCACACAGCAATATTGGGTTGAGTAAAACTCATCGCAGTGCTCGGCAGTACAAGTGACAATATAAAAACAGATTAACAATTAAAAACTGGCAAAGCGTTTGCCAGCAGCTTAATCTATGTGGCCTACTGTTGAGAATCGGTCACATAGTGTGGTTTTATCAGATCAATTGAGACAGACCTTTTGTCTTGGCGACCAGCAAGTAGCGGAAGAAGTACAGTTCAAGTACCTTCAACAGCTAGGACAGGTACAGGCACTTTGTAGGATAGCCTGAATTTTTCTTGTTATAATTTTCTCTCTAACCAGAGCCCCAATCTCCGACACCCAGGCAGGTCTTGCCGATACCATTTTCACTTCCCCAGTGGTGGTGCATTTTACTTGGGCTTTGCTTGTAAAGCTCGGTATTCTTTAAGGTCCCGTAAAACATCCAAACAATCATTTTTGTTAAATGGGGCCACCGTACTGACACTATCGAGGTTGGGTACCCACATCCTCACCCCAAACAGGAGTTCATAAAGTGTACGACCACCTAGGGATTTTCTTGGCATGTTGTTATGTGATCTACGGACCCCATATAGGTGATTGACCCAACTGCCACCTGAGCCTAATACCCTTGCTGTTAAGGATTGCTTTAAGTCACAGTTTTTCCACTCGAATATTGAATTTCCCTCAGGATGACAGGGGGAGGAGTACCGCAAGGCTACATCCAAACTTTCATGGCTTGTTTGTAAGTCTGAGAGCTAAACGCCGGACCCTGGTTGGAATGTAGTATGCCAATTAAGTATGTGCTGATGAAGACTCGCAAATCCTTTATAACAGTTTGAGCATCAGCCGAGCGCTGGGGCTAAACCCACAGGAATCTGGAGCATGAATCTGCAGTCACCAAGATGTACTTGCATGCCCCATCTGAGTGTAAGGGGCCGCAGTGATCCAAATATACACACATGAGAGGTTTGTCCGTGATCAATAAAGGTTTTTGTGGTTGACGTGCTATGGTAGAGCCCTTCATCTTCTGGCAGATGTCGCAATTGAGGACAAAGTCCTTAGTCTGTTTAGTAAGACCTGGCCACCAATAGCACTGCTTTAGTAGTGAAACTGTAGTAGTAATCCCTGCATGAGCAGAACCCAGGCCCTTGTGTGCAGCTAGTATCAATCCCACTCTGTGATCAGTGTTTGTTATTACTGTATCCCTCACTCTTGGAATCTGAGCATGCAGAATGTTTTGTGCATCTAACTTGTAGGAGTACTTGAGTGGAAAGCCTTTCGGCAGTGCTGAGCTGTTGCACATGGTATTGACAGCAATCATAGTTGTTCCTTCTATCCTCGTACTGAAGCAAGTTATTACAGCAAAGCCAGCAGTGTGTAATGTTGCCTTGGCGGTTTCATCCGCCATTGAATTCCCTTCAACATGAACAACAAAACATTGGTGACTCAATGTATGAATAGCATGAGCCTGTGGCAGGCCTTTTTTCAGCTTTGCCTCTTGTGCTTTACTGTACAACCTTTGGAATCCCTAAATCCAATCTGGCCCCACAAGTGTAAATATTAGTAAGAGGACAATATGAATCACACTCTGAGTGTTTTGTAGTGCCGGTATTAGGCTTTTAGTTCTGCCAGCTGTGCCGTACAGTCCCCTAAAGACTGAGTGTGTGTTTTCACAGGAAGGAACTTTTCATCCTGCATGCGCGCTTTTACAATTGCGCATGCAGCAGAATATTGTTGTTTCATTCATATGGCAGGTTGGGCAGATACATCGGTATGAATGATACATTCATATTGATCTAGAGACAGAGGACATTCTTGTTCGTACTGCAAGAATGCGTGTGTTTGTAATGTAGATTCCAATCTGTAATCTACATCTGTTGCAGTGAGAGAGTTAGCCCATTGAATCCATGGTGGATGTAATGCGTTAGCATTTGGGATGCTTGCCTTTGTAATGGCCTCAGGGGTCGGTACTTGGGCCACAACAATTATGCGTTTCCCCTGTGCTAGTACTCTCTAACTACAGCAGTCTGTACCGCTGTGAGTATCTTTTCAGTTAGTGCAAAATGTATTTGAGTGTGTGTGTACACATGTGATTTGTATGCAATAGGGACTGTATCGCCTTCATTGAAAGTGATGCAAGTGTACCCAGTTGGTCCACCAACTGCGCGGATAACCAGGTTAATTGTATTAACACATGTGTGTAAATGTTTGGAAGCTAATATGTCAGCTTTTACTGAACGTGGGATATCAGTATGTTCCTGTGTCCAATGATACACTAAAAAACTCAGGTCTAATTAAGTTGTAGGAAGGTTTCACCCTTTCTACGTAATCTAAACTGTATGTCCTGCCAAAATTCTAAACTCCTACATTTTTTTCAGTGGTTGGAGCAGTGCACATTTTTCAAAAAATTGTGCCGCCACGCTTTTCCCTTCACTTGACAATTCGTACTCCAAAAATAGGTCACTCAGGTGGGCAATTTTAAATATTTTGATATTCCTTTTGTATCCCAGGTGGGAGAACCCAAGAATTATGTGGTTCACCCTAAACCAGAGTTCAATTAATTTATCGACCATCAGATAGATGTCATCTACATAGGACAATGCCTCCTCATCAAACTTTTGAAGTAACTCTGTCACCCTGGCTGAAAATGACCCTGGGCTAGTATTATTATACCCCTGGGATAATCAACAAAATTGGCATTAAAAACCAAGAATGGGGTAAAATATCTGCTCGCAGGCGTTATGTTTTGGCAGAAAAGTCCATTTGAGATATCTAGGGACAGATATATCAAGCCAAATTGCTATTGCTGAAATTTGCAGAATTTCATTGTTTGCGATCGCAATTTATCTGTGTGCAATGTAGGTAAGCAAAAGCCTACTCGCAAAATAAGTAATCTCAAAATTTGAGATTCCCTTTTTTGCTTATGCATTTAGAGAATCGCAATTTGAGATTTTCTAAATGCTATCCTAGTAGCCATTGCAAATTGCAATATTGCTTTAAGGACTTGTAAATTACCTCCAACTTCAAGTTGGTGGTAATTTGCGATTTCCATGAAAAAAGCACTTTTTTGCTTTTTGCAAAGTACCATGTGGCACACATACATTCCCTTAGGTCATGTATTTGCACCACATGTGCACACGTGCACATTTTAGGGGTGCAACAGGGTGTCCTTTTGGAACCCTTGCACCCTTGAAATTCTGTGTGCTATTTGCGAGTACCTATTGGGTACTCGCAAATTGCACATGCAGTTCCCATTCATTCCTATGGGCCTCTTGGCCCATAGAAAATAATGGGAAGGGATTCCTTAATTGCGAAAAGCAATTTGAGATTTACAATTAAGGAATATGTAAGAATCGCAATTATTATTGTGATTTCTACCTAAATAGCATTTTGCGAGTCCTTAATAGCGATTCGCTAAAAATCGCTATTAAGGAATCACAAACTGCTACAATGATACATCTGCCCCATTGTGTTGTTTTGTATTTTTTCCACAGAATGTTGTTCATTATTGCGACACTATGTGCATTTTGTACTGCAAATGTTTGTGTGGATGCATTTAATGTCTATAATCTAAGACTAGATGATATGAATTATTGGTTTTCATTACGGTAAACAAGGGATTATTTATAGATGAGGTGCAATTTTCAATTACACCCTGGTACTCAAGTTGATCTAGTATCTCCTTGACTCGTTTATTTGCCTCATGTTCAATATTGCAAGGGTATTGTCCCTGTGTTTGAGGAATTGATTTTAATGGGATTTCGTGATGAGGCGACTCATCATCCCACCCAACATGATTGCGGCAAAGTGCAAGAGCTAATGCTAATGCCCACTCCTGTGCGTATGATTTTTTTGACTGATTCTGTAACGAGGTCAGAAAAAGTAGGTAAAATAACTTCTTCGCCAATTAAGCAATCCATTACAAATTCAGGTGGCTAATCCTTTCCGCCCAAAAGAATGTCTTAACCACAGGTAAGGTTCTCCCATAAGTAAAGTAAAGTAAAGTAAAGTAAAGTAAAGTCCACATTTGTAAAGAGCACAATCACCCGTAGGGGTCTCTAGGCGCTGGGGGCCATCGGGAAGATTAAGCGAGCTATTGCCCAGAGTCACATGGTGCTGGGCTAATCTGCCGCCGGAGCTGGGGATCGAACCGTGATCCCCAGATTCCAGCGTCAGTCGCCCTGGCCGCGGCGCCACACCTCTCCCACATAAGGGACCCTTTACTTGCCTGGTATGTCCCCTCCATTTGGAGCATTATTTCGTATAAACAATGCAGGACACTTACCCTTGCAATAGGTGTTTCCACCATGATATGCTCATTCAGTGCTACTGCCCCCAGATAATCAGGTTCTGGTGAGCTATTGTGAATTCTGCTGCACTGTACAGCATCGTCACTGCCCATTCCCCATTCAGAAGCAGAGTCCTCAGTAGCCTGGGCATTTCTCATTTTAATCCCCGCTACCCTCTTCTTCTTAAATTGTAGTTTTGAAATGTTTTGTTTGTCTTCATGTTTAATGATGTAGTCTCAATTGCAATGAGTGTCCCTCTTTGGCTTGACTCACTCTTCCGATCTGTACACTGACCGTCCGTCTCTCTGCGAATGCTTTTCGGATGCCTCCTTAAAGGAACTAAATGAACGTGTATCAGTATCCTCACACATATCAGGTTTTCCAATATTATCATGGTTTCTCAGATTGTATTTTCATTCCACTGATGTTGTCATACTTTCATACTATCATTGGTGATTGAACTTCATGTGTATTTATCATAATTATTGAATGATCTTAAGGTGTATTGATAATCAATTAGTTGTAGTTATACTTGAAAGTGCATTAATACTGTTGAACACGTGTTACAAATCTATTTCAAATTGTTCGACCTTTCTTAAGTCTTGGCATTGTTTCATTGTAGGTCATAATTTTAGGGCAGTCAACCACAGAGTGCAGCCAGTAGCCTCATACCCCTCAACAGGTCCATGCCACATAGATCAACAAAGCTACCTCAACTCCACATCTAAAGCATGTTGCTAATCTCATTAGAGACATGTTATTGAGTCTCTGTGGTGTAAGGTAGGTGTGATATGAATAATATAAATGTGTCAACTTAAATCTGATGTTGCAGGAAACGGTACACAGGCCCTATTCCATTTGCTGTGTGATAGAGGCTCCTGAAGATCTGCCTCCCAATCCATTCTTGTCCAGGTCAACAGGGCTAAAGGTCTATGCTCTGCTATGTTATGCTATGTTGATTTGTATAGCCCATTAATCGCTTTAGAGGGTGTCCAGGTGCTTGGGCAAAGTGTGTAGGTGTGTGGTCCCACTGTGCTTGTATGAAGAGCCAGGTCTTCCGCTTCTGCGGAACTCAATAATTTAGAAGGTTCTGATGTGTTGAGGGAGGTCGTTCCATGTCTTGAGTGCGATGCACGAGAATGAGCGACCTTCGATTTTGCTTTTGCAGATGCTGTATATTTTCAAACAACAAGGGACCCCAATATCATCAGCACAGGACCTCGGGGAGCAATGATTATGAGAGCAACAGTGGTCCCATGCAACATTAATCAAGTACACAGATAAATACAGACACAATGGAACCTGTATTTGAATGACTTGTCCAGCCGGACAGTGGTCACAATCATTTAATAAATTCAACTGGGTAAATAGAGAATATCCTTCGACACTCTCACGTCGTGGGGTACAAGCCTGTACCACATTCAACCACACATAACACTTTAGTACATTCAAAGTGCACAGAAAGGGCTTTTAGGCAAAAAAAGCAAAGTTGTTCTTTAAATCATAATACGAACAAGTATTTCCAAACTGCGCCATTACAACGACATTGTACATATTATATACACATAGTATATGGCACACAATTATGTCGACGGCGTTTCGATCCCACTTTTTAGATCAAAGGGATCATCATCAGGACTTTTAAATTAGTGCCTAATACTTTCAAGCCTCTAGAACCTAAAAGGAATTGGAGAAGGAAAGCTTTAAAACTATGAAAAAATGTATTTGTCAGCGTGACATTGAGTGCAAAATTGTGATTGAAAAACTGTCCAAGGATTATTCAGGTGACCAGCTGATGGCATGTGCATAGCTGAGGATGGACGTGACGATCAATAAAAGTGGCTATCTGTGAGTCGATAAGGTGAGATTAAAAGGTTAATTCACAGTGAGCTGCGAACAACCGTGCGCCTAGCCTATCAGGTAGGGGGAAGTCGGGAGGAAGACGTTCCTATTTACCGAAAACGGGATATTTAAAAAGGGTTAGCAAAACCCCAGGCCGGTGATTTCCAGGTCGGGGATGATGTGAAGGACGGCGCGGTGAAGATGATGAACCGGCGCAGTGAAAATTAAGAGCTCACCATGCGATAACGTGGGATACGGTCAGATTGTCAGGTTGCCGCGGTGGGGGCCAACCATGCTGGAGTAGACCGGTACCTAAAATATGGAGTAATACAATCCGTCAAAGTTGTATTCTGTCCGCGAGTGTCATGCAGAGGCAGGACTGTGTTAGCGTTGTAGAACTTACCGGTTTAGTCGGTATCAAGGGAGTCTCGGCAATGCGAGCTGGATAAGGCTTGCGGGAGGCGGAGGCCACGCGCATTCTTAAGTTGGACGAGGAGGACGTGATGGAAAGTGACGAGGGGCTAATTGGCCCTGTATTGCTCGCGAGTACGGCGGCCATATTAGAGAGACAAAGTGAGCCCGGGAGGGTGGGTGAAAGTGACAATAGTGCTCATGGGTGACAAGGTGATAAGTCATGGTCATCAATTAAGGACTATAATTCATACCCACTAAGGTATAATAAATTGAATAGATCTGCTAATTGAATGAGAAAAAACAATAAAATAAAACTTGCAGACTGAATGAGAAAAGACAGGCAAAGCAAAAACCAAGATAGATGAGCAGATAGTGATGGGTTAGACCAAGTTGGTCCAATCTTCCTGGAGGTTAAGTCCAGTGTTAAGACTGTCAGTTCTCAGTATCCACTTCAATTCCTCCTTGTTGAGTAGTCTTGTGAGGTCACCTCCTCTTGGCGGAAGTATGACCTGATTGATCACTGTCCAACAAACATCATTCTCATTATGTCCTTTCTCAATGAAATGTTCGACAAGTGGGGCATTTGCTGTCTTGCACCGAATCCGGCTGCGGTGCTGTGAAATCCGTAGTTTTATTTTCTGCGTTGTCTGCCCCACATAGATCTTATTACAGGGACAGAAAATAGCGTAGATCACATTACAGCTATTACAATTTGTGAATGTGTCGTGCTCATTCTTTACATTCTCAAAGACGAAGTCCTTCCCCTCAATGCAAAATGAACATACAACACAAGAACCACATTTGTGATGACCCTTCACAGGGGGCAAATTCCAATGGTCCAGAAGAGTTACATTTGAAGATGTTATTGCTGGCATGGCAGCCCTAACGAGTTGGTCCCTCAAACTCTTATTTTTCTTGTACGCAAACATTGGTGTTTCTAATTCCAATGAACCTGCATTGAAGATATGCCAGTTTTTTCTAATGGATTTCCGGACTTTGTTGGAAATGGGAGAGAAGGTGGTTACACATACCAGTTTATCCATGGATTTCTTTGGTTTAGGCTCTAACAATGTCTCGCGGGGGCAGTACCATGCCCTCTTCATTGCATTTTTCACAAGGCGACGTGGATAGCCCCTGTGCTGTAACTTCTCAGACAAAGTGTTTGCCTCCATAAAGTAATCAGCTTTCTGGAAGCAATTCCTCCTTAGTCTGAGAAATTGGGAATAAGGCAGGCTGTCCTTGAGTGCCCTAGGGTGACAACTGTGATAGCTAAGTAAGGTATTTCTTTCCGTGGGTTTGCGGAAAAGGGTAGTAAACAGCAAGCCATCCTTATGTTTGATGCTAAGGTCCAAGAAAGATATATCACTTTTGCTATGGGATAGAGTAAAGGTAAGGCCACTGCAATTGTTATTTAACCAGTGGAGAAAGGAGTTAAGGTTCTCGACAGGTCCATCCCAAATAAGGAAGATGCCGTCTATGTAACGTTTCCATTTTATGATACCTAGATGAAAAGGGTTACTGGGGAGAAGAATGGTATTACACTCCAACCAGTCCATGTAGAGGATCGCCAGGGTAGGAGCAAAAATGGCTCCCATGGCGGTCCCTCTCACCTGCTGGTAGTACTGGGAATCAAAGGCAAAAAAATTTCGAGTAAGACAAATTTCGAGTAATTGAATTATGAACAATGTTGGCACTGTATGGGGGCGCGTTCTCTTATTAAGTATGTTTTCCATGACCAATAGCGACTCTCGCTGTGGGATATTAGTATAGAGAGACTCTATGTCCATAGTACATAGAGTCTCCCTGGCCGGGTCAAAGGGGTGATTCTCAATTAAGTTAATCATGTACATACTGTCCCGGACGAAACAGCATGTATCAGGCACAAAATCTTTAAGAAAGAAATTTACATATTGGCCAAGTGGCTCCAATATGGAACCACAACCGGATACAATAGGTCTACCTGGTGGACACTGAAGGTTTTTATGGATTTTGGGTAGAGTATAAATCACAGGCATCCTAGGATTAGTTACATTAAGGTAGTCCAGTTCGTGTTTACTTAAATAACCAATATCAAAGGCCTCCTGAGTGAGTTGTCTAATTAATTTTTGTAATTCTCTAGTGGGATTGGTAGGTAGTAGACAATAGTGATCTGTGTTGGAAATCTGGCGTATGATTTCAGTTTTATAATCATTCGCATCTTGTAGGACAATTCCTCCCCCCTTGTCCGCTGGTTTTATGACAAGTTGGTTGTTGTCGCGGAGGGACGAAATGGCTGCTTTTTCATTTAATGAGATGTTATATGGGATGAATACATGTGATTTGGCCAGTTCTGTAATCTCTTTGAAGATATATCACTGGCTTCAGCCAGATTGGCACTACCTGCTCCCGTCACTGGTTAGTCCTTGGGATCGAAACAGCAACCGAGGAACTTAAGAAATTGGATGAACTCATAAAAGACATTGAGAAACAAATTAATGATAACAATACTGTTCTTGATGCAAAGAAACTATTGGACAAAGTAGAAAAAACTGTACTAGAATTTCACCGGATTGAGCAGAACAAAAAATCTAACAAAGTAAAAAAAGATATTAAATCCTTTACAGCTGAACGGGCATACCCGTATCTCCACAAGGATTTCTACACAAATCGTAATTTTAACCAGACCCCGCAAAATCCTAGACCTTGGGGCCGCTTTAACAGAAGAAACACTGTCGTCGGCTTCACAGACTCATCGGCCGATTCTTCTGACAGCTCTGACCCAGGGGAGGGTGCCAGCTCCTCTACACTTAATCCTAACCCCCACAATCAGAACCCTCATTTTTTAGGAAGAGGTGCTTCCGACCAAGGGCGGAGGGGCAAGGTAAAACACCCAGCAAGATGGTACAATCCCCCAGGAGAGAGGCAGACCCGCCAGAAATTCTACCAGTGGTAACAAATAATCCCAATATGACCATTCCCTTGTTTAATCTCTCTGATCATGCCCTTTCTAGTGCAGAAATCTCTATCCTCAGTAAAGGATTATCCTTTGTCCCTTCCACATACCCCAACTTTCTGGATCTTCAATCAGAACTGCTTGGCTTTTTCAGAAAGATTAGACTTCGTGCGTTCTTTGACCTAAAACCACCCCAACCCAGGTTTGCCGTTACTCCCTTCAGACCTCCATCGATCTTTTCGCCATCTGCATATATGATACCTAAGGAAATACTCACCTTTGAAAAAGACATCTTCAAAGAGATTACAGAACTGGCCAAATCACATGTATTCATCCCATATAACATCTCATTAAATGAAAAAGCAGCCATTTCGTCCCTCCGCGACAACAACCAACTTGTCATAAAACCAGCGGACAAGGGGGGAGGAATTGTCCTACAAGATGCGAATGATTATAAAACTGAAATCATACGCCAGATTTCCAACACAGATCACTATTGTCTACTACCTACCAATCCCACTAGAGAATTACAAAAATTAATTAGACAACTCACTCAGGAGGCCTTTGATATTGGTTATTTAAGTAAACACGAACTGGACTACCTTAATGTAACTAATCCTAGGATGCCTGTGATTTATACTCTACCCAAAATCCATAAAAACCTTCAGTGTCCACCAGGTAGACCTATTGTATCCGGTTGTGGTTCCATATTGGAGCCACTTGGCCAATATGTAAATTTCTTTCTTAAAGATTTTGTGCCTGATACATGCTGTTTCGTCCGGGACAGTATGTGCATGATTAACTTAATTGAGAATCACCCCTTTGACCCGGCCAGGGAGACTCTATGTACTATGGACATAGAGTCTCTCTATACTAATATCCCACAGCGAGAGTCGCTATTGGTCATGGAAAACATACTTAATAAGAGAACGCGCCCCCATACAGTGCCAACATTGTTCATAATTCAATTACTCGAAATTTGTCTTACTCGAAAAAATGTTGCCTTTGATTCCCAGTACTACCAGCAGGTGAGAGGGACCGCCATGGGAGCCATTTTTGCTCCTACCCTGGCGATCCTCTACATGGACTGGTTGGAGTGTAATACCATTCTTCTCCCCAGTAACCCTTTTCATCTAGGTATCATAAAATGGAAACATTACATAGACGACATCTTCCTTATTTGGGATGGACCTGTCGAGAACCTTAACTCCTTTCTCCACTGGTTAAATAACAATTGCAGTGGCCTTACCTTTACTCTATCCCATAGCAAAAGTGATATATCTTTCTTGGACCTTAGCATCAAACATAAGGATGGCTTGCTGTTTACTACCCTTTTCCGCAAACCCACGGAAAGAAATACCTTACTTAGCTATCACAGTTGTCACCCTAGGGCACTCAAGGACAGCCTGCCTTATTCCCAATTTCTCAGACTAAGGAGGAATTGCTTCCAGAAAGCTGATTACTTTATGGAGGCAAACACTTTGTCTGAGAAGTTACAGCACAGGGGCTATCCACGTCGCCTTGTGAAAAATGCAATGAAGAGGGCATGGTACTGCCCCCGCGAGACATTGTTAGAGCCTAAACCAAAGAAATCCATGGATAAACTGGTATGTGTAACCACCTTCTCTCCCATTTCCAACAAAGTCCGGAAATCCATTAGAAAAAACTGGCATATCATCAATGCAGGTTCATTGGAATTAGAAACACCAATGTTTGCGTACAAGAAAAATAAGAGTTTGAGGGACCAACTCGTTAGGGCTGCCATGCCAGCAATAACATCTTCAAATGTAACTCTTCTGGACCATTGGAATTTGCCCCCTGTGAAGGGTCATCACAAATGTGGTTCTTGTGTTGTATGTTCATTTTGCATTGAGGGGAAGGACTTCGTCTTTGAGAATGTAAAGAATGAGCACGACACATTCACAAATTGTAATAGCTGTAATGTGATCTACGCTATTTTCTGTCCCTGTAATAAGATCTATGTGGGGCAGACAACGCAGAAAATAAAACGGATTTCACAGCACCGCAGCCGGATTCGGTGCAAGACAGCAAATGCCCCACTTGTCGAACATTTCATTGAGAAAGGACATAATGAGAATGATGTTTGTTGGACAGTGATCAATCAGGTCATACTTCCGCCAAGAGGAGGTGACCTCACAAGACTACTCAACAAGGAGGAATTGAAGTGGATACTGAGAACTGACAGTCTTAACACCGGACTTAACCTCCAGAAAGATTGGACCAACTTGGTCTAACCCATCACAGTCTGCTCATCTATCTTGGTTTTTGCTTTGCCTGTCTTTTCTCATTCAATCTGCAAGTTTTATTTAATTTTTTTTTCTCATTCAATTAGCAGATCTATTGAATTTATTATACCTTAGTGGATATGAATTATAGTCCTTAATTGATGACCATGACTTATCACCTTGACACCCACGAGCACTATTGTCACTTTCACCCACCCTCCCGGGCTCACTTTGTCTCTCTAATATGGCCGCCGTACTCGCGAGCAATACAGGGCCAATTAGCCCCTCGTCACTTTCCATCACGTCCTCCTCGTCCAACTTAAGAATGCGCGTGGCCACCGCCTCCCGCAAGCCTTATCCAGCTCGCATTGCCGAGACTCCCTTGATACCGACTAAACCGGTAAGTTCTACAACGCTAACACAGTCCTTCCTCTGCATGACACTCGCGGACAGAATACAACTTTGACGGATTGTATTACTCCATATTTTAGGTACCGGTCTACTCCAGCATGGTTGGCCCCCACCGCGGCAACCTGACAATCTGACCGTATCCCACGTTATCGCATGGTGAGCTCTTAATTTTCACTGCGCTGGTTCATCATCTTCACCGCGCCGTCCTTCACATCATCCCCGACCTGGAAATCGCCGGCCTGGGGTTTTGCTAACCCTTTTTAAATATCCCGTTTTCGGTAAATAGGAACGTCTTCCTCCCGACTTCCCCCTACCTGATAGGCTAGGCGCACGGTTGTTCGCAGCTCACTGTGAATTAACCTTTTAATCTCACCTTATCGACTCACAGATAGCCACTTTTATTGATCGTCACGTCCATCCTCAGCCATGCACATGCCATCAGCTGGTCACCTGAATAATCCTTGGACAGTTTTTCAATCACAATTTTGCACTCAATGTCACGCTGACAAATACATTGTTTCATAGTTTTAAAGCTTTCCTTCTCCAATTCCTTTTAGGTTCCAGAGGCTTGAAAGTATTAGGCACTAATTTAAAAGTCCTGATGATGATCCCTTTGATCTAAAAAGTGGGATCGAAACGCCGTCGACATAATTGTGTGCCATATACTATGTGTATATAATATGTACAATGTCGCTGTAATGGCGCAGTTTGGAAATACTTGTTCGTATTATGATTTAAAGAACAACTTTGCTTTTTTTGCCTAAAAGCCCTTTCTGTGCACTTTGAATGTACTAAAGTGTTATGTGTGGTTGAATGTGGTACAGGCTTGTACCCCACGACGTGAGAGTGTCGAAGGATATTCTCTATTTACCCAGTTGAATTTATTAAATGATTGTGACCACTGTCCGTCTGGACAAGTCATTCAAATACAGGTTCCATTGTGTCTGTATTTATCTGTGTACTTGATTAATGTTGCATGGGACCACTGTTTGCAGATGCTGGGCATGTGTGTGAAAGAGGTATAACGTAGGTGTCTGGTAGGTTAGTGAAATTGTATGTGACAGTTAAGGTATTCTGGTCCTGTTTTGTGTAGTTTTGTATGTGAGTGTGAGAAGTTAGAATTGGCTGCGCTTGTGAATAGGGAGCCAGTGAAGCTTCCTGAGGTGCTTTGAGATGTGGGTGCGGCATGGGAGGCCAAGTATTTGTCTTGCGGCTGTGTATTGGATGGTCTGGAATCTGTGTAGGAGTTGGTTGGGGACTCTGATTTCTGCAAGTTTCCATTCATCCAGGAAAGTGGCAGACGTAATGGAGGTGATGATGATGTGGGTCAAGTGTGGTCCTGATTGGTGATGTTCCCAGGTTGTAGATGTGGTTGGGGCATGGGTCCGTTTGGGCCCCTGAGTGAATGGTCTGCATGATTGCTACTGTGTTGGATCCTGTGAGTTGTCCATTCAGTCCATTCAGTCAGGTGGCCATCTTTGTTGATGGTGGATAAGTTAGCAATTAGTTCTCTGGGGTTGGCTTGGTGTGTGAACTTGTTGCTGATGTTTGTGATTTTGCTCTGGAAGAAGTTGGGTAGGTTCTCGCAGAGTTGTTGGGAGGCAGCAATGTTGTTGACAGTGGCTGAGGGCTAGGGGAAATCCTTGAAGATCTTCTTTCATCTGTTGGAGCTTCCTTCAATGCAGTTCACTCGTGCTTTTTTCTTGGTGTCTTTAATTTGCTAGTGATAGTGTCTGAGTGCAGCCTTGTAGGTAGTACTTTTAGTGGTGTTGTGGCTGGCTCTCCATTTCCTTTCTAGCTGTTTACAGTGTCATATTGTATCTTGGAGCTCCTCCGTGTACCAGCTGACCTGCTTTTTTGATCTACTATACTTGTTGGGTTTGATGGTTGTGAGGGAGTACATGCAATTATTGATCCAGTTGTAGTAGTTGTTGTTGTCCTTCTCGAGGTTGTCTGTGGGGTTAGACTTATCAGGGCTGAGGGTGAAGAGCCAGTCTGCTTCTGTGATTTTGCTCTAGCTGCGGCTGGGAGTGCTGAACCTGGTAAGTGTTGACTTGAGGTGAGATGATTTGGAAGTAAATGACCAAGAGGTCAGTCCATGTTAGCTGTGTGGTGGAGTTGTATATGATTCTGTTGCCTATGGTGAAAATAGGGTCCAGGGTGTGTCCTGAAGTGTGTGTTGGTTCTGTGAGGAGCTGGTCAGTCTGATATTGCTCAAGATTTTGAGGAGTGCTGTGGAGCAGGGATTGTTTCGGTCTTTCAGGTGAAAGTTGAGGTCACTGGCGAGAATGTAGACTCTGGAGTTGATGATGAATGGAGTGACAAAGTTGATGATGAGGGTGATAATGTTGACCCAGGTCCAGGTGGTTGGTAGGTAGGTTGAATTTTTCAAGGATTTGCAGCTTGAAGTGCAGGTGCCCCATGAATGGGGTGGCTTTCTCTGTGGATGTTGTGCATTTGATGGATTCCTTGTAGATAATAGCGAGTCCTTCTCCTGGTTTATGAAAGCGATCCTGTCGAGTGATCTTGTCACTGCTGGGATTGTTGGGAGCCGATGAGGGGTTGAGCCAGGCCTCTGTGATGAAGAGGGTGTCGGATGCATCGCTGCTCAGAAGGTTCTATATTTTGGTTGTTTGTTTGCTGACTGATCGTGGTTTGAAAAGCATGCACTTGAGTTCATGAATGGGTTTGATAGATTGTATAGGGTGGAAGTGAATGCGTTGTTGGCACTTGTGTGGTGTGGGTGTTGGGAGGGGGTGTTGATGGCACTTTTTTGTATTGTTGTGGGGGGTGTGGGTTGGTGACTGCTGGAGAACCAGCAGTGGGTACTGGTGAAAGCTCTTAAAGTGGTGTGAGGTACGGCGCAGAAACAATCGGAAGAATGGCATCTGGGGTCTAGCAACCTAAGGAGTGCTGCAGAGTATCACTGGTATCAGACCAGGGTTCTGTGAATGCAGCTGTCATTAAAGGTCTCATAGGAGTGAAAAGGAGTTCAGGGTGCCAGGATGTCATTTCCTGCGCTGATGGGAAATTAAGTGATGTCACTTCCTGTGCAGGTGGATGATGGGATATTCAGTGATGCCACTTCCTGTGCTGATGGGTGATGGAAATTAAGTCCTCTTGCTTGGCTTCTTCTTTGAAAGATGTTTCTGGAGGGAAAAAAAGTAATGTTACTTTCTGTACATTAGATGATGGGAAATTCAGTAACATAATTTCCTGTGCATTTGGATGATGGGAGATTCAGTGATGTCACTTCCTCTGCTGATGGGTGATGGAAAATGAAGTCCTCTTGACTGGCGTCTTCTTTTAAAGATGGTTTTGATGGCAAAAACTGTAATGTCACTTTCTGCTCAGATGGATGTTGGGAAATTCAGTGATGTCAATTCCTGTGCAGATGGATGATGGTAGATCCAGTGATGTCACTTTCTGTGCGGATGGGTGGTGGGAAATCATGCCTATATGATAGGCTCTCACCTTGAGTTGTACTAAGCTCTAACCACAGAGCTTAGACTTGTTCCTTGAGGTCAGTGATGTGCCTCTCTACTCAGGGTGTACGACTACTCCTTAAAGCAAACCTAGTCTAGGCTTCTAAATAGTCTTGGCCAATGCCACAATTCAAATACATTGTGCTAGCTAGAGTTAGGGGCCTTCCTTTTAATGTTAAAAGAATACTAAGAACTAGTTCTGTTTGGGTAGAACTTTAGTGGTGGCTCCTCCGCTAAGTTGGAAGAGCGTTGTTCCACTGCCACTTGAGCAGTGCAAAAAAGAAAAAGAAAATGATAATAACAAGACGTTATTATAACTGTATTTTTTATTTTGTCTGTGCGGGACTGGAGCCAGGTCGGGGCTGAGCAGAGTGAGGAGTAGTTTGCACTCCAGACATGGGCACTTAGCATGTTCTCTGCCTGGCTGTGTTGCATTGCCCAGTGGAGAACATGCCTAGGCTCCCAGGCACTGCCTGAGCAGCCAAAGAGGCCACTCCGACCAATCATGGCTCTGCTGATGCCGCGTTGTTATTGGTTCAGAGAGTCTGGGGGCCTGGGTGCTTTCGGCGCTGCCAGCAGAGTGAGGACGTAGCAGAGCCGTCCAGTTGGGGCAAAGATAAGTTTATTAAAAAAATGATTCATTCCGCCGCCTCACCACCCCCATTCCGTAGCAGCTGCCACTGTGGAACTTATGGCAAATATAAGATACTGTTTGAAAGCCATGGTGGATTCAGAATGTGTGTCATCTTCTAAAGCCATTGACACAGCCAACTAGGGTATAAAGCATATTTGTAGACTTTGTTTTGGGATTTCTATACCACAGGGAGACTAAGCACAGTCACTCAATTGTATATTGAGATGTAACAGGCCAGCCATCCCAAGTAGGACTGGGGTGTTGTTGTTGGTTCTGGGAGGAGAACTGCTCCTTTGGCCAAATCAGTTTGAGCCCTGTAACTGTTTGTGGTCAGGTGTCTTCGATGAATGGGGATTGCCAGGGCTACAAGTTGGAGGCCCCAGAACATAGAACCTTGATTTAGAATATGGAAGGGTAAACAGTGAATGCAAGAAACCACAGTCATGGGTGACATGCAATGCATCCTTGTTGGGAGCATAATTTAGTCAGTATGTGATACTCATTCAAACCACATATAAGCACACATGTACTACATACCTTATTTGGGAAGCGAAGTTACCCAGTTATGAGAGTCTGAACAGATTTTCAACAAGGGGATCAATAGCTACTCTCCAAATTCACAAAGATGACTACACCAACCATTTATAAACGTTACCCTCTCCACTGTGGGTGGGGACATACTTTGATCACACCCAGAGACCAGAAGAGCAACAAAAACATATGGACCACATCTAGTGGAAAAAAGATGTTGTGAATGGGGGAAAAACATAAGATCTGGTAAAAAACATCAAACAGGGACAGGATGCTATGGATGTCTGAACATTGCAAGGATATCATTCTTACATCCATCATTTGGGCAGAAGGTTAAAAGGAAAGGGCAAAGAGGAGTAAGCTAAGCTACTGAAGCCTAGCAATCACAAAGAAATTCTAAATGCTTCAAGTTGCCATTCTGCCTGGTAGACTCATTTGTAATTGTAAAAATAATAATCATTATTATTAACTTAGCTCTGTTGTGTTAATATGATTACGTTCATTCACCTATTTTCCCTAGCTCAGCTCCTCGAGGGTTATTAGACAAACTTCCACATGTAACTTCTTTTTGTATGTAAAATCCTCCCACTCTTCAACATTGACCTTCAGGCTGATTAGAGCCCTCGTTCTGGCATGCCTTCACCAGTGTATTATTGTCTGTGCGCAAAATTACCTATGCCAAGACTTCCGAAAGCAGTAAGACTTTGCTGTAACCTTAAGAAGTTCACCACATTGAATCTGCCATGAAACCATTCCACAATATTTTTTATTGAGATAAAGAAAACATAGATACAACAAGCATGTAGCTCACACAATGCAAAATCATTGGCCTAAAGTATAAGAGGCTTATTACTATATCACCCATAGTGAATAAAATCAAATTCTGGATAAACCGGATACAGGGTACCAAATACAGGATCATGAATCATGAGACTAGAACACTTGCCGACATACCACTTCAGTCACTGTGCACAACCCCAAATAGCTTCAAGTCTTTTTGAAAGGTTGCCAATGAAATTTAACTCTAAACTTCCGCTGCAATCGGTTTCCACTTTATACTTTTGTTACGATAAATTGATGTTTCATTCTCAAATGTTGAACACATCATCTGCCACCAGTGTGGGTATTCAGGTGTTTTAGAGTCTACCTACTGTTTAGCAATTACTAACCTAGCATCTGTAGATGCAACAAAGCATTAACCAAGACAATTAGTTGCTAAACTAAGTCCAAAAATATCATATCCTTACACAATTAATAATGGTTATAGCTAATAAGATATACCACACCAAAGTTCCTTCAGCCCGTCAAAAGGGACAAACATATGTACATCATTGGCATTCTCAGTTAAACATCTTGAGCATTTGGAGTTTGATTGCCACTTCCACGCATATAACCTACTAGGTGTATAATATATCCTATAGATACTTTTACAATGTTAGGCTAATACCTTAGACGCTCTGAGGTAACTACTATTAAGGGTAAAGCTGCTTGTCTCAATGTCAGTAGTAACAAGAGTTGCCAGAGCAGAGACCCATGCTTCAGCTAGTGATACATTGCAGTTTGTTAAATTGTAGCTGAAATTGTTAAATTAATTTAATGCTGGCTGTACTAGGTTTACAAAGGACATCTAATAAAGACATTTTATGTAATGGCTTGCCGGATTGCATCAGATAATGTCTTAACTGCAGATATTAAAAGAAAAAAACTTCCCTGGGCTGTTTATACTCTTCTGCAAAGTCTTCACATGACTTGAAAATTCAATTTTAGTAAAACATTCCAAGACATCTAATACCTGCCTGTGGCCAGCTATGGTGAATTGATTCATAATACAATTATGGTAAAGTTGTTCTAATGCTAATTGGGAGATATTTGTATATCAAAGGTATATTAAGAAACTTTCTCCACTGCTGCCAGAGACTGTTGGCATCCACTACTCTTAAAATTCACCCCTTTTTAGGTCTCGCCTAGCATTGCAGCGCATGCACGCTGCCCGCTCTGCGAGCTCTCTTGTGATCAAGGACATTTCAGAAGGGGACTTGAAGCCCCGCCCATCATTTTCATTGGGTCGTGTTAGCGTTTATGCTAAATGCTGGCTTCCCATTGAAAATGATGCTTCTAAGTTACTGCCCAGTCTTCCTTTTGGACGGCCCATCCGGACTGGGTTGTCTGCTTGCCGGCTGTCGTGACTGACTTTCTTATCTGTAGGGGCATGTATGTTTACGAGTTAGTCTGTGTCTTGTGCCTAGGGGGCATATAGCGATGTATCATGTTACCGTGGACAAATGTGTGCTGGAACCGCAATGGCAGCCTCATCTGCACGAAGTACAAAGACAAGAAGGTGCAGGTGACTATTTATTTTCATGGGCGCCCCTCTCCCATTCTCTCCGTGATTGTGCCCTGCCTATACGTGCACACGGCGCTGCATTGTGCTCCGGAAAGCCATCTTTCTTTCTGACGCACACAGCTGTGTCCGTGTATCTCGGACTCTGGTATCCAGGCGAGTGGCTGCCACCGAAGCACGTTCTCCTCTGTGCCTGAGAGCTCAAATTGGAGCAGTCGTTGAAGGATACAGTGTGTCTTAAGCCCTCCTCGAAGTATTTGGGCATTATGAAGAAGCTGGTTATTGTGCATTTGTGTACGCATGTGTGTAAGCGTCTTTGTTTCCGTTTGCCATGTGTGTGTGCATGTACGTAATTGTGTGTGTGTGTATGTATGTTGTGCGTGTGTATATAGGTGCATGTATGTTGATTTCCATGTGTAGTTTTGTGTGTGCGTAGTTGTGTGTGAGTGGCCGTTACTCCTCCGCACAATAATTGTAGAGAAGGGAACAGTCCTGTCAGCATTGTGTGTTTAGGTTACGCCTTGTACAGTGAGTTAATTACCCCATATACTTTAATTTTGGAGGACGAGTTTTGAGTTTATCAAGGACTTATGCAGGCGGCTTTAAATGGTTCGGAAAGATGAGTTTAAAGTCAGGTAAAGCGAGAGAGGTGTGGCTGACCCCTGGTGTCTCAGCATCCAGTCACTAGAGCTGGTATGGAGGACAAGCAGTGTCACTGCCTTGTAGATTTATCTAGCACAAACCTGGCCCAAGGACCAGATAGTGCTTTACAACAGAACCAGACTACCTTCGATTGATTATAGGCACAGGGCCATTACGTTATTTGCCCAGGATCACAGGTTGTTGCGTCACGGCTGGGACTCAAACCTGGCTCCCCATGTTCAAAGCTCCGCAGCTCTGACCACTAAGCCACATCTGCAGAGCACAGCATCTGGAGCAGAGGCGTGACCCTGTGTGGCCCTTGTATGTCCCACTTATGCCACTCATAGGCGAGGGACTTTCTGAAGGATGCCTGTCTGCATGAATGGGGGGTTTCTGGAGAGTGGGGTGACGGTACTGCGTGGCTGGGCCTTTTCCCCATGTCTGGCCTTTCAAACCTGCCAGGAGGTCTTTATCTGTGTCACTGTCCCAATGTCTCCCTCGTGTGTCCATCATTCTGCCCAGGGCATTGCTGTGCTTCTGCCCTCCTTCTCCAGTGTCTCGCTGGCTCGGTATCTGTCTCCCTGCTGTGTCTCTGTCCCAGTGCTCACCATTCTCTGATCCACAGTCTGAGCTTCACTACCTTTCCCCGGTGTCCGAGCTTCCTTGGGCCAATGTTTGCACCTCCAGGTGTCTGGATCTTGGTCCCACACTCTGAGCTTACGTGCCCCAGCGTCTGGGCCTCCCTTCAATGGGTCTCTCTGTCCCAGAGTCTGAGCTTTCCTGCCCACTTCTCTACATCTCCCTGTCCCAGTTGTTGGGATACACTGAAGAAGCTGTAGTACTGTGTGTTTGTGTACCCGTGTGTGTAAGTGTCTTTGTTTCCATTTGTCGCGCGTGTGTGCATGTACGTAATTTTGTGTATGAATGTTGTGCGTGTGTATATAGGTGCTTGTATGTTGATTCCTGTGTGTAGTTTTTGTGTCTGCGCAATTGTGTGTGAGTGGCCGTTACACCTCAGCACAATAATTGTGGAGTAGGGAATAGTCCTGTCAGCATTGTGTGTTTAAGTTCCACCTTGTACAGTGAGTTAATTACCCCATATACTTTCATTTTGGAGGACGAGTTTTGAGTTTATCAAGAACTTATGCTGGCAGCTTTAAATGGCTCTGAAAGATGGGTTTAAAATCAGGTAAAGCGAGAGAGGTGTGGCTGACCATTGGTGTCTCAGCAGCCAGTCACTAGAGCTGCTATGGAGAACAGGCAGTGTCACTGCCTTGTAGATTTATCTGGCACAAACCTAGCCAAAGGCCGGATAGCGCTTTACAACAGAACCAGACTACCTTAGATTGTTTATAGGCACAGTGCCATTACGTTATTTGCCCAGAATCACAGGGTATTGCGCCTTGGCTGGGACTCAAACCTGGCTCCCCATGTTCAAAGCTCAGCAACTCTGACCTCTAAGCCACATCTGCAGAGCACAGCATCTGGTGCAGAGCCGTGACCCTGTGTGGCCCTTGTATGTCCCACTTCTGCCTCTCATAGGTGAGGGGCTTTCCGATGGATGCCTGTCTGCATGAATGGGGGGTTTCGGGATAGTGGGGGGACGCTACTGCGTGCCTGGGCCTTTTTCCCTTTGAAACCTGCCAGGAGGTCTTTGTCTGTGTCACTATCCCAATGTTTCCCTCTTGTGTCCATTGTTCTGCCCAGGGCATTGCTAGGCTTCTACCCTCCTTCTCCAGTGTCTCGCTGGCTCGGTATCTGTCTCCCTGCCCAGTGTCTCTGTCCCAGTGCTCACCATTCCCTGACCCACGGTCTGAGCTTCACTACCTTTCCCCGGTGTCCGAGCTTCCTTTGGCCAATGTTTGCACCTCCAGGTGTCTGGATCTTGGTCCCAGACTGGGTCTCCCTTCGATGGGTCTCTCTGTCCCAGAGTCTGAGCTTTCCTACCCACTTCTTTGCTTCTCCCTGTCCCAGTTGCTGGGATACACTCTCCGAGTCTGAGCTTCCCTGTCCCAATGTCTGGTTCTCACTATTCCTGAATCTGTATTTTCCGTTCCCAATTTGTGGGCCTCCCCGGGTGTGGGTCTCTCTGTCCTAGATTGTGATTTACTCAGCCCCAATGTGTGGGCCTCCCTATTTCGGAGTCTGAGCTTCCCTACCCCTGGGTGATGGTCTTTTTGTCCCAGTGTCTAGGTCTCTGTGTCCCAATTTTTTGCATCTGCAGAATCGGTCTTCCTGCCCCAGAGTTTGTTTACTTACCCTGTGTCTGTGCTTCCCTGTTTAGGTGTCTGCTGTCTCCTGTCCGAGAATCAGTGTCTCCCTTTCACAGTGTCTGTCCCATCTCAAGGTTTCCCTGTCTCAGCCTGCAGTCTGGGGTTGAGGTGTCTTCCTAAGCCTGGTGTGTGTTGGAGCCCTCTATGGCGGGCAGGGCGCTGCCCCAGAACCCAGTTAGTGTATAATACAGAGCCATTGGCCATGTAGTGAAGTGTTGTCCATGGGGTTAGACGTGTGCCCTTAAGACGTTGTTAGATGAGTATCTTGTGTGTCTGCCGACAGTGTGTGTGCTGTGTACACACTCTCCATATGCCCCCTTCCCACTCATTTGTCACGCCAGAGCCTCCTGTAGGTGATGTTTGTGCTTGATGTGTTGCTTCTTTGTGTGTTTGTGTGTGTCTCCGCTCATGTGTGCGGTGTACCACACTCTCCATATTCCCGCTGCTGCCACACACATACAAGCCCTGTGTCACGCCAGAGCCTCCTGTAAGTGATGTTTATTCTTGGTGTGTTGCGTGTGTGTGTGTGTCTGCCGCTCATGTGTGCTGTGTACCGCTCTCCATGTTCCCGCTGCTCCCACTCACGTGTCACGCCATAGCCTTCTGTAGGTGGTTGGCACTTGGTGTGTGCTTCTGTGTGTGTTTGTGTGTCTGCCGCTCATGTGTGCTGTGTACCACTCTCCACGTTCCTGCTTCTCCCACACACGTGTCACACCGGAGCCTCCTTCCTGTAGATGATGTTTGTGCTTGGTGTGTTGCTCTGTGCGTGTGAGTTTGTGTGTCTGCCACTCATGTGTGCTGTGTGCCACACTCCATATCCCCGCTTGTCCCACACAGGTGCCATGCCAGAGCCTCCTGTAGGTGATGTTGGTGCTTGGTGTGTTGCTTCTGTGTGTGTTTGTGTGTCTCCACTCCTGTGTACCACTCTTCATATCCCTGCTTGTCCCACACAGGTGTCACGCCGGAGCCTCCTGTAAGTGTTCTGGTGACGGGCCCTGACACACGGGCTCCTCACCCAGGTATGCGGGTGACACGTTTTACAAAAGAAAAACAAAACACATTTTTTTTATTTTTGTCAATAGCTCAAAATAATTTCAGTGCGAGACCTATTGCATTGTAAATGCTTGTTAGAAGTTGGAGTCGAATTCCTGAAGAAGCCAGCCTGCAGCCTCCGTGCTTAAGCAGAGTTCACATATAATCGTGGGCAAATAATCAGATGGGCAAATAATTCAGTTCAAAGATCATATGTGGATTTCAAGTTATAAATACTGTAAGTATTTAACCTTTAATATACATTTTTTGGATGTCTAATTAATGTCCTAGTTAGTTCATCATCATCATCAAAGATCTTTATTATTTTTAATGTAAGACCATAAAAGCACATTTTAAAACACATAAAACAATTCACTCATAAAACACATATTAATACAATCATAAAATCAGATAGTAGTATTCACATCTAAAATGATGCATATTTTTCCTTAAAATAAGGTACTGATTAACAAAGTTGAAAACTGCAAAACAGATCGAGGGGACTTCAAGTCGTTGTAGAAAGATCACGCCCTTTTGGTGTGTTTTGAATGATCTTCCACTCAGGATAGGACATAGGAACCATAGTCTGGGAAACGAATAGAGTGTGCAAAATAGCATAAAGTGCTTCTAAGATTGTCAGGAGACCCCATCACAGGGACAGTTTGGTAAGAGGCAAACCAGGATCCTATTCCAGGAAAGGCACCGAAATAGTGAGTCATGTTAACTCTAAATCGAGACAAAAATAACTTGTGATTTTGTGTCTTTATCCATAATAAATAGAGCTCCATACCATTGCTTGTTGAAAGTGGTACATTGGTTTGAACAGTTGCCATATCAAGAGCTGTCCTAGTTAGTTAAAATCTCAAGCCCTTCTATCCCACCCTCTGCTTCGCCAAAAGTAAGGTACCTGGGAATTCTTTTTGATAACGACCTCTCTACGTGCAGCTTCATCTTCTATGAAAAATCCTCTTACTCTTCTGTATTGAACCTCAGGATAATTATAGCACTTGTGCTGGCATGCCTGAAATATGATCTATGCCGGAAAAAAGCCTATTGCCAAGACTTCCGAACGCAGTAAGACTTTGCTGTAACCCTCAGAAGCCTCCCCGCATTGAATCTGCCCTTAAACCACTCCATTGGTTCCCTGCTAATGCCAATATAACATTCAAGATTGTGTGCACCCTCCATAGAGCTTAACAGTATAAAGTCGCAGTGTGCCTGCCGAAAAGTGGCACCTCACTATACCCTAACCAAAGCTAAAAGGCTCATGGGCATGTGTATTGTAGGTTTTGCATTGCCCTGCACCATGCAAGGTGACGCAGGGTGGCGCAAGACCTATAATGAGATTTATCAAGCCACAAAGGCCACTCTGCTTGGCCTTGCATGGCTTGGTAAATCTAGTCGCTGACTTGCATTACACTGCGTGGTGAGGGCGTTTTATGGGTGGAGTGTGGGTGTTCCCAAGCATCCACCCTGACAATCTGCAGCACACATAAAGAGAGGAAAATGACTCAGGGTATTGTTAACAATCCTGCTTGCAGTGCAGGTACAAAGTGCGCCAGCGCACGGAAAAGACAGTACAATGTTAAGTACGGCACAATGGTGCCCTTTCCTTATCATGCCGCGCAGCTCAGCAAGGTGACTAGCTGTGCGGCGTGATGTTTTTTTTGTTGTAGTTTTTATTTAAAAAAATCTTTTTATTGAGTGAAGACCAACAGTAGCCAACATGGTCACACATAAGGCTACAAAGGCGTACAGTAGATCCCACAAGGCCGCAGTGTTACAGCAGTGTCATGACAATAGGACCATTGTGCATACAAACATTCAAACTTCTACCTCAAGTACCGATCGTCTAGGCTGGGGGGGTTCACATATGCTGCCTCTGTAGTCGTTCCATTTGTACCAGACATCCCCCCATTTCTAGGGGCACCCCCGGGCTAGATATACTGTCCTCTCTTGCAACATGCACCAGTCCATGTCTCGTTTCCATTCAGCGAGTCGTGGAGGCGTGATTGCCCCCCAGAGTCTTGCAATGTTGCGCTTAACTACCATCTGGCTGAGCGTGGCCCAGAGCCTGCCTTTAGCTGGTAAGTCCGTTGGCTCCCAAATGTTCAGTATACATCGTTTCGCTTCTGGGCGCAGCTCCACCCCCCAAACATCTTGCATACATCGCACCACCTTCATCCAGTATGCCTGCAGCAGTGGGCACTCCCAGAGCATGTGAAAGAAGGAGCCTATCATTCCGCATCCCCTCCTACACCTGTCATCCTCACTCCTACCCATCCTTTTCAACCTGGTGTTAGAAATGTAGACTCTGTGTAATATTTTAAGTTGGATGAGCCGCAGCCTGGATGAGATAGCCACCTCCTTAGGGGAGGCCAGCGCACACCTCCACATCAATTTCCAAACCGTCCGCCTCCCACCTCCCTCTAAGGCCCAGGAGTAACTCGGGAAGATTGTTTATCAGTTTTTTGTAGGTGAGTGAGATTGCGTGTTCCGGTATATGACCATCCAACAGTCTATCCTCCAGGGGGGATGCCTGTGGGGGCATCGTTCCCTGTGGGATGTTGTTTCGCAACGAATGACTAACTTGGAGGTACCTGAAGTATTCAGTGTCCGCTAGCTCATAGGTTGATTGTAGGGATGGGAAGGACTTGACCCCGCCAGAGTCCCATAAATCCCCAATCCGGGAGATACCTATAAGGTCCCAGTTCCGGAACCCCTTGGTACGACCCAGGAGGCCAAGTCGTTCAGAAACCCAGAGCGGGGAGGCCATGGTAAGCATGTCGTGCCAGCCCATTTTGCGTTGGACAATGTGCCACACTTGTACTGTGTGGCGGGTATGCCCCGTTAGTGCGTGTTTGCCTGGCCTTGAATACAATGCTGCTTCATAATTCCCCCCTGGTAAGAGCCACCTGTCCATACCATAGCCTGGGTTGTTCCCGTCGCAGTAGGTACCTTGATTAATGTCCGAAAGATGCGCGGCCCAGTAGTACCTACGGATGTCAGGTAAGGCTATCCCTCCATCGTACCACCCCAGAGTCAGTTTTTGAAGAGCTATCCTGGGAGCACCGGACCACAGGAGGTTCCTCTGCGCCGCCTCAATAGCCGTGAAGTACGAAGATGGGACTAAATCCGGATAGTTCTGCAGGGCGTAGAGGAATCGGGGCAGCGCCATCATTTTAAATAGTGCCGCCCGGCCCAGCAGGGAGACCGGGAGCCTCTGCCAGGGGGCGGAATCGCGCTTGAGCCTTTGAAGGGGCGGGAGCAGATTCCTATTATACATAGTGTTCTTGTCCTTAGACATGAAAATGCCCAGATATGTGAAGCCTTCGGTGACCACCCTTATGGGACAGTTGCGAGGAGGTATGGGGGTGGTTCCGTGAAGGACATACATTAGAGATTTACTCCAATTGATACTGTACCCCGAGTTCTTGCCAAAATTTGTAAAAATGTCCAGGGCTACGATCAGCGATTTCCGGGGCTGCGAGAGATAAAGCAGGATGTCATCGGCGTACAGGGAGATCCTGTCCTCCCAACCGTCAGCCCACCGAAGCCCTTTCAGAGATACGTCTTGTCTGATCCAAGTGGCCAGCGGCTCAAGGGAAAGGGCAAACAAAAGGGGCGAAAGCGGGCACCCCTGGCGTGTCCCTCTTTCCAGGGTGAAGGCCTCTGAGACCTTATTGTTTACGACCACCTGGGCAAGCGGGTCTGAGTAGAGGAGTCGTACCCAGGAGATAAAGCTAGGACCGAAACCCAGTTTACGAAGGACCGCCATCATATATGGCCATTCAAGGGTGTCAAAGGCCATTGTGGCATCGAGCCATACCACTACTGCATCTTCGCGTATCGTATGGCATCTTCCAAACACCCCATTCAGTCAACGGAGATTGAGTGCAGTATTACGGTGCTGTATGAAACCTGATTGGTCCGGGTGGACCAGTGTGGTGAGAACCGGTTGGAGCCTGTTAGCCAGGATTTTCGCTAATATTTTAGGTTCCGCGTTTAACGGAGAGATAAGCCTATACGAGGCACACAGCTCCCTAGGCTTCCCCTCTTTAGGAATCGCCACTATAGTTGCTATTCTTTGGTCGCGGGGCAGTACCCCTCTGGACTTGCTTTCGTCGAACATGCGCTTAAGATAGGAGCTGATGCCATCAGGTTTGAGCTTGAATAGCTCAATCGGAAGGCCGTTGGGCCCCAGTGCCTTACCGGGACGAAGATCCCCGATAGCACGTTCCACTTCCGCCGTTGTGAGTGGCGCCTCCAAGAGATCTCGCTCCACTTCGGAGAGGGCGGGCATCCTAAGATCCGCTAGTAGTGCGACCGAATCTTCCTCCGGGCGGTCAGACCCCCTACTATAGACTTCCTGGAAGTGACGGGCAAACTCAATGAGTATGTCCCGTGGTTCAGTAACTACATTGCCGCCCGCTGTCCGAATCTCAGCCACTACCCTACTCGCCTGCTGCTTTTTGTCGAGCCACGCAAGGAGCTTACCCGCCTTGTCACCCTGGTCATAGATCTTACCATCTCTAGTGGCAGCCCTCTTTTTTGCTGCCTCCGTGACCACTGCCTGGTACTCTGCGGTTTTCAAGGCCAGCCGATGACGCACCCGGGGTGTGTCCTCAGCGCGTGCCACCTCTTCCAGCTTCCCCAGGTCGGCCTCGATAGCCACCAGCTGCGCCTCCTTCTCTTTACATCGATCAGCTATCGCCGATAGGGCCTCTCCTCTGAGGACCGTGTTAAAGGCCTCCCACAATGTGATTGCCGAGTCTACTGAACCGTCGTTCCTATCGAAGTAATTGGCTATTGAGTGGGTCAATGTCTTACGGATGTCCTCATTGCGGAAATACCAGGCGTTAATAGGCGCCACGCACCCCTCCCGCTTACTGCCCACTGTAAGGTGAGCCATTACCGGCGAGTGGTCAGAGATACCTCTTGCAAGATGAGTCGCCGTGCGCACTGTTGTGTCTCGGTGCAAGGGAGTAAGGATATGATCCAGACGGGAAACAGAGTGGTGCGGCCCCGAAAAGACAGTGTATTGTGTGTCCGTGGTGTGTGTCAGACGCCAGACGTCTGTGAGGCCGAACGCTTCTAGGAACTCCCCCAACCATCTCTGCCCCCGTGGTATATCCCTGGGCGGGTGCCGATCCAGTGTACCGGAGACTACCGCATTAAAGTCCCCCCCCTATGAATAGCTGCCCCTCCGTGAGGGATAGAAGGAGTTTACCGAGATCAGTGAACGCCTGCGACTGGAGACTTGGCGGGACGTATGTAGACACCAGGGTAAGCCTGCGTCCCTCCCATCTACCCGAAACTGTGGCAAAGCGACCCTGCGGGTCCGAGTCAGTGTGGTCAGGAAGGAAGGGGAAGGTGCGCCGGAGAAGGATACCCACACCCGGGACCCCGTGGTAAAGCCAGAATGGACTGCCAAAACGTAACCATATCTATTGAGGGCATGACAGGTGTAGCCCAACAGATGAGTCTCCTGTAACAGGACCGCATCAGGCCGGTGGCGTTTAACGAACTGCAGTACCATGGTGCGTTTCAGCTTGTCTCCCAGCCCATTAACGTTCCAACTTAGTATCTTGAGGCTTTTGTCCCATGTGTTAGCCATATTCACAATGCATGTTTTGCATAGACCCTAGGATCCCTGCACGCTACTGGACACTCTCAAAGCCTCTCAAGTGCGACCAAACAAACAGTGCCCCCCCTCCCCAACTCCCCACAACTCTTCACCCCCCAACCCTTGTCACCCCCAGTCCCCCCCAACTCCTTGCCTCCCTCCCCCCACCTCACTCATTCCCCCCCTCCAACCCCCCCCCCTCCCCCCATCCCCACACAACTCCACGTTTCCGTTCCTTCCTAGCCCAACTGGACTCATATCCTCCCCCCAAAACAGACCCCCCCGCCCTGCTCTGTAGGTTTCAAACTACCCACTGCCCCAATTAGCGGAGCGCCTTTCGCCCAACCCCAGCTCAGGAGTGAGGAACCGCCCCCTCCCGAGGAAACTCTGTTAGGGAGAACGTGTGCTGGCCCCAACTCCAGCCGCCGTATCCTCACTGCCCCCAGACTAGAAAGCCCCTCCAGTCATGGAGCACCACAAACCGACAGCAAAGTCCTGGAGTCATTAGGCGAGTATCAATACCTTCCCCACATTAAGTAAAAAAAACTGAGACATCACAGCGACAATATACGTTACAGTTCAGCTGGGCATGGTTCCGCGATGAAAGTCTTCAGTGTGCAGCCGCATCCTGGCTAGAGTCCCCTCGGGGACTTGCCGATCTGGAGCGCCACGATCGCTGGCTCCGTGCGTCCTCTTCCGATTTGTCCGCAAAGGACCCGGGGGATGGGCCCCGGGCCCCGAGCCATGCATCCTGGTCCTGCCGCTCTCGGGGAGCCGGTGCTGCTGTGTCAAGCCATTCCTGAACCGCCGCTGGCGTGGTAAAGAATAGGGACCTGTCTCCCACGATGATCTTTAGCTTGGCTGGGAAAAACATCATGTATTTTATGCCCCAGTCACGTAGCGCCGCTTTCACTCTCAAGAATGATCGTCGTTCCTGCTGGACCTGCAGGGTGAAGTCGGGAAAAAAGCGGATGGTGGCCCCCTCATACTGCAGATCGCCTTGCTGCCTTGCCACCTGTAGGATAGCGTCGCGATCCCTATAGTTCAATATTTTGGCAACTATCGTCCTGGGCGGAGCCCCCGGCTTAGGCTTGGGGACCGGTGCGCGGTGGGCCCGTTCAATCGTAAAAAAAATTGACAAGCGTTTAGGCTTCAGATGTTGGAGGATCAAGTCCTCCAGAAACAGTTCCACACTGTGCCCCTCCGTTCCCTCCGGCACACCCACCACGCGGATGTTGCTTCTTCGGGCCCTCCCTTCCTGATCCTCGAGGCGGAGGGCCATTTGGCGGTGTTGGTTCACAAGTTCGTTGATCCAACCTTCCAGCCATTTTTCAGCGGCCTGCAACATTTTAATGTCCGTCTCGTTGGATTTCCATCTGTCCATAGTCTTACCCAGATCTGTGCAAAGCAGGTTCACCTCAATGGAAATTTTGTCCATTTTTGTTTCAAGGTTGGTACCTAGCGTTTGAATCGCGGCCATTATTGAGGTCAGGGATGGTTCCGTCTGGCCCGCCTGCTCCCCGGCCGCCGCTCCCGATTGTCCTTGACTCAGTGGCACCGCGTACTTGTCCAGCCTGTTCGTCTGGGTGGGCACACCTCCTTTGGGCCTCATGGTGAGCAGGCTGTGCCCCCGAGGCTAACTGCCTGGTCCGAGGGAGCGAGGGACGACAGCTGGGGTGTCTGGCGTTCCTGCGGCCGTTAGAACCCCAGCCTGCCTGCTAAAAACAATCTTGCATCGGTGAGCTCACCACCGCCAGGTCCCAACGTGCCAAACTCGACCAAGGATGTCCTTGCCCTATCTCCAACAGGCCAAGACCAATCGCCTCCACTCCAGGGAATTGTTTCATTAGGGGCCTGGGTCCTCCCCGCCGCCCCTGGATGTATATGGCGTGTTCTCAGGCCCCACACCGTCTCCAGGCCTCCTAACCTCCACTAGTGCCGACGCCCAGGGGTAGGGCCGACCACGTCCGATCCCACGTTGCAGGGGCCACCTCCCCCCGGAGCACTTCAGCAGCACCCGGCCGATGCCGCCCAAGGCTGCCGGTCCGTCCACTGCACCACCGCGGGGTCTCAGCTGCCATGTCGTCTGTTCAGGAGCCCCCCCCCATCAGGAATGGGGGTGCTCTCATGTGCCTCGGCTGGTTCACCAGGCGTTCCCCGCCTCTCTGTGCCCCTGGGCCCAACTCCCACAGGGGGCTGCAAAATGGCGCTGAATGGAAGAAGTTCGTTGCTCCCGTGGGGCCAGCGCACGCCCCCCCCTCCTCCGCTCCTCATCAAGCCCCACCGGGTGGTCAACAAAGACGCGGCCCGGGCGCCGCGTCTGCAGGATGTTCAATGGGCCAGCGACCCCCTTCAGGCCGCAAGGACGAGATTAGGCCCCAAGCCGGGGCCTCGAGTGTGCTGGCTCCCGGCCCGCTGGCTCCAGGCAAACAGCCCCAGGCCCGCCGCGGCTAGAGATTCGGCCGCGATTCGGCCGCACTGGGTCACGGAGCTCCTGTTTTTGCTCCGGTCGAGGGCACTACCTGTTAGGGGGTCAGGGCGCAGATGGAGAAGCGCCCTGGCCAGGATTCAGGATGGATATTTGCTGGGGCAGCTGCGGTCTCGGCGGAGCTCGGGACTTAGGCGGCCATCTTTGCCGGCCCCTGGCCACGCCCCCTGCTGCGTGATTTGTTGATAAATTTGCCCCGAGTATCTCCCAATTGGGTCAACCAGAGAACAATTAGGAGGATGAAGCGTTTAGAGAAGATCACTAGACGTTCAAAGACCTGAATTCTGGAATGCCCACAGCCCGAACACGATTTCTAAGCACTTCATATTCAGACTTGCACTTATCTGAACCAAGCAAATAACAGGGCTCGCAATGACAGAATTTTTGACAAATGTCATTGCCATTTCATTCTGGTCTCTAGTCCTCCCACCCTAGCGTTCTGTTGTATTTTTCATCTCTTTGTCAACTATGCTGAAGTAATTGAAAGTTGACACACAAAACTTTATACAATGTCTTAATAAATATTAATAGAAATATGCAGCTGTGGCCCATCCATATGACTAAGGGGCCCAGCCCCCAGCTTTTTCCCGACTAGGAGAGTGCCTGTCAGGCTGAACGGTCAGCTTGACAGGCACTCTTCTTGTTCAAGTCATGCAGCCAGGCGCTAGACATGTGTGAAATGTGCAGGCTCCTGACTGCCTGAGCTGAACTTTGCCAGGCTGAGTGTTACACAGCAGTGTGGGTGTTAGGCGTAACCTCCTCAGCCTTACAAAAGTGCTTTGAGGCCCTCTCCCTCATGATGAGGGGAGGCGTCACTGATTGCCTTTGATCGTGACGCTTCATTTTTAGTTCTTGAAGTGCCCAGGACCGAATGTCAGTCAATGATACCTCGTCAGTCAGAAGGGTGGGATCAGCAGTCTGAAGTTATGTTATGTTATATGTTATGTTATAAAACATTTTATAGCGCGCTCGATTACTCAGGAGTATCCTGGTGCGGTAAAGTATGGAGGGGCAGAAAGCAGAAATGAAGGCAGAGGATGTAAGGGGAAATCAAATTATTATATTAAAAAGATGGGTTTTTAGGGCGTTTTTAAAAAGTGCAATATCCTGCATAGCACGAAGGTGAAGGCGATGTGCGTTCCAGGCTCTGACCACTGTTACAGAAATAGACTGACCCCCCAGGCGAGCACGCTGGAATCGGGGAAGAACCATCCGACACTGGTTAGCCGATCTAAGGCAGCGTTTGGGGACATACATTGGGAACCGTTTTCTCAGATACAAATGGCCCTTGCTCGTGTGTCGCTCTGAAAGAGAGAACCAGGGATTTAAATAAAATCCGCTGTGCCACCGGCAGCCAGTGTAGACTACGCAGATGGTGGCGGACGCTAGACCTCCTGGGGATGTTAAAAAGGAGTCTAGCTACCGCGTTCTGAATAACCTGAAGGCGTTTAATCAGGTAGGTTGGAATACCACTAAACAGAACATTAGCATAGTCTAACCGAGATAAAATAAGAGCACGTGACACCGTCTCTTTAGCTTCCCTCGGAAGTAAAGGGAAAAATCTGCGCAAGGCCTTCAGAGTGCCAAAACAGACACCTGTTAATTTCTTTATGTGGCCTTCAAATTTGAAATTTTCACTAAACCAAACGCCCAGGTTTTTTGCCGGGCCACCCATGGATTTAGGGCAGGGAGCGTCTGGTGGCCATAAGAGATCTCTAAAGTTACTGGGGAAAACACCATATAAGAGGACTTCGGATTTTTCCTCATTGCACTTCAATTGGGAAAGCGCAATCCAACGAAATACTGAAGAGAGACAGAGCTGAACAGCTGACGTATCCAGATTGCCACCTGGCCAGGTAAACAAAAGCTGGGTGTCGTCAGCATAGGCAATTATTTTTGCCCCTAATTGCTCTGCCAAGTAGATCAGAGGGGTCAGGTAAACATTGAATAACAGGGGACTGAGGGTAGACCCCTGTGGCAACCCAGTGGAAAGTATCCTAGACGAGGACACATGACGCGGTAACCAAACCTGCTGGGTCCGATTATTTAGAAATTACGTCAGCCACTCTAGAGCGGAGCCAGTAATGCCAATAGCAGACAGCCTGGCAAGCAGAAGCTCATGGGGCACCGTATCGAAGGCAGCAGAGAGATCCAACAAAATCAGGACCGCTCTGCCGCCTCCGTCCAAGCACTCCCGAATAGCCTCTGACATTTCAACCAGAGCTGTTTCAGTGCTGTAGGCTGCCCGAAACCCAGATTGGGCCGGGTGCAAGGCATTGGAGGTCTCCATAAAGTTGTCCAGTTGACGAAACGCCATCTTTTCACAGACTTTAGCTAGCGCCGGCAACAAGGAAATAGGCCGGTAACTTGACGGGGCAGATGGGTCCAACCCGGATTTTTTTAGAAGCGGCAGTAATTTAGCCTGCTTCCAGCAGATCGGAACAGTCGCGGTTAGAAAAGACAGGTTAATGATCTGAGTGACCTCCACACATACTGTCTCAGCTACTCCACCCAACACTCGAGCCGGACATGGATCGGTTGGGGACCCAGACTTCATGGACCTAAAAACTGCCAGAATATCCGCTTCTGCGGAGGGAAAGAATCCCTCAAACTGGCAAGTAGCAAGTTTAGGCGCAGGCAGAGAGGGCAGAGCGGGCAAAGTCCTTTGGTCAAGGCAAACAGTAAGCAGACCATCCTGGATTTTCACAATTTTGTCGATAAAAAAGGAGGACAACTCCTCGCACCACTGTTCTGAGGAAGGCAACAGAGGTTCAGCGCACGGAGAGAGGAAACTTTTTACAATGGAAAAAATGTCTTTGCTGTTATTATTAGCCTTCGCAATTCTTCCTGCGTAGTATCTGCCCTTTGCTGTCCTAATCGCAGCATAGTGTTCTCTCTGGGAAGCTCGCAGAGCTGTTTTCGCTGCCGGCTGATAACCCTGTCTCCAGTGACGTTCAAGTTTTTTACAACCCAATTTCACGCAAATAATGAGAAAACCATGGCTTAGAGGGGGAGAAACGCATTCTGCGAACAGATCCCTGATTCACCGAGGCTGCGGACCCCCTCTCAATCCATGCGTTAAAACTCATCACAGCCTCACCCACCTCAGAACCCAGCAGGGGTCGGTCCCGGGATAGGGTGTCTGAGAGAGTTGATAAATTAATCTTCTGGGGGTGTGCATTGGGAAGAGGATCACAGGTCCCTACAGATTTATCCAGAGACCACGAGAACCTAATTAACTCATGATCCGACCATGTCACACTTTCAGGGCGGGACATGGAAATGTTAAAATTGGAACAGACTAAATCAAGTAGATGCCCCCCAACATGCGTCGGTGACTCAACCCATTGTTTAAGTTGAGCAAGATTCAAGGCATCAGCTAGACACCGTGCCTCCATAGAATTTGGGGCGTCCGCATGGATATTAAAGTCTCCTAGGAGGAGGAACTTCGGAAATCTCAGTGCACGAGGCACAATTACATCCTCCAAAGCAGTAATAAACTGCCCTGCATATCCAGGAGGCCGATACACCAGTGTACATCCCAACGTAAAGTGAGGATTTAACACAAGGGAAAAACGAAGCACCTCCCCTTCGCCCATGTCGTCAGAGGGCTCATAGGAAAAACTCCATTTATCCCTATATATCACGGCAACACCGCCTCCTCTTCCTAACAAGCGGTCTGCCCTCGTGATTTTAAAGCCCCTGGGGATGGCAAGCTCCACCACCGGGGCGCAGGAATCATTGAGCCATGTCTCAGTTATAAAAAACAGGTCCAGCTGGTTGTCTGCCAGGAGCTCAAAGACATCAGCAGCATGCTTAACCAGGGACCGGGCGTTGATAAGCCCTGCAGAGATCATGGTATGATTAACGCTTCCCGGGGCGGAGCTGATGGCAGTGGGATGAAAACAGAAATGACAAGCTGGGCATATCCTAGAGGAACAATCAGCAACTACCCACGGGCTGCCCTTTCCACACTTCGCTGTATTTAGTGCCATTAACTCATTGCGAGCATACCCTCTCATGGCGGCTCTCCGCTGCGAATATAAACGGGCAGGGGATCTGGCACTGAGCACGTCCGGAGCACGGACGGGCACAGACGGGCCCTCCTTTGGCGCTCCTTCAGCGCACCAGCGGCGCGCCCGAGCTACCATTTGCAATTTATGCCCCAAGACCCTCCCCCAGCTAGACCGCTGCCTACGGCCCACCGGGATCGGGGCCTCACGCAAGATGGCGCCCTACCCTGCCCTCCACAACAAACGTCACACTGAGCTGCGGTGGACCGGGGCGGAAGGAGCGAGCCAAAGGTAAGCGAGTCACCCACAGAGCACAGGAGTTTAAAAGTCAAATATTAAAAAGGGTCAAACAATAACAGTAATATCACACTGCCAATAGTTGTGAGTGTTCAAAGAACATTTATTTCTTAATAGCAAAGACAGCTTAACAACCACTTATCACGAAGTCCCAACACCAACTGTCCCTCTCAGGAATTCAATGAAAGAATACAAAAGAAGCATGCAAGAAACATTCCAATTAAATAAATAAATAATTCAACACAGTCTCATTGATCTCATCCCACTCTGTGACAAGTGAGGGGCCACTGACTTCCATCATTGCCTGACCTTAGGCCTGCCAATGGGGAAAGGCAGCAGTCCCAACCCTCCTCGGACATCCGAGACTTCCCTGCAGGAGAGCTGCAATTAAGGTAAGTTTTATTTTTGATGTTTGATGCGTGCGTGCGTGTATGTAGGTGTATTTAAGTGAGTGAGTGTTGTGAATGGGTGAGTGGGTGTGCATGTGTGAATGCCTGGGTGTAAATGAGTGAGTGTGAATGTGTGCGCGTATGGCCCTGGCTAACTCCCTGCTAAAATTACTGGCTGCCATTGGAAGTATGTGATATTAATAGTAACATGTACAAACTGAAGAACTTCTTATATTTCGAGCCATTTTTAGTTTGTTGTTAACTACTATTTTCCAAGACTTTAATCTCACCCTAAGGAATCCTGTTCAAATACTTGATTTCACCTATTTCTGTAATTCACACATCTTTTTCTCGTTCTTCCATCGTTAGCCTAGCACAGTTGTTTCTCTCCTTGTTTTCACATCATTATAATGAGGAAAGTGAGAGGGTGAAGTGGGAATCCATAACCATTGACTTCTTTTATTTTTAGCTTTTAGATCCTTCCCATATTTTTGATGACTTGAATGAGTCGGAAATACAAATTCCCAAGTAGTTGCAAAACACAGGGCTTTAATAAAACAGATTATTCACACTGCCTAATTAAAAAGAGAAATGGAAACATATAAGGTGAAATGGAAGTGATTGTGGATTGGTGGATATACTAAAATGCGTCGGAAATTATTGATCTAATACATCTCAACTAGAGGTAATGCTTTTATATTTGTATTTGTGGAATACAATTCTGTTTGTTTAAAACTTTATGTGTATCAGCATTTTGTAAAAAAAATATTCTGCTTCACTGTGTATTAAACGACACATGGTGGAGTGGGGGCAAATATAATAATTTTTCTGGCAAAACAGCACAGCATTCTAATTCGCTGTGCTCCACTGCACAAGGTAGAAATACAGTGAAGAGCTGCGTCATCTGAGAGGTCTTTAGACAGAATATTAAAAAATAAAAATATCGTGGGACAAAACATTGTGTTAAGAATAATATAGAAAAAAATATTGGGAAGGTAAGTTTATATAGGTAAGCAAAGTTTTACTATATATAAATCCAATCTATACCTATCTATTTGCACTTACCTTCTCAATATTTCGTTCCTCGCTATTTTTGACACGATATTCTGTTTACACCATATTTTGGTTTCCGACATTCTGTCAGTGATCCCTACTGAGATTGACCTGCTTCTGTTTCCACTGGGGTTCAACTAAGGCTACAGTGTGTGACGTGCAACCTTGCACCGTGGAGCGGTGGTGAGTGTACTCTGTCTAGTATATCGGCTGTACTGGTGGCATACCCTTCCAGTACAAATATCTATAATTAGAGACACTCAGAAGGTTCCCACAAAATGTATGTGTGCTGTGCACTGAAGCACGCATGGATTGTGTCAGACTTTTTGAGAAATAAACACATGGGCCCTTTTTTCTGTGTGATTCAAATTAATGTAAGGGTTTTGACATCAAGCGTGATCTAGCTACCTTAGTAGATGAGGTTTTGTGTCATAACCAATGGGTGTTTGACTTGATCCGCTCACAAAGCAGTTTTTGCACTGTTAAAGCCTACCATTCCAGTGTAAAACACTTTTTGCACAAGATAATGAATAGCATATACCTTTTTGATCACCTTAGTGCCATCATAATCCTTTAAGATATATGTGCCTGGTGTACCTAGGAATTTCACTAATATATTTCAAAGAGCCCCACTACTAAAGAAAAACAGGTGTTGCAAAGTTATATGCATTGATGTACATGAATCTTCAGCAAAGAAAGAGAGAAGAGCCAAGTTGTAACCCTATGCAGATAAACAAGCATGGGAGGTCCAGTGGTGCATAAACCATTTTACTCATTTACTGGTCACCAGTGCAGTCCATGTCTCCAGATGTTACCGTGATTCACGGGCTACAGCCATGCATGCCGTTGCAGGCATTTCAATGTGGGAGACATAGGGGAACTTCATCATTGTGGGCGTGTAAGACCAACTGGAGACATACTGTAAATATGGAAGATGAATGAGTATTGGGGAATGTGGGGAACTAAAATGTGGGAAGGCCCGTGCCTTGCAAGAGACTGGACAAGAAAGTGTAGGATGTTACTTGATCAGAGGTGGTCAAAGGAATTAAATCAACACTATGGGGCTCTTTAAGATGTCCGGCGGAAAGCCTCCGCCTGCCAGGTTTTTTGTTGTTGTTTTTTTTTGTAAGTAAATTCTTTATTGCATGATTAATAAAAATCTTTGCAATTGAGCTAAAAATACATAATTGAGGACTTTTGCAAAGCACATAGAGAAAACAGATCATTTCATTACATTAACATTGGCGTGAAGGCCTTTCAAAATTTGCGATATTGTTAAATATGAATATATAAATATTTACAGAAAATTACTAAACATCTTAAACACTCCTAAGTTAAAAAAGTTTAAAAACCCAGAGTTTCCTTTCAGACAAACGTCAATTTGTACTTTTTATGCTTACAGTTCCGTGAAAGTTCTCTAGCAAATTTGACTGGAGTAAGACCTTTACAGGCAAAGATTATTAGCCAGGCGTCTCATTTTTTCCAGTTCAAGTGCTGGCAAGGGGGTTTAGCGCAGTATCTGATTTTTCATAAAACGTCCGAGTTTGCAGGCTAATTGAATGTCTACCCCCATAAAGCATGCCAACAATGCCTGTCAGTGAGTCCGCAGACGTCTTTGGTTCCAAAGCTGTGTTAGTAGTAGCCTTCGTTCGTTCTCTAGGGCTTTACAACTGCATAGTAAGTGCGAGACATCCTCTTTTGGGTCACCGCAGTGTCTGCAGTTTGTATTGGATTCCGAACGTGTCCATGGGGGGAAATGTTCTTTTGATGGTATTACTCTCATCCTCAACTGCAAAAAGGATTCCTTAGCTGCCCGTGAGAACCCTGTGCCTAGGTATGCCTGTGGTAGGGACCTGGTATAGCTCTGGATCACGAACCACTCATGGGCCCTCCTGGTAAGTGCAGATTTATCTTCTTCCTGGGATAGTATCTTCACTGTTTTATTTACGAGCCACTTAAAGCATTTGTGAGTCCTGTTTGCTTCCCAGAGATCTTTTAGCACAAGAGAGTTTATTGCTGCTTGGAGATAGACCATTGCAGGGCTGTCCTTGTTCCTTTCCAGCTCTTTCCATAGGTATGTGTTCAAGGTACCTATCTCAGCTCTTTTTATTTTGTGCCAGCATTTGGCATATGCACCCTTGCGTGCTATTTGTTGTTTTTGGAGGCCGAGCTCAAGCCTTAATTGCGCTGGCAAAGTGTACGATGGGAGGCTGAAAAGTATTCGCATTACTTTGGACACTACTTTGTCTAAGATGGACTCCTCTCTCCCTCTCATGCTTTCGCTGCCATAAGTTATCGACGGCAGTAGTCTTGCTTGTAGCACATCTAGCAGAGGGATTAGGTTTGGGCCTGTTATTTTGTTCTTAATGCTCTTTAATGCAACGGCCAATGATATCCCTCTGTTTCTGATCGCCGTTTTTTGTTGTTCGAATGTCCCTTTCATATCGAAGATTATGCCAAAGTATTTGTATTCTTTGACTATCTCCATCTTCTGGTCGCGTAGAAACCACTGTGGCTGTTGTTTTTTGAATTTTTAATGTATTATCATCACCTTTGATTTTTCTAGATTTATGCTTAGCCCGTTCCTTTCTGAGTAATTACTCGTTGTATTTATAAGGTGTTGAAGGCCAACGGGAGTTCGGCTTATTAATATTAAATCGTCCGCGTACAGAAGGTTAGACAGAGTGTAGCCCCCTAAGTTTGGGGCGTGATGATTACAGTTATCAAGGTCTGCGGAGAGGTCGGACATAAAGAGATTGAACAGGGTCGGTGCGAGGACGCACCCCTGCTTCAGTCCTTTTGTGGTTGGTATTTCCCTTGATAAGCAATTGCCTGACCCCAGTTTTATTTAAATCCAGGTTTCTGTGTGAAGTAAAATCAATAGATTCAAAAGTTTTGGGTCTACGTCCCAGCCTGAGAGCTTGGCCCAAAATTTTCCTCTGTCTATGCTGTCAAAAGCGGATGAGTAGTCGATGAAACGGACAAATAATGGATTTTTTTGTTTAATTGTGGAGTCTATTAAAAGAGAGAGAGCTAGAATGTTTGTAGTTGTCCCTGTGTTTTTTTGGAAGCCAGTCTGGTTAATGGGAATTAAGTTTTTCTTTGATGCCCATTCCGTTAGTTCTTCTAGTAGGAGACCCGAGAAATATTTGGCGTCAATGTCTGTGAGGGCGATGAGCCTCTAGTTCTTTGCTTCGCTCCTACTGCCTTTTTTGTATATTTGGGCGATAACTGATCCCTTCCAGGAGGTCGGGATTTGTTCTGCCACCCAGATTTTCATAAAGAGTGGGAGCAGTTGCTCAGCCCAGTAGTTTAGTTCCTGCTTATAAAGGACGGGGTAATTCCGTTTGGTCCTGAGGCCCCCTCTTTCCTGCCTTTCACAATTCTTGTCTTGATCTGTTTTATTGAACCTGGGAAGTTGGTCTCCTCGTCTAATGGCTTTGGGGCCTTTGGACACTCCACTCGGACCCCTGAGTCTTGTCTTTTTCCATCAGCTTCGTTGTTGAAATGGTGGGCTAGATGTTTTACCCAGGCCTCTTCTGTTATATGGGAATTTATTCCATGGGCTTTAGGATTCTCTATTTTGTTTACTGTATACCAGAATCTCACACTGTTGTTAGCTTTTGAGTCGTAAAGCAATTTAGCCCATGTTTTTTCTGTGGTATCCTGTTTTATTCGCCACAGAATCTTGTTCTTCATACTTTTTAGTTTCCTCAGCTCGGTCTGTAAGCTGTTGTCGGCCCCATTTTTTAGCAGTCCGCGGAGTGTTCTGTTGATGGCGCTTTTTATTTGCCTTAATTTGCTGGTTTGGGGTGTCAAAGGATACGTTTTTGGATTGTTAGTCGGCCAGGTAAGTAATTCCTTTTGGTTTATTGGTCGATAGGTATCCTGTGGAGATTTGGACTTGGAGTTAGCTGGTCCAAAAGTTTTCAGAAAGATTTCCCAGGCGCTTATATTATTGTTGTTCCACGATTTAACACTTTCCCAGCAGGTCTTGGCTTCTTTCCCAAGTTTTTCTGGATCATTTGTTTTGCATTTAATTCTTATACACTTTGACGTGATCTGTAAGTTTTGCATATCAATTGGAAGAGTTTGTGCTGTTCCCTGTGCCATCAAGGTCAGTTCTTGTGGCAGATGGTCGCTGTAGTCGGACGTGCCAATTTTGAAGTCGCTTACTAGTATGAAAAGTGGATAAGATAAAAAGGTGTAGTCTATCGCTGTGCTGAAATTGAAATTGTGGAAGGTTGCTGCTTGGGGGCGGTCTCCGGGTGATCGTCCATTTATTGATATCAGGCCCAAGTTTGTTAGATCCTTTAGTAGGTTTTTGGATAGCTTAGTTGGTTTTCCCCACAAACTCTGTTCCAGAGGAGGGATCCCCCATTCGAGCAATAGGTCTTCTATAGGCTGATTGTTTCCTGGGCTCCTAGAGAGGAACATATTAAAATCACCCGATACGATGAAATTGGGTTTTTCTACTTCCGTTATGAGTTTGGTCAGTTCTGATACCAGGGACTTTGCGCCGTTTTTTTCCCTTTTGGGTGCAGGTAAGTGTTTACCGCCTGCCAGTTGAAATCTCCTTGACCGCCTCAGAGTCCTTCCGACCGCCTCGGTCAGATTACAATCCGGTCAACCGATTACGATGTTCACAGTTGGAATGTAAACCGAGCAGTTATTCTGAATCATTCCGAGTGACTCGGAGTATTCCTCACTGAATTACATCATTCTATTATTCCGTTACTGGATCCAAATTGTTAGGTTTTGTGATAAGCAGGTTTCTCTCAATCTTTCAGAAAAAACATCCTATGGTAAGTTCAATGGGATTCCCCTTATCACCTCATGTTGTATTTGTTTTATAACCTATTTTACTGGCATTTCAACCTCGTTAACACTAACAGTGTGTTTTTCAAGGAAATGAAACATAGTACAGTTCTATGTCCGAAGCCAATTCCAAACAGTAAAGCACAGAATAGTACAATAAAACTCATTGCCCCGATGTCTCCACTGGCAACTTTTCTTTCTGGGTAGAGGGCTTCTAACATCTGTCTGCCCCCTTCTTGGCTCACCCCCCAGAATGGGCAGCTATGTTTCCATAAGTCTGCAAATCTGTGTACAGGAAAGTTGGCTGTTGTGACACGAGTGTGACCCCCAATGGTGAACCCATTTCTCACACCCTCCCATGTTCCTGAGGGCCACCCCGGGCCGCATAGGCAGTCTTTTCCAGTGCCATGCACCTGTCAAGGCCTGTCATCATTCCTCTAGTGGTGGGGCATATGCCGACTTCCAGTGGCTGGCACTATCCCTCTTCGCCACCACCAGCCCAATCCATAGTAGAGCCCTTTTGTACCTATTGACCTCAATATCGTGTGAAGTATAAATTTAGGGTCAGCGGCCAGCTGCCACCAAAGGACTCTGCCCAGACATTCCAGAACTCACGTTCCTCAGTAGGTAAGACTCAGACAGCTCCAGGCTGTGTAGAGGAAGTCTCCCTGGTGGGTTGTGCAGCGCAAGCACAAAAGCGCGGCAAATATTCCCATTCACCACAGTTTAGAGCATGTGAGGAAGGCTCTATGTAGGTATTGAATTTTATGAGACAGAATTGCAAAGCAATGGCCATGTCTCTGAGGGGGCTTAGAGTCTCCCGCCAATTGCCATCATCTAACTGTTCGAGATCATTTATCCAGGGGGCTCCTAGGTCAAGAAAGAAGTCTGGGGTGTTTATGACCAGTGATTTGAAGAGCGCCGATAGTTTGTGTCAGATAGTGAGGGTTAAGTAGTTCTTGGGCTTCTAAGGAGTGAATTCCAGGAGCTCCTTCATGTTAGAGGTATAGGACTGCAAAGTGTGTCTGATGTGCAGGTAATAGTAACATTGGGTTCTTTGTAACTCATATTCCCCTTGCAAGCTCAAGAAGGTTTGATTGTTGACCATGTCATAATGTCTCCGACGGTGGTAATTCTAATTACCAGGAAAACTCCTGAATTTACATGCAATTCTACTTACTACTGCCCATGTTTCTTTGTTTTGAGATAAGAAACGTTTCTAGCTTCATATGCCCGGTTGTCCAATTATTCTTTCTAATTTTTTACTCATCAGATGTTCTTTCTAAGAGAAGTAATATTGGTTCAGGACCTTATTACGAGTTTTGCGGTCCTCCTGTTAGCCCCCCACCACTGCGCTGACAGGAGGACCTCCAAGCTGGTAGTGCGTTCAAATGCCGGGTTACAACTCTAATTAATGGTGGGCGCACAGTGCTGCTGTGGTGTCACAGCAGAGGTGATCTAAGGCTTGTAGGAGAGCCTTAAGACAGACCACTGCCCTCGTACCACTGCAGCACGTTCCTGCTTGCTATGGAATGCACCATGCAGGAACTGTGGTGCAATTCCAGGGGCCCCACATGTGCCCCCCTGCATGCACCCCAGTTGGTTGCCTCAACACCACCTTTTTCATGGCAGGCTCCCCACCATGGAAAGGGTGGTGGTTTAGAAACTCATAATATGCTCGGCAGTGCCAGGGATCCCTAGCTCGCTCAGGAGGCCCGTTCCGCTATATTATTAGGTTAGAAAGAAAATAAGTAAAACACTTATGGTGTACTTAGGTGAGTCCTACCTGAGAACGCACAGTGAAAAAGACCTCTCTCCGCCGATAGCGGGTGCCATGTAGGTTCTTCCACATGGTGGGCCTTTTAACTACTGTTTGACTACAAAGGAGACCTTCCCCCTCTCTGTATAAGAAGCCGGTATCCCCTAGAGGTCTTTTTCACTGTGTGTTCTCAGGTAGTACTCACCTGAGTACATTAGTAGTCTTTCAGTATTATCCTTTCAGGGTGGGGAGAAATTGCTGATGATGACACATGACACAATTTGTGTGGGAGGCTTCCTCTTCCATAAGGATGACTTCCCCCTCTCCCTAGCACACATATAGTTGTTTTGTGATTGTCCAAGTTGGATGTTTTGGCTACAGCATATTTTGTTTTTAGGCAAGAACACAAATCGTGCTTTCTACCTGTAGCTGCCGTACTGTCTTCTGTTATAGGTCTTTGTCTAGGGGGTTGTACATCAGTTTACCTCCTCCTCTCTCTCCTGTGTTATGCGTCGCACCGAGGTATCACTGGATGTTCATGGGATGAAAGATTTGATTGTACCACTGGGTCCTAGCCCATTATATAACCTTTAGAAATATTATTTCATCTGTGCCCTTCTGTGTGATAAATTGCTTTAAAACCTGCCTGTCTTATACGAACTTATATGCACTGGCGTAACAAAAAATGATGATTGCCCCTAGAGAAAGTGGGGGAAGCGCCTCTGCGCCTCCTAAATTTCACAAATATTTATTGGCCTTCAGCTGAAAGGGGTGCCCCTGACAGGTTTGAGTCCCGCTGAGGGGTTACCCCCCCACCCGAATCACATTGGCTGCAGGGACCTGCTTATATGTGATAATAATATTCGAAAAGTTTCTGTTATGAAGAGGTACATTGTCTCCAGTGAGTGGAATAATCTCTTTCTATATAACTGCACTTGAGCAAACATTTGGCATCCTACTTCTTTCATGCGCAGAAACTGGTACGGTGATAAGTGTGAGTTAGTGGCTAAGTTCATGATCTTTGCAACTGGAGACCTGAACTGCTATGTTAGTGGATTGGGAGTTACGTGGCCGGATTTAACAAGGAAGTGTTGGAGGTACGGATAGTGCCAATCAAATTGTTGCATTCCTATGCCCGCAACTACCAGTTAGCTAACAAGCTCCAGGTAAAAACCATGTGGTGGTGTTCACCACTAATTTCGACATGACCTGGAGGGGCAGAAGGATGGCAGAGTATTTGGACAAAATATCAAGTAAAAAATATTGAGATGCTGAAATATCGAATTTTTAATATTGTCATCCACAACTATCTTGAAGGAGGAATGTCTTTCACAAGAATATCGATTTTCTAACGTAATATTGATGTTAAAAAAATCTGTTAATAATATTGTTTACAAAAATATCTATGTTGTTAATATCATTTACAAAAACATTGTTGTTAATATCGTTTTATAATTATTTGTATGTATTTTAGTATATGCTTTATTGTATATGTTACAAATTGTATAATTATTGTTTATAATTTTTAATATAGTTTGTCAACTTTTAGTTGTTTCAAAATGTAATTTAATTGTTTAGTGTAAGTTTTAGTGCTGTAGCGAGTTTTGGGGTTTGTAGGGGTACAGGGTAGCAAGTGAATTAATTATTATTAATTGTACATTTCTATTAATTATTTAATTGATAATGATGTGAATTGTGTAATTCATTTATTTTTTAAGTTAATCTTTAGGTGCTGGTTGTGAGGTTTGTAGGGGAACAGGGTGGGAAGTAAATATATTGCAATTAATAACTCATGTTTAATTATTATTTATTTAATTGACAATTACGTACATTGTGTAATTAATTAACTTTTTAAGTTATGCTTTAGATGCAGATTGTAGGGCTTGTAGGGGCACGGTGTGGGAAGTAAACTAACTATAATTAATTACCAATTAATGTCAATCCTTATTTAATTGATCATTAATCATGTAAAATGTATAATCAAGATATTTTGTAAGTTATATTTCGAGTGCGGGTTGTTGTGTTTGTAGGGGTAAAGGGTGAGAAGTCAATTAAAATAAATAATTATTAGTTTATTATTAATTGTTAAATTGATTATTATAAAAACTGTGTAATTATAATTTTTAAGATATACTATAGGTGTGGGTTGTTGGGTTTTTAAGGGTACAGGATGGGAAGTTAATTAAGAAATACCTTTTGATGATTAATTATTAATGTGTTATTAATAGTTGTATTTATCATTAAATAAATTGTGAAATTGTCATATTTGTTAAGCTATATTTTAGGTGTGTGTTGTTTAGTTTATAGAGGTTTAGGGTGGGAAGTTATTTAAATAATAATACATTTAAAATGGTTTATTCATTTATTAACAATTGTGTTATGTATTATGTAATTTGTTTTGTTATGCTTTTTAATTTCAATTACGTCTTAATTGTTGGCTGTTGTGTGGTTTCTTAATTAAATTAATATTATTTGTTTTAATTGATAATAATTCAAAAAATTAATAATTATGCAATCTGTTTAATTTTTGTTAAACTTTAGACATATAATTTTACAATTAAAATATTTATATTTTTTGTTATTTAATAGAGTTGTTAAATATGTTATTTGTTTGAAATTAACTACTCTTTCTCTACTGTTGCACTGACTGGAGTAGGAGTAGTACATTTTACCCCTCCTGAGTTCAATGCTTTCCCGACAGTTGCACAGACTGGAGTGGGAATAATACATGTGCCCCTTCCTGAGTTTACCACTTTCTCTACTGTTGTATACATTGGAGTGCGAATAGTAAAATTATAATTTTTTTAGTTTAATGTTTTTAATATTATTGGTTAAATATATATTATTATCATTTGTTTGTGTATTTAAATTTAAATTTCTTATATATATAAATGTATGTAATTTTTAAGATATTTCTGGTAAAACATATTTTTGTATAATGTTTATGTTTTTGTATGATTAAAATGGAAATTGTTTATATTTTTTGTAGTTTATTTGTTGTACTTTTAAAATTTTATGTTTATTTAAAAAATATATAAATATATATATAACAGTTATATTGTTAAATTTAAAATCAATTATAAAATTATAATGTAAGCTAAAATAATATTTTTTATAATAGTTTTACATTATATATACATTTATTTAAACATACACACTTTTGTATAAATGTGTGTCTGTTTAAATTAGTAAATATATATATTTTAAAATATTATTAAAACATATTTAATTTTAATTATTTTAATGTTATGTTTTTGATAAACAGATTTGATAGATTTTATACCACAAAAAGCGGTAAAGATGAACAGTTGCCACACAAGCATCATGTTACAAAAGCAGATGAAGCAATTTTACAGATAAATATTTGAGTTTTACTTACTCAAACTACATATGTAGAAAAAATATGTGTCTAAAGTATGGGAATGAAGATGTATCTAAAAAAGATGCGTTTTTAGTCGCTTCCTGAAACTTGACAGAATTTTATTAGACCTGAGCTGTACGGGAACAGAATCCCATAATTTAGCAGTGAAGAAAGCCAATGCGCGACCTCCTCCCCTCGCTCTCTTAATTCTGGGGACTGCATTGAGAGGAAGATTGTTAGATCTTAGTGCGCTTGAGGCAGTATATTGAGTGATAAGATGTTGTAGTACATGAAGATCGGATGAATATTTTAACTTGTGAGAAAATTACAGGGCCTTAAATTCTATCCGTCGCTTGACAGGTAGCCAGTGCAGTTGCGTGAGAGCCAGGCATGCTGAATTTATCTTGGGCAGACCCAACAGTGCTCTTGCTGCCATATTTTGTATGACTCACAATTTCTTTGTAACAAAGGCCCACGTATAGGATATTGTCGTAGTCGAGACATGAAAGGATCAAACCTTGAACCACTGTCCTATGACACTCCATAGGAAGCCACCTAAGATTCTTCCTAAAGGATCTAGGCAGGCCAAATCAAGTACCCACTATCTCCTTAACTTGCAAGATCATGGTCAGATCTTTGTCTAAGATGACACCAAGGTTCTTCACCTCCAATTTGAGGGAATGGGGCTCCCCCAGACACAAGGTCCATGTAAGTTGTTTCCAGAACGACAGGTTGTTGCCCACCACCATCTCCTCCGATTTTTCCCAATTTAGCTTCAGGCAGCTTGTCGCCATCTAGCTGGCCAGCTGTACTAAACATGTATTGAGTCTTTTAGACGTGTATTTGGTGTCTGGTGACGGATTGGTGTCATTACAACGCATGTTATTACAACGCATGCATTTACATCGCATTTTTTACAACGCAACTGTTATTACAACGCGTTTTTTTACAACGCATGCTATTACATCGTAAAATAGTGTTACTGATTCAAAAGTACTGTTACAACGCATTTTATTACAACGCATACCATTACATATATATATATTTTTTTTTTTGTAAAATAAAATCTGTCACGGGATGCAGGGAAATTAGGGGTTTTGGGTGGGTAAGTGTTTTAAAAAACGGGTCATTAAACTATTTTAAAATTACGATTTTGGTTTATTTATTTAATAAATTAATACCCGAGTATTAAAAAATAATACATTTCAAAGCATACCATTACATATATATTTTTTTTTTTTGTAAAATAAAATCTGGCACGGGATGCAGGGAAATTAGGGGTTTTGGGTGGGTAAGTGTTTTAAAAAACGGGTCATTAAACTATTATAAAATTACGATTTTGTTTTATTTATTTAATAAATTAATACCCGAGTATTAAAAAATAATACATTTCAAAGCATACCATTACATATATATATTTTTTTTTTTGTAAAATAAAATCTGGCACGGGATGCAGGGAAATTAGGGGTTTTGGGTGGGTAAGTGTATTAAAAAACGGGTCATTAAACTACTATAATATTACGAATTCGGTTTATTTATTTAATAAATTAATACCCGAGTATTAAAAAATAATACATTTGAAAGCATACCATTACATATATATTTTTTTTTTTTTGTAAAATAAAATCTGGCACGGGATGCAGGGAAATTAGGGGTTTTGGGTGGGTAAGTGTATTAAAAAACGGGTCATTAAACTAATATAATATTACTAATTCTGTTTATTTATTTAATAAATTAATACCTGAGTATTAAAAAACAGATTTATTTATTTATTAAATTAATACCCAATTATAAAAAAATAATACTATTTAACATCGATTACTATAATGACACACAAAAAAATACATAAATTTTATTAAATAATAAGTAGAACGGCTTACATGGAAAATAGAGGTTAGGGTTGGCTAAATATATTTAAAAATGGGTTCAAAAATTATAATAATAACACGATACCGATTTAGACCATTAATAAATTAATACTCGATTACTTATAAAAATACTGTGTACCATGAAATTCTTTAACAACGCAAAAGAATATATATATTTTAAGAATATAAAGGAGAAATAAGAGTTTCCAATACTCGATAGACAAAAATAATGACCTTACGAAGAAATGAACGCCATTTTAAACACTGCAATGAAAAATAATGTCCATCTACTATTTCAATGCCCTCCAATGTCAACAAGACATTCAAAATGGATGTTAAAACGGAACGAAAGTTTGTTGAGCTTACTTTTAAATAAAACAATTTAATTTATATGTTTCCTCATGAAATTATTCCCCAAATATTATGAAAGTAATCAATATAATTTACGAAAAATATAATGCTATTTAAAAAAAGTTATAAATAGACGTATCCCACCATTTTGAAAACAGTTGATTATCAACTTGCAGAGTAATCAGACGTGAAAACCTGACCCTCTGACCTCTTGAGATAAATATCAACGAAAGCGACCGTAGAAGCATTTCTATTTCATAGAACAGTAAGATATTTAAAACGATTTGGTAAACTATTTTAGGTTAACATATTATTAGCGTAATATTTCCTAAAACTGTTTAAATTTTGTATGAATTAATATATTAGTATACATTAATTTAGTAACACTTAGAACCTAATATGTAAGGTTTATTCGTTTTTTTGTTAACATTGTGAATGGTAATAAGAGTTAAAAATTATTTTAAGAGAAATAAATGTATTTAATGAACGATAAACAAAATATATTTATTTCAACAATTTTAAATTATTTCGTGAAGTAATAAACTTTTTAAAAATGTATTTATAGAAACACCAACATTTCTAAACTAATGAGAAATGGCTTAAAAGTAATATTTCTTTATTCGTACATCCAAATTCATGGTAAACGATTTATTTGTAAATAATACATATATTTCAAAAGGGTAACATCCATTACAACGCAACTATTAATCCATTTCAAAAGTTTCCTGAAATATTATCTCAGCCAGACCTAACTGGAAAACAAAAATTGATATTTGCATTAAATAAAGAGGATTATTGTAAAATATTTTCCATATAATTGGAACATTAAATGTATATTAAAAAAATCGTTATCAAATAACTGCTTATATTAATATAAATGGTTTGTTTAAATTATTTTATTTAATCAAAAATAACATAGCACATAAAAAAACGAACCGTGTATATACCCCCACTCAGATCAGTAAATAACCTGTAATACTAAAAATAATTATGATTAAACGATAAAGGAAATACAGTGTAAAAAGTTTGTATATATATGTTAAAAAAAATAAGGTTCCATTCCATCCGAAAAAATTAAAAAGCTAATACAAAATCGTACGATAATGTGCAGTAATATATTATTTTTTAATTTTTAAATGATTAAAAAACACCACATTTAAATTAAACTTGTAAAAATTGTATTTTTTTAAGCCAAACTGAAGAAATTGCAAAAGTCACAGAACGTCGAAAAATCAACCAAAATCGAGAATATTTTGAAGAATTTTTAAAAAACAACCTTCAAAAAACCAAGGTAATTTCCATGAATATATATATTGCATTTACAGATGTCATAGTAAATAAAAAGCAATGTCGTAAACATTATAAGTGCAGTATAATAATAACATTTACCATATTTCTAAAAATCCTTCAAAGTAAATTTGTTTCTCTACATATATATATAGAGCAGCCAATAAAATAGTATAATTTATAAGCATTGAACACCTTTTCTACTTTTTTTCTTCACAGCCTACCAGAAACCACTTCAACGCACATATCCGCAAAAAGACAGCCAACAGTTTTTCAAAAAAAACATTCCGAAACCCAAGGTAATTTTCCTAAATAAACACATCTGAGTATCATATTTCAGAGCAATTAAAAAACATTGTTAAACGCTTTATAAGTGCAGAATAATAATTAGTAAAATTATTTAATTACTATCCCAACTTTGTGAAAGTGCTTGAGTAGGGCAAGTGCTTGATAGTGTCCAAGTGCCACTTACTATTCTAACTCCAGGTGAGTGCATATTCATAGATAGTGCTGGTTAGTGAAAAAGTGCCAATTACTATTCCAACTCTGTGAAAGTGCATGTGTAGGGAAAGTGCTGGATAGTGTCCAAGTGCCACTTACTGTTCTAACTCCAAATGAGTGCATATTCAGAGAAATTGCTGGTTAGTGAAAAAGTGCCAATTACTATTCCAATTCTGTTAAAGTGCATGAGTAGGGAAAGTGCTGGATAGTGTCCAAGTGCCACTTACTATTCTAACTCCAAATGAGTGCATATTCAGAGAAAGTGCTGGTTAGTGAAAAAGTGCCAATTACTATTCCAACTCTGTGAAAGTGCATGAGTAGGGAAAGTGCTGGATAGTGTCCGAGTCCCATTTATTATTCTAACTCCAGATAAGTGCCTATTCTGAAAAACTGCTGGATACTGAAAATGTACCCCTTACTATTCCTACTCTGTGCAAGTGCATGTGTCGTGTAAGTGCAGATTAGTTTTAAATTGCCTCTGACTATTTAAACACCACATCATTGCATATTGAAATAAAGTGCATTTTAATGATAACATGTATCATATTTATAAACATGCATAAAGGTAAATGATTTTTCTCCCACATATATATAGAAAAGCCAATAAAATAATACATTTTCTAAGCATTGAACACCTTTTCAACTTGTTTTCTTCACAGCCTACAAGAAACCACTGCAAGGCAGATATCCACAAAAAGCCAGTCTATTCCACAACTATATACAACAGTTTTTCGAAAAGAACCTTCCGAAACCCAAGGTAATTTTCCTAAATAAACACATCTGAGTATCATATTTCAAATCAATTAGAAATCATTGTGAAACACATTATAAGTGCAGAAAAATAACTAGTAAAATAATTCTATTACTATTCCAACTCTGTGAAAGTGCAAGAATATGGAAAGTGCTGGATAGTGTCCAAGTGCCACTTACTATTCTAACTCTAGGTGAGTGCATATTCAGAGAAAGTGCTGGTTAGTGAAAAAGTGCCAATTACTATTCCAATTCTGTGAAAGTGCATGTGTAGGGAAAGTGCTGGATAGTGTCCAAGTGCCACTTACTATTCTAACTCCAGGTGAGTGCATATTCAGAAAAAGTGCTGGTTAGTGAAAAAGTGCCAATTACTATTCCAATTCTGTGAAAGTGCATGTGTATGGAAAGTGCTGGATAGTGTCCAAGTGCCACTTACTATTCTAACTCCAGGTGAGTGCATATTCAGAAAAACTGCTGGTTAGTGAAAAAGTGCCAATTACTATTCCAATTCTGTGAAAGTGCATGAGTATGGAAAGTGCTGGATAGTGTCCAAGTGCCACTTATTATTCTAACTCCAGGTGAGTACATATTCAGATAAAGTATTGGTTAGTGAAAAAGTGCCAATTACTATTCCAACTCTGTGAAAGTGCATGTGTCGGGAAAGTGCATAATAGTTTTAAATTGCCTCTGACTATTTAAACACCACATCATTGCATATTAAAATAAAGTGCATTTTAATGATAACATGTGTCATATTTATAAACATGCATAAAGGTAAATGATTTTTCTCCCACATATATATAGAAAAGCCAATAAAATAATACATTTTCTAAGCATAGAACACCTTTTCAACTTGTTTTCTTCACAGCCTACAAGAAACCACTGCAAGGCAGATATCCACAAAAATCCAGTCTATTCCACAACTATATACAACAGTTTTTCGAATCGATTCTTCCGAAACCCAAGGTAATTTTCCTAAATAAACACATCTGATTATCATATTTCAAAGCAATTAGAAATCATTGTGAAACACATTATAATTGCAGAATAATAACTAGTAAAATAATTCTATTACTATTCCAACTCTGTGAAACTGCATGAGTATTGAAAGTGCTGGATAGTGTCCAAGTGCCACTTACTATTCTAACTCCAGGTGAGTGCATATTCAGAAAAAGTGCTGGTTAGTGAAAAAGTGCCAATTACTATTCCAATTCTGTGAAAGTGCATGAGTAGGGAAAGTGCTGGATAGTGTCCAAGTGCCACTTATTATTCTAACTCCAGGTGAGTGCATATTCAGATAAAGTGCTGGTTAGTGAAAAAGTTCCAATTACTATTCCAACTCTGTGAAAGTGCATGAGTAGGGAAAGTGCTGGATAGTGTCCAAGTGCCACTTATTATTCTAACTCCAGGTGAGTGCATATTCAGAAAAAGTGCTGGTTAGTGAAAAAGTGCCAATTACTATTCCAACTCTGTGAAAGTGCATGTGTCGGGAAAGTGCATAATAGTTTTAAATTGCCTCTGACTATTTAAACACCACATCATTGCATATTGAAATAAAGTGCATTTTAATGATAACATGTGTCATATTTATAAACATGCATAAAGGTAAATGATTTTTCTCCCACATATATATAGAAAAGCCAATAAAATAATACATTTTCTAAGCATTGAACACCTTTTCAACTTGTTTTCTTCACAGCCTACAAGAAACCACTGCAAGGCAGATATCCACAAAAATCCAGTCTATTCCACAACTATATACAACAGTTTTTCGAATAGATTCTTCCGAAACCCAAGGTAATTTTCCTAAATAAACACATCTGAGTATCATATTTCAGAGCAATTAAAAAACATTGTTAAACGCTTTATAAGTGCAGAATAATAATTAGTAAAATTATTTATTTACTATCCCAACTTTGTGAAAGTGCTTGAGTAGGGCAAGTGCTTGATAGTGTCCAAGTGCCACTTACTATTCTAACTCCAGGTGAGTGCATATTCATAGATAGTGCTGGTTAGTGAAAAAGTGCCAATTACTATTCCAACTCTGTGAAAGTGCATGTGTAGGGAAAGTGCTGGATAGTGTCCAAGTGCCACTTACTGTTCTAACTCCAAATGAGTGCATATTCAGAGAAATTGCTGGTTAGTGAAAAAGTGCCAATTACTATTCCAATTCTGTGAAAGTGCATGAGTAGGGAAAGTGCTGGATAGTGTCCAAGTGCCACTTACTATTCTAACTCCAAATGAGTGCATATTCAGAGAAAGTGCTGGTTAGTGAAAAAGTGCCAATTACTATTCCAACTCTGTGAAAGTGCATGAGTAGGGAAAGTGCTGGATAGTGTCCGAGTCCCATTTATTATTCTAACTCCAGATAAGTGCCTATTCTGAAAAACTGCTGGATACTGAAAATGTACCCCTTACTATTCCTACTCTGTGCAAGTGCATGTGTCGTGTAAGTGCAGATTAGTTTTAAATTGCCTCTGACTATTTAAACACCACATCATTGCATATTGAAATAAAGTGCATTTTAATGATAACATGTATCATATTTATAAACATGCATAAAGGTAAATGATTTTTCTCCCACATATATATAGAAAAGCCAATAAAATAATACATTTTCTAAGCATTGAACACCTTTTCAACTTGTTTTCTTCACAGCCTACAAGAAACCACTGCAAGGCAGATATCCACAAAAAGCCAGTCTATTCCACAACTATATACAACAGTTTTTCGAAAAGAACCTTCCGAAACCCAAGGTAATTTTCCTAAATAAACACATCTGAGTATCATATTTCAAATCAATTAGAAATCATTGTGAAACACATTATAAGTGCAGAAAAATAACTAGTAAAATAATTCTATTACTATTCCAACTCTGTGAAAGTGCAATAATATGGAAAGTGTTGGATAGTGTCCAAGTGCCACTTACTATTCTAACTCCAGGTGAGTGCATATTCAGATAAAGTGCTGGTTAGTGAAAAAGTGCCAATTACTATTCCAACTCTGTGAAAGTGCATGAGTAGGGAAAGTGCTGAATAGTGTCCAAGTGCCACTTATTATTCTAACTCCGGGTGAGTGCATATTCAGAAAAACTGCTGGTTAGTGAAAAAGTGCCAATTACTATTCCAATTCTGTGAAAGTGCATGAGTAGGGAAAGTGCTGGATAGTGTCCAAGTGCCACTTATTATTCTAACTCCAGGTGAGTGTACATTCAGATAAAGTGCTGGTTAGTGAAAAAGTGCCAATTACTATTCCAACTCTGTGAAAGTGCATGTGTCGTGTAAGTGCAGATTAGTTTTAAATTGCCTCTGACTATTTAAACACCACATCATTGCATATTGAAATAAAGTGCATTTTAATGATAACATTTGTCATATTTATAAACATGCATAAATGTAAATGATTTTTCTCCCACATATATATAGAAAAGCCAATAAAATAATACATTTTCTAAGCATTGAACACCTTTTCAACTTGTTTTCATCACAGCCTACAAGAAAACACTGCAAGGCAGATATCCACAAAAATCCAGTCTATTCCACAACTATATACAACAGTTTTTCGAATAGATTCTTCCGAAACCCAAGGTAATTTTCCTAAATAAACACATCTGAGTATCATATTTCAAAGCAATTAGAAATCATTGTGAAACACATTATAAGTGCAGAATAATAACTAGTAAAATATTTCTATTACTATTCCAACTCTGTGAAAGTGCAATAATATGGAAAGTGTTGGATAGTGTCCGAGTTCAACTTACTATTCTAACTCTAGGTGAGTGCATATTCAGAGAAAGTGCTGGTTAGTGAAAAAGTGCCAATTACTATTCCAACTCTGTGAAAGTGCATGAGTAGGGAAAGTGCTGGATAGTGTCCAAGTGCCACTTAATATTCTAACTCCAGGTGAGTGCATATTCAGAGAAAGTGCTGGTTAGTGAAAAAGTGCCAATTACTATCCCAACTCTGTGAAAGTGCATGAGTAGGGAAAGTGCTGGATAGTGTCCGAGTTCATCTTACTATTCTAACTCTAGGTGAGTGCATATTCAGAGAAAGTGCTGGTTAGTGAAAAGTGCCAATTATTATTCTAACTCTGTGAAAGTGCATGAGTAGGGAAAGTGCTGGATAGTGTCCAAGTGCCACTTACTATTCTAACTCCAAGTGAGTGCATATTCAGAGAAAGTGCTGGTTAGTGTTAAAGTGCCAATTACTATTCCAACTCTGTGAAAGTGCATGAGTAGGGAAAGTGCTGGATAGTGTCCAAGTGCCACTTATTATTCTAACTCCAGGTGAGTGCATATTCAGATAAAGTGCTGGTTAGTGAAAAAGTGCTAATTACTATTCCAACTCTGTGAAAGTGCATGAGTAGGGAAAGTGCTGGATAGTGTCCGAGTTCAATTTACTATTCTAACTCCAAATGAGTGCATATTCAGAGAAAGTGCTGCTTAGTGAAAAAGTGCCAATTACTATTCCAACTCTGTGAAAGTGCATGAGTAGGGAAAGTGCTGGATAGTGTCCAAGTGCCACTTACTATTCTAACTCCAGGTGAGTGCATATTCAGAGAAAGTGCTGGTTAGTGAAAAAGTGCCAATTACTATTCCAACTCTGTGAAAGTGCATGAGTAGGGAAAGTGCTGGATAGTGTCCGAGTTCAACTTACTATTCTAACTCTAGGTGAGTGCATATTCAGAGAAAGTGGTGGTTAGTGAAAAAGTGCCAATTATTATTCTAATTATGTGAAAAAACATGAGTAGGGAAAGTGCTGGATAGTATCCGAGTTCAACTTACTATTCTAACTCCAAGTGAGTGCATATTCAGAGAAAGTGCTGGTTAGTTAAAAAGTGCCAATTACTATTCCAACTCTGTGAAAGTGCATGAGTAGGGAAAGTGCTGGATAGTGTCCAAGTGCCATTTACTATTCTAACTCCAGGTGAGTGCATATTCAGAGAAAGTGCTGGTTAGTGAAAAAGTGCCAATTACTATTCCAATTCTGTGAAAGTGCATGAGTAGGGAAAGTGCTGGATAGTGTCCAAGTGCCACTTACTATTCTAACTCCAAATGAGTGCATATTCAGAGAAAGTGCTGGTTAGTGAAAAAGTGCCAATTACTAATCCAAATTTATACTTAAAATCTATACATTAAAAGCAAATAAATATTTTTCAAATGATGTTTAAAAAAAAAAATCAAAAATGTGTGTATCTTAAATATAATATAAAAATTTTTTTTTTTTTCAACAGGAAATGGCAAGTCAAAATACTGCAACTTACACCAAATCTCGAAAAGGGAACAGACTCCTGAAACATTGTGGGTATATATACTGTAATGAGAGGCTAAGTGAACCCAGGAGACATTGGAGGTGTGTACAATATTATACCGCCCATTGCAGCGGCAGAGCGGTTACTGTTGGTGAGATAGTGGTGAGAACCACAGAACATAACCACTCTGCCTCTGCTATGGAGATTGAAATACGCGATACTATCAATGAAATGAAAGATATTGCATCCACCTCCAATCAAACTCCTGGTCAGATTTTGAGAGAGGTTGCTCAACATGTCCCTGGACATGTTGCTTGTAATATGCCAACAATCCCAAATTTGCGTAGAATTATTCAAAGAAAAAAGCAGGCAAGTAACACCCAAACTGTTACTCCTCAAACTTTTGCTGACATTGTAATTCCTCATGATTTAACTCTTTCCTTCTCCAATGAACCTTTTCTACTGTATGATAACCAAAACCCTCTGAAACGCATGTTAATATTTAGCACTCCCCGTAACCTTTTTAAATTAGAAAATACAGAAATTTGGATGATGGATGGGACGTTTAAAAGTACGCCCCATCCATTCACCCAAATTTACAGTATTCATGCTCAAATTAATAATAATGTAGTACCTTTAGTATACAGTTTATTACCAGATAAGCAATCAGCAACCTATACTGAGTTTTTATCAGTTATTAAAGAAAAAACTTCTGGAATCAGTCCTAGGAAAATCATATTAGATTTTGAATTGACAATGATGAATGTCATCAACAAATTGTACACGGATACCCAAATTCAGGGATGTTTTTTTCATTTTTCCCAGGCATATTGGCGTAAGCTTCAAAAAACATCCCTGGTTGCTGATTACTCGTCTGATAGCAAATTACAAGTCGAACTAAAAAAATTAACTGCACTTTGTTTTGTACCACCTGATAGTGTAGATGACTACTACACAGCAATTTCAGAGTCAGAATATTTTGTAGAACATGAGGAAAAATTGGCACCCATTTTAAATTATTTCGAAGACACATGGATTGGACGTCTAGGCAGATCGGGTCGCAGGAGGAAGCCACGTTACCATGTGGAGTGGTGGAATTGCTACTCAACCTGCTTAGAAGGTGGTGCAAAAACAAATAATGCCATAGAGGGATGGCATAACTCCTTCAGTCACACGATTGGCAAACACCATCCTAATTTCTACTCTTTCCTGAAAACTTTGAAGAAGGAGCAAAGTTTTCAAGAAATGAGACTTGCTCAGGCATTGTCAGGTATTCTAAACCCACGTCCTTCAAGGCAAACAAAGGAAATGTCTGAGAGACTATTGGGTGTACTACAACAATTTTCGTTGTGTGTGGCTTTGGATTACCTAGAGAATGTTGCTAATATTTTACATTTTTAACTATTTTTTATGTAACTTACTTTCCTGCTTTGCCCTAAATTATTTTTTCTATATTTTAATTCATTTGAAATTTTTAAAATTTTTTTTAAATTATTACTTGTCGGGTTCCCTTATATTTTTTAAATTTTTTTCTCTCAAAGTACACCTGTTAAAAATAAGAAAAAATGTTTTTCTTATCTTTTTGAAAAGAAGAAAACCCTAACATAATAGTTATTAAAAATCATTATGAAAACGTAAATGGAAATAATTTGCATTCCATTTTTTTTTCAATTTTGTAAACATTCTGAACGTACCAATAAAATTTATACTATACAAAATGACACCCCTTTATTTTTAAAAATTGATGCTGGCTTGTGAAAAAATTTATTAATAAACTGCTACTAATATAGAAAAATATATCTGTTTCTTTATTATATTTTTCAAACATTTCTGTGCTATTTCAAACAGAAATATTCTTTGTAAAAGATAAGATACTTTTTTTTTCTAATCTTAAGTTTGAAGCATTTTTTGTCAAATCTACCCCAAATAATTTCACTTTTTCATTATTTATTTCACACCAACCTAACTGCAGTATTTCTCGCTAACTAAACAACCTAACTGCAGTATTTCTCACTAACTAAAAAAATCAAATTGGCATTTTTACAAAAAAATAATTACTACTTTCAATGAAAATCCTTTTATTTCCAATATTAAACAATTCCATTCTAAAATAACAGACCACGAAATCAACTTTCTCAAACAAATTGATAACATCAAAATATAACCAAAGAAATCAATTTATAACATTTTTGTAAATTCTCTAAAAAGCAAATAAACGAAACCTTGCATGGTAATTAAACAACGAACTGTCTTTTTAATCCCAAAAAAAACAGTTTTCTCTTATACAAAACAAGCCAAATGCAATCAGTTTTCTAAAAAATTGTTTCTAACATTTCCTATCTGTGTTCATCTAATGAAAAGAATCCAAACTATTCTACCACTACACAAAACATATTACGTTCAAAATGTATACAATATAAATCATCACTCTATGTTTTTAAATATATTTAATCATTTTTTTTTCCCGAAAAATAACCCGACAATGGCATATAACAGTGAAATGTTCGGCGACATGTTGTAATATAATCAAAACATCTATTAGTTTAATAAGCAACCTCTACTTAACCTCTCATTACATTATATATATCTTTTTAAATATGTTTTAGTATAAAATAAGTTCGAAAAGTTTCCTACCTTTAGCGCAGATCAGCTTCCAGCTACTTCCAGCAATCGGAAAATCCAAGATGGCGGCTTGCGTCGACGTTAACGTGAAGACGTCATCCAAAAACATCAAAATAGAAAATGGACAATTACATTATAATCTATTATATATTTATATTTTTTCCAAAATCTATTATTGTTAATTAAAAAAATTGTAAAAATATTTGCAAATGAAATAAAAATACATATATTTTTTTACATTTAATATCTTCAATAAACAAAAATTTATTCGTACAATATATGGTTTCTACTTTTATTATTTTTATTTTTAATGTTATTAATTTCAATACACACATTAAAAATTATGTTTTTTATCACTTACCATTTGTCTACCCTTATTTCCTTCTTCTCCCCGCTGCATCCGTTGTTTTAAAAGCATAGCAAACTATCCCGCGGATCCCATTCAAGACGTTAACGAAATAAATGAAGGACAAAACGCTTCATTGAAATCAATACAAAAGCGTGGGAAAAAATATAAATATGATTCTATAAATATTATAAATATATTATTATTTCATTTAAAAAATTATAAACACTAAACATTATTAAATAGATTTATTTATTGCTAATGTAACATTTTACAATATTAAATTATTTTTTTAAATAAAACCTGAATATTAATATTTGATTTTTTTATCTTCTTTACTTTTTTAAATGATTTAATATTTAATTTAAACTACCAAAAAATATAATGTTTACAAACATGATATTTATCTTGTAAAAAGTACCTAAGTATTAATACTTAAATTTTAATTTAATGTATAATAAATAGTTACCTAAATATTAATACTTCCTACATTTTTAAAATATGTATAGACTAATTATATATATATATATATATATATATATATTTATATATATTTATCTAAAACAATTAATTAAATTATAAAAAATAAATGTTTTTCTTAATACCCCCATAAATTTTATTATTTTAAAAATATTTTTTTTTAATATCTATATATCTGTAATACCCAAAATCGACTAATAATCATTAAGTATTATAATTAAGTTCAATTAAAAATAATGTTATAACAAACATGATATTTATCTTGTAAAAATTACCTGAGTATTAATACTTATTTTTTTATTATATTACATAATTTCCTAAATATTAATACTTCCTATTTATTAATATACTAATTTAATATATATATATATATCAATTATTAATAATTAAATAAATAAATAAATAAATAATTCCAAAAATCTACAAATAATAACTAAGTATTATAATTAATTTTATTAAAATAATAATAATTTTATAAAATAATTATACTAAGTATTATAATTAATTTTATTAAAATAATAATAATTTTATAAAATAATTATATAAATAACTATCTATCTAAATACCCAAAATAAATTATAAAAATTAATATATGATGTTAATATATTACATAATTTCCTAAATATTAATACTTCCTACTTACTAATACACTAATTCAATATATATATATATATATATATATCAATTATTAATAATTAAATAAATAAATAAATAAATAATTCCAAAAATCTACAAATAATCACTAAGTATTATAATTAATTTTATTAAAATAATAATATTTTTATAAAATAATTATATAAATAAATATCTATCTAAATACCCAAAATAAATTATAAAAATTAATATACGATGTAAATACATGCGTTGTAATAGCATTAGCGTTGTAACACCATGCGTTGTAAAAACATGCGTTGTAATAGCATTAGCGTTGTAATACCTGCGTTGTAATAGCATTACGTTGTAATAGTTGCGTTGTAATGGATGTTTTTTTTTATTTATTTTTTTTATTTTTTTTTTTTTGTTATTTTTTTTTTTTTAACCATGATAAAATCAATGGGCACAAATGATGTCTGAGAGGGAGAGGCTTAACATAAATGTTAAAAAGCGTGGGGCTCAACACCGAACCCTGAGGCACTCCACATTCCCACTTATCGGTTTTTGATAGGAAGGGACCTTCGCTAATTTGAATACTTCGATTGGTTATAAATGCAGTTAGCCATTTTAATGCGGATCCTGTAATCCCTACTGCCTTCTTCCTGTCCCTCAGAACTGCATGAGAGACAGTGTTGAATGGTGCACTCAAGTCCAGGAAAATGAGCTCAACTGACCCTCCTTGATCCAGGGTTATTCTTATGTCTTCGGTAGCCAACAGAATAGATATCTCTGTGCTACAGCCAAGGCAGAAACCACTTTTGATGCAGTAAATTATTGGAATCCAGGAACTTTGAGAGAGAGCCATTTTTCGATGATTTTACTTTTCCCAGGTTGTAATGATTTAGACCTGTAATATTCGGGTTTGTCTTGGCCTCACGATGTCGTACTTCCAAGAGTCTGGGATGCAACCATCCTTCAGAGAGGTGTTATATAAGGTAATTAAGGCTGGTAGTTTAACCTCACCTCCATCCAGTAGTGTGTTAACTGGGGCTGGATCCTGATTTTATTGTGCTGGCCACCCCTAGGATGTTATTGCTGCTTAGCCTCAGAAAATCTGACTATCCGAGCTCCTGACTTTTGGAGTGTGCCAGAAGTAAGGCAACACCCCTATGGAGTCATAAATCTTTTTGACCTTGCCAAGAAAGATCGAATGGGGCTTCTACAGACCATGTTTTCCAGTGTAGAGTCTACCCATTCCCAAAAAACTAGGTAGGAGGTGCAAACTTCTCTATGCAGTCTGGGAATTAACTTGCTCAAAGCTGTTTGCTATCCCGGGATATCTAGATTTGACCATTGGCTTTATTGATAGGCAGGGTTTGAGCATTCCTGCTTTTGGAATCAAGAACTAAATTATCAAATGATCAGGCCACAAATTTGGTAGTGAGGCATATATCTTCATGGGCGAGACATTAGTGAAAATAGAGTCTAAAATATTGCCCTTTAATGGGTGGGGTGCTCCCCAATTGTATTGGCTTAATAATGTAAAATTAGCTGCCGACAAACAATGTGCCACAATTATTTCTGGTAAGGCCGAACACATTTTGTGGCTGGCCCAGGGTGGTGGTAGAAGAGCAGCCCTGAAAAGGTGAATGTGTGACAGTTTGAGTGCGAAAACCAGATTTTTGCAACCTACAATATGAATGGAAGATAACCTACAATCAAGTTGTTCATAGCATGGATACACAAGTTTATCCAGAGCAGCGCTCAATACATACTAAGTTTTTGTGTTTAAGGGTAATGCCTTGGGCACAGTGATTAGGGTGCCTTAAGAAGACTAATGCATCGTAGCATTCTTGTTGTTAGGAGTGCCACTACCTTACAAGTAGTGGTGCACCTTATGGACAAGAATGAAGCACGAGGAACAACATAAACGTGCGTCCGAGTGCACACTGCAATCGCTAGTGTCTTGATATCACAAACATAAGAAATTTAACAGCACTGGGCATTTTTTCCACCACCATGAGCAGGCTTTAGTTATTTCCTGTGTAGTTGTGTGTGTTTACACGTTTTCCAATGACAGGCTTGTTTTCATTCTGTTCTACCATTTTTTCTGTTTAGCCTAACATAGATGGATGTCTTTCTCAGACTCTGAATTTTGAAGTTTGTTCCTTACTCTACCTGTGATCTACAGCAAATTCAAATTTATTGTTGTTACAAGATACCTCCCTTCCACTATCCTCCCCCGACTCCCCGCCTACCCAGATTATCCGGCGATCTCCACATTTATTCTTTGATAAGTACCGGAGTTTAAACACTTGGGAATGTTGCTATAGATGGTATGGTTTAAGTAGTCTCCATGGCATCTGGACAAGTAAGGTGCTCAGGACAGCCCAAAAGTCTGGTGGACTGATGCTCTCATTCTTACTTATGGTATACTTGCCTTATCTTGTAGAGCCTTCTTACACACTGGTTTGTCCTTTGCAACGCCGTTTCTGTTTAGAACCACCTACAATGACTTGATACATGACTCTGCTAAGACTTGGGTCACACTTTCATCCATCGTGTTCAGAGTATAGTAACCCACCACTCTCTCACTGGGTTTAAAGGACAATAGGGTGGATTGTATATGGATATACACCTTTACTGATTTTCGATGGCTTAATTGTTTTCCTTGTTCCCTACGGATCTTTTTCTGTTAGCACGGCAGACAGGAATATCAATGAGCACCACGGCCTTCCAGATCCTGTCTTGTAAACACTTTTCTGTTTCTTATCTGTATCCTTGGCATGCTTACTTTTTCACTTACACGTTAAGTTCAAATGTTCCAATAGTTTTGTTTTGTGTCCTGTTTCCGTTTCTTTGGGCAGACATCCGCATTGGTGGATAGATGTTTGCTTTTTGAAGCATAATATCTCTGTTATTTATGAAGTGTCTGTACAGTTGTATATGTGACATTGTTATATTAATGTATGTCAAAGTGTAACAATATGTTATGGAAAGTTTCTAGCCCAATGATTTTATATCTAATGCAGATGTAATATGTTGTAACGTTTTTTGTTTCTTAAGGGCTTAGTGCCAGCCTTTTTATGTTGTGTGTATTATTGTATATATTATGTACTTCTAGATAAATATTTTTAGATGTATACATTTTTTATGTATGTTTGCAGCCCTGAGGAAGCCTGTAACAAAGCGAAACACGTTGGCTGTGCTTATCTGTATTTTCTGAAGAAGAACTTGATTAATGAAAGACAATAATAAATAAAGGACCAACTCGTCTTATTGCATCCTGTTGATCCATGTGCTAATTCTTATATATGTACTCTGCCTCCCAGTTGTGTCTAAACATATCTAATGTATGAACAACGGGTAGCTGGTCATTAGAGGTGGGCAACATTTGCTTAAAACACAAGAAACACTTCTGGTAGTGCGGTAACAGGTCTCCTAGCTGCTAATATTTGTTGAATTTATGGTTTCAATATTGTGTCAGTGAACTGGATGGCAGAGGGGTACAGAAGAGACCCTCCCCAACAATTCCCTGAGTCTCAAGGAGTGGGAATCCGCTTCGGTCACCAGTGCACCTAAAGGCAGACAGTCTTTTAATCTTAAGTATTACACTCGATGCATCTAGGCAGCATGCCACAGAGGAAGCCTGGATGCTCTGGATCTTTGCTCGCTCCCGGGTGAGGGTGGGATCGGCCTTGTTGGGGGTTTTGATGCCTTTGTGTCAGGGTTTAGAAAGGATGGCGAAGTGTGGACCAAACGTGTATCTTCAGGGGACATGTTGAGTTTGATAAGTTTGTACTGCTTAGGGAATGCTGTGTAAAATGGGCACAAGAGAATCATAATACCCTGACCAAGAAGTCTACTCCCTTGGCTCTTCTCTGGAAGTGCGAACTAACTTTAGCCTGACTCTTCCTACCTGAAGAGTAATTGGCAACAATGTCTGCGTTGAGGAGATATGTTAAAGTAAATGACATACTGTTCTTTGGGTATCAATTTTGAATGGAAGCTGAGCACCAAAGTAAGAACACCTGCAGGCCCACTGACACTGATGGAAGCACTGGTATGTACTCTAATCTATTGTCAACAGTATAATGACAACACAACACATAGGCACAAATAACCTGTTCCTAATGCATGCCAGGCACCTGTGACAGACACATTTCCAAAGCCATTGCAGCTGTGCCTTGAAGGAAGGAAGACAGAAAGTAAGGAAGACAGGGTCAAAAGAGACATACCAGAGAACCAGAAAGAGCAAAGCAGCCTGATCATTGAAACTAACTAATCAGTGCTTATTCTGAGCTGGTGGTTGCCAGTGGGGGCCAGCGTCACTTTTTTCTGCATTAGAAATTTACCAAGAGTAAGAGAGGGAAACAAAGTGGAAAGATGGAGGAAGAGAGAGGCAGAGAAACGTCATAAAGAGAGAAAACAGGAACCTGGAAGAGCGAAATAAATGGGCAGGGAGTGTCTGATAATGGACTAAAGAGAGAGAAAGTGAATTCAAGCCTACCAGTCTTGGTATTCGGTGCTCCGACATTTAATTGCACCCACTGTTGCTTTTGAGCATTCAGTCCAGCACTCAATTAAGTACTGGTTAATTTTCACTTATTAGAGAAGGAAAGTGAGAAGACGTTTTTATAAAATGCAAAATATGATAGTTAAAGAGGTATATGCAATGTTAATGTGCAATTTATATTGAACAAACACAACATTAAAATGAGCAAGTAGGCAGTATGTAAACACATGTATTAGTCAATCAATCAATCAATGTAAACTTTATTTCGGCAATTGCTGCCATAAAAGCACAATTTCATAAGTAGCAACACACAATAAAATTCACTGTTTGAGTTAAAAACAGAGTGATAGTAAATTTTTCTTAAAAAACTTATGGTACAGTGGGCAAGGAGACAGGTAGTAGTTTAAGGGAACAAATCGCATCCTAAGGGGGGAATACATCATGTGGGCCATTTAATTTAAAAGTATAAATAGGTAAGCCAAAAAACATGATTAAAAAACATAATTAAAAGACAGGTGTCAATTAATAACAATTGAGATCTGGACGGGGAACATTAAAATAGGGAGAGTCATTACCTTACACAGCCTTAGCTTTTCACTAAACATCTGCGCTTACACCACATTGCCAAAAGAAACTTTGTTATAGCAGCAACAAAAACTGGGTGTGTATCATACCTGAATAGCTTAAGAACATCTCTAAAGTTCCTCATTCCAAAGTTCCTGCAGAGTTGGAGAACCCACTTTGATCTTGCAGCCTTGTAGGCAGGGCAAAAGAAGATCACGTGGGCCTCTGTTTCTTCGGACTCATTGCACCCGGGACATAATAATTTTTTAGCTCCATACCAGTTATTAGAAAATGCATACAGCGGGAGCGTCCCGTGTCGAAGTTGGAGGAACAATTTCTTTGCTAGGGATGGTTGAATAAGGTCTACGGCCGGCTCCATTTTATAGAGTGAATTTGCATCCAGAAACCTTGAAGTTAAACTTGATGACTGTGTCACCCTACAGATGGACATAGGATGGAATTCTTTGATAGCAGAGTTTAGCGACTGTTTGGAGATGGCAGGACAAGACTCCTCAGGTGATGACCACATTTCGCTCCTTCTGATTTGATGGAAGGTGTTCTGAATATAGGATAACCAAGGGATTTTCCCCACCCCTAAAGTGGGCATTGCTGATTTTAATTCCTCTCTATAGTTCGCCAGCTCGGGAGTGCTCCATAGCCTTCTCCAGTAAAGTGGTGGATGAGAAGCAATCACTTCGGCAATGGGGAGAATACATAGGTCCATCCGTAAAGGGATTAGAGGTGTGCTGTTAGGAAGAGCCAGGAGTTGTCTTAAAAAGTTATTTTCAGTTATGCTCATTGCTTTAGTCTGTGAGTAGCCCCAAAGTTCCGCGCCATACAAGGAGGCGCCCCTTGCTTGGACTTTATAGATTTCTACAGGGGGGCCAATAACCTTTACTGCGCAACTCCTGTGTATTTTTAAAATCCCCCCACTAACCTGCGTGAGTTTTAAATTCGCCTTGGAGATCTGTGGGCCCCGATCCATGGTATCGTTAAGGGTAAGCCCCAGATAGTCAAAAATAGGTACTCTCTCGAGGGCAATTAAATCCATTTTGGGGTGAGGGCAGTTTGTGGTATCTGCGTGGAAGACCATATACTTAGTTTTCTTTAAGTTCACCTCAAGGTTCCTTTTCTTACAAAAAGAGCTAAATGTCTCAAGGACACGCTGCATCCCCATAGGGGTTTTTGATAGGAGCAGCGTGTGATCCGCAAACATTAGCGCTGGCATTTTGTGGTTTGCAAGTTTAGGAGAATCTATGTCCTTAACCGTTAAGAGATCTGCAATTAGCCCATTTAGAAAAAGGGAAAAGAGTGTTGGAGCAAGGACGCAACCTTGTCTTACGCCCTTCTCTACGGGGATCGGAGCTGAAAGTTCCCCTCTATTCCCATACCTACTTTTGGCAAAAGTGTCTACATGGAGGTTTCGTAGCTGTTGACAAAGATAGACTGGAGCCCCCATTTCTAAAAGGAGGCCCCACAGCTGGTCTCGATCAACCAGATCGAATGCCGACTTGAGGTCAACGAATGTTAAATAAAGTGATCCTCCCTCCAAGATGATGGTTTTCCAATAGATCAGTTGAAGTCTAAACAACTGATCTATGGTTGAGGTTTTTGATCTAAATCCCGCTTGGTATGGTCGTCAATCCAATTCTGAAGTCTCCCCATAACGTGCAAAGATTTTTTGCGATACGTCAATAAGGCTAATAATTGAATAAGGCTAATAGGTCTATAATTAGCTGGCTTTAAGGGGCAACCTTTTTTGAAAATTGTGATGATCTCGGCACCCGCCCACGTTTGGGGGGGGTGTCAAACCCTGGAGGATTGCATTAAAAGATAAGGGGCCCAAACTGCCTGCTCAGATTTATACAGATCTCCTGGGACCCTGTCCAATCCAGGAGCCTTATTTGGCGGGACTTTGGTCAAGGCCACTGATACCTCGCCCAGAGAACAAGGGGGAATGTCGGCAGATAGAACATGAGTAGAATCAATCGCAAGTGACTCCACTGCGGCAGTTCCCACTTGAGACTTTGAGTATAATTTTTCAAAGTGGGATCGACAAACTTCCTCCCCGAGGTTTGGCTCAATTGCGTTCTTCCCGTCGGGGTTGCCTGTCTTAACCAAGTTCCAGAACCCTCTCGTTTCCCTATCATCTAGGGCTTTCTTGATAGACTGTCACCTCTCAGTCTCCCATTCGGATTTTGCATTTAAAATAATGTTTTTAAAAAAGGCCCTGGCCTCCCTGATGGGTGCGACGTTCCCCTCACGTAACTTAAACAATAAATCAGTCCTTGCTTCTTTACATGCCCTGTTGTACCAAGGACTATTACCACTTTCTTCCTTCCTTTTCTTGGTTGAAAAAGTATAAAAATACTGAGCCAGTATTCCAACCAAGTCTTGATGATTTGCCCCTAACTCCTCTAAGCAATCAATATCACTACATCTGTCTGGAATAAGACTAGCTTTTTCCAGAAAGGGAAGAATCGATGTATACAATGAAACCTTTGCCTCCGGCGATTGTATAAAGGTTGCCCAGCGGATTCTTCTCCCACCCTCTACAGCGATTAAGTTTGGGGTCGGCTGAGCAATCTCAGCATTCCCAACTGCAGAGTTACACCAATCCAGAGTGATAACTAAGGGGTTGTGATCACTTTCTGGACGACACTGAACCAGAAAGTTCACTATCCTATGCCAGATGTCCACCTTCACCAGGATGTAGTCTATTGTGGACGCCTGGCCATTTCTTTCAGATGTATATTTCCCTGGGTTGTCCGCAGGCAATCAGCCATTACACGCTCTCAGGGAATGATTCAAAGTTAATGTGGTCAATTGCAGAGCTAGAGGGGTCCAAGCCCTCAGGGGGTAGTGGTTGCATGCTGGGATTCCCCGCAAGGCATCCTCGTCGCTTGTTATGGGGTGGCATAGACCATTTTAGGGTTCAAAATGTGAATTGAAGTTTCGGCCTATAATAGGGAAGATTTGCTCAGGTAGCGTAGAGAGAAAAGCAGTCAATAAGTCCAACGTCTGCGCGATCTGCCCATGCTTAACAGGGCGTGAGTATATGTTGATAATCGCCAGCTTTGGCGAATTCTTAAGGGAAAGCACAACACATAAAATATCGGGGGAGTGGGTGTCTATCGGCTTAACTAAACAACCAAGATGTGTCGCAACCCAGATGCCCAAACCTCCGGAGGGCCTACCCCTTGGCCCCTGAGTGGCCTCTTTACTATAAGTGGCAAACCCAGATCTGTGCATCGACTCCAAAGCCTAAGTCTCTTGAAATAGGGAGATCTCATGTGAGTCGATAAATTCGCCTCACTCAGGGATATCCATTTTTGCTTTGAGCCCAGCTATGTTCCATGATAATATCCTTAATCCTGGAATAGGGGCTGCGCTAATTCTCTGTGGTCCCGTAGTTTCAGGCCTAAAGTTGTAGTGGCTCACTATTTCCCTTTCAGCATTCTCTGTTTGGACCCAATGGTTGCTTCTCAACAAGGAGTTATCAAACACCACCTCTTCCTGACCCATGTTAATTCCTATGACATAGGGGGGGTAATTTCTCCCTGGATATCGGTAGTCACTTGAGAACTCCCCGCCCTTCCAGGTGGGCTGCGGGTTGTATCCCCCTCACTATCATCATTGACTCCCCTATAGGTATCCTCAACTAAGAACCCTCTTCAGTGTCAATAACTGGTCTTTAGTCGTATCTCCCTCATTAGGTCGTGAAACTTGACTGCAACAAGTCAGTCAATCGACTTGGTCTAGGGTGCTAAATCCATTGTTTAGGGGAGAACAAAGGGGAAGGGAGCGTCAGAATTAGCGTAACTGATGTTTTTTCTTCCCACCTGTGGCAAACATTCCCTACCTAATTGACATTGGCCCCAGCTATCTGGAAGAGGATAAGATGAACGAGGGGGGTAAAAGTAGGTTAGGGAAAGGGACCTTATCCGTGAGGCCGCCCTTGTTAGCTGCCAGTCCCATATGTAGTTAACCACCTGGCAGTCTCTGAAGTTAATCAGGATACAATCACCCTCGATATCCTTCCTACACTGACCCACCCAGCTAACTCTCCGGGCAAACAAGATTTCACTCTGTCCCTGTGGTGGGAGTGGTCTATTGAGGTTTAACCAATGGGAACATTTGTTTTTGAGGTCGGGGTATGATTCCTCCTTACCAGGGGCCAGCCCAGGGACACCGGCCAAGACGACAACATACGGGATTGATTCCGGTGGCAGATCTATACATGGGAGACTAGAAAATGACACGGGTCTCTGTGAGTTATCAGGTTTATCTTTCCCCCTAGGAACCAGCATTAAACCACCCTCCTTGGAGAACGTTACTTGGTTTGAGATCACAATACAGTCTCCCACCCCATGCAGTGCATTGCCCAAATTCTCAAGGGGCCCGACTCAGCTATCCCCCTAGAAGTAGGTAATATCGGGTTACTTGGGGGTACAGATAGTAAGCCATTGGGAGCCAGGGGAATGTGTGCTGGGGCAGAGATCGTGCCAGCTGGACCCGACTGACCCCCCCTAGCAAGTTACTGGTTGATTTATTCAGGACCAAACAAGTTTCAATATGCAAGAGTTTGTCCTCTATGAGGGAGAGTCTGTCGAGGAACGGACGAAGGGATGAGGTGAAGAGTGCTCCCATTTTTGCCAGTAGACCCACTTCATCTCGTAGGGGGCAAGCCTCTGTAGAGTCTAGGCCTGACAACCCCATCGAACACGATGGTGAAAGGATTTCCGCCCCTGGTGGAATTGTAGAAGACTCCCTCACACCAGTTCTAGAGGGTTTTTGAAGTTTAGGGTTTTTTTTTTTTATTCCTCTGCGAGGCCCCTTCCCGCTTTCTCTTTGTAGCTGGGGCCAGTGGTTGGGCCACAGTTTGCTGGGAGGAATTGCAAACAGACCTAGTCAGGGGGCGAGAAGGTGAGCTACTGGCAGAGTCTCTGGGGGGCAAAACAGCGGGCTCAACAGCCAGTACGAGCTCCGATGATGGGGGTAAGTTAACAAGTCTCTTTGGGGCCAACGAGGGGCTGTGGCGGTGGCTTCCTCCATGCACTGAAGTAGAGTTATCAATCTTAGCAATGTACTGCTCAGGTGACATTGCGTGCCTTAGGTCACCCAGGGATGATCGTTTCGAAGCCATAGGGTCCAGTGATAAGCGTCGCTCAGTCAGGGCGATTTCATGTGCCAGTACCGATGTAGCTCTTACCAGAAATTGGTCCAATGTGCCCACCACTGAACCCCCAAACACGGGATTCCTCCCCTTTCCTACATTAGCGGCCATCTGAACAAATGCTAAAGTGCAGTTATACAGCAGGACCAGATAATGCAGGTACCAAGGCTAGGCGCCAACTCATGGAAGACTGGACAATTAAGCAACATTAACCTCTTGGAAGTGGTCTGATAAGAGGGGAGGCCTGGCCTGGTCTCTCGTGATCTCGGACGGGCTAAAACGGGCCCGCCCTTGGCCCGGGCTTTGCCCGGCGCTCACGTCCTGCGGGGCGGGAGGCGTGAACTGTTGAAGAAGAGCTGCCAGGGTGGAGGGAGGGGCTGTAGCAAACACTCGTCAGCGCCCGCTCGGTGCTGGGACAGGTAGTATTAGTACTAGCCCTCAAAATGTCTACAGCAAGCTTCATTTTACCATCAGCAAAGTTAAATGTGCTGAGACCGGCACAAAATGCTTAAAAGTTGACTGTACCCTGACATGTCTTTAATGAAAGCTTCACATCTTATTACAGAATGTTCCTGATTTATAATAACATTTTGAAATAGTCTGATTGGTGTGCCCACTAACTCGTTGCACAGGCATGGCCTCAGCCGGGAAACAGGATGTTTGATATTTGGGTGTATGGGTAACCCACACTTAGGATGTATATCGGCGTCTGAATAAGGATAGAGTCATAGCAGGCCTTGAGGGCTCTGTTGCATTCTGGAATAGACCCCCAGTCGTTGATAGGCAGGGCTGCATTTGCCAAGATGGACTTTCTTCCTTGCTGCCTTTACTTGGTTCAAAATGGCATGTTTCCTCATCTGGGCAAGGCAACTTAGTAGAGTGGCTATATCAGTCCTCAAGCGTGATATGGAGGACGGCGGTCTTGCTATCCCAGATATGCAGCAATATTAATATGTGGCCAGCCTACAGCATACAGCGAGGGGGCTGGCAAAACCGGACAATCGGGAGAAGAGATTGTTCCTTGACATGTTGGGGGACGACACATTGGTGCACTTGTTGATGTGAGGTGGTTTGTCTGAAAGAGGAGTTCCATACGCGGTGAGGCAGACTCCGGCGATTTGGAAGGCAGTTGTGGGAAAAGTGTTACGCGGGGCCCCTTTGCTAGGGTGCTTCGTATTTGGGACCTCGCCACCATTTAGGGCAATTGATGGTGGTATGTCCATGGAACTCTGAAGGGTTGGCAGATAGCAGGGGACCTGTACCCCCGGGAGGTTTTCATCACGTTCCAGGAGGCTCGGGAGACCTTTGAAGTGGGACTGAGCAACTTCCTCCATTATGCCAAATTGGAAAGTTTTGCATGGGAGCTTTGCTGGTCTCCCTGCGGGTCCCCAGCCCTCCTGATGTTGAGTGGCCTGCTTTGATGGGATGAAGGGAGGAATCTCCTTTCCTTATTTTATAAGGCGATCAGGGGTGACAAGGTATCTGCCCTGTACGCTTCACAAGGGGCCTGGGAGAATGAGCTGGGGGATCCTGTTGCAGATACTGGCTGGGGATGTGCATGCACATTGGTGAGGAGGATGCCCTGCAACCATAGTTTCAAGTTGCTCCATTTCAATTTTTTACATCATACCTATGTGACTCCCAGGCACTTGAACAGGATAGACCCCTCGAGGGAGGCGCTATGTGCACGATGTGGGGAGCTGGGTTCCAGCTTTTTGCACTGGGCCTGGGCATGTGCTGTGGTTCAGAGATTCTGGAGGATGTGGTGCCTGAAATAGCAGAGGCCACAGACATTGTGATTCCTTTGACTCCGCTGGCCTGCCTCTTGGGAGTGGTGGCGCAGGCCAGGGGCAGAACATCCACTATAGGATGGTCCAGCTTGCACTGTTATTGTCTAAAAGGAGAGTGGTCATTGGTTGGATGGGCACCTAAGCACCCCTAGTGTCTTCATGGATCTCCTTGAATGGTGGGTGGTGGAGGAGATGCATATGCGTATTGCCTGTACTGATAGGAGTGCCTTGGATGCGATCATGTTGTGGGGGTCTCTGCTTAATAAATTTGCTGATGAGGATGAGACTGACTCGGTGGGGGTCTGACAAGGAGGGATGATATTCATGCCCTTTATATCATGATAATGTGACTATGGCAGCCAAGCGTGTTTGACTGTAATGTTTACTTTATATTTAGCTTGATGAATAGTGTTGTTCTATGTGTCTGGTAGTTCAGCTCGGCTGTGTATATTGTTATCTGTAAATGTGTTATCATGACATATGACTGAGTCTCCTCCTTTTGGAATGGAGCCATGCACTGCTTGCTTGTTTCTTGACTTTTGTTGTTAATGTGTAAAATCGAAAAAAATGTTTTTGCTAAAATCATTTCAGCATTGCATAAAAGGACTTCATGTTATTTCACACATTAAATAAAATACATGAATAGAAAATGTTGATATTTTCTGTTTTATATTGAAGAGATGTGGCGCTGAATAATATTCGTTGCAGCTGATGTTTCTATTTCACATGGTATATTGTTTAGCCTAACTCACAGATGCTTCATTAGAATGTTAAAAATGTGGTCATACCCACGGGAAAGGAAGTCTAGGAATTGAAAGTCCTCAAATGTAGACATAGTTTAAAATTGTTTCATACTTCAAGACAATTCTTTGTGAGTTCTTTGTGTGGAGTTGTTGGAGAGGATGAGGAGAAGAACATTGAAAGCTGATTGGACAAAAGGAAAAGAAGGTGCAACAAGAACTGTAACATTTCTTTCCACTGTGCGTGTTCCTAGAGTAGATTTATGCCTTTTCCACCTATGATCTTACCCATATGCCATATCCATTTTGAAGTTGAATGCTAACGGCTTTATGCTGAAGGCTGAATGCTTATTTGCTATCCTACCCAACCTAATTGATGATTGCAATTAACACTGCTACTGCATGATTATTTTGCTTATTTTTGATGAGAATCTACACACACACACACACACACACACACACACACACACACACACACACACACACACACACACACACACACACACACACACACACACACACACACACACACACACACACACACACACACACACACACACACACACACACACACACACACACACACACACACACACACACACACACACACACACACACACACACACACACACACACACACACACACACACACACACACACACACACACACACATATTTGCATGCACTTTTAAAGTTGAGAATGGAAATATGTGAATGTTGCAAATAGATTATCCCATCTTCCGATAAAGACCTTGACACGCAGACATATACACTTGAGCGTCCTCTATGACTAATTCGCTTCCAGTCCGCACAATAGGATGTGAAGTGCGCTATAAATGTTACAACAAAATGCAGTACAATACCTGTGAAAAAGACAAACTGGGGAACTGTGCAATCACCCTGAGTCAGTAAATGCATTATTTGCTTGTCAGTTTGGAGCTACTATGTGTGAGCTTGTGCTCTACGTACTAGACATGTCTTCTCTTTGGCTTGCATGGCTTTCCTGTGTAAGTTTTAAGTGGACCAAACAAGGGGCAAGTACTAAGGGTGCCAGGGGAATATGTAAGCGTGATACAAAACCACTGGGCAGTGAAACATAAGGGTAACTTGGATGGATGATTGATAACTCAAAGAGAGATTTCAATCACCTGTGATATCGGTTATAGAGTAATATAAATGTTATACATTTTAACAGGTATATCAGTCCAAACCCAACATTGCAATTTAGACATGCTCATAAAAATGATTTAAATATTCAAATCAACTACCCGTTGACAAGGGGATCAGAATGTAGAACTTCTAAAATAAAAGAAAGTAATACCTATATTTAGATAAAATAATAACAAGAAAATAAGGAGACAAAGAAAGACTCTCTCCCAACTTTTGCTACAACACGCTAATTTTATGCCCGCTGTTAGCAATGTCAGACTCTAACATAAATTTCACTTTTAACATACATTTTTACTTGTTTACGCCTATGTTTATAAAGAGGATGGGGACAAATATCCAACATGCTCCAACATTTGATGTCCCCCCACTTTTAGCAATGTATTTGAAACACTGTACAATGATGTCCAGACTAGTTAAGTAAAGATGGGTCGCTCCACAAGGATGGCCCATTACTCCCATCCTATTCCATTTAGCACTGAAATCCCGAACATCAGTAATAAGAAATGATGCTCCCATAGGAGGAACCTTGAACATAAAACACTCACCTGCTCACTTATATTGTTGATATCCTTTTATTACCCTCCTATTTAGAGAAGTTTTCAAATTAATGAACTCTCTCTGACACTGAGCACTGCTGTGTTTCTGTGTCTTTCTTTCACTTTCTCTGTCTCCTTTCCTACTTCTTGACCACTGCTCTCTGTTGACTGCTAGTGGCTTTGGCAATGCTTGTAAAACTGAGCCAGCATAAGCAAAGGTAAATTTGACAGCTGTACATCTTTGAATTGTATTTTCTGTACATCCAACATGGCTGCATGTTGCATTTAGCCTTAACATTTGGGTCATCTTGTAATTATGGAAAATACTATTCCACCATCTTGGAAAGTTATTTTCTATAGGTCCAAGATTGCCACCTTGTTGCATCTAGATGCAACCAAGTGGCCATCTTGGAACTAGATTTTCTGCACTTCAAAAAAATCTCCTTGTAACCCGACAGCCACCTGGAAAGTATAGAATATTTCTGGATGATCAGCTGTCACTTTTGCAACAAACAACTGGATGATAGATGGAATGCTTGAGTTAATTTCTGGCACTAGCAATCGATTTGTTGTGTTCATCCACTTTGCAACACAAGACCAGTTTCTGCCTGCTTAGGCCTCGTCTGTGATGTATAACTAGAGCCCTGTGGCACTGTAAGCACCTGACAGATTACTAGCAATTAGGGCAACCACAGCAACAAACAAGGTGATGAAAGGAATACCTGAATTAATTTCAGCCACTTGTGATCACTGGGGCAGCATTCCAATTCATTGTTCACTCACTTGGCCAATGTAGGCAGGAATGTTATTTGCAAATCAGCCTTAGCTTAAAGATTATGGGCTGGATTCTGGTCCAGAGTAACTACCAGTGACTTAATGAATTAATGTAAGAGATCCACCCATCACTTTTTGGTTATACTCTGAGCAATGGATATGCCTAGAGATGGGACCCTTTCTCATTGTGCCATAGGCCTCAAGGTGTACTCTACTGATGTGACCCTAATAGACCGAAATCAGTGTGGGGTTGCTTGTGTTTCTTTTCAGATGGGGCCTGGCAAGGCAATTTGGTCCTGACTGTTCCTATTGGAAATGGACCAAGGCTGATTTGCATATTGCTGTTCTAGTCTAAGATAGCACGGTGGCCAAAAAGCGATAGACTGGATTGCGGCTAAGAGTAATTATCAGTGTCTGAGCTTAATTCAAGAAATTTACCCATCATCTTTTTGTCAGCCAACACTAATGACAACAAGCCTTGGCAAAGACATGGCAGATGGCTTGGCCAATGCTTATTCCTGTTTGTGTCAGCTATGATGTTTATTGCTGTCCTGGGGAGAAAAATATGTTTCAGAGCCCATTATAAGTAGAGTGAGTTTTCTGACACAATGTTGCTGGCAGCCTGGTAATTGACGGGCCACCACGAGGCTCCACCATCAGAAACCAGTCAGTTTCGCCACGTTTAAATGAGGTGAGTAAATGACAGGTTTGAGCGGGCTTGAGAACGGCCAGTGTATGCTAGTTGTGATTACCCACATTCATGTAGACCATATTGCAGTTAATGTTTGACCAAATGGTTTTAAAACTTTATTAGATACTAGCAGCCCGTCCCGACGTTGTCCGGGAGCAATTAGACTTCAGGGCCCCCGCCGTTGTCCGTGGGTCCCCCGGAGCCTTGCTCCATATATTGCAGTATTATACCTCTATGTTTACTTTGTACGCTTTTGTAACCTGCACATGTAACTTTTTCCTCCTGTAATACACCGTTTGGCTCACTTTTTTAATGCTCCGTTTGCTTCCTCTTGCTACCTGCACACGTCACTTTTTCCTCCGATACCTCTATGTTTACTTTCTACGATTTTGTAACCTGCATACGTAACTTTTTCCTCCTGTAATGCACCGTTTGGCTCACTTTTTTAATGCTCAGTTTGCTTCCTCTTGCTCACGATTTTCATTTTTGCTTCATTTTTTCGCCGCTCACCGCTCCTAAATAAATAAATAAATAAATAACCTACCTCATCCGCCGCTCACTGCTCCTACCCGCCTGTCCGCCGCTCCTCACTGCCTGTCCGCCGCTCCTCACCGCCTGTCCGCCGCTCCTCACCGCTCCTCCCCGCGCCATGTCCGCCGGTCCTCCTCGCTCTCCTGGACGCTGCTCCTCCCCGCGCTCCTCACGTCGGGCACGGACGTCGCGGCCGGCGCTTCTTCCAAGGGACTACTTTTTTTTCGGTAAATTTTTTAAATAACGTATATTTATTACGTTTATATAGCCTATGTCCGTCTGCACACCCTGACGATTACAACGATGTATCGGGTGTGTGGATTGGCGTTGTGGTTCCCGAGTTTACCCGCCTCAAAGGTTCAAAGTTCTTCCTTTATAATAGTAGTATAGATGTGGGAATTGATATCACTACAGGTACTACATTATATTTTACTAATAATTGCTCTAGAATTAAAATGGATTGTGATTGTTCATTTTAATAAAATTTTAGCTTATGGTATAAAATGTAGTTCAATTAAAACTACACTTAAACTCCTAAACACGGTTACACACAGAATTTATTTATTTTTTAAACAAACTACTAGGAAATATTTCACAGCATGATATTGAGCACCATTTATTATCCAGAAATATGTGTAGTTGATACACCACTATCCCACATGTTATGGGCTTAGAAGAAGTGTGGTGAGCTCTGTTAAATAAGGCAACGGAAGGTGATATTAAATGTTTTACTATTTTTACTGCAATCTTGACTTTACCACAAATTTCTTAGGAATTATGAAATCCAGGACGTACAACTGTCAGGCACTGGTATGCAGACTTGTAGAAGACATACTTTGAAGCCTGGTTCACAAAAGTAAACTTACACTTTGTAGTAAGTTTAGTACTGTTTTGGTATTCACAAACTGCAAGTGTAATTTTACAACTGCGGAGTCTCTCAAAAATGCAGTTTTTGCAATCATGAATCTGGCTTATATATTTTGGCCAAAGACATATGAAAAAAACATATTTGTAGTTATGTGAGATTTATAGATGACTACTTCAATACACAAAGCTTTTTTGTGTGTATTTATGTAACTATTTCAGTTTTAAATTGTAAATTTCACCTGAATATCCTGGCCTGCATCTGGAAGAGCGTTCCGTATGCTGTTGTGTCTCACTCCAAGCTAATGTGTGGCTTACACGTGTTTTTCCAAGTACAAGACCTGCTGAATATAGAAAGAAAGAGTTGTGAATCTCATAACATTTTCCCTGACTGAGCATTTGCATAGCTTATTAAAGGCATAAGAAAGTTGTAAAATTATAATATGGATAGGTGCACACAAATCAGATTTTTAGCTAGAATGATTTAAAATCAGGTATGGCATGACATTTTTAGAAGCACTATTCAACCCATGACTTGAAATTTTGAGTACTGGAAGTGATTCAACAAAACCCAAGGAGTGGTGAGCAAGTAATAACCTTGAAATGCCTAGAGCCTTTGTGGTTTGAACATGTATTCCACTGATACCACCTAGGCTTAACCATAAACATAATTTGCATTCTATTATTTAATTATAAGTTTCAGGTATAGTTTTATGAATGTTTTTTCTGCTACAATAATTACTTAATGATTATTGTAGCAGTGAATTTGGAGAAACAGCCTGTATAACGACCGCTGAACCACGGGCTGCAGTTACAAAGCGGTGGTTACAATGAATGAGTCTTTACCTCACATTCCTACATCACACATGTCATTACAACGACATGCCATAGGGAAAGCGGTGTTAGACTTTAAAGTCAAATGTTTTCCCTACTGATGCGCAGACTGAAGTTGGACTAGTAAATTATACTGCTTCAAGGTCCGGCGCTTTCCCTAAGGCGCGATATACGTGGTAAAGACGCATTTGTTGTAAAGATTGCGGAGTAGTGGCATGTGTGGTAAAGGCATGCATTGCTCCGACATACAACCATGAATTTAACCCTGCAGAAAACCATTTTTAAAAACCCTTAAAGGGAATGCTGAATGAAAACTGAAGACCAAATTAAACTCTGCATACAGTGCCTGATCTTGCATTCAATATTTAAGATTGGTCTGGAAAATCCCCAGTGAATGAAGGAACTGGCTTTCTATGTAAAGTACAGAGAAGTGTAACAGATGTAATTGAAAGTTTAGCTAAGATAGAGTTTTAAGGCAAGATGTACAAAGCAAAAATCTTGATTCATAGAATTGCGCCGTTTGCGACCAGAAAAATAGTTTCCTGATGTACAAAATTCGATTCGATAACTTGTAACCAAATCGCATTCTGCATTTGTGAATCAGTATTTGGAAGGGAGTGTTTAGGGTTTCCCTTCGAAATATCGTATCAGTATGGTATGTATTACTGTTTTGTGACTGAATTCCGTTGCGAGCAGTAATACTTTTCCACCACTTTAAAACTGGTGGTAACCAATTCATAAAGTGTACAGGGTCCCCAAGGGACCCCTTTGCCTTTGAGGGTATACATAATAATAGTTTTAAAGGGCAGGCAGAGGTCTCATGGACCACTGCCTGCTCTTAATAAATGAAACTGCAAAGATTCATTCTTTTTTTTTAAATGCATCGGATTTTCCTTTAAGGCAAATGGGATGCATTTAAAAAATAATTGCTTTATTAAAGAGCAATCACAAACATGGTTGTCTGCTGACCTCGACAGCCATCTTCTTTGTAATGGCAGCTATTTCTCATGGGTCGCAAATTGCGACCTACCTCGATAATATGCATGAGGTAGGTATATTTTCGACCCATTAGGAATCGCTGAAGAGTTTTAAACAGTAGGAATACTTATTTCCTAATTGCGATTCGGAGAGAAGTGCAATTAGGTAATTGGTATTCCTAATGTTAGTACTTCTGGCCCTAAATTATTTGTTACATTTGTAGCATTGATTTATTTAGTAACTTAATTTTGGTTGAAATAATATTTAGTCTGACAAATCTACCCAATATTAAAAGTATTGGTGCCTTCAAGGTCATAGAATGAATTTGAGATTATAGATATGATTTAAATATGAGATTATAACTTATCATATGTAGTAGTAGTAGTAGTTTACTTTATTCGATAAAAAATTCATCATAAAAGTGTACAATTTATACAGTACATTAAAAAGATAAAAGAGCAGGGACCCACCAATCCTATGTAAACATACATCATCCCATACTACTCAATTTTTAAAATTACTAAGATATAAGTGTACAATTTATACAGTACATTGAAAAGATAGAAGTGCAGAGACCCACCAGTCCTATGTAAACATACAGCATCAGATACTACTCCATTTTTTAAATTACTAAGATATGCCCTAAAAACAGTTTCATGAAAACCATAAAAAAGACACATCCGGCCTTGGGGCCAACTGGCGGTTAGGTTAGATGGGGGGTGGGCTTGGCCCTCCTTGTACGTGTCTGCCATGCACTACCCAAATATTTAACTACCCCACACACCAGAGCAATAGAGGACGTATCAGTGCAGAGGACCCGTAGGGCCATTTTGTGACATCTAAGGCCCAACCCCTTGCATAGTGGTTTTAACCATATCTTCCTGGCAACCCTATATGCCGGACAGGCAAAGAAAAAGTGAGCCACGGACTCATTGGGGGCTGCACAACCAGGACAGGCTTTTGATAGATCACCTAAATTTTTCCACCCAGAAGAGAAGTCATTCACCGGTAAGGTCCCGAGCCTCAGTTTTAAGTAAAGTGATCTGTCCAATGGTTTCTCTATATAATCAAGAAAGGGTTCAAGTTTTCTTATCCATTTGATCTCAAGGAATCGCTGGGAGAGAGGGCCCCCTTCACTTCTGCGAATGGCCATCTCCTGTACCCAGTCCCAATAGAGCTTCTTGATCACTGACTTGGGAGGCGGTGTTTGGCTCAACCATACTTCACTTAAGCCTAGTTGCACAACCAACTGTCTCAGGTTGCACAACCACTTGATCTTATTGCCTGTGTTGAGCAAGATGAGTTCATCTAGAACTGCAGCATAATTGTGGAGCTCCTGGGTCCTTCTCAAACGCACCCAAAAAAGTAGTGGGCGCAGACGCACTATATCTTTTATGGGACGCCTACCTAGGTCTAGCCGTAGTGGGATTAACGGGGTGGAAACTGGGAGGGCCACCAAGTCTCGCATAAACTTGTTTTCAGACGTGGCTAGCTCTGTTATATTCTCGAACCCCCACAACTCGGATCCGTATAAAGCTGCCAGCAATACTTGACCATCATAGATTGCAAGGGTCGGTGCCACAGGTTTGCTCAACGACTCCCGCTGTTCCCTTAGAACCACCCCTGAGACTCTTTTGTGGTTTAATAACATTTTGGCCAAGTGATCTTTCCATTCCATCCTGCTGTTTACCCTGACACCCAAATAGTCGAAGGATTCGACCAACTCCAAGGGGACACCATTGAGCCAAACATTATTCCTGAATCTCTTGGAAGGTGAAATGGCCATAAGCTTTGTTTTAGAGGTGTTGATGGTGAGGCCTCTGTCGGTGCAAAACACACTAAAGCGGTCCAAGAGTTTTTGAAGACCTGTGGGGGATTTAGAGATCTAGATGGTGTCATCCGCGAAGAGTAGAGTAGGTGTTTTTTCAGCCGCCAGGGATGGCGCATCTGCCGCTTCCTCCCTCAGATGGTCCACCACTCCATTCACAAAGAGGGAGAACAGGGTCGGTGCCATAACACATCCCTGGCGGACTCCACTCCTCACGGGAACCCTTTCTGTCAGTTGTCCCTGGGTGCCCCATCTGATCCTCGCATAATTCCCCTCATGTAGCTTCACAATAAAACCCCAAAGTGGCCCTGGGAAGCCCATCTTCCCCAGAATATCCCACAGCCTTACCCGAGGGACCAGGTCGAACGCCGTTTTGAGATCTATGAATGCCAGATAGAGGCTACCCTTGTTGATGGTCACGGCCTTCCAATAGATTGCAAAAAAACGGAAGACCTGGTCCATCGTGCCCACCTTCTGGCGAAACCCTGCTTGGAAGTGGGAGAGAACATGCTCCTCTTCCATCCAGACACCCACCCTAGAGATGATGACCCTGCCAACCACCTTCTGGATCACGTCAATCAGACTGATCATATTCAATGACATACACATAGCAATGTTGTAAAAGTGAAAAAAGAAATGATGTTGCAGTGATACTAATGGGAGGCCTCTTGGTAGCAGATTCAAAACCAGAAGGCTAATGACAGCACACCCTTGAAGGCTTCTGCCACCGAACGTGCACATATATTTCCCTAAAATGCTGACTATTAGGAATGTGCAAAAAATAGTGTGCTAACTTTTGTGTGACTATACGGTTTTATGAATTAGTTGACAGTTTTGTGCTGGCTACATTTCCCTCTTAACTTTGAAAAACTAGATGGATTTGCAATTTTTTTCCTTTAAGTGTTTTGTTTGCATTTGATAATCATCGATATGCAATTCTCATGTTAATGACGCAGGATTTCAATTTGCTACCACATAGCAAGACACAAATTCCCAGCCTAAAGTCTGCACATAAACCATCCATCCTTCACCCGTCAGATATCTATCAGGTCTAAGTCCTTTTCAGCATCCAAAATACCTATTGTGCATGTATATTCTTTTGTTGGCCTTTTCAACCAAATGATGTACACCTGTAACATTGTTGTACACCTACCTGTCTCTAGCAAATCTTAAGTGTTCTGAATTTACTAGATCCAAAATAAGTTGTTCAAGCCTAAAAGCCAGAATTTTTGGGAGATTTGTGCATGTATGTTAAGAAGGGCTTTTGGTCTATTAGAGGTGTAAAAAGAGGATCTTTATCTAGTTTAAGTATAACTGCGATATCATCTTCTTCTGAGAATGTCACCTGCCTGACTTTATAATAAATACAATTGTAAAGAGCTGTCAGTTTAGGAAATAAGAGTAGGATAAAATCTTTATATAAATGTTCATTGTCGCCTGTGGCAGGGGCTTTATTGATCTTAAGATTACAGAAAGCCAAATGTACTTCCTCATCAGTCATAGACACGTATGGGCAGTAGCTTGCTGATGAGTAAGCTTGTAAAAGTATGCCTCTGAGATTTCATGTTCTTGATCATTCAGAGAGTATTTTTCAGCAGAGCACAAAGGTTTATAAAATGTCGTAAATTCCACTAGTTCCCTCCCCTCCTTAGCAGATGTGAGCCTGGAATCCATTGTATCTCACAGATCTGTGCTTTTGTAACATTTTCTCTCATTGGCCTAATGAGTCCGCACTTGTTACTCAAAATTACTCAACTCGTATGATTGCTGCTTAAAATTAAGTGGTGCAAGCTGTGCTATATTGGTAAAAGCAGCATTTAGTTGGTCTTTGAGTGCCATCATATTACTTTTGAATTTATTTAACTACATTTGGCTTCAACCTCTGACCTTTGAATTTGAAGTGTGCGCATTCTGAAGTGTCCAGCTATCAAAGCTTTAAATGTATCTTTAAGAGCTACCCAAAAGCAACGAAAATTATAGAGGAAAATAAGGTTACCTGCTCATTGAAGTCAAATTATTCCTAAATTTGTGCTTCCATTTCTTTCCATCATATTGGTTCTCTCAGGGGTTTGTGAACTAACAGCCTGATTCATCATCGGCGTGTTTTGCGAGTCTTTAATAGCGATTCATAAGGAATCGCTATTACAGACTCGCAAAACGGTATTCATGTAGGAATCGCTAAATAAATTGCGATTCTATGTCAGGACCGGAGGCTTCAGATTATGCTTTTCTCTCTTCGCTGTTTATTTTACAAAACCACACAGCAGCCAGAAAAGCAACTTATTTTCTCGCAAAAAATATATATGTCAAACACCCAACATGGGTTAAGCATATAACATGAGAAAAAACACATGGGATAAACCACAACTCCCATCAGCCCAAGAACTATAGTCCTTTCATAGTGTCCATGACGTCAAGGTAGGGCATCCATCTTAGGCTCTCTTCCTCTTTCTGCGCTGCTTCGCAGCCAGTTAAGTGCCTTTTTCCCTTTTCTCCCGCATAATGGGTCTAGCGGGATGGTTTGGGTGTTGGCACTGGGTTTTTACTTAAATGATTGTTGGGCTCCTTTGGCGGGTTTACACGCATGTGTTTTTTCCCTTTTCAGAGCCCGTGTTTCTGTACTTTGTCGCGGGGACGTTTTCGCCCCTGACGCGACTGTCCCCGGAGTTGCGGCCTGCATCTGTGGCCGCCAGAGGGCGCCGTCGCGTCTCGTTCTCCCCGGCGCGGCTTTCCCTCTGAGGGAACCGCGCGGAGGAGAGCGACAGCGTCTGCAGCCTTCGGTTGCCGCCTCACCGTGACGCCCGGTCAGGGTTGTACTGTCCCATTCTTCTTGACGCCCCGTGTGGGTCTGTATTGGCGGATTACCGCTCCTGACGCCTGCGGGCTGTACCTCAGCACAAACTTGCTATCTTTGCCCCAGCGGTTAAGTGCGCTAGGGAGGCGGCATTGAGCCCGGTCTCGTGGGAGAGGGCCTGAGCGCACTGAGAGGGGTGCTGCCTCTTATGCTTCTGGGTTCCCAGATCTAAAAACGTCGCTAACCTTGGGTTAGCCCACACCTTCTGGTACCTGCAGCCAGTATTAATCCTTCCCCTACCCTCGGGCTTTAGTCATGGCGGAGGGGTACTATGTGGAGGAAGAAGAGTCCCACCAGTACCTGGGGGATGACGAGTTTTACGAAGCAGTTGACCAGTCTATTTACAGATGTGTCCAGGAGATTGTGGGCCCTATGGAGGATAGACTCTCGGCCCGCATAGTTGAGGAGTGCGCGAAGTTGGCCCCGGTACCCCTGGGGGCCCAGGGGGCCTCCCCCACTTCTCCTGAGGGCAGACCCCCCGCCCCCAAAAAGGTGTGTAAGGCTGGTGGCTCGGGGGCTGCGCAGGGCGTGGATAAGGACGCCTTCGAACGCCTCAGGGACGCGTTTTTGGCGAAGGCGACCGAACCCGAGGCCTCTGCGTCACTCCCGGCCCCAGGCCCTCCAGCGTCGACGGCGACAGCCCCTTCCTCTCCGGGAGGGCTCTCCCCGGTGGACTCGGACGATGACGGTGACTCGGTGCGCTCGTGGCGACCGTCCGGATCAGCGATTGAGTTGCCCCACGACGCCTCAGGTATGTTAGATCCGGATGATATCATCCATCCGAGGTCGGCGGCCTGGGCGCCGGGCGACAAGGTCGCGAAATTCGTGGCGGGGCGCCTACGCAAGCCACTTGAGAAAGAGGCACGTAGCTGCCTACGGGGAGAGTGTCCGCGACCTACGCTGGAGGGCAAGGTGGCCATGACCCCGGAATTGGACGGCAAGATGGCCACCTTTATGGCCAAGTTTGTCAAGGACCCCCGCAAGGGCATTGATCGCTCGTGGCGCTCATGCCAAGATAAATTGCTAGACACCATAGGCCCCTTGACCAAGATACTTGATATGGCAGAGGACGCCAAGGTCTCTGGTTCCGCCATTTCACCTGAGGTCCTTTCCAATTGGGCGCAGAGGGCTGTAATCTTCTTGGGAAACGCCAACTGCGCCCTCTCGACCGAGCGTAGACGCTCCTTGCTAATCAAGTTGGATCCCAAATTGGGGGACTTAGCCTCCTCGGAGGCAGGAGCGGTGGCCCAGGGCGGTCTCTTTGGAGACCCTTTCATTAAGGAACTCGGCAAGTTCGTTTCCACCTTCTCCTCCCTGGATAAAGCCCAATCCACCATTAAGAGGGTGTTTAGTCAGCGTTTTTCCAGGGGGGCCGGTCGCGGTAGGGGCCTCGCGACCGGCCGTGGCGGCCAAAATCAGCAGAACAAGGGACATGGCTCCGGCAGAGGCCAACAAAATTCCTCCGCCAATTACAACACCTTTTACCCTTCCAGAGGGCAACGCTTCAGAGGAGGCCGCGGCACCTACAGGAATGACGCAGGAAGCGGCAATTCACACGGTGAGTGTTATCCCGGCGGACAGCGTCCGCATAGGGGGGAGGCTGGCTTGTTTTCCGGACTCTTGGTCAGCGCTCACGAACGACGCGTGGGTTCGTCAAACCGTGCGCGGTTTCCACATAGACTTTTACGACCGGCCTTACCAGCCGAGGGATCCGCGCCCCATTCTCTTTTCCCAGGCGGATGCCAGGTTGATCGACGAGGAGGTCTCGGCGTTGTGCCAAAAAGGGGCCGTCTGTCTTTCGACAAGGCATCCAGCAGGTTTCCTCAGCAATATTTTCCTTGTGGAAAAGACGGACGGGGGAAAGAGACCGGTGATAAATCTCCGGGAGTTCAACGGTTGGCTGGTCTACAACCACTTCAAGATGGAAGGCATCCATCTTCTGAGGGACATTCTCCTAGCCAAAGACTGGATGGTTCGTTTGGACCTCAAAGATGCTTACTTGGTGGTCTCTATTCACCCGCCGCACAGGCGATTCCTTCAATTCCTCTGGCGGGAGCAGGTCTACGAGTTCACTGCCCTTCCTTTCGGGCTCTCCTCGGCCCCGTGGTGCTTCACCAAGCTGTTGCGCCCGGTGGTGGAGGTCCTTCGGAGCCAGGGCATTCGAATGATTGTCTACCTGGACGACATCCTCCTCATGGCGCAATGCCCCAGGATGTTGACCCTTCAGCTCAACCAGACGATCACCTTGCTGCAAGACCTGGGCTTTATTGTCAATCAAGACAAGTCTGTGTTGACGCCTTCCCAGCAGATGGTGTTTCTGGGGTTTCAGGTGGACTCGGTACGGGCCACCTTGAGCCTCCCGACGCGGAAGATGGCCAAGAAAAAACATCAGCTCCGACAGTCGATCGGCAAGTCTCACACTTCCCTGCGTCAGATCGCCAGGATTGTGGGCCTTCTCTCGTCCTCCATCCAGGCGATCTTTCCGGGGCCGTTACATTATCGGGCCCTGCAACGCCTGAAGGCGTATCACCTCAGGCGAGGCCTCTCCTACGACCAGTTAGTTCCACTAACCGACGAGGTGAGGGAGGAGATGTCCTGGTGGCTCACCCATATGGAGGCCTGGAACGGCCGGGCTATTTTCGGTTCAGTGCCGGATTTGGTCATAGAATCAGATGCCAGCAGATCGGGCTGGGGCGCCCGTTGCGGCGACTTCTCCACAGGCGGAGGCTGGTCGTCAGAGGAGCGGCAACTTCATATCAATTGCCTGGAGCTGCTCGCGGGCTCCTTTGCGGTTCGTTGTTGGACCAAGGACGCGGCGACGTCGTGCGTCCTTCTGCGAATGGACAATGTCTCGGCGGTTCGCTATGTAAACCACCTAGGCGGCTCTCGGTCCAGGGCGTTAGCGAACCTGGCGAGGGATTTCTGGGACTACTGTCTCGCACACCAGGTCTCGGTGACGGCGGAATACCTACCGGGTCGAGCCAATCAAGTGGCGGATTGGCACTCGAGATACCTCAGGGACTCGAGCCTGTGGAAGCTGGACGCTCGGGTGTTCCTTTGGTTGGACGCCGTCTGGGGCCCTTTCTCGGTGGACCTTTTTGCGTCCCGCCTCGACTTCCAACTGCCGAGGTTCTTCAGTTGGAGGCCGGACCCCATGGCGGAGGCGACGGATGCATTCCTCCAGGACTGGAGCCAGGGGCGGCCTTATGCCTTTCCTCCTTTTTCCATGGTGATGAGATCGGCGGCCCTTCTTCGCCGCCAGCAGGCGGACGTGGTGATGGTGACGCCTTGGTGGAGGTCTCAAGTGTGGTTTCCGGTTCTTCTGGAACTTTCTTGGGATTCTCCAATCCTACTCCCCCCGCTTCCTCGCCTTCTTCTCAATCCGGAGGGGATGCCACATCACCTGATAGAGCAGGGTTCTCTCCGCCTCATGGCGTGGAGACTTTCCGGCGACGCTGGTCGCTCCCGGGGCTTTCGGGCCCGGCTGAATCCTTCCTGTCGAAGGCATGGGCTAATAGTACCACGAAGAGATACCGGTCAGCCTGGTCCAGGTGGGTTCGTTGGTGTGTTCGACGGGACCTGGATCCCTTGGTCGCAGGCGTCGTTCACATTTTGAATTTCCTGGCAGAGCTGGCGGCGGGCGGCCTTGCTTACCGGACCATCAATACTATACGCTCAGCGCTTTCGGCGGCCCACGAGCCGTTAGATGGGAATCCGGTGGGGGAACATCCTTTGGTTTGTAGGCTCCTTCGAGGAGTTCGCCTTAGTCTACCCCCAGAACCGAGATACTCAGTTCTTTGGGATGTTAATGTAGTTCTGAATCTATTCCTGTCGTGGCAACAGAACAGATACCTTTCTTTGAAAGAACTTTCGGCGAAACTAGCCATGCTTTTGTGCCTGATTTCTTGTCGCAGAGTGTCCGATGTCCGAGCTCTAGACATCTCGGCAAGGGTTTTTTCCCCGGATGGGGTTACCTTTACGGTGGGTCGTCGTACAAAGTCCGCAACGAGATCTATTTCTTACCCGGCCTTTGTGGACGTTCCCAAGCTGTGTGTTGTTCAATGTTTGAAAGCGTATGAGGATGCGACGTTGGAACTTCGCCCTCCGGGCGAGAGGCAGCTTCTGATTGCTTTGCGTAAACCGCATAAAGCGGTGTCTTCTCCCACCATAGCCCGCTGGGTGCGGTGGGTGTTGCAGGAAGCAGGTATTGATACCAAGCAGTTTGGGGCACATTCGGCCAGAGGGGCCATGGCATCGAAGGCTTTCTCCTTGGGAGCGCGTTTGGAGGACCTAATGCGGGCGGCGGATTGGTCCTCAGACTCCACGTTCAAACGGTTTTACTTTAAACCAGTGGTGGATATTGCGAGTCTGGTGGTCAGTCAGCTTTAAACTAGCATAATCTGAAGCCTCCGGTCCTGACATAGAATCGAAATTTGCCTAGCATAGTAACGGTAAGTTTCAATTCTATTAAGGACACGGAGGCGAGGATTATCCCACCCTCTTCTCCTGCGGATTTTTCCCTCTCCGTATTGGTGTAAGTAAGACTTCTTATTGACTTGCGATGCTTTGCATGTGCCTTTGCCTGTGCATTGTTGTTATTGCTTATTGTCCAGTGGACTTTTTTTCCGGTCAGTGGACTTTTGCACCGCTGATGCTGTGGTTCTCTTTCCTTTAGGTAATGAGGCGAAACAGGACCGAGGTTGAGGTTACGTGTCTCGCGCGAAGAAAGAGGAAGAGAGCCTAAGATGGATGCCCTACCTTGACGTCATGGACACTATGAAAGGACTATAGTTCTTGGGCTGATGGGAGTTGTGGTTTATCCCATGTGTTTTTTCTCATGTTATATGCTTAACCCATGTTGGGTGTTTGACATATATATTTTTTGCGAGAAAATAAGTTGCTTTTCTGGCTGCTGTGTGGTTTTGTAAAATAAAAAGCGAAGAGAGAAAAGCATAATCCTCGCCTCCGTGTCCTTAATAGAATTGAAACTTACCGTTACTATGCTAGGCAAATTTCGATTCCTACACATTCCTTATTTGCGATTAGCAAATTGCTAATCGCAAATAAGGAATACTCCCCATTCATTCCTATGGGCCTAAAGGCCCATAGGAATGAATGGGGAGTATTCCTTATTTGCGATTAGCAATTTGCTATTCGCAAATAAGATAGCGATTTCAAGGGTGCTAGGGGTGTCCAAAGGACATGTGTGTGTGCAACATGCAACTTAGAAAAATGCTTTTAAAAGCATTTTTCTAAGTTTTCGCTATTTACCACGAGGTTTGACCTCGCGGTAAATAGCGGCCCGAAATTGCGAATTAGCAATTTAAAAATGGTTGATGAATTGCATTTAAGGAATCTCAAATAGAGATTCTTTAAATGTAATTCCTCGCAATTTAGCGAATTAGCAATTACCGATTTTTGCATTTGGGATGATGAATCCCAAATGCAAAAATTGCGCTCGCAAAGGGCCAGATTCTCAGAATCTGGCCCTTTGTGAGCGCAATTCGGCTTGATGAATCAGGCTGTAAGTACCATAGCCTAGATGTGGGTGAATAGTCTACATGCTGTTGGCGTGACCATAAAAAACAACTTCTTGCATGTGCACAGATTCTTTTCACGGATCAATTATGTTCATTTGAGAAATCCATTGATTCTTCTGACACACTCAACAAACTTAGGATCAATCTCAGTCTCTGGCCAGCCCCTGAACCCTCTACTATTTCCTGAATCCAGCAATTATCCCTACAGAAGTGTTTTTCAAGCTCTTCATATCGCAGAAGGGTTAATTTACTGGTGTTTCTCAGTGCATCAAGGTCCTGTATTATTGCAGATTCAGCTCTGGCAGTTTGTTCTACATTGATGCCCAAGTCTAATGTTCTCCTGCTAAGGAATCTCTGTCCTTTCTTGTGTTCTCCAATGTGGTCACTAGGTCATCCCATAGGTTTTGTAGGCCTTTAACTAAGTGTATCTTGAATTATTCTGTTTCTGGAAGTTAGCAAGCTATTTATCAAAGCTTTGGTTAGTGCAATGGGATACGTCTGGATTTACAGCCAGGATGAGACCTGTGTGAAAATAGCTTTTTCAACTGGAGTACATTCTTTTGTAGCACTCCCGTAAAAACCTTGTACATCATTTTAAACTTGTGTTTTCAATGACATTCAGGAGATGATCAGGACCTGACATGGCATGAAATCAACACATGTATGATTGTTGTCTGGGTATCCATTGATTATTGCCGTTTTTCTATAATTTCAGAGCTGTAGTGCTAGCATATTGTAAACAACTACTGCTCTCCGGTTTTGAATCATTTATTTATTGTGGTGACCTCCCAAGGGAGGCCTGACATCAAAGAATGAGGACTAGTAAGCCATAAGGTATTGTGTTTGGCCAGAGGCACACCAAACCACTTATAATACATTTGTAAGGTTCACCAAAACTGGCTATGTTAGGGTCATGATTGATTTTACTTTGATATTTTGGTACCGAAACAACAGAAACTCATTTACATTCTATCAGCACTTGAAAGAGGCTAACACTAACACAAGGTACCCTCCAGCAGAAAATGTAATGAAAGTCCCTCTAACTGGAAGGACCAAATCTAACTTTCCTACTGCAGCTCCCCTTAGTGCTTGACTGGGGTATGAACATTCAAAGCTACACGGCCACTAGCAGTCCTGAAACACAAGTCAGAATGTTGCTTTATTGAAGTTGTGGCGGCATCTTCGTCTGCCCTCTGCAGCTTCAGCCAGGGCTGAGTGGTTTGAAGCCACATAATTCACAGCAGTGAACTATAATGTTTAAATGTGTAATATAAGAACAAAAGTAAGATTAAAGACCCCAACAATCAGGTTCTGCCAGTGACAGCTCTGTTTCCATGAGCTGATATTGCTTCTTTTCTATCTAAGCACTTTTTCTCTGAGGAAAAACAGAAAAATGGAACACATTGACAGGGATGTTGCAAATGTAGTTAATTGAAGAATCACTTTAGAAAACAAAGTGTTTTTCTACAGTTATTTAACCCCCTGACTCCACACTCCTGTGCTAGATTCTTCTCCAATGCTTGCATAAAACTTGTACGAATATTGGAGGGACGCCTTGAGAAAAACTTGTAATTATTTTTCATTATTTTCCATATTTTTGTTTTTCTGTTGGTATATAAGGTCCTTTAGTATACCAGATATTTTATTATGCTTAGGTTTCTAGGTATTTCTTATGTACCAATTTTACAATTAGTTTTAGTTAGCTTAATGTATCATTATTTAAAACTTTTCATTAAACATGCACACACTGCTTTTCATTATTGTTTTTTACTGGTGACATTTTTCATTTTTTTTGGTTTTCTGTTCATTTGAGTGTAACCTATTTTTCTATCAAATGCATATCAGAAATATCTTTCATTTTTCCATAACTTTTGAAGATTTAATTCATTTTTGCTTGATTGCTTTGCTTTCTTATCATTTTACTTAAAGTTGTTGTGGTCATTGGACATACGTATGTCTAACTGTACTGATCCAATGGTTGCTTTCTTAAGCACTACACCTACAAACATGTTCTCTAAGGGTTGTCTTGCTGATCAGGGTAAGCTACCAAAGGCAACCAAAAGCACATCAAAAGCAACTGTTCTCCAACAGTGCAGCAACCTCAGCCCAAGCTCCCATACTGTGTTAGCTGGCAGACCTTATACCTGTGTTAATCCATGTGTTCTTACTGATTTGTATGCATAGTGGGTCCAGACGGTTTACTGGGACTTGCCTGTGCCCTTTGTGTTCGAGATAAGGAGCCATACTCAAAACTAAGGGGCCCATTAGGATGTCGAGTGGATCGCCCCCGCCATGCGGGCGGAGGCGATCCGCCCGCCATCCTTGCCCGCCCGCCACCCATTTCCCCCCCACCATATTACTATGGCGGGAGGGGGGACCGCAGCGGACGAAAACACCGTCCTCCACATTTTCGCCACGGTTGCCTTGCGGCCGGGGCGTAATAGGGTTTATATGGTGGCGGTGTCTATCAGACACCGCCAGCCATATTAGGATGGGCTGTTGCAGATGCCTTTCTGCCACGGAAAGGCAGGCAGGAATTGCTTGTGGGGGCCCGTTGCAGGCCCCCAAGGACCCCTGGGTGGTAGGGGGTGCACTTGGGGATACCTATGGTACCCCCCAGCAGTTCCATGCACAGCATGGCAGGCACAGCCCGGTGCCTGCCATGCTGTGCATGGAAGTGCACAACATGCCTTCCTGCCATTGTGGAGGGCGGTGCTGAGTGCACCGCCCGCCACAATGGTTGGAATGCTGGATGCGCCCGCCACTGTGGCGGGCGCATCCTAATGCTGGCCACGGGACCCCCGTCCTTATGGTGGACGTTCCAGATCACCGGTAGGATGACGGGTGGACAAAGTCCACTCATCATCCTAATGTCCCCCCTAATCTTCATCCTCCTGATTCAGACAGATCTAGCTTTTTTGAGTGGGATTCTTCCCACCCACTAAACGGCACTTGTAATCGGTGGTTCAGTCTTTTTGAAATAATGCTGTCCTAATGAAGATCCCACCTATTTTGCATTTATGGTTAAAACATCTTAGTTGTTGTGCAATTTAAGTTGAATTACTATAGCAAACTCTAACTTTTGTTTTCGTTTCTCAAAGAATTAAGTTCATATTTGTTTCTATTTTGTACACACACTTCAATATTGACACTTCTCACTGCGCTGCAAGGTGTGACAGAAAGTCTCCGGGATTTATCTTCAGTAAAGAGGCTTTTCACAGCAAGATGAATAACACACAATTTTGCCACAAGAGCAAGTCTGTTAATGACTCATCTCCATGCCCCTCCTGTTTGTCCTCGAAAGTCTCTGACCTGCCAACGCCTTGCAGATTTTATAACTGTCCTATTAGCATAAACTAGTTCGCCTGACCGGCAGCTTGAAAAATTTAATTATACAGTCAAATTACTCAGTGACTGAGAAGAAGTATTACATTTTCATTCCTCGTAGATTTTTTAATAACATGTGAACATTAAAATTTGTTAAATGTGTTGCATCCTGAGCCATAAACACTACTTAGGTTTTAAAAACCATAATCCTTGCTCTGACCAAACCTGAATTAGCATGTTAACTTCATTTAATCTTTTAACTGGAATGAATGTAGCTGTGCTTTAAAGATGCGTGTCAGCCCAGTAAGTATTCCTTGGCCACAGCACTGTGAGATTAACATATTCTACTTCGTATTCCCAAGACTGAGCATACTTGTAACTGTGCAGGTCACGCACACTTAACTCCCAATATGTCCGTCATTATTGTCTGTACTCTTCCAAGGCCCTGATTACCAGTCTGGGTGCTATTTAGCGCACCTGATAAATAACGTTACGGGGTACAGTATTTATCGGGTGTGATAAATAGTACCTATTTCAGGTTAGTGGGAAATAACATGCAGATTTTAGTGTTTAACGCAACAAAACTCACATGTTACCGTAAATACGATGCATATTTTGGCTTTCATTATCGACTGGTTTGACCTGACGAAATTTAATGAAGCTTGAGGTATTTAATGTATCCAATAACTATCAGCTGACACATGCATCATCAAAATCATCATCGCAAAAGCCTATGCATGTAGGAATCGCAATACAAATAGCAATTCTTAAAAATTCCTTCATTGCGACTCTTAAAATGCGAGTCCCAATTAAGGAATGCCTTCCCATTCATTCCTGTTGGCCTAAAGGCCCATAGAAAAGAATGGGAGAATGCATGCGCATTTTGCGAGTACCAGTAGGTACTCGCAAATTTCTCATGCACTTTCAAGGGTGCAAGGGTTTCAAATTGCCACCCTGTTGCACCCCAGAAATTGATCTGTGCACAAATGTTGCGCACACACATGTCCAAAGGACATGTGTTTGTGTAACCTACGACTTTGAAAAATGCACTTTAGTGCATTTTTCAAAGTTTTTGCAAATTACCATGAAGTTCAACTTCATGGTAATTTGCGCCCCCTAGTAGCGAAATTGCGTCTTTAAAGTGGTTCTTGCATTGCATTTAACCCGTTGATCGCGGCTGGAATTCTGCCGCTTTGCAGGTGATTTATGACTGGGCGTGGTCAGGACGGCCCCTGGCCGTCCTCCGCACACGCCCACCGTGACGTCGGACGGCCGGGGGCCGTCCGACGCACAGAAAGGGTTAAGGAATGGCAAAATGCGATTCCTTAAATGCAATTGCAATTTGTGATCTCGCAATTAATTGCAAATTCTCAAATTACGAGTGCCTTGACCCTTCATGCATCACAAATGCCCTCTTTACTGGCCCAAACGGCCGATTTTTGCGAATCGCACCGTTTGGGCTCACAAAAATGGTTGATGCATGTACCTGCAGATGTGTTAAATCATACCAACCTCATAATTCTGATGCGTGCATAAAGAGGGGTTTACATACGATGGGAATTAACCAACCCACTCGTAATCAGGCTGTATATTTCCTGGCTCCGGTTATGACAGTAGTGGTGCTACACTAAAGATGCAGAGGAGGGGCATTTTAAAGCGAGTACACAGTGACTTACCCTGATCAGCAGCCCTCAGTCCACTTCAGAGATCCAACACCTATGGGTTCACAAACTGGAAAAAACAGGACTTTACCCATAATGCTGCAATCTCTAGTATCTATTTAGTTATTTTAACTATGTAGTTCCAGCTCTTAAACTGTAACAAAGGTCTCCAAAGATCTGTGTGGCTTTACACAAGATACTTGGGAAAGTGCACTAAATATGCAGGTGACTTGTATTAGCAGCTATTTATAGAGTCTATTTTGACACTGGATATTGTCTGTTTTTATTTTGTGTATGGTAGCATAAGATCATAGAGTTTATAATGTGTACCCACTGCTTACTTTGCAGAGTAGTTGGATGCTCTTTGTGCCAGGAGTCGCATGAATACACACATTAACTGCTAATGTAAGAGTTGTATGAGGGACTGCCGGAATTTCGGGGCACTTGGGAGTGCTGTCCACTGGAAGGGATCGAGAACACGAACATTGATGACTGTCAATAGATATTTTATTTCTAGTGAAAAGCAGGGTCCAATTGGTAAATTGGGTACTCGGACAATGTGCGATGGGCCGGTATCTCAGTTGCAGCTTTGGGCCAGGTTTTTGGCCAGTGTGGTAGCCGATTTGGGCTGTCTATGCTGTTCAGATGCCACCACTTGCCCCAGGGCCTGAGCAGCCTTTGTGGAGGCACATGAGCCTCTGTTACCTCCCTGTTACTAATGGGGCGGAGCTGTCATTCTCAGTCTCTCCCTGGGCCATCCCAATAATGTATGCAGCTTGAGCAGAAGCATGGGGCCTGCGCAGAAGTTGCCTCACTTGTATTCAGGTGTGCTTCGCCAGTGTGAACTGATCCGTGCACAAAAAGTGCAGGCAATATTTGCATTTTTTTTATCTTCACGAAGTAAAGAAAACAAGCCTCTTTTGCAGACCCCCACCCCTTTTTTTTCATAAAACGTAAAACACTAAAGCAGTGTTTTGCAGCAAGGCGCAATCCACAACTGTGGGCCACTTTTCTTTAGCGTGCCTGTGCCTATTTTTGACCCCAATTTGACCCTGGTGAGAAGCCTACTCTTTTTAGAACTGTGATATTGAATATACGGTTGAGTTAGTCAACATCTGCCTGTCTTAAATCAACTACTGTGAGATTCCTAGCCAGTGTGAGGTGCACCAGCATATCTGGATCAAATACTAGCTAACTTTACACAATGAGCCAAGACATCACCAGGATTGATACCAAGAACTAGAATAATTTGAAAACGTTGCCAAGCCCATCTCTTTCTGTGCACCAATGATTTGTAATAACATACCTTCAAATGCCATACTTCAGTCTTTCACCCTCACTTTTGGAATTCACAGAACAGCTAAAGATCTACCTCCTCTGTGAGAACTGTATATGCCAGATACAAAAACCCTCTACGCTCTCCTGAACCGGTTTCTGATACCAGAACTCTCACATCTGCCATTGCCCAATACAGTACATGGTTTCACATCATTCCCTCCCTTTGCACACTTAGGGCCTGCTTTATACTTCAGTGGACGGGGTACTTTGTCACAAACGTGACAGATATCCTGCAGTATTACAAGTGTATTGTATCCTATGGCACTTGTAATACCCGGATGGTATATCCGTTACAGTTGTGACAGACTATCTCTGCTGAAATATTAATAGGCCCTTAATTCCAATGCCTTCCTACCACATAGAATCTATGTTGTTTTTCAGCAATGTTTCTGTTATAGAAATTCCAAAACATACATAGTACCTGCTTTGTTTGCCCGGATTTGATTTCATTTCTCAAAGTATTTGACTGTTAGAATTGAAGACAGGTATATCACCTGTCAGCCTTGGAACATATTTTTCCATTTGTGCTGTGTCTCTGGTAGCCCAGTGGATAAGCAACAAGGAATTCTTTAGAATCAACAGTAGGTCAATGGTTATCGAAGATATTTCAAATTGTAGCATCAATTGCAACTGATCACTGATCAGCATTGTGGTTTGCATTGGAATGGGTTAAAGAGCTTGTTTATTTCAGTTCTAAATTACTTTCTAACTGAGAACAAATTCCATGTAAAATGCAGTAGACATTAAAACAGTGGATTGAAAAAGAAATATGTAAATCCACAAACAAATCCATATAAAATGCAGTAGACATTAAAACAGTGGATCGAATAAGAAATATTTAAATCCACAATTAAATCGATAAACAAGTTTCACAGATATGCATGGGTGGTTGGGTGGATACCCACAAAGCTATCCTGGGCAGAAGTGCAGCATCAGTAGAATAGTTGTTCAAATACTCTTGTAATGTTTCAGCACCCTCTCTGGTTTCATTGTGGTCCTAGTGGGTTTCATGCAGGGCCTGAAGAAATCAGCTGAACTGTGACATGGATTTTAATATACATTTGTACTTACCTATATTAGGAATTTAGAAGGAAATGTAACGTCCACCTGGGCTAGCCCTCCTGATCCATTCACAGCAAAATAGCCAGTTTAGACAATTAGTACATTATTTTCCATGAAATACTGGCATTTTAAATCTTCATTGTTTTTTTCCACAGGCTTACATTTCAGAGCCTAGCGTGCAAACACACCAGTAATAAAATTCGTTGGCGAAACTGTCTCACAAGGACTTTTAAGGGTGCAAAGGAAGTTTTCTTAGACTGGCGGGACCTAGTGTGCACCTCACTTAAAGAAAGGATGAGCACAACACAGGGCTTATAATATAAAGAGGCAACATCAACTGGCACTGCGTAGGCATAGGCTCAAAGCAATTTTATGATTGGAAAGGTCAAATTAAAGCTGTAGCGACTGCAAAAAATTCATTTTTTTTTAAATATACAAAGCCCAAATTGAGATTTGGTAACCTGTTACTGAATCTGTATTTGGAAGTGATGTGTAAAGGGCATCCATTCCCAATAACGATTCCTTAAGTTATGTATTAGTGGTTTGCAACTGAAATCTCGTTGCAAAACATTAATATTTTACCACCAAGTCAAAGGCGAATGCAACCATTCCCCAAGGATGGGGATTCATGAGAGCACTGCCTACTTGTAAAAAGTGGTTGTAAAATTATTCCTTTTAAGAAAAATGCAGTCTTTATATTTACACTCAAAATCACTCAAAAAGTTTTCACTAAAGTAAAGAACGCTTTGAAATGTGGATAAAATGCAATACTTGCCAGGCTACAATAGAACCCAGATATTTTCTATAAAACAGTGTAAAAAGTGGAATATTACTTGGGGTGGGCAGTCACCACCACAAGGAATAATAATACTAACTTGTCAATATGCATTACCAAACCAATAATAAAGACCAAAACACCAAACAATAAAAATCCCAAACCACAACAGAAAAAACTTTAATAAGTAAAATGAAACCAAAAAGACAAAAAAAAAATATGGGGGGACTGGATGTGTGGATTTTTAAAGATATAAATGAAAATAGAGCCAAAACGTACTAAGAGATAGTAATGGTCAATAAAACCAGTAGACTGGAACTTAGACACAACTAGTCAGACAGTGATGAAGCGCGGATCAGATATACCATTTGGGTTTGTCCCAGTCAAAGATTTTGCCTTCCTAGTTAGGCCCTGATTTAGAGTTTGGTAGAGAGGGGACTACATTGGAACGGCAGATATGTCTTCATCACTAAACTGCGGCAATCTAATTCCCTCAAAAATAGGAACAACCAAGATTACGATATTACAGTATGCAGATGATATAGTTCTCCTTGATAATTCAAATATAGGGATCCAGAGAGCCCTTAACAACCTTCATACATTTAATAAGACAAAGAAGATAATAGTAAACACTTCAAAAACAAAGGTGATATTATTTGGAAGGATGCACAAGCAAATGAATTGTCACTGGTCCCTTGGTCCCTTAAAAATAACAGAAGCAAAATCGTATAACTACCTGGGCACTTGGCTTTCGGCAAATGGTGGACTCAAAACACATCTGAGTCACCTTAAAGACAAGGCAGCACTAATTATCACCAAACGTTGACAACTGAACGCCTCCCTTGAAAGCCCAACTTCACCCCCAATCAGAAAAGTGCTTATGGCCACATTACCATCCTCCATCACCTATGGCAGTGAGGCTTGCCTGGGATACTTATCAAAAGGTTGCAAACATTACATCTAAAAGCCTATAAAAGAGTGTTTAGGCCACCACATTACACTAGGAGATTGCTGGTGAGATTATGATTTAGCCTAGAGGGCCTAAAATGGACCAACATGGGCTCTGTCCTAAAATATTACCACAGATGCATTACGGCCATGCCCGGTACATTGAAGTTTGTCCTTCAAAATATATTCAAAACCAAAAACAATCCTTGGAGCATATATTTAATGGCATCAGCAGATGCCCTTCAAACAGACTTAAGTGCATTAAATTCTCCATCGCTCTCGCACCCAGCAGTGAAAAGCATACTGAAGAAACAGACAAGATTTCTCTCGAAATTTGCTGATGTGGAAAATATCAAGACCATCCCACTCTCACAAAGTCTGGTTATCTTGTAAGACAATGAATACTGAGTCGGCCTAAAACCACAGCCATATCTTAGTTGTTCAAATGGGAAAGCCTGCGTCACTTAAATCTTGGCTGGCAGAATGAAGACACTACAAATCAAAGACTGCAACCCAAACTCAGGGCCGGCGCTAGGCATGGGCAGCATGGGCAGCTGCCCAGGGCCCCCGTGCCTGCTGACAGCCTTGGGGCCTCGCGCCTTTAAGGACTCCAGAGTTCCAAGGCCCAGGGGGCCCCCTAAGGGATTACATTTCTTCTTTTTTTATCACTCTCCGCTGCAGTCCTGTCTCGGTGGGCCTAATGGCTGCATCTGCATGTCGATGACAGTGATTAAAAAGTTAATTGAAGAGGGGCGTGGCTTGGCGCCCGGCAAGGACGGCGGCTCTGATGTGAGCGCTCCGGGTCGGCAGGGGTTTTCGCTGTATTTTTCACCTTCCCTGCGCCTGCAAGGCAGGTTTTCCCCGACCGGAGGCCACAGACAACACCGTGCTCCTAAATGCGGCACCACCCGAGCAGCGGAATGAACATTTTTGCCAGCTTGTAGCGGACGCGGCTGTGTGAAAGCCGCGTCCGCCATTTTGAAATCCTCTCAGCGCGACTTACGGCGCATTCGCTCGAAGACCATGCAAGCCTGCCAAGGAGTTCCACATGCTACCAGCTACTCCCGGTGAGAAACTTTCTTCATCTCTGCATCACCGTCGCATGTGTTTGGGATACGCCGCCTTTAAGTGACTCTAAGCGAATTTCATTCGCGTCTTCATGACCTCGGCGGCCATTTTGGGCAATTGGTCTTCCCCTTCCCTCAGGTAGCCTGCCTGTACACGCAGCTTTAGCCTACTCCCTACTACAAGCGTTGCATTTTCTCACGCTTACATATTTATCGCTATTCACAACTTGGGGCAGCTTCGCGCATTGTTTTTGCGCGCTCTTCTTTACTTGCTCTCCTTGCATTTTTAACGTTGCTCCCTGATGGACCTCTTCTGCTCCACAATGCGCCACCTTTCTACATTTCAGCGCCATGGGGTTTCTTTGCTTTCATCATCAATGTGTTAACTCTTCCAACTAGCGACTAGAGCGCTGCTCCACTCATCTTCCCAACCCCCTGGCATTCCTGCATTTTGTGAAGACAGCCTTTTTTTTCTTCTTCTTTTTTTTTGGGGGAAGTCTGTGTGCCTTTCCTCAGTCAAGAGCTCCTGCGCACACTTTTAGTTCTCTGTGGGCACGCAGTGAATTCTACTGAACTTTATTTCTTCCTACCAATAACTCTTTTTTCTTTTATGGAACGAAGTGCAATTCCTCGCACTCCCAAAACTCCACGTCGTGTTTTCATTAAAAATTCAAAAGTCTTCTCTGCATTGGCGCAACTCGAGGCCTCTCAGGCGCTCGTTACTCAGATGTCGCAGTCTAACGCGGAGCGGCCTGCCCAGCCTCTAGGGAAAGTCACGACGAAACGCCTTAAAAAGGATCCTCCATCACCAACGGGATCCACATCGGCTGTCTCCATGGAGCTGTTATTGGAAGAGATCCGTGCTCTTAGACCCTTCATGGAAGAAACAAATTCTAAGTTGCAAATTCTTACGGATAACTGGTCTCAGATGGATGCCAGAGTGACTACAGTGGAACATTCTCTGATTTCACTTCAAGAATCATCCTCTAAGGTGTCACACATGCAGTCTCAGATTTCCTCTCTTCAAAAGCAAGTTGAAGAATTGGAGAACCGAAACAGACGCAACAATCTTCGTCTCTACGGCCTGGCGGAGAATTGTGAGGGGACTGATCCCATCGCCTTTTTCAAGTCATTTTTACCCAAGCTTCTTCATCTGCCTGAGGGAACTACGCTTAACATCCAGCGTGCACATAGGCTGGGCCGCCTCCCTTCTACTTCTTCTCCCTCTTCACGGCCAAGAGGTGTCATCATGTACTTTTTAGAATATACTGACCTTCTCAAAGTCATCTCAGCGGCTCGTGCTTCACCTCGTCTCCAATGGTCAGGTTCCAATCTCTTCTTTGCGCAGGATTACGCCAAAACTACAGCCAACCGACGCAAAGCCTTTTTGGATATGCGACCAGAGCTTCGTGCCATTGGAGCCAGATATGGCCTTTTTCATCCTTGCCTATTCAGAGTTACTCACAACAACAAGACGACGACTTACGAAGATCCTGTTCGTCTCCGCAGTTTTTTGAACGCTGCACAGGCATCTGATATGGACTTCTCTGGTTCCTCATCAGCTTTCCCTCCGTGAATCCTACATGTTGTGACTTTGTTGTTCTAATCAATCTGCATGTTTACTGTTTGCTGTTGGCTGTTTAACTGTTTCCCCTTGTTGGGTTTCTCAACGTCTTCAGTCTCTATGTTCCCTTTTTGATTCTTTTCTATTTTTCTTTCATCCCTGTTGGATGGATATGTAATTCTCACGAGTGTTTTTTTTTTGTACACTTTTTCGTCACTCACCACCGTTCTGTTTCCTCCTTGTCTCACTCATGTTATCCCTTTTTGTTTTCCTTCCTTGCAGGTTTCACGATTTGTATTGCGTTCTCCCCTCGACTTGCTGGTTCGCTTACATTGGATGCTCCGCCTCCTCTAGTTGGCGCTCCCCCTCACTCCTTTCTCCTCGTCTCCTCTCCCTGGTGCTCATCCCTCCTCCTATTTTGCCCTCCGTAAGTATGTTTTCCTTTTTCTCCATGATGTTCGCTTCCCCTTTTGTATCTTTTTTTCTCTCATTTTCACTAGTTTCCCTTGTTCCACAGGTGTCTCCCTTTTTTGTTTTTCGACAACTCTTCTACTATAAACTCCTTTCCATCACTCTCTCTATTCCTTGGACTATCTCCTTATTTTTTTTAAATCAACAAATTTTCAATTTTCCTTTTCTACTCTCTCTCCCTTTTACTCATTCTCCTCTTCAACCTTATTTTGTAATGATTTTTCTAGGCTTTTCTATTCCTTCTGGTTTTTCTTCCCTTCTGGGTTCCTCTCACCTCTTTTTTCTTCATGCGGAGATTTTCCTCCCTATTTATCTGCTATGTCTTTGAAAGTAATTACTTGGAATGTTAAGGGCATTAATTCTCCCATCAAGCGACAGAGAATTCTATCTCACCTTGCACGTTTAAATGTGGACATTGCTTTTTTACAAGAAACCCACCTCTCTGCTGAAGAATCTGTTAAACTAAAGAGGAATTGGGTGGGTGATGTTTACTACTCTCCTGGGGATGGCAAACGTAATGGTGTGGCCATTTTATGTCACAAAGCTCTCTCTCATTCTTTGCTCGCTCAGGAATCGGATGCTGATGGCCGTTGGGCGTATGCTAGACTCTCTATCAAGAATGTTCCAATTTCTCTTCTAAACGTTTACGCCCCTACTACTGGTGATTCTACTTTTTGGCATTCATTCTCCCAGCACATTACCAGATTTATTGATGACAATTTTATTTTAGCAGGTGACTGCAACCAGCCCCTAGACCCCTTCTTGGACAGAAATTCCAAGGCACATTTCGTTCCTAATAAGTCACATAAATCCTTTCTTCAAGCCATCTCCCAGCATAAACTTACTGACGCTTGGCGTTTGTGTAACCCAGAACTTCAGGAATTTACTTTTTATTCGTCATGCCATCACTCCCAATCCCGGATTGATTACATTTTTGTGACCCACAACATTGTTCAAACTCTCACTCATGCTGAAATTGGTCCGATCTTACTTTCCGACCATGCCCCCACTTTAGTTCAATTGGACATTTTACCCAAATCAGTTGGTCCTAAACGTTGGCGTTTTAATAACTCTCTTCTTTTAGACTCTAAATTTACCACCTCCTTTACTACTTTCTCAGATGAATTTTTCTCCTTGAATGACAATTCCCCCGTCCCCAAACACACCATTTGGGACGCCTTTAAGGCGGCAGCGAGAGACTTTATAATTGGCTTTGTTGCAAAAAAACGAAAAGCTGCTTGCGACTTCACAAAGGCTATCCTTTTGGACATTAAGAAATTGGAGCATTCTTATTTTACTTCCCGTTCACAGGAGAGTCTGGCCGCCTTGATTAACGCTAAAATGAAATTCAACAAAAAATCCACGGACGATGCATCCTTGTATTTATTGAAATCTAGCGCCAAGTTCTATGGGGGCAAAAATAAAGCTGGTAAGATATTGGCTAATTATCTGAAAGTTAAACAAAATAAGTTGAACATTGAAGCAGTTTATGATGTTACCTCCACTCTCAAACACACAGATGCAGATATCCTTACTGAATTTTCTACCTTTTATAAAACCCTATACTCTTCTGACACCCAGCCCTCTTCCCAATCCCTAGACAATTTCTTCTCTACTATTCAAAAACCAACCCACTTCCCACTTGACCTCTCTCGTTTAGAGCTTGACATGTCCCAGCAGGAACTGCTCAGGGCACTTCAATCTCTCCAAAAGGATAAGGCTCCCGGGCCGGACGGCTTTACAGTAGAATTTTTTCTTCAATTTTCAAAACTTCTCATCCCAAAACTCCATTCCCTCATTGGCGCTTTCCTCACCTTGGGTTCCTCTTCAGGCTCTTTTTCAGATGCACATATCTGCCTCATACCCAAGGAGGGGAAAGATCCTCAACATTGTAAAAATTACAGACCAATTTCATTGGTTAATATTGATTATAAAATTTTTGCGAAATCTCTAGCGGCTCGTCTCGATCTTCTTCTCCCAGATCTTTTGGGTGAGGAACAGTCGGGTTTTGTTAAAAGCCGCTTTATCACTGATAACACCAGACTCCTCTTTAATATTCTCGCTAAATCTCGCCTTTCACCCCATCCCCTTGCGGCCATTGCCTTGGATGCTGAAAAAGCGTTCGATAGGGTGGAATGGACCTATCTCTTTCATACCCTTCGTTGGTTTGGTTTTGGTCCTGTTTTCATTTCTCTAATTTCATTACTTTATTCCAACCCGCGTGCGGCGGTTTGCGCCAATGGTCACATATCCTCTTTTTTCAATTTGTGTAGAGGTGTCCGTCAAGGATGCCCCCTATCTCCCTTTCTTTTTAACTTGGCCTTAGAACCTTTCCTTTCTAAACTTCGTCAAAACCCCTACATTCAAGGATTTCAATTATCAGACTCCCACATCAAATTAGCCGCATACGCGGATGACATCCTTCTTTTTGTTTCCAATCCCACTGTTTCGATTCCCGCTTTCCTCACTGAAGTCCACGCCTATTCTCAAATATCTGGATATAAGCTTAACAATGATAAATGTGAGATCCTCCCCTTAACTAAATTTACATTTAAACCTGATTTTGCCGCATCTAACTTTCAATGGAAATCCTCTAGTATTAAATATCTTGGCCTGCACATTACTCCCACCATTCCAGATACTGTTTCCCTTTGTATGTCCAAATGCATTCAAAAATTAACAGATCTCACGTCCAAATGGCATCCTCTCTATCTCTCCTGGTGGGGTCGCCTTGACACCATTAAAATGATGCTGTCTCCCATTGTCCTTTATACCCTCTCTAATATTCCAGTCCCCGTCCCTTCTAAATTTTTCAAAAAATTAATTCTATTCTAACGTCCTTTCTTTGGAACAAAAAGAAGCCACGCATGTCTTTAGCCCGTTTGATCCGTCCTAAGTCAGAGGGTGGGGTTAACTTCCCCGACTTTCCTGCTTACCATAAAGCGTTCCAACTGCGACAGGCTTCCTTTTGGTTACAAGACCCTAGTACTCCCTGTCCTTTATGGGCCAAATTTGAACGTCTTCTTCTTTCCCCCTTTTCCTTTGCCGAATATCTTTCCTTCTCTCGTAAACCCGCTTCCATTTCTACTCCTATCCATAAACTCACTACTAAATTGCTCCTATCTTCTTCTCCTTCTCCTCCCACAACCATTGCTGATTTTCTTTCCTCCCCCATCTGGCATAATACCTCCTTACTCATTCGCAACAGACTCTTCTTTTGGACAACATGGCATAGCAGGGGTTTGCTGTGGATTTCCCAACTCTTTTCTCATTCTTCTTTCTTGCCTTTCCCTACTCTTTGCTCCCTTTATAACTTACCTACCTCTTTCGTTCGCAACTATCACCTGCTTAAGGACACAGTCCTAACAAATTACAATCGCCTTTCTCAGCCTTGTCCCTCTCCTGTTCCATCCACTCTCCCTTCCTCACTTCACTCCTTTTTACGCACTACACCAAAAGCTGCTGCTATCTACAAATACCTTCACACTGGTGAGTCTATCAGACCCAAATCTAAAGTGGAGGACTGCTGGGAGCACGACTTGTCTGTGTCCTGGTCAGTTTCATTTTGGGACAAAATCTGGACCAAGATCCGTAAATCCTCGAGAGCGGCAACCCTTACGCAGACCTTGTTTTTCATTTACAACAGACTTCTTTTTACACCTTTTGACCTTCACAAACGTTTTCCAACCACTCCCCACACATGTTGGTCTTGTTCAGCACCACACGCTACCTTATTTCACATGTTATTTTTGTGCACTCATGTTCGTAATTTTTGGTTGCAGGTTTGGGCTCAAATTAATTTGATTTTTCATACTTGTGTCCCTTTCTCTTACACGCATGTCTTCCTGGGCAGCCTTTCCCCTTGCTGGAACAGTGTTGATTTAAAGCCTCAAATTGTTGACTTACTGCTGGCAGCTGCCTTTCAACAAATAACGATCAATTGGAAAGACTTTTCCAGTATTTCCTTCAAGGCGTGGTGGTTTAATGTCTGCCATAATCATAGACTTGACACTGCTTATGTTTTTCCGGCATGTATGGCTACAAAACGCATGGACTTATGGCTTCCTGTCACGCTTTATTTGGACTCATGTTCTAAACGCTCGTTTCACCTACCACCCTCGCAACAGGAAGTTCTCAAACCTCCTTAATTGCTCGATACATTCCATTTTTTCTCCATTTTATCACTTTCTTATTCCTTACAAATGTTCTCATGTTTATTATGCTTGCTGTTTATCATGCCTTTTCTTCACCTTTTACTTTTCCTTGCTTTAGTACCCAGATTTATTTTCTCATCATATTTGCCTCTCTATGATTGTTTTATTTTGTTCACAGTCTTTAAGTTAATATTCCAATGTATTTTGCTTTGACACCTGGTTTTTCTCTTGTTATTATCAAATAAAATTTTCTTGAACTAAAAAAAAAAAAAAGTTAATTGAAGTTCCCTTGCGTGGGAAGCGCGCCCTGCCCCTGTATGAATTCATAATATCCTGCTGGCGCAGAGCAAAAGAATGGCGGCGCATCACAATGGAAACTCCTCACTAGGACAAGTGGAAATGGAGCAGGGAGTGAATAACACGGGTAAGATAAACAGAATAAAGGGGGGCGGGCAGATAGGTGTGAGTATGGCAACGAGACAAGAGGTGCATGCAGAGGAGCAGTATCCGCATGCAAAAGTGGAAGAAGCAGAGTTTAAAGTCTGCTGGGTTACTCGAGTCTTAGACCTGGTATTAAATTAATATGGACATTGAAAAGGGGCCTTAACTTTTCCTGCAAAAACATTAATCTAGTGTCTGCAAAACAAATGAAAGTTCAGAAAAGCAGGTGATGAGACGGGCTGCTCTCCATTTTTGCAGTCACCATCAGAGTGAAAACACAAATCTTAACTCTGCAGCAGCACAACCCTCTGCTGCCTTTAATGCAACTTCAACAACACTCGTTATAGTTCTTTCACAGTCTCATCATGTCAGATCTGGAGCATTTTCGATATTATATACAAGGAAGCCATAGATGTTGCTTATTTATCGTATGCTGATAATCACTGACAAAGCCAATAGTACTGGCATGTTAAAGGTGTCATTTTACTTGTTGTAATAGTTATGTGGAGGCAATGACAGAAGCAGCAAAATACCAGTTGGGCGGCGCACTATGCTAAGTACAGATTTATATAGCTTACATGTTTTTAAGCCACACAGGGCTTTACAAGTTTAAAACTGCCCTAGTTTGCAAACATGAGACACTTTTCTAGCTAACTAACTCACTAATGGGGGCCCCTTTTATTTGGTAGTCTGATGCTGCATGTTAGGCAGGGCCACTGGAATAATGCGATTGTGCAGCGATTTCTGCACAATTATGCATTTGACGCATTTGCCACATAATCCATCATCTGCTGCATAATTTACACATTTTAACAACAAAATTGCTTTCTATCTCAAACAGTTCAAAAGTTACTAAAAACGCAGCAACACGTCTTGCGCATGTGGGAAGGCCCTTTGAAAAACTGGAATAGTCAACTTCCTATTTCTCACGGCTAAATTTGGGTGTAAAATTGGTACTAATGGGGTGCAACCGGTTCCCAAACAGTGTTACCAAGTTTAAAAATGCCAAAAAAATGAAGTAATACTATTTCAAAATGTGCCGGATTATGCCGCATAATTTGCATTTTCATGCCGCATAATTTACTCACCCTGCCACATAATTCCAGTGGTCCTGATGTTAGGGTAAAACAATGCAGTGATTTTGTTCCTGTTTATATTTCACATGCTTTAATTACTCTTCTTTCCTCAAGAGTGCTAGCTATTTTCAGCATGTGTGTTTCTGTATTTCATTTCACAGCATATTACTCTTGGATGATGCACCCTTTGTACTGTCGCCTCCAGGTGTTTATAACAGGCTACAGTTGAGCACTTCGGAGTTGAGGATGAAGGCAGTACAACTTTCACATTATGCCTGTCTGAGTGTCTGTGGGTCAAAAAGATGTTCAGATTACATGATCATTCAAAATATGGCCTCTCTGCAGAGCACAAAGAGCAATGGTCCTGCATTCCAGTTCGCAACAAGGTGAAAGGAAAATAATTTATTGTAGTTGCTCATTTAGCTTAAACAGCTAACAATCATTGACAAAACCCAGTCGAGGGTGTGCAGTTTGGTTTAATTTTAATTATAAAAAAAAAGCTTTCTTTAGCCGGCCCGATCCGATTCCGCGTGGTCTCTGCTTAGGGGCCTCACATGTTCCTATTCTGCCCGGGGCCCCACATATCCTAGGACCGGCCCTGCCCAAACTGGTCACTTCTCTCCAATATTGTGAAGTGCAGGCTGTGTGGCTATAAACTTGAAACTTCCCCAAACTTACTCTGCTGCCACCGGTAGCTACTGCATTTTAGGGGGACATTACTGAAGCCACTCATATTAACCCATGGCTTAAGGACTTGCAGCGACGCTCCGACCTGGATTTATACTACCATGGTCCCTTTGGAACTGGCAAAAACCGTCTAAATAAAACCCAACTAAGTGCAGCGGTGACTGCTGATTAATAAAATGTACCTTGCACCCTGGCTTATTTGCAACAGATTTTAAACAATTACATGAACTTTGATGTAATGACTGCTGATTTTAAAATATGCATTTTATTTATTGATACCATAAGCTTGTGACGGTTACATGGCTCACAAAGATTCATCTATCCCCACGCACTGTGCACTTCGGCTTATTTGCAACTGACTTCAAACAACCACCTTGTCATCAAGACAACTATAACTGATTTTAAATCATCTGTCCTACTTTTTACTCCTGTAGGCCATATGGCAATGTAATGAACTTACTACCTTTTAATTTTCATTCAATGCTCTATATACCATAAGCTTGTGACGGTTACATGGCTCACAAAGATCCATCTATCCCAACGCACTGTGCACTTCAGCTTATTTGCAACTGACTTCAAACAACCACCTTGTCATCAAAACAACTATAACTGATTTTAAATCATATGTCCTACTTTTTACTCCTGTAGACCATATGGCAATGTAATGAACTTACTACCTTTTAATTTTAATTCAATGCTCTATATACCATAAGCTTGTGACGGTTACATGGCTCACAAAGATCCATCTATCCCAACGCACTGTGCACTTCGGCTTATTTGCAACTCACTTCAAACAACCACCTTGTCATCAAGACAACTATAACTGATTTTAAATCATTTGTCCTACTTTTTACTCCTGTAGGCCATATGGCAATGTAATGAACTTACTACCCTTTAATTTTCATTCAATGCTCTATATTGTCAAGGTTTTAATTAATCATACAGTAAATGTATTATTACTACTCTCTCTGTCAAACTGAAGTTCCACCTGCCTCATTTAGAACTGGGTGGAACTTCAGTATGTTGGTGATAAAGACTACACTGTCAAATGAAAAAACAACAGTTGATGAACAGAAAGCAGAACAATATCATACATTCACTCCATCGTTTTTTTGCTTACCATGCCATTCCAATTTGGACCCAGCCACATGCAAACCAGTCTTGACCCTGTGCCCCATTGGAACAGTCCAACCCGAACTGCCAAGCCAGGTCCTCCCTTGATTGGAAACAAGCATCCTAGGACCAGATTCAGGCTTTCATCCCTCATCAGCGAGGATAGCTTGGTTCCAGTGGCATGGAGAGCACGGGACACACGTCTGAGCATACCCGTCCCACTTGGGGTGACAAATGCAAAAACAACAGTTAATGGACAGCATGCAGAACAATGTCATACATTCACCCCAGTACAGAGATCTGGGACTACATCCATTGTTTTGTTGCTCACCATGCCATTCTAGTTTGAACCCAGCCATATGCAAATCAGTCTTGACCCTGTGCCTTGGAAAAGTCCAGCCTGAACTGCCAAGGCAGGCCCTCCCTGGACTGGAGACAAGCATCCAAGGACCTCTTTCAGGCTTTCAGCCCTCATCAGCCAGGATAGCTTGATTCCAGTGGCATGGAGAGCAGGGGACTCACGTCTGAGCATACCCGTCCCCCTTGGGGTGACAAATGCAAAAACAACCGTTGATGGGCAGAATGCAGAACAATGTCATACATTCACCCCAGTATAGAGATCTGGGCCTAAATCCATCGTTTTTTTACTCACCATGCCATTCTAGGTTGAACCCAGCCATATTCTACAGTGTCTCCACTGCAGATATTCACCTACGATGGCCCAATGGAGTATGAGCAATCAGAGGTTTGGTCATTTGACTGTGAATTAGGGTGGTGAATGGCCAGTTTTCACTCTCGGTCTTCACCAGGTAAAACCAGGAGGTAAGGGACAGTGAAAACTGACAAATTACCCCCAGACAATAGAAGACAATACAGGAGGTAAGCCAACTGATCACTGGAGTACACCTCTTTCTCCTGGGTACCAATGGAAGCACACCCAGTCCTTCAGGGTTCCTCTCATGTCACAGACATCAGTTCCAGCCCTCTTCTAATCTCATGCAGGTCTAGAAAGTGTTCCAAAGAGGCTTCCTTGGGGTGTCACATTTACGGTTGGCACTAGCCAATGGATAAGGGTGACTCTTGGACACTCCCTAACCAGTGGTGAAAAAGATCTGGGCGGCAACCCAACCATCTTTTTCAGCAGTTCCTATTTTCCCTGGTGCAAACAATCCCAAAGAGCCGCTCACTCTGTTATGTTCTGTTACGGGTGTTTTTAAAGCACACTAATCACCCATGAGGGTATCCAGATGCTCTGTAGCAGGTGTGTGAAGCCATCCCTGTGGGTTACTAAAAAAGCCAGATCTTCATCTTCTTGCAAAAGTGAAGAAGAAAGGAGGACGCTCTGATGTGTTGTGGGAGGTGGTTTCAGGCTTTAAGGGCCAGGTATGAGAAGGCGGGGTGCCCAGCTTTGCTTTTTTTTTTACTTTGTTTACAGGCATTTTGGGGTTAAACAACACAACATTTACAGTGTATGGCAGGCATTACATTGAGAGTGCGTGGATACATCAGTACAGTACAAAGGTTGGTTCTGGATATACAGGACCCAATACATGTTATCTGGCATCGGCATGGATGGTAGACAAAATTTCACAGCAATCTTACTAGAGGTCGACCCCGTTAATTTGTGGCCCATCGGTCTCAGCCTGGCAGTTAGTCTGCGAGAGTGCAGTGCTATCTTCTGTGTCACTTGAAACCTCTCCGAACAGGTAACTAGTAAGGGGCTCCCAAATATCGCAGAGCCATGAGCAGAGGGGTAGCAACTCAGCGTATATATTGTTTTGCTCTTGAAAATAAGTGAGGTCTGCTAACCATTCCTTAAATTTGGGCACCCTGCCCCTCCCCCACCTGCTTTCAATTTTACGCTTGGCCACGAGGAGGCCCATCACCAGGAAACGCTGAATGTGGCGGTCTACAACCTTTACACGGCGGTCAAAACACCGCGGTGCCATTACGACGCGTCTTTTACAACGCAAGTCGTTACCACGACTTGCGCTGGAGGGCGCTCTAGACTAAGGAATAGTAGATTTACTATTCCAACACCTTCCCTACTGTACGTAGGCTGGAGTTGGAATAGTAAATCTTACTATTCCTAAGTCCAGCACCCTACAGCGCATGTCGCGGTAACGACTTGCGTTGTAAAAGATGCGTTGTGATGTACCGAGATCATTTTGATCGCGTTGTAACATCGTACATCCAATGTGGCCTTTGTGCCCTGGGAGGTATCCCAGGAGACCCTTTTGTAGTGTAAGATCAAGCTGCCCTCCTATCAAGTCTGCCAAGGGCATCCTCACCTTGGTCCAGTATTGCCTTATGGACCTACATTCCCACGCAACATGTAAAAACCCCACTCCCCCTGCTTCAGCGGTCCCATCTGTCGCTGTCTCGTAATTCAAGTTTGTGCAGTTTTACCGGGGTATGGTACATTCTGTGGAGAAATTTAAAATAAATGATTCTGAACCTGCTGTTAGCAGTAATGCGTTCAGTTTGTTGACAGCTGTATGCCCAGGCCTCCTCTGTAATAAGATGGCCCAATTCTGCTTCCCACCCCTGTTTTGCTTTCAAAGTGTTGTGTGTCCCTGCCCCTACGGTGGCTTTATATATACGGGACACAGCATGTAGTGCCCCTGCCTGTAACGTTTGGTGGAATGGGAGCAGTGTGGGGGTTCCTCTGGGAACGCAGGAGTTGCGGCTTTAACGACTTGTTGCAAACGGATGTGTAGGAATCGGTCCATGGTGGTGGGGGGAGTGTCACCAAAGAACTGTGCTGCGCCTTTTTATTGCCCTAGGTGATACTTGTCCCCCCAAGTATTCAGGCCGAGTTTGAGGAGCATGCGTTTGCAGATGCCTTCTTGTGTGACTGGCAGGCTATGTTGATCATGCAGGGATTTAGATTTGTCTTTGGTTATAGTGATTCCCAGTTAATGGACCTCGTCATCGCACCACTGCAGTGGGTAATCCATTGGGAAAGGGGTGGTACATCTCGTGAGCGGCATGACTTGGGACTTACCCCAGTTTATGGTGATACCCGAGAAGGCCCCAAATGTTATTGTTTCATGGATCATGGCATTTAGTCCTTTTGCAGGATCGCCCACATAGAGCGCAATGTCATCTGCATATAGCGAAATTATGACGGGGTAATCAAGCGCATATTGCCTATCGTGCTGTTGTAGCATGGCTGCCAACGGTTCTATGCCAATTGGGAATAACAGGGCTGAGAGGGGGCACCCCTGCCGCGTACCCCTGGAGATGCCGAAGGAAGGGGAGAGTTCTCCGTTCAGGAGCAATGAGGCACAGGGCCGATGACACAGCAATTTGAACCACTTGAGGAACCCAGGAAGAAATCCCATGTGCGTTAAAACTGCAAATAGGTAATCCCATTCCAGGGAGTCAAACGCTTTGGTGGCGTCCAGGAAGACCACCACCGCCTGTTCCTCCTGGTCGATACCATGCAGGATGGAGAGGAGGGTCCTCAAGTTGTGTGAAGTTGATCGAACAGGTTTCAAGCCTGCTTGATCAGGCCTAATGAACTTATTCATCAAGAGTGTGAGCCTATTGGCCATCACTTTGGCTAATATCTTAACGTCGCAATTAATTAGGGACAAAGGTCTATACGAGTCCGTGGATTCAGGGGCTTTTCTGGGTTTCAGTAGTGAGACCAGCATTGCTTCACGCATGGTAGGCAGGAGTGTCCCCGTTTTGGCCGCATCCTCAGAGACCACCTTCAGGAAGGGGGCCAGACTGTCTATGTAGGTCTTGTAAAACTCAATACCGAGGCCGTCAGGTCCGGGCGCCTTTCTGTTCCCTATTTGCATGATAGCTGCATGTATTTTGTCCTCCTCAAAGTCGGCTGCTGAGAATTTTCGCTGCCGGTTACTGAGCCAGGCCAGTTCCATCTGCTGTAAGTATAGCGAAGTCTCATCTTGACGTGCCGCGCAAGACGTATACAGTGCTTGGTAGTGCGCAGTGAAAACCCCCATTATGGCCGATGTGTCTCTATGTGCCACCCCTTCCCCATCTCGGATGACCAGCACATGGTTCGCCATTCTAGGTGGCCAGGTGGGGTGCTCACCCTCGCCATATCTGCGTGCCGTGTGGGATTTGCTGCGGAAGAGGCACTCCCTTTCCGCTTCGGCCTGGTTTTCTGTAACAAATTCGCATATCTTGGCCATTGTGAGGCCCTCACGTACAACGTGTACGTTTGTTTCCAGACGTTTATTCTGGCGTTCCAGGTGTGCTATAGTTGTGCAAATGTCTTTGAGGATCCCCCCGCTTTGGCCATACAATGGCATCTAACGGTGACTTTCAATGCCTTCCACACAGTAGCTAGGGTGGGTACTGAGTCTATGTTGTGTCTCAGGTATTCTTCTAGTGTTTCTCCCAGTTCAGTCTTAAACACTATATGAAGGAGCGCTGTGGGTTGTAGGCACCACTGCCTGGGTTGGGGCGACAATCCAGGGAGGTTCAGTGACATAAGCACAGGGGAGTGGTCCGAGTAGGTGCACGCTAAGTGACGCGAGGGCGTGCAGCACAATGTCTAGCAATGCGAGCCACATGTCCAGCCTAGACCAGTTCTGCCGAGTGAAATGTTTCCTCGTGCTGCGTTAGGTGATGGTGGCGACAGACTACCACCAGCAGGTTGTCAGCATTTCTTTGCTGGAGTTGGCGTTGTGCTTTGGAATGCTGGTGCGGTAACAGGTGGGAGCGGTCCTGTGAGGGGTGCAGTGTTAAATTAAAATCTATATATGAGTTGAGTCGAGCCTATGCTCACCATGCGTGCCCGGAAGGTGGTATAGTAAGTTTAGAAGTGCCTACCCTTCTACCCCAATTTTCCCCCCACAATGGCGACCCCAACTTGCCTTCTAAAGTTCCCATCCCCTTAACCCAACCCATAGCATCATAAAAAACCTGTGACATGTGTGGCACATTGTCCCTGAGTTGACATTTTGTTGTCCATGCTATGGGGTTGCAAAGCATCCGCGACATAGGCAAACGGACAAGAACAGGCAGGCTCAATCAATGTGCCGATCAGGCAGTGATCGGATTTCAGGGTTATTAGTGACCCATAACTGCGGTGTCCCAACAACAAAACAAAAAAGGCAACAGCCTAACAATACAGTCCCCATGAACGGAGAAAAGGGGTGCTCCCTTGGAGGCGTGTGTCCCAGGGGGTGTGGCAGCTCCTCCTGCACTGTCATGTCGTGCAGAAGGGGTCCCTGGAATGCAAGTTTGTGTGGGGTATAGCGTGGCATACTCCACTCCTTCCTGCTGGAGCTTCTTTTTGATGGGAAATTTTTTTTTCTGTGCTTCTTGGAAGTGTTGGCTTGCTGTGCCCACTGTGGGGGCTCTTCTGGGTTGTTGGATGTTGATTGTACAGAACACAACTATGGCGGGTCTGTCCAGGTGATGGGTCTTGTTGTGTTGATCATAATATTGTGGAAAGACATGAAAATGGGATTTAGGATGTGTTCGTTGGCGTGGCAGCGTGGGTGGATTTCATGAAATGTTGGGTTGGTCCCAGGTTTCCGAGGTTGAGAAGGGGAGCTGGGTTGGGGCTGGTCCAGTCTTTAGGATAGAAATGTAGGTATATTAGGAGAATGAAAGCACTTGCATCGAGGACTAGGGGGGCGATAAAGTCTGTGATATTGTTTGCGCTGTTGGCTCAGGCAGTGGGGAGAGTAGACTAGGGACCTACCCAGGGTGAAATGTGCTGCAATTTTAAGTTGAGCTGCTCCATATAGTGTGTTCCAGTTTTTCGCAGAGGTGGTGTAGATGAAGGTGTCTTAGGAAACAATAGTGATTCCTGCTTCTGCCTTGTTTTGGCAGTGTTGCCTGGAAATCTGTTATCCAGTTGGGATGAGGGTTGCAATATCTGGCATTGAAGCTGTGGTCAGCCATGTTTCCATGAGGAATAGGAGGCTCAGGGTGACTTCTTCCAGCAGATCTCAGATCTTTATGGTGTGCTTACTGAGTGAGCTGGTGTTGAGGAGCATGCATGCTATTGATGTGGGAGTTCTGGGTGTGTTTGTTGATATGTATTTGAGTATTATGTGGGTGGGTGTAGTGGATCTGCTCTTGGTTGGTGTTGTGGGTGCGTTGGTGCTGGTGAAGCAGCAGAGGAAGCAGGTGAAGGCTCCTTCCATGTTGCGTGGTGTGGCACACCAACAGAGCCTGGTGAGGTTTCCGGGGTTCAAGGTGCAAAGGAGAGTGATGGGTTAATGTCAGGTTCGTGCCAGGGACCAGGGAGCCCTGGGCATGGTCCAGGCACAGACGGGTGCAGACAGGCTTGCCTTTGCTGCACCTTTGGCATGCCAGCAGCATACCTGTTGCATGGCTCAGCTGTGTGTCCATGTTGCAGCCAGCATTAAGTTGGTCCTGGGAATGGGGAGAAGTGCAGATGGTGGTGGACGGGGCTGAGGAAGGAGTGCAGCAGCGGTGATGGATAGATAAGAGATGGAGCATGTAAGGAGCAGGGTGAGTGCGCAGAGACATTGGGAAAGGGATGCAGAGAGGCTGGAGAGATGCCAAATGTCAGAAAAGGAGCATGAACAATGCTACAAAGAGGCCAAAAGAGGAAGTAAAACAGCACGGAAAAGTCACCAAAATTTCACAAAGAAGCTAAAAGTGCAAGAGAAAGGCACAGAAATGTCACAAAAAGAGTGAGAAGCAAGTGAGAGAAATGGCACAAATATGGCAAAAAGAGAAAGAGAAACAATACAGAAAAGTCACAAAAAAGTGGTAAGAGAAATTGCAAAAAGAGCGAGAGAAGTGCATTGAAAAGTCACACAGAGAGTTTGAAAAAAAGAAGACAATGGCACAAACAGCCAAATAGAGCAGAAGAAATGTCACAGATATGGCACAAATAGGCAAAAAGAGTAATAGAAATGTGACAGAAAGATTGAAAAAAGAGTGAGAACCAACACTAGAGGCAAAAAGAGAGAGAGACACAGCACAGAAAAGCTAAATGGCACAAGGAGGAAAGAAATGTAAGAGAAACAGCAAACAAAAGTCACAGAGAGAGTGAGAAAAGAGTGAGAGAATTGACACAAAGAGGCAAAAAAGTGAGAGAAATGGCACAGAAAAGTCGCAGAAAGAGTGAGAGGAAAAGGCACCAAGAAAAAGGTACAAAGAGTGAGAGAGAGGAAACCAGGAGCGAGTAAAAACGACACAAAATGTTGCAGTATGAGTGAGAGAGAAGGCAGAAAGAAAGTGAGAAGTAGTACAAACATTATGCAGAGATAGACCGAGGTGAGCCAGAGAAAGAGAGAGAAAGAGGTAGAAAGGTTAGGTGGGTGCCTTGAGTTGCTGGAGCTGGGACTGAAAGGGCGTTGACCAATCGGAGGGCTGGTCACCGGTAAGCCCAAGGAGCCTGAGTCTATACACCAAAAATCCAAGATGGGTAAAACCCTTCTAGTGAGCTCTTGTGAATTGTGTGGCCAGGGAAACGTGCAGTTCCTTCCCTCGTGTCCACTCCAACCCAGTTTCTGGGGATTGCTTTCATCCCACTGAATCTGGAGTACTGTGGCCTCAAGGACAAAGGTTTTCTCTTTTTTCAGATCTCTTGTTACATTAGCATATGAATGGGCCGGCCTCACCATTGTCCCTTTTAAGTTGATGAAGTTCATGGGCCTACCCCAACTGTCCTTCCTAGGCTTAAAGGGATCAAATTCCTCTCACCTAGTCCATCCTGCCATCAGGTCTAAGCCACTGTTCTGCTCCGTGAGCAGTTTACACACCTCATTAAGGTCAAGCAATTGCCCCCAGGATCTTTAAAAAATTTTATTTGTATTTAATAAACATTTGCACAATAATTGTACAAAATAATGATTACATAGCAGGATGTGGGTGACAGCACATTTTAACTCGGTCTTATATTGAAACTGTGCAGTATGCTGGTGGCTTCAGCTCAATAGCATTATCATAGAGTATACAGTTCCACATCGATAACTCAAATATACAGTGCATTACATCTGGGAATAAACCACCCAGGGGAAAACATAATAACCATCAAACGTGGCGGCTGCAGAGTGGCAAGGGATATGATCACTCACATCAGTAGGTGAAAATAAGGATGGAGGAGGAATCTAGAGCCCTGGGTCTTCAAGAGAGGCCAGCTGCCTCCCCCAGCCCTCTAGGATCTTTTGGCAGAGAAATGGTAACTTTCTAAAAGTTATTTTCTTATTAAACGTCTGATTTCACCATTAAATTGGGCTTTAGATAAATATAAGAAATAGTCTCTGGATGACTTTTGTGGCTAGTTCTTGTCAAAGGTTATATATTAAAGTTTATGGTCTGAACATCTACATTTTCTAGGATTCAGCCTCTGCCCTGCCAATGAAAATAGATTTTAGGGCCTAGTCACTGGAGGAACATGGCAATTTTAATTACACACATGTTCTACTTTTAAATATTATGCACCCATACTGTGTGGGTCACAAGGTGTAATTAGGGGTGACGTATTCATATTTAGAAACAGGGTTTCCAACCTATCAGAAAGGGTTGTTTTGTCAGAATAGACAGTAGGTTTTTAGGCTGCTGCACTCAAACTACACAGCCAGGACTGATGCCATTCTTTTACAGGTCAACCATATAGATGGCACCATAAATGCTGTAGTCCACTTGTGGAATTTAACTTCCAGGCCCTGGGTGTCCTTCCGGCACCATATAGTGTGATGTAAAGGCAAGTAAATATGTCAACCAAGAGTAATCAAATGTAACCATGTTTAAAGGGGGAACTCATGCACTTTACTCTTGTTCAGCAGGGGTACAAGTGCACAGAATTAGAAAACCTGCAAAAGTAGGGTCTACACAATGGCAAAATATCTTGGGTGCCCATGAAGAAATGGCGTATTAGCTACAGACAGTTACACTTGAGACATACAGTTGGTCATATAACCTGTTGTAAAGATGTAAGAATGGCAGAGCACCATAAGTTTACTCCTGTTTTTCTTGCTCGCAGCAGGCATGCAGGGCTCCCATGTTTCCTCATGTTTTTGGTAGTTTATTCAGTCCAGGTTTTTTCTTTGTGTTTTGGAACTTGCAATCCTGATTTACTAATGGGACTAGAAATCCCAGAATGTAAATCATCAAACTGGAATCAATGAGCTACCATTCAAGAAATCTGGAAACTTGAGCGCTCTGCCAGGCATGTTGCTACTCATTACTGAGGGCTGCGGCAGAGTGTGGCTTGTTTCTGAGATAGAGGGACATAGCTACCCAGAGCACATATGAGGGAGAGGGATACAACTCTTAACACATGAGAGCAGCTGCTAGCCTTTGACTGCTAATATAAGTTGTAGCTCTCTTAAGGGATTGTGGCACCATAGGCAAGGTATGAAATAGAGCGCAGTTAAGGCTTTTAAAACCAGCAAAAGGGCTCAGTAACATAAGCACTCAATCATGACATCCATAGATGATCTGAAGGTCATAAGTGTGAATCCCAGTAGTGCTAACTCTACCATTCATTCTTTTGATGCTGATAAAAGGAGTATCATTACATTTGGTGATGATTGCACTAGGGGTTCACTTTATGGCAAAATGCTATCCCCATACACAACTAAATTCAAGATGGCACCTCTCTTGGTCAACTTTGATGAGCTGTTTATGCCTCATACTCCAGTCTTGACGTACCAGGGTATACCTACTAGGCTTCAAAGGAAATCACCATTCAGTTCTAATCATGTCAAGTTTGGCAATGCTCTATTTTTATGCTCTACACATACAATCTGAAATAAGAGATGTGTTACAGGGGCTAATGAAGCAAGTATGGCCCAGGAAAGTCAAAGACTGATATTTCCTTACCATCCTGAGCATTGTGTACCTTTCCTTTCTACTGAAAGCTACTGATTCACGCTGAGCAAAAGGTGTGAAGTGACAGGTGCTCAAGAAAAGGATGTGCAAGTCTTTTTGAGTGCCCTGCTGGGCTCAGGTAGAATATGTTCCATATTCCCAAAATAATAAAGGGTTTATATGTAATAACAATGTAACCTTATCACTGGTCCTTTTCAGTCAAAATCACCTACACTCAACCACATTTATTTCGAAATGACTTTTTTCCCAATTGTGACCAAATTATGGTTCGAATGCCTGCTAAAAATTGGGAATACATTCAGACTTCTTTTCTCTCCATCCCACATCTCCATTGCACAGTTAAGCAGCATATTTGCACACTCAGTTAATTTACCATAGTGGCAGTAATGGCAATTTGGAATAAAAGAAATAAATACTTGTCCATTTAACCCGTTTACCGCGGCGGCGGGCGTTCGACGCAATGGGCGGGGCTGCGTTGGCCATTGGTCGTGCGCAGCACCCGGGCCGACGCGAGCACGCAACGAGTTAAACAGAACACATTGGCCAAGTGTGGATTATCAACCCTTCAGACACTCCAAAGGTCTAAAACAGAAGTGTGGCTCAATGGTTAGAGCGGCAGACCCTGATGCAGAGGTCTAGCCCGGGACCAGGGTTCAATTCCCCGCCTCGGCGGGTCTTGGGCGCAAAAATTCCACGGACCAGATAATTCTCGCCTCGGTGCCTATTCCAATCATGGAGTCCCACTATGCAACTCTGGGCAATAGCTTGCTTAATCTCCACAACGGCCCCCACAACGCTAAGGATGCCTGGCCTCCACCTTGGGGGTGCCCAGGAGTGGACACCTCACAGGGAAAGCCAGGATGGGTTCCACAGCCGTATTCGTACAAGCGCCTTGAGACTTTTGCGAGTGAGTAGTGCGCTATACAAGTATCAATTTACATTTACCAGGGGGCAGATTTAATAAGGGCTTGCATTGTCCTTCCATCACGCAAGTCAATGCAGGGCAATGCAAGCCTTTAAATCAGATTAACTATTGCATGCAGGATCTCCTTGGGCCTCTCTGCGTTACATAGTAAATCCAGATTAGCGCAAGGCAGTGCTAGTCACTGCCTTGCATTACTTTGCACTGGGAATGCGTCCATGGATGGAATCTGGTGTTCCCGCCCATCCACCCATAGTTTTTGATGCATTCCCAGATTTGCTTACAGTAGTAAACCTGGGGATGTGTCACAATCCTATGCCTTTCCTGGTGAGGTGCACGAGAATAAATAGCTCTATTTCTCCTCATTATCTTCTCTTTCTACGTGTTACGCATTCTGCAGCTCAAATAGAACGAGGAAAATGCCTCAGAGGATTGTTTTTGTGCAGGAAGGTGGCCCTTCCTGCACAAAAACGTTGCTGCCTTTAACGCTGGCAGTAGGCTGCACTCAGTGAGGAGCCAGCACAGAGGAAGGCAGGACAGTGCATATCTAAGTATGGGGCATTTGCCACCCTCTCCATTTGACACAGCATAGCCAGTTGTCTTGCTGAGTTGCATTGTTTCAAATCTTCGAAAATCTGCCCCTTGATTTTCACTGTTCCCCTTTGAAATCAGGGATTTTTCTGTTCCACTTTACATTTATAATATGAGAAAAACATTTTGGTAAATGTTTTTAGAATTTGTCTCCGTACTTCTGGAAGAAACTGGGACAGGGTAGTGGCTTTAGAAGACATTAATCTTGCAATGTTGTGATATTCAGTTTTTCATGTGTTCAGTTTTAGTCCATGCACTGCCACTGGCTACTTGACGGGCATAAGATAGGCCTCAAGGTGCTTAATGTCCTCTAAAGTGATCAAAAGTAGATATACCTTTGCCAGCTGCTATGTGGCTATCACACCGCTCACCTTCTGTTCCCTGGTCAATTTCTCACTAGTACTTCATGCGAGCACAAATGCAACAGCAGGCATAAAAAGTAGTCAGAGCCCTCCATTACTAACATTTAAAAAGCCAAATCATTGGAACGGGGACCAACCCCCCTATGTCGAACAGGGTTAGGGGGAGCATTCACATTAAAAAGGAATATAAAAAGAACCGGCGAATTAAGAAGATGAGTCCTATCATGGAAATATCCTACCTTTGGACAAGACCTCCTTTACCTGTACTTGAGCCTGATGCTCTGCAATGAGCAAAAAAATGAGCGCTGTGGCAATGATGGCAGAGAAAATAAAGGTGTGCAGCTTGCTGAAAAGGGAAATAAAACCCGCGCATGCGGAACCGTCATATTAAAAAAAAAGATGACCATATGTATGGAAATCACCATTGAGAGGTCAATGACTAGACCTTGGGATGGGGACTATCGTGTGGTTACATCAACTAGAATGGAACCATCTGCATAATGATGTTGCCCAGCATCCTTCACGAGGAGGAGCGCTCCCGTAGCCTACAGTAAGCAACATTTTCAATGTGAAAACTGGGGCGCTCTAGAGATATAGACTAGACTGTAGTAAAGAGCAGGCATTGAAGATGGACTACTAGTGCTAACCATTCAAACACGAGACAAGCCACGGAAATGAACATATTGTATGTATTGGTGGGGTATTCTCCAATTTCCAGAAATTGTCTTATAAATTAGACTTCCAGGGTTTGTTACAGTTACAATATTCATTCAAGGGCATGCAGTTTTTTCTAAAATCGCTGTAGGCAGAGTACTGCTATTTTTGTACAGAGATGTTGGGCTGGCAGGGAAGAGGTGAAATAGATTGGCAGAGCTCACTATGTTTCCAGCCTTAGGTTTTCATTTGCCATCTGTACGCAATTCCATCTGCCGTTAAAAATCCACAAAATCTGCATGCCCTATTTAAAAATGTCAACAACCCTGCATCTGCAGCGCAGCGCTGTACTGTGGAGATGTTGTCGTAAACATATCAGCAATTTCTCTGTCACTATTTTCACGTGGCTGAAGCAGACCTATGTTGCTTAGTAAACTATTTTTTATGTAAAACGCACAAATGCCTCTTGGGTACAGCAGTCCTATCAGAACATGAAAAATAAAATGTAAAAAATTAAAAATGAAGCGGCAACAGTAAAAGTGCAGTCAACCTTCCCAGCTACAAATATGATTAACTAAAGGGCACGAACTGCAAGGTACTTTTCCAAATAGTCATAAACAATAGGCTGTGGCCTGCAGAGCCACACTGGACTGACAGCCGGAATAAATTGCAGCTACATTTCTTGAAAAATGCCAAATTATTTCAGATAATTGATTTTCATATTGCTGAAACTGGAGCCCTTAAGATCCCGAGTTGGATTTATTTGCGTCTCTACATTAGAGTGATTCAGGATCATGCATACAAGTAAATATGAAATCTATAGGAGTCATCTGTTTTTCTGCTATGAACTCTATACTGATTTCATCTGGCTTTTTGTACTATGAACTTTATAATTGCGTTATTCTTGTCGAATTCTATTATTAGCTTTATAATGGAGTTGTCATGTCAAATTCTACGAACTCATTGCAGCAATCATTTTTAGGCCTACAAACCCTACTGGAAAGACTTTGGGACTGATGTAGAGTGTGTTGGACTGGTATTTACTACATCAGGGAAGTGGAGTAAAGTATTCCATCAACCTGAGGAAGTACCTGCCTGTCAAATCTTGAGATGTCCTTTGGCCCCGCAGACCTCACATGTATTTAAAGGACAGCCCTGTCACAGCGGGTCATGTAAATGCATTGAAAGTTTGACAGACGGCACCGTCAACATGATAGAGCTGTGCAGCAAACTTTTAATAATACACATAATACTGTTGATTAATTACATTGTAGGTAACGGAGTATATGACTTTAGGATTATTCAAATCACAGATTTAACTCATACTGTGCTAACAGTAGCTATAAACATGAGAACATATATTATATTCCAAGTAATCCTATGTAGTGTTTCTAAAGATGATTCCTTTCTTTCAGCTCCAGGAAATCGTAGAGCTGTCAGCAGCCTCATAGAGTGAGTAATGCAGAGAATATTACAAAATATACCATGTGATATGTAAATCTCAACATTTTTAATTTTGCTGATGAGGATCTACAAGTGTATTTTCTTGTTGCAGATATTCACTTCTGGTGGTTGAGACTGGCAAGAAGAAGTTATCTGGTGTTTCTGTTTCTCTCCCTCTTGTCCCACCCCCTTACCTATGATCAGCAGCTGGCCAGCATACTATTCCTTTGCATAGTCGTCACAGGTGGGTCGAGGCAAGTGTGGACGTCAGAATAGCTCCTTTTGGATCTGAATTACCAAGTTAGTGCAACCGTGGCATATTTTCCCTAACCAGGAGACAATCCTCTGCATCATTATCTTTCCCAAATGTATTGCATCACATTGATGTGAATGTAGGTGTGTAAACCTACTTTAGGATAGGTTTGATTGGTCTTGGCATACTTACTTGGAATAATACTTTAATAAACCTAAACAACCACTTCTGAGGCTGATAAGCCAATTGAAGACCCTCCTGTCACCTCTGCGGAGAGAATACTTAGGAAGCTATCGAGACCTGTGCATTAAATGTCTTGCATGGGAAAGGACTTGAACCAGGGATACAAATAGCCAGCTGCTTGAAATGGATCTGCAGAGCCATTAATGCATTTGTCTTGTGTATTTGCCTGCTGGAGAGTTCTTTCCCATGAAAGCTTTGGCTTGATGAAGATACTGGCTTACTGAGCTGCTTGGAAAATGTCAAGTTCGAAATTGATTCTTAAGTCGTCTGGAATGACAAGTGTCTTAAAATCAGGTGTGTGAAATAATTTGGCTGTGTGGCCTGAGGTTCTGTCATGAGTCACGATTGCAATGCTTTCTCCAATGGACAGGGTCATTGGAAACCTGTCCTGAAGATTTGTGGAAAATCCGCAAATGAAAGCTGCCTTTACTCCATTCTAAACATTTGTGACATAAAGCTATAATTCAAACGGTGGCATGGTCCATTGTTCCAAGTGTTGCCTCTTTATTGAACTATTGCTGCTGAAATAATCCACTGTATCCACTTGGAGCTCCAGCTGTCAGATGCCCATGGCTGATAAACAGTTATTACAAACGTTATCGATCTTTCTGAGCCCATTCTAAAAGTCGTCAACAAACCCGTTTTCCAGTCTCCTGGAACTAACATATGATGCAACCTTCATTTGTGACTTAATAATTTTGCACGAATTTAAATCCTTCTTTAAGCCAGGCCCCTGTCCCTACTTCTTCTGACCATAAGCGCTGACAGTCCAGCTAAAGGAGGTACCAAGATTTTAGTCAACTTTCTAGAGAGCACCTAAAAACCTTTTCACTATGCCAACATACTTTTTATCTTTTGTTGATTTAGAAGGTAATACTCTTTAAGATTGATTTTACTACATTTGGGCTTCCTCGTGTTTCTAACGTAGCAATTTTACCATTAGAATTAATTGGCAAAATATGTCCTTATTTTTATTTTTTATTTGATTTGCATGCAAAACCCTTTCAACGTTGATTTTTGCTGGTGGCGTTTTCCATTACTTTTGTTTCTTCATTACGTTGTGGTGTAACAACGTTTCCATTAAATGCATATCTGAAACAGTCTTTATTTTCTCATAATCTCAGAAGCTTTTAAGCATTTTTCTCCAGTTCTCCTTACTTCCTATATTATTTTTTAAGTTATTCTTAAAATTATTGTAGCAGTTGTGGACAATGGAATTCCTTGTTTCTTACAGTATTGTAACAGCCGTGGCTTGTTTAGAACCTTTCACTCTCTTTTCAATCTTTTAACCTTTTCATTCTTGTGCTCCTTTCAAGCCCCAGCTGCCACCCCCAAACACTTCCCATACCTTTTCCTCCTCTCACCTCCCATCACCTGCTCGCCAGCGTCTTCTATTCTGTACCATGCCTTCTTCCCACCCTTTCCTAGCCACAGCCCCCTGTTCTTCTCCCCCTTCCATGACCTACTTAGTGGCAACTGCTGCATGATCCCATTGAGCAGCTGCATAGGCCCAAGCTCCCCCTCATTTACCTGGCGTGGTCCTCTGACAAGTCTTGGCCCTCTCAGATATGACCTTGAGCCTCGAGGAGCTGCATCGCTCCTCCTGCTGCCACCCAACCCCGCTATCTCGTCCACTCTCACATTCTCTCTTGCTCCTCACTTCCCCACTTTAGCCCAACTTCTGCTTTTTAGGTCTGGCATAGGCAGCGCATGCTGCCTCTCCGAGGCATTAAGTATTCAGTATTAGTGGTGAAACTCCACCCATTGTGCTTCTATTTGTTTTGTCACTTACGATTGGTTACTTCTGGCATTGCTCTTCTTATCTCGCTCATTGATTGGCTGATGGTACGATACATCACTTCCGGTTTGATTCCGTTTTGCAGGAAGCAGCACCGACCAACTACAGTTTCGCTCCGCTGCTGAGCTGTTATCTTTGTATTTAGGGACTACTTCCTTGCTTTCTATCCCCATCAGCTGTGCGCTGCACTCACTGCTGGTTTATATGGCACCCGGACTTCATCATTACCATGCACGCCTTCACTCTCAGCCACGCACATGTTTTATGCCGATCCACTTCCTACCATTGCACAAGCTTATGTTTTATATACGGGGTGCCGCGCTTTGTTTCAGCGCAACACCCACTTTCATTCAATCTCTTGCGATTGACCTTCAAAAACAAAAGAACAGCGCTGCCGATCAACTTCCTGCCGAGGCACATGTAGTGTCCTGGTTTCAGGGCCTAGAAATAAGGCAGGCAGGAGGACACGCATGTACTTCAGAGTGGTCAGTACGTAACTTAACTCACGCCCGGAGCCCCGGGCTATTTATTGCCTTCTTTACGTCCCAACGCTCACGTAGGACTAAACCAAGCCCCTCACGCTGGAGGGGCAAACCACACAACAGTGGGAGGGGGCGTGTGCTGCAGTGGTACGCCCCACTGCCAACAACACTACATTCCTCCTTTACCTGGGAATAAAACAAAACTGGAGCAACAACAGCACACAAATTGCTTAAAGTCACTGGGTGTGCTGTAACAAATATAATTATTCAGAAAAGGGGGTGGTGATGAACAGAGTGCCTGAATTAAGCAGACCACTCTTACCCAGTCCAAAGATCAGGGCTTGATCCATCACCGTTTTTTAGCTCACTGCACCATCCCAGCTCAGAACTTGGCTATATGCAAATTAGTCTGTTCCTGTCCCAGTGCATGATGGGAACAGGACAAACCAAACTACCAAGCCAATTCTTATACTGGGAAGGAAACAAGCTACCGGGGACCGGTTTCTGGCATTTCAGCCTCGTCGGCCCGGCTTGCTTGAATCCTGATGGTGCAATGAGCAAGGGACTCACATCTGAGTATACCCTTCCACGCTTATGGTGGACAAAATTATTCAGCAAAGGGGGTGGTGATGAACAGAGTGCCTGAATTAAGTAGACCACTCTTACCCAGTCCAAAGATCAGGGCTTGATCCATCACCGTTTTTTAGCTCACTGCACCATCCCAGCTCAGAACTTGGCTATATGCAAATTAGTCTGTTCCTGTCCCAGTGCATGATGGGAACAGGACAAACCAAACTACCAAGCCAATTCTTATACTGGGAAGGAAACAAGCTACCGGGGACCGGTTTCTGGCATTTCAGCCTCATCGGCCCGGCTTGCTTGAATCCTGATGGTGCAATGAGCAAGGGACTCACATCTGAGTATACCCTTCCACGCTTAAGGTGGACAAAATTATTCAGAAAAGGGGGTGGTGATGAACAGAGTGCCTGAATTAAGCAGACCACTCTTACCCAGTCCAAAGATCAGGGCTTGATCCATCACCGTTTTTTAGCTCACTGCACCATCCCAGCTCAGAACTTGGCTATATGCAAATTAGTCTGTTCCTGTCCCAGTGCATGATGGGAACAGGACAAACCAAACTACCAAGCCAATTCTTATACTGGGAAGGAAACAAGCTTCCGGGGACCGGTTTCTGGCATTTCAGCCTCATCGGCCCGGCTTGCTTGAATCCTGATGGTGCAATGAGCAAGGGACTCACATCTGAGTATACCCTTCCACGCTTATGGTGGACAAAATTATTCAGAAAAGGGGGTGGTGATGAACAGAGTGCCTGAATTAAGCAGACCACTCTTACCCAGTCCAAAGATCAGGGCTTGATCCATCACCGTTTTTTAGCTCACTGCACCATCCCAGCTCAGAACTTGGCTATATGCAAATTAGTCTGTTCCTGTCCCAGTGCATGATGGGAACAGGACAAACCAAACTACCAAGCCAATTCTTATACTGGGAAGGAAACAAGCTACCGGGGACCGGTTTCTGGCATTTCAGCCTCGTCGGCCCGGCTTGCTTGAATCCTGATGGTGCAATGAGCAAGGGACTCACATCTGAGTATACCCTTCCACGCTTATGGTGGACAAAATTATTCAGAAAAGGGGGTGGTGATGAACAGAGTGCCTGAATTAAGCAGACCACTCTTACCCAGTCCAAAGATCAGGGCTTGATCCATCACCGTTTTTTAGCTCACTGCACCATCCCAGCTCAGAACTTGGCTATATGCAAATTAGTCTGTTCCTGTCCCAGTGCATGATGGGAACAGGACAAACCAAACTACCAAGCCAATTCTTATACTGGGAAGGAAACAAGCTACCGGGGACCGGTTTCTGGCATTTCAGCCTCGTCGGCCCGGCTTGCTTGAATCCTGATGGTGCAATGAGCAAGGGACTCACATCTGAGTATACCCTTCCACGCTTATGGTGGACAAAATTATTCAGAAAAGGGGGTGGTGATGAACAGAGTGCCTGAATTAAGCAGACCACTCTTACCCAGTCCAAAGATCAGGGCTTGATCCATCACCGTTTTTTAGCTCACTGCACCATCCCAGCTCAGAACTTGGCTATATGCAAATTAGTCTGTTCCTGTCCCAGTGCATGATGGGAACAGGACAAACCAAACTACCAAGCCAATTCTTATACTGGGAAGGAAACAAGCTACCGGGGACCGGTTTCTGGCATTTCAGCCTCGTCGGCCCGGCTTGCTTGAATCCTGATGGTGCAATGAGCAAGGGACTCACATCTGAGTATACCCTTCCACGCTTATGGTGGACAAAATTATTCATTTATTTGTAATTATTTATGGCCACCATGAGTGTGGAAGGGTATGCTCAGACATGAGTCCCTTGCTCATTGCACCATCAGGATTCAAGCAAGCCGGGCCGAAGACGGCTGTAATGCCAGAAACCGGTCCCCGGAAGCTTGTTTCCTTTCCAGTGAAGAATTGGCTTGGTAGTTTGGTCTGCCCTGTTCCCATGATGCACTGGGCCAGGGACAGACTAATTTGCATATAGCCAGGTTCTAAACTGGGATGGTGCAGTGAGCTAAAAAACGGTGATGGATCAAGCCCTGATCTGTTGACTGGGTAGGAGTGTTCTGATTAACTCAGATACTCTGTCCATCACCACCCCCTTTTTGTAAGTAACAAATATAAAGCACTTTCTTTTACAGTCTCTGTAGAACATATCGCCAGCAGAGTCTTTGGAGATACAGTGGGACCCACAATTTGCAAAATACAAAACAGAACAGTCTTACTTTATTCTCGGCGGGGTCACCATCACGGCCTGTTCAACGCCAGCACTGTGCCACAAAGTCCCGATACCTCTGGGAGGGTCTGGGGCACGGACGTAGACTGTACTTTGCTTGGCTTCGTCCCTCTGTGGTGGTCTGGGATGGTTCTTCAGAGTCTCGGTTTTCGCTGGTGCCGGGATCTTCTACTGATCCACTGGGCTCTCGATCACTCGGGGTGGCGTTGCTGGATTGGCTCATCGGAGTTTCTGTTCCAGGTGGTTCCGACAGTCCGCTTTGTGGGGCTGGGCGCCAGTCGTCCGGACCTTGATCATCACCCCCTTCAGGCACTTTTTTAAAGAAAGAAATATTTCTTGTCACGACCTCTCCATTTCTGATGGCGGTGACCATTGTCCCTTTCATCTCCGTCACTCTCCAGGGGTTGAGCTCAAATGGTAAACGGAATTTTCCGCCAGGGTGGCGGTCTTTAACCAGGACTGTATCCCCGACTTGAATGAGGCTTCCCGCCGCTCTCCGTCTCTGGGACGCGTCCTGGTTGTTCTTGGTGCGCTGTTCCATGGATTGGTTCCTGGGGGCTGGCGCTAGCTCCCATGTGGGATGGTGCGGGATGGTGTCCAGAATTGCTCGGTTGAAGGAGAGTCGACTTGGTGAGACTCCCGTGGTGCAATGGGGAGTCAGGCGATATTCTCGGAGAAACTGGTATAGGGCTAGCTCTAGACTGTGGCCGTCGGCTATTGCAATTTGGATTGTTTTGTTTAGAGTTCTCATTAGTCTCTCGACTTCCCCATTGGCTTGGGGCCATCTTGGTGTTATCCGTTTGTGTTTGATGCCGTGGCTCTGCAGGTATTCTGTGAACTCGCTGCCATTGAATGGGGGTCCATTGTCTGTGCGGATTTCTTTCATGAGCCCATGGGTGGCAATGATTTTTTCAAACTTTGGGATCACTTCAGACGCCGCCCTAGATGCCACGATTTCCACTTCAGGATAGCGAGAGAAGTCATCAACCACAACGAGCATGTACTTGCCACCGGGGAGGCTGCCGAAGTCGGCGCTCGCTCGCACCCATGGGGAAGTAGGGCCTTCTTCTGTGATAATGGGAGCTGGGGGGTTTGGTAGACTCGTTGCTAGACACACTGGGCATCTCTGGACCACTTCTTCGACGGTTTTGTCGAGCCCCGGGAACCACAGTTTGCTTCGAAGTCTGTTTTTGGATTTCACAATCCCTTGGTGTGATCCGTGCGCTAGCAAGGCGGCTTGTTGGGCAAGGCTGTTGGGCAGCACAAGGCGAGGGCCCCTCAGAAGACATCCTTCGGCTGAAATGGATAGTTCGTGTCTGACTTGGTATAGGGCTCTCAGGATAGTCTGGGCTGCGAAATGACGCTGGGCTTTGGAGCGCCTTCCAAACGCCCGATTCTACGGCCTGGATCGCAATCTGGAGGCAGTCGTCGTCCTTGTTGGCTCTCGCCACTTCCTCCAGGGACATTGGCCGTGGTGTTGACCTTTCGACGATTAGCCGGACGTATTCTTCCGTGGCCGCTGCCTCGGCTGCTTCTGCGGCGGTGACCAGACGAGCGTGCCTCGATAGATAGTCCGCCGGATTTCGGGTGCCGGGTCGATATTCCACTGTAAACTGGAACTCTTGCAACTGCAACACCCACTTTTCGATTCTTGGTGGTGGGCGAGAGGATGAGCCTTGGAAGAGTGGGACGAGGGGCTTATGATCGGTGACCACTGAGAAAGGGTGTCCGTAGAGGTAGATGTGGAAATGGCGGCATCCCCACAGGATGGCGATGGCCTCCCTCTCGATCTGCGAGTATCTTTGCTCAGTAGGTGTCAGGGTGCGGCTGGCGTACGCCACTGGGGCCCACTCTCCGCACGCTTGCTGTTGAGACAGAACTGCTCCGAGGCCCGTTGGGCTGGCGTCGACCACTAGTTGTGATTCGTGTCGTGGGTTGAAATAGGCCAGGGTTGTGTCCGCAGATAGAGCCGCTTTGGTCTTGGCAAACGACTCCTGTTGTTCTGGGCCCCATGTCCAGGCAGCAGTTGATTTTGTTAGGTCACGAAGGGGGCCAGTCAAATCCGACAGATCCTTGATGAAGCGCCCGCAGTATGTTACCATGCCCAGGAAGCTGCGGACGGCTGTCACAGACGTGGGGGCTGGCGCGTTGTGGATGTCCTTGACCTTCTCTGGATCTGGGCCTACTCCTTGATCGGAGAATTTGTATCCAAAGAAACTGATATCTTTGCGTAGGAATTCACATTTGTCCTTGTGCAGGGTCAGCCCTCTCTCCTGCAACCGGGTGAATACCGCCTGGAGGCGTCGGATGTGTTCCGCCAAGGTCGGGGCGTGGACCAGAATATCATCGCTCACGTTGAGCACTCCATTGAGGCCTTGCAGTACATTATGGATGATATTTTGGAAGACTTCGGCTGCACTTGATATGCCAAAGTTAAGCCTAGTGTATCTCCAGAGGCCTGCGTGTGTGGAGAAGGTCGTAATGGAGCGTGAGTCCGGGTGAAGAGGGACTTGATGGTATCCTGACCTTAGATCCATCTTGGAGAACCACTTGGATCCTGCGAGCTCCCCGATGATATCGTCGATGGTCGGCGTCAGGTGGCATTCTCTTTTGATGGCCAGGTTGGGGAGGCGCATGTCTACACAGATTCTTACTGCATCTGGTTGCTTTGGCTTCTTGGCGACCACAATGGGGGACACCCATGGTGTGGGTCCGGTCACTCGTTCGATGATGCCAGCCTGTTCGAGCATTCGCAACTCGGCTTCGACTTTCGGTCTGAGGTGAAACGCGATGCGTCTGTGTCGGAGGGCTACTGGGGCTACTGACTGGTCGATGTGGAGCCGGACCGGAGGCCCTCTTAGACATCCGATGCCTTCGAACAGCGAGGAGTGATCTGATACCAGGTGATCCAAACCGTGGGCTTGTACTGTCAGGGCAAAATGAATCAGCCCGAGCTCTCGCGCTGTCTTGCAGCCAAGGAGGAATCCTGACCCCTCTTGGGATACGTAGATTTTCGTCTGCAGTTGCGTCGAGTCTTGGGACACAGTAGTTCGGAATACACCGCACAGGCGCAGCGGGCGACGAGTTCCATAGGCGAAGACCTGCACTCTGGTGGGGTGAAGTGCAGGAGCATTCTCCAGATCCTGGTATACGCTGGCGGCCATGAGGTATATTGTTGCGCCCGTGTCGATGAGGGCTGTGACAGGCTGGCCATGCACCTGGACGGTGCACATTGGTTCTGTAGATGGCGTGGCTGCTGAGGTGTTGAGCATGCGCACTACATGGACGGATGCGGCGTCTTCTTCATCGTCGTCCATGTCGCTGCTGGCGGATGTGTTCGGTAGCGGAGCCATCTGTCGCACTCTCCTAGGTGGGCCACTCTGCTTCTTCCTTTGAGACGATAGGCAAACACTCGCGTAATGGTTGGCTTTGCCGCAGGCGCTGCAGATCTTGCCTTGGGCAGGGCATGCGCCTTTGTGGGGAGTGGCGCCTCCGCACCACATGCATGCTTGGTCGTGGGCGGCTTGTGCTGGTCTCGGCCGCCCTTTCCGGGGTGTTCTCGTCCGGGAATCTGGAGTTTTCGAACTGATGGCGCAAACGGGTTCCGTTTTGATCGTGACAGCTGGGTTAGGCTCCATGTGGGCGGCACGAGCTTTGGAAAGTTCCTTGGACCGCCCCAGGGCTAGGATGTCGCGCATAGACATGGCGTCCGTTTCTAGCACCCTCTCCCGCAACTTCAGGGAGGCGCACCCCTGTATGAACTGGGCGCGTATTTCATCTTCCACATCCGGGAGGGTGCACGTGCTGGCTAACTTCTTGAGTCGAGCGTAAAATACATCAACCGACTCTTCGGGGAGTTGGCGGGCTTGGCGGAGTAGGAAGCGTTCGTAGTCCGCGCTGGCAAATGGTTCAAAATATTTTGTGATGGCATCCCGTAGGGTGGCATAGGTGTGGGGCGGGTCTTCTTCCGTGATGTCTTTGGAGATGTCGTGGATTGCTTCTCCCCCCAGGTGTAAGAGCATGGCGCGACGTCGCCCCACTGCAATATCCGCTGCGATGAAATAGTTTTCGAGACGCTCCACCCACTTCCTCCACCGGGCAGCTTGAGAGGGGGGTGTCCCTGTGATGGCGAAGGGCTCTAGAGGCGGCACAGTGGCCATGACGGCTGAAACTAAGCAGAGGGGGAGACAGGTCGGGCACCAGACGGCCGTGCAGGCTGCTGCAGACACCAGCGGTGGATCCGGGCCCCTCGGAGGGCTCGTAGGCCTCGTTCCGCGAGATGCGTGAGGTTTTGCAGGGTCCGGTTACACGCGAAATGCGTGAGAGATGGCAGGGGGTCGCGTAGCGCGCCAGAAACTGGAGCCGGCGCTCAACGTGCATGCGCGGGAGAGCCGTGGAGCTGCACGGAGCCTGTGCAGATGAGAGCGACGCAGCCTGGGGGCTAGAGGGCCAAAGACGGTGGGGAGCAGCAGGAGGACTCCTGGCGGTACCTGATGGCGGCGCTCCCGACCGCACAGCAGAGGAGGACACTGGAAGGCCCGGTCGGCAGGCAGACAGCGCCCAGGGCTCCGGTGAGCGTAGCGGCAGCCGGGGGCAGGCAGGGTGAAGACGCTGTCAGGGTGGGCCACAGCGGGCCGTCGGCGGCTCCGGGGTGCTGGGCAGTGCGTCACGTGCAGGCTGCACGGCGCCGGCAGCAGGAGCGCACACGCGTGGAGGAGGCGTGATAGGGCACGCGACAGGGTGGACACTGGACCACCGTCGTCGCCAGTGTAGTGTCCTGGTTTCAGGGCCTAGAAATAAGGCAGGCAGGAGGACACGCATGTACTTCAGAGTGGTCAGTACGTAACTTAACTCACGGCCGGAGCCCCGGGCTATTTATTGCCTTCTTTACGTCCCAATGCTCACGTAGGACTAAACCAAGCCCCTCACGCTGGAGGGGCAAACCACACAACAGTGGGAGGGGGCGTGTGCTGCAGTGGTACGCCCCACTGCCAACAACACTACAGCACACACATATGTTTTATGTACGTGGGCGCCGCGTTCACTACTTATTTATTTTTTTGAATCGCTATGGCGCACGCTTCACAGGTTGCCACGTGCATAAGTTTAATATGCAGAGGCGCCATGCGCCTGCTTTCATTATTATTACTTTGTCGGCCACTTTAGGGGCTGTTATGCATCTAATGTTTATGAGAACAGGCGCCGTGCTTTCTTTGACTTTTAGCCCTTCTCCTTTTCTGCGTCGGATAAAAGGCTGACATTTACTGTAGCTCTGGTAGTTGAGTGGGATGACTGGCGCAGGAACCTTGGTGGCGGAAGTTTGTACAATTCTCCATATTTACATATTTAAGGAATTATTTCGGCCGCGCCAAGGGAGGTAGCTGCCACCTCCTGTGTCCGTAGGAATCAGTACTTCCCGAAGCTACCCTGAATCCTGCAGCTGTATTTAGGGGTTTGCGGTGGTGTATGTTGCTCATTGCTGCCATGCAAGTACCAGCCCTCTGGTCGCTTTGTACTATCACTTCCTGCTAGAGATTTTACAGCCGTTCCCTCTGCCTGAAGTGGTTTTCACTCTTACACGCCCATAAATGTTTTGCGTTTTATGCTTGACTTTGGTTGCCTTGTTCCATTTTGCTTTCCACTCTTGTGCCTCTTACTCTTGTGCCTTCTCCGAACTTTTGTGCCTCTTTTTTTAAACTTTTGTAGCTTTCCTAACTATGGTGCCTTTATATCAACCTTTCTACCTTCTTATGAATTTCTGTGCCTTTTTCATGACTTTTTGTGCCTTTTCCACAAGTTTGCTGCCTTTTTCTTAACGTTTTGTGTCTTTTACATAACTTTATTGCCTTTTCTTATCTTGGGTAAACATTTTTTTAACTCTTGTGCCTTTTTTTTTAGACGTGTTACACTCTTTTCAAACTTTTAAGCCATTCCCTCTCGTGTCCCTTTTCAGGTCACCTCCAGTGACGGCTCCTCAGCTAAGGCAGAGGAGCTTCCCCCACTGCCTTCAAGCAGGAAAATAAAAAAAAATAAAAAATGATAATATCATAATGTTAATATATTTTTATTTTGTTCTCCGGCTGCTGCAGCTTGAGTGGTAGCAATGACTGTTTGGTCTGCCCTCTTGGGCCGCCCAAACCAATGATGTGCACTTTCCCTGTTCTCCATGCAGGCTTCATTTCAGCCTGAGTGGAGAACATGCCCACCCCTCCAGCGCCTGGCGAAGCGCCGTATCACTGCACTCAGACCAATCACAATGCTGCATTGCAGCGTTGTGATTAGTCAGGGAAGCCTGTGTGCTTCCTGTTCCTGGAAGATGAGAGCAGGAGCAGAGACGCTGGACCAGGCGGGAAGGTAAGTGTTTTTTTTTTTTATTGTGACGTGCACCCCTCTACCACCCCCACGTGCCCACCCCATGCCCACCCGTGCCGGCCACCACTGGTTACCTCTGTCTCCCGCCACTCTTGTGCTTTTTCCTCCTCCCTTATCCCCCTCAAACAATACAAAATCAAAATTTGGAAACTACTCAGCAACAGTGCGCCAGGCCTACTCTTCTTGATGAAAATCTAGATGAACCTCACCTCATCTCCCAGCATCGCGAAGGCCATCCCAGCAGGATCCAATAAAGTGCACCTAGACCGCCTTCACAAACTCAGAGGGGGACTAGCAATCATTTACAAAGACAGCCCCAGGTGCACTGCCTCCACGGACATGGACACCCCCTTTATGGAACACATGCAGCCTACAAACCAGTGACAACTCCACCCTGAAAGGAACCATAGCATACAGATGTCCGGGACCACAAGGTAATTTCAGCAATCTAATCGCTGACTTCATCACTCCCCTCACAATCAACTCCAAGAACTTCCTACTTCTCTGCTATTTAAACTTCCACCTGGAAGACCCCTCTGATCACCACTCCACGACCTCCTTGAGAGCCTTCAGAGCATAGGGCTTTCCCAGCTCATCCCGAACCCCAGACACAGTGCAGGAGACACTCTAGATGCAATCTTGACCTTCAGTAGCAGCATCACCTTCCATTCTACCTCAGAACTCACATGGACCGATCACTTCATTGTCCACTTCAAAATCACCATGCCACAAGCAGTACCAGCCTACTCAGTTAAAAATAGGAACAGAATAACAGAAGCTAACATGCGCATTGCACTGGAAACAAATCAACCCAACACCACCAAGAACCTAGTTGAGGACATCAACAGTTTCAACCAATGGATCTTTACCTGGGCAGATGCCTTTCCACCCATGAAGACCCATAAACACTGCAGAATCAACAGACTGGTCTCCTGGCACCCAGAACAACTCCGGAACTCCAAAAGAAACTGCAAATAGCTGGACAGGAAATGAAGAGCCAACCACGACGCCGAAACCAGATCAACCTACAAAGCCACACTGAGACACTACCACCACCTTCTGAGAGACACAAAGAGAAGATCCTTCACCGACCGGATCGAAGCTATATCCAACGACAAAGCAATCGTTGCTACCATGAAGGAGTTCATACCCCAGAAGTCGAAGCCACCCCATCCCTCCCTCCCAGGAACTATGCAAAACCTCTCCATTGTCTTCCACAGCAAGATTGAAAAGATCTACAATAATTTCAAATAACAACTGAACACAACAAACCTAACCACCTCCCACACAGCGACACGCCTAACCAACTGGAGAACACTTACTGAGGGAGACACAACCTCTTTCATGACAACAGCCCACTCTGGGGTCCTACAGACCCCTGTGCACACCATATCTACAACTTAGAAGGCCTCTGATCAGCATATACCTCTCTCACATCATCAACTCCTCCATTAATATCTGCTACCTTCCCTGAGGACTTGAAACATGCTGCAGTTACAGCCCTCCTCAAAAAACTCCACTGAGATGAGCAACTTCTGCACCATTTCCCCCGTACCTTACCCAGTAAAATAGGGAATGCAGTCAACCATCAACTCAACAACCACCTGAAACGTCACAATCTTCTCTACCACATCCAATCTGGTTTTCAAAGAAACCCCAGCACGGAGATAGCATTAATTACCGCCAAAGATGAGATCCACACCTTACTTGGCCGAGGAGAAACAGCCACCCTCATACTGCTGGACCTCTCTGCTGCGTTCAACACCATGTCACACTCCAGTCTCACCAGAACGCTACACTCTAAAGGCGTCCAAGGTCCAGCCTTCAAATGGATTTGCTCCTTCCTCCTAGGAAGAACACAGAGAGTAAGAATGCCATCCTACAGAACCCAAGGACATGATCTGTGTAGTTCCTCAAGGATCATCTTACAACCACACCCTATTTAATATTTACATGTCATCCCTCGCCAGGGTCATCCGATCCCACAGCATCTTCATCATTTTCTACGCCAATGACATCCAGCTCATCCTCTAAATTTCTGATAAGTCCTCCATGAACAGATCCAACTTTACCAAATGCATGATCTGCGTTGCCGAATGGATAAAAACCAACAGATTGAAACTCAATTCTGACAAGTCAGAAGTGCTAATATTCAGGAACAAGAACTCCACCTTTGGACTCCACCTGGTGGGCCTTCAGAGTGTGGCCCAACACCTATACTCAAACCATGCAAGAAATATAGAAATCATCTTCGATGACAAACTCAAAATGGCATCACAAGTGAACACAGTTAGCCCCTCCTGCTGCCACATAATATGAATCCTCAGAGAAATCTTCAAATGGATCACCAAAAACACCAGATGGACTGTCACTCAAGCCCTAGTCATCAGCAGACTAGAGTATGGCAACACACTCTATGCCGTAATCTCCAATCATCTCCTCCACAGACTTCAGACTATCCAGATCGCCACAGCTAGACTGATCCTGGATCTTCCATGGCACACGCATGCACCACACCACACCTCCGAGTACTCCACTGGATGCTGATACACAAATGCTGCCAATTCAAGCTGCTCACACATCCATACAAGGCACTGCACAACCTAAGACCAACATAACTCACCTGCCACCACCACTTCCACTAACTCATCAGACCCTTATTCTCAGCCTCAATCTCCCTCTCACATACTCTTGCATCCGCTATAGCAGAATGGGAGGCCTCACCTTCTTATACATTGCACTCGAAACATGAAGCGACCTCCCTCCCCACATCAAAGGCCTCTTCCTCGCTTCTCAAATTCCACAAGGCGCTGAAGACCTGGCTCGTCAATTAACCCCCAGCAGACAACATACACACCTGCTTCAGCGCCTGGACACTTTCGGGTGATAAGTTGTGCTCTACAAATCCTAATAACATAACAAAGCTGTTGCGGCCTGCTTTACGTTTTGCCAGCTGGTATTCCAAACATCATGATGATAAAGGACATTATCTGTTTCATCCTGGTGGAATACTGTCTGTCATATTTAGAAATGACCGGCAGCCCATTAGTAATATCTGTACATTGAAAGGAATCGCCAATACAGCGATTCCTTTTATGGTACAAAATGATTGGTGGATGGCAACCATCAGGTTTGATGGGCATTCACCAAACTTTTCAAAGGTGTTTGTGTTTCTGAAACAAATTTCCAAAGTGGGAATTTATTTCGGGAAAAAAGATGATCTCCACACCCTGAGAGCTGTCTCCCAGGCTGTGGAGGTCATTATTTTTTGTTTCTGTCCTTCACTGCCAGGCTTTTCTTTGCAGTTAAATGCAGGGTATAAACACATTACACTGCCCACCAAAATAAAATGGGCAGTATAATATCCTTCCTCTGCTGGCCTATACTCCATTGGGCTGTTGGAAGAAGTTTTCCATTGACAGAGTCAGTGGAAGCTCATTGACAGAAAACGTAAGGTCCACCAGTCTCTAATTGAAGTGGGTGGACAGCATACTTCATCGAGTTTGAGAGGGACTACTATGTCTGCCAAACTTTAAATCAGTCCCTTTGTTCAGCACTACTGGTACGCCTTCAACAACATTCTCTAAGGAGTGCCTTGCTGCTTAGGTTGAGTTAATAAAGATGACAGAAGTTTTATTCTTTGATACATGGTTACCTCTCTTTGAAAGGGCTATTGGCCACACTCAGGGGCATATTTATGACAGGGGTTGCATTGCTCTTGCACCACACAACGTGGTGCAGAAGTAATGCAGGTCCAAAATGTGATTTATGAAGCCTTGCAAGGCCACCTTGCGTGGTCCTGAGTGGGTTTATAAATCTGGGGTAATGCAATGCAGATCACTGCGTTGCATTACTTTGCCCTGTGAAAGTGATCCATAGGCATTGCGTGAGTGTTCTCACACAACTCCCATGGATTTTGACACATTTCCAAATTTACCATCACTGGTAGACCTGGGAATGTGCCATAAATATACACCTTTTCAGGGGAGGCGTAACAAGGAGAAATATATTTTTTCTCCTCGTTACTTCCTCTTTTTATGTTTGCTGCATTCACATACCAAGAGGAATATGTGTCTCAGGATTGTTTTGTGCAGAAATGTGCCCCTTCCTGCACAAAACAATCCTCCTTATGACGCAGGCACCCTTACACCATGGTTTGACGGTGTCTGTGTTGGCGCTAGGCAGCCAAAACAACACCAGCGCAGGGACAAAGGTAGAAATGCACCATAGTGTTTAAAATAATGCACATTCCTGCCATTTCCTTGTCAAGCAGCGCAGCACAGTGGCTTGCTGCGCTACGTGTCATTTTCATAAATAGGCCCCTCACTTTGGCCAATTTGCACAAACAAAATTTTGCAATCTGAAAGCCTTCTCTTGATTAAATTAAATTGAATCACCTTAAAACAATGAGTTCCAAATAAAAGTCTAAAATTGGAGTATGTTAAACTACCAAAATGGTGTTGTTGTCAATGGTATAGGCACGGAGAAGTGAGGAGGATAGATCTTGAAAGTTGACCGAGGTTACAAAATTGAGGTGTTGGAAGCATATAACTGTGAGAACAGGAACCTTCCTCTCCTCTCATCCTTTTTGCTTATATTTAAACCATCATCTTTCATCTTACAATATTTGCCTTTCTATTTCTTCCCTTTCTTCTAAAACCTGCCTTTAATTAAATTCAATACTTTATTAAGTTAGTAAAAACCATAACTATGTTACAGTACAATCGATAGTGCAAAACTACAGATCAGGTGGACAAAGTTCTCGTTTGATGCGCCTCATAGTTGACATGTCCTTGGACCCTTGTATTTCCACAATGGTTGACCAGCCAAGGATGGCAGGATGCCGAAACGAACTGCAATTAGTTTTCTCTTTAGATGTAATAAGAATGTCATGCTTAAGTATGTGGCAAGTTTCAGCATGGTATATGTTTGTTAGTCTCTGTTTGTCATCTAAAAGCGAGTGAATTTGGGCAACTTTGTTTAATGACTGGCAAAATGCTGGGAAAGGGAGGTTCTGATTCCAGAGATTTGTTGTACTGGTTGCTTTCAGTGACTATCTCAAGGTCTGATGTCTGGGCCTGCCATAAGGCGTTATTTAGTAAACTGGTTTGGTTTGACTTAATTTTATACACAATTTTCATTGTTGCATATCTTCTCCCTAGGGCTTGTTGTACTAGACCAAATTCCAGGCGAACTTGGGTGGGAGAGGTTTTCTGTGGAGTGCCAAACACTTTTGTATGCATTGGTTTGTAGTCAATCCAATAATGATGAATATTTACCATGCAAGACCACACTTGCATATTCCACTTTTGGGGGCAGTTTAGCTGTTATAACCACCAGCAGTGGCTTGAATTAGGGGCCATGCAGTTTCTTTGCCAGAGGACAGAACGTGTAGGTCAGGCTATTACTTTTTTTGACAATGTACTGTTAGTGCCTTTGCTAATTCAGTCTGTTGTCTATATACAGACCTAGGTACTTGTAGCTGCTGACCTCCTCTAGGTTTTCCTCACTGAGCTTGATTGTTAGTTGTGGGCCGAGTTGATTCTTAACTAGCGTTGTTTTTGTTGATCTCAAGTTTATTAATCTTAGCATAGTCTACTAGCTCATTGATTGCTCGTTGAAGTCCCACCCTTGTTTGACTCAGTAAGACTATGTTGTCTACATAGAAGAGATGTGTCCCGTGTAAGGTGCCCAAACAAGGAGGGCGATGGTTTGCTGATCAAGTCTTGTAGAGAGGTCTGCCATAAACAGATTAAACAGGTGTGGAGATAAAACACAGCATGTTTAAGGCCTATCTCAGTGGTGATCCTCCTTGATAATCTTGTGCCATCAGCTAGTTTGACTTGAATCCAGGTGTGCATATATAGTTGCACTATGGCTCGGGATATTCTATCTGGGAGACCCCACATCTTTAATTTTTTCCATAACAGGCTCCAATCTACTCCGCCAAAGGTCACTTTAAAATCTATGAAGCATAGATGTAGCATTTTGCACAGAGGTTTGCACTTGTCAGTAAATAAGTGTGAGTCCTAGGATGTTCATGATTGTCCCGAACCCTCTGAAGAACCCTGTCTGGTTGATTTGGATTAGATTGTTGTCATTTGACCATTCAACCAGCTCTTCAAGTAGCAGCAACATGTAATATTTAGCCTCATAATCTATAAGTGCTATAAGCCTGTAGTTGGGTTGGTCTGAGCGGTCTCCACCGTTATAAATCAGATTTATTACTGATCCTCTCCAGCTCCTGTGAATATTAACCATTAATCCCTCCTCCTTGTATAACGCAGACAGAGTTTGCCCAGTATTCAGGATCATGCCTAGATATAGCCTACATAGTGCCATTTGACCTTGGGGCACTAACCCTTCGCTCAGCCTTTATTACTTTTGCAACCTTCTCTATTGCGTAGTACTGATAAGCAGACAGAACAGAGTTGTGCGCAAGTCACTCTTGTCTGTTGTTTTGATGACTGACTTGAGTTTTATTCATTGCCCACTTTGCTTTTGTGATTGTCCCACTCTGGGTAGTCTGGGGGAAGCTTTGGTGAATGTTTTGTTTAGGTGAGCAGCCCCGGCTTTTTCTCTTACACTCGAGTTATTTTTTACTCGTGAGCCTCTTGTGATACCATTCACTGTTTCCCAAAAGGTCTGTTATTTGTTTGTTTAGTGTTAAAAAGTAGATGTGTTGGTCGAATTCGGGTCTATATCAGGCTATGGGGTAAATAGTTCAAAAACAGAGGTCATTTATTGGAATCTGGAACAATGGAGGGGCCCAGTGACCTCAGAGTTCAGATATCTGGGGATCTATATTGTGAAAGAGCTAGAAAAAATTCCCCAGTTAAATCTGAACAGAGTGACCAGAGAAATAGATTGTCTTTTCAGTAGATGGAGGAACCTTCCCTTAACCATCTATAGGAAAATTAACCTTGTGAGGATGGTCATTCTGCCCAAGCTCTACTATCTATTTCCCACTATACCTCTAACCTTTCTAAAAAAGATTATCAGCATGGTGCAGAGTAAGATAGGAAGCTTCATATGGGGGGATAAAGGGATCCGACTGACTTAGAAAAAGCTCAGACGAAGACTAATTAAAGGAGGGATGGCTCTTCTTGACATCAGTTTGTATGCAGTAGCATTCCAGTTTAAGGGCATTCGGATGCTACTTGTAAACCCGATGGGTCAGCCTGGGGCAGATTGCTGGGAGAAATGGTGAGAGTGGGAGGAGGAGGAGGAGGCGAGGCTTTCTTGTATAAGTTTGGGTCCCCCAGATTCTTCAAGCGGGTCCGTCTGAAGGTCCTGAGGGCAGCTCTGGAGTTGTGGCACAGGGCGAGGCTCAGTTGGGGGATCGGCTATTACTCAGATTTGGCTCCTGTTCGGGATTCGCCTGGTACTCCGGAATGCCTGAGAGATACCTTTTCATTGCCAATAAAGAGGGCAGGAATTACCACCTGGATGGAATTGGCAGATACTGAAGGAGTACCTCCTTGGGAATATCTGAGAGCAAAGATAGGGATTGGACTATCCAGATTCAAATATTTCCAGCTAGCATCTTGATACGGTTCGGAACGGGAGGAGGTAAAGGGAAACGGAGAGATTGAGAGGATGTGTCAATCCGCCCTCCCAATCAAAAAGGAAATTTCGATATGGTATCATCACTTATTAGAAGCTGAAGACCTCGTAATTCCTCCCTCAGAGGCGGTATGGAACCAAACCTACATTGGATCTTCGGTAGAATCCCTTTTTGAGCCTTCTTTAAAGATACTATACAAGTCTATAAAACCGGCCTGTTTGAAAAAGAATCATTTTTTCGTCATCAATAGACTCAACTATACCCCTTCTAAGATAGCAAAATTCGCCCCTGCACCTCCACCCAAATGTCCAAGATGTCATACTCCACTAGCTAATGACATTCACATCTTTTTGAATGTACAGAATTGGAATTTTTTGGGAAAGAGGTGGGGGATACTCTTCTGGATGTTTTTAAAACCAGGGTTGAGGTTAATCTCTCCTTAGTCTTATTCGGAGATGATGGTCTCTTTTGTCAGACAGCTTCATAGCGGGACAGAGGGCTTTTACTATATATGATCTTATTGGCGCGGAGAGAGATCTGCAGGAAATGGAAAGACCCCCTCCCATCAAAAAGAGAGGACTGGCTCAAAGCCTCATTTGTTATGGCCCGGCTAGAATATGAAAGTGTTGAGGATAAGCTGATTAACATCTGGCATCCTCTAATGAGTTGGGGACGAAGCCTAAGACTGAGCTAGCTGGTCCAATGATTACACCACATCCCGTACAAAAAAAGGGATGGGTCAGGTGACCCAAGCGAGTGCGGTAAGTCGAGAGGTCCACAGTTAGCGAAAATGGCTGTATAAGTTTCGCAGCAGCTTGAAAGGTGAGATGAGGACAAAAAAAAGTAGATTTGACCAAAATGCTTCCGATTTTGTTTTCTGATCTTACCAAATTAGTTTTTTTATATTGTTTTCTGAGGTTTCTTATTTTTTCCCATGTATTTTTAGAGGCGTTGGAATTTCTTATACTTCTGACTACCCTTCCTAGTTTCCTTTTTAAGAGAACAGCCTTATTTGTGAGGTTTTTGGACCTCTTATCTGGTTGTCTTTTGTGTATTTTGTTATGGTGGCACATGCTAGGAGTTTCATTGAGAGACCGTCCAGGCCTGCCTTTGGCTGCCGTTTGGTGTGTTACTACACTTTAATATCTCTTTAGCCAGATTGTCTAATACGGGAAGTTTTTTAGAGGTCCATTGCAAGCATTTCAGTTTTTTTTTGTTTTTAGCAGCCCTACATCAATAGGGGCTTCGGAGAGTTTATGCTCAACTCTATATGTTGGTATGAATGGTCACTTTGTGTGGTATATTTAGCAACCTATTTCCTCAGGTGTACTAAAAGAGGAAAAGTAAGAACTGTGTAGTCCAAGAGTTCGCACCATGAGATGCACATCTCAGTGACCTGTCTTCCTAAGTTCTACCATTTATTACCCTCAGGCCTAGGTGTTCCAATGCTGTAACTAGTTTTTGCCCATTGAGGTCAGGATGCTTTGCTTGGGGGCATATTGTGGGTGGAGAGACTAGATTGCATTTTCTGTTGCTATACGCTCATCTTCATCCAGAGTGTGTATCAAGTTGAAGTTGAAGTCACCTGTCACAATTATTTCCCAAGTTCGATTCTCGAAACCTTATTTCAGTTATCATAGTGATTAATTTATTGAATAGAGCAATCTTCTCTTCTGTGTTTGAATGTGCGCAGACATTTGTCAGTATTACTATTGTCAATGAAAGTTTGTGCAATGTTCTAAACTGAATTAATTGTAGGAAGGCGGTCGAGGTGGGCAGATGTTCCGAGGTGATTTTTAACACAGTCGAAACGTATACTGCCAGGCCCCCTTTTGGTTTCCCAAAGTGATGGGATTTTATGACATTGACGTGATGGAGCGTATAGCCTGCCAGTTGCATGGGTTTGACTAGCCATGTCTCTTGGAGCGCAATGACATTGTATTTTCCCTAGTGCGATTAAGGGTCATGGTCCTGCAGTTCCTGCTTTGCCCTAGTGATGTTCCCAGAGAGAAGGTTCAGTGAGGTGTCATTGAGCTTGATGGGCTTTTGTTTGGGAAGTCAATTGCTTCTAGGGGCATTTAAAGTTGCTGCTTCCAGCCCCATTGATCCTCATACCGTACATTTGGCTGTTCATTTTTTGTTTGAACCACTTCTCTCGCCTTATCACTGCCACTTTGTAAAACTGAGTAAACAGGGGTGTCACCTGGCTCAGTACTAGCTCTTCTAGGTGGCATTAACAAAGATTGAGGGTAGTGTGGCCTCGAAGGGTTTGAGAGTGGTATACCCCATGATTCAAACTGTTGGCTGGCGTTTCTTATTAAGCGTGTGATCTCCTCTGTTCCAGGTGGAAAGAGTTTCGTCAGGCTGCTTCTTATCCTCATTAGGAAGAAATGTAATTGATAACAGGTCAGTGGAGTTTAGATGTTTCAGTGTGGAGATTTCAAAAGTCTCATTATTTTTCCTCTATTGAGGAGATCCTGTTGACCTAGTGAAACGTTCTGGGGTGTTAGTAGGATTTGCTTGCTTTGAGGTTCAGTATGCTAAAAAAGAGTGCATGCTCTCTCATTTTAACGTTGACTACTATCCGGTCACTATGGATGCGTTTTGGTGTGGCTCTGCCATGTCACATCACTTGAGGTCCTGTTCTGGTCATTACTTGTTAGAATGATTGTGCATTCATCTGATGGAGTTCATTGGATCTATTCTTTGCAATTATTGCTCTCAATGTCTTTTAGCAAGTGAACATTATCCCTTGGCAGGTTTTAGTCAGTTTGGGGCTTTTCCTGTTTTGAAGAGGGAGTGATCCAGTCTGCCTCCAAGACCTGGATACGTCGCCCAGAGTGCTTCTCTTTTTTTCCGGGTTGCAGACTCTGATCGGAACCAGGTTGTGACCGGATGTTTCTTGATATCTTCTGCAAGTTACTCGTCTTTTGTCTATTTCTAATGATGTAGCTGGTGAATCCAGCAGCAATAAATCTTCCTGGGTTTCCAGGATTTCCTTGGCTCTTGCTAGGTTTGTTGAAGAGGCCACCATTGGTACATCTTGTTGTTTGTGCTTGGCCTTGAACATAGGGTATAATCTGTTTCTGCATGTGGTATCCTTCCCTGTGTGCACAGGGTTCTTTCTGGCCTTCCTGGCATGTTTCTTCTGCCTCTTAGTTTGGACAAGATTCATTTGCTCATTTTGTACCAATGGCTGGTCAGTAGATTCTGGTGCCTGGTCTGTGTTAAATGGCACTTCTCCTGGATTACTGACCAGTTTGCTTGATTTCAGCTTCCAGGAATGCTCTGTCATCGCTGCTTGTGGATAATCATTTTAGAGACAGGTCGGATAGGTGGAGCCTTGGAGGTGTGGCTCCTCCTTTCTTTTAGAAAAAGGTCATAAAGATGACTGATACAGAGTTTAGCTTGTCGATGATTGGGCCGCACACACAATCTGACTGTACTAATGGGTTGGTTTCCTTTACCCTTGTAATCAAATCTGTCCGCTTTTCAAGTTTTATGTTTATACCAGTAATATGAGCAGTTATTATATTCATGAGATCAATCTGGATGTCTAGCTTTCTGACTGCATATTGAGGGCTGCAATCGATACTATAAGATATTTAACAGTGAATTGTGTAGGTTTGATATGTTCTCTACTTTTAGGTCTAGTATGTCCGACTTTCATTGTTTCCAGGGCCTGTACGTGATCCTTTCGTTTTCCTTGTTGTCCTTGTTTCTGAGGTGTTCGTGGCATCTGGTCTACTGGTTCAGTGGTATGTGTCTGAGCCCTCTTTGAGGGGGTTACGTTGCTTCTTGAAGGGTTATGATCACTGACTAGGCCTTCATGGGCTAATTGTTAAGACACACTCGATATCTCAGTTACAGATTGCAGATGCTCTTCCGGGTTGTCCACTTGATTGTTTTGACCGCCAATGCCATCATTAAATCCACATTGCTTGTAAATGAAATTGAATGGGCCAAGAGTTATTTTTTTATTTTCTTCTTCAGTAGTGTTTTTAATACAGTGGTTATTTTCGTTTTTAGGCAATGGTATTGGATCAGTATTAGGAGTCCCTCTTGGGGTTGAGTGTGAGCAGTTTGTTGCCTGTACTTGAGCCTGAATCCTGAAACTGTTGCCACTGTGCATGTTACTTCTTGCTTGAGAATATGTTTTGGCAACATTACTGGAGTAAATCGTGGTCACAGGCTGATGTTGAAGCAGGCTTTTGATGCATCAGTGGGTCCGGCAGGCCCACAATGTTGTCAGTTGTTGAATAAAGGACTAATGCCAGGTCCTTTAAGAATGTGAATTTCCCACTGAGATTCATTTTTCAAAATAGGGATTGGAGATATAACAGAGCTACCTTTGCCTTGGCTTTACTTTGTCATGATATCCTGGACTTTTTTGGACCTCCCTTTGGTCTTTTCTTGTATTATCGACTTTTGCATGGCCTGTTGTTTAACCTTAATGGATCTCATTTTGCGTCTATTCTTTTTAGATGTTTGCTTGCTGTAAAGCGGTAGGGAGGAGCAACATCGTGCTTGCAAACTGCACCTCAACCTAAAGAGGCCGTTTACACAAGATCGAGCTCTCCCTAGGTGGTTCTGATAACCGCCACCCTGTCGTTGGTAATTCGAGGAGGTTGCAGTTGTAATTTTCAGGATTGACTATTGAAGTTGTTTGAAGTTGTCTGTACATAGGTTGAACCTATTGCCACGTAGCTGGCTAATTTCCTGTGACAGAATGGTCGCACTGTGGTACTTATTGTGACACTAATTGGTACTTGTTGGCATTTCTTGAGTAGCTGTGTACCTTGTGCATAACTTGTTTACTTTGAGTCTTTATAAGATGACGTCTTGATCAGCTGTGCGCCACCTCACCCTTCCTGTTCGGGTATTGCCTTGGGAACTGGGAGCGACGCTGATACAGAGTTTAGCTTATCAATGGAAGCACTCCTCATCGAGTGATCATCTGTGCGGCCCCTCGTAACTCCTTGGTGATTGGGGGAGGAAGGCATGAGCATGCATTCTTTATTGAATATTCAGCTGTGCATCTCCTCACTCATCCTGTTCAGAGGTTGCCTTGGTAATCGGGATTGGAGGGGGCCATGAGCACGCACTCTTTGTTGGATGATTCACTAAGTATGAGGAATGGCAAGGGCTTACACATTGCCAAGAAAATCTATAAAGACAAACTAACAAAGGTGAAAAAGGAGTGGGACATAGTTCAATGGGAAAAAGTTACTGAAGCCCTACACTACCGCAACACCAAGTAATTTCGGCATCTCCTAACCTCTGGTTCCAATTCTGAAGGAAATCGTTTGGATTCCATGGTTCAACCCAATGCTTGGGAAGCCCACTTTAACCACCTCTAGAAGCCATGGTCAAAGAACAGTACCATAGACTTATTAAAAAGAGAAAGAGCGCCAGGCCCTGGCGGCATCCTGGGTGACTTGTATTTGTCACATCCCGAGATATTGGTTCCGTACTTGAACGCCCTTAGGAATGTCATCCTGAGGGGGGAGGATATTCCACTCTCTTGGCATGAAGCAATTATTCTGTCTATTTATAAGAAGGGGGGAGGATGTCCCTGGCAATTATAGGGCCATTAGCCTCATAGACATAAGCCAAAATGTATTAGGCAGGCAAATCCTAATTAAACTACAAGACTGGATAGTTGAACATCATATTGGTCAAGATCTTTTGCTTCAGGGCATTGTGCTGGAAGTATGTTAACCTGAAGAGGGACCATCTTTATGTCACCTTCATTGATTTGAGGGCAGCCTTTGACCTGGTGCCAAGGGAGACCTTCTGGGCTGTGTTGGAGGCATAAGACATTTCGGATCATCTCATAGGAGTCTTAAAAACCCTGCCCTTGGATTCATGTGCCTAGGTCAGGTGGAATGTGGGAGGTGATCTCACAGATAAGATAAGCATCAAACGTGGGGTAAGACAGGGGTGTGTGCTGGCTCCTACTCTCTTTAGCTTATACATAATTAGGGCAGTGGAATGGCTAGCTAAATGTAATCATGATGCACCCAAGTCAGCGGGCACTAGTGTACCAATTTTAATGTTTGCAGATGACACGCTTCTAATCTCTCGTACAGTGCGTGGACTCTAACTGTTGCTGGATCGCTTTTCATCTTTTTGCCAATCAAGGGGTCATGAGAAAAACCTGGCGAAGTAAAATTTGAGGTATTAAACCCCCATCGTTCATTTAGGGGGAACATGAGGATTTATACAGCTCCGCTGGAGCAAGTAAGTCTTTTGACTACCTTGGAGTAAGATTGTCCAATACGATGTCCTGGGTCCAACAGATAAGGAAGAGCAACACAATCTTACTCCAAAGGGCTATTGCTATAGGGAAGAATTACAAGGCTACTTGTAGTAGAGCAGTAACTCCAGCTTTGGAAGTGTATAGAGCCACAGCCCTGTCAGGGACAGTATATGCACAGAGCTCAGGGGGTGTTCAGACTGATCTCCGCTCAGTAGTATGGAGAATCAATTTATTAGGTCTCTTTTTTGATCTTCCCCTCAGCACTCCACTTATCCCACTTCGATTCGATCTGGGACTGAAAATAGTTGATCATGTGGTTTTACTAAAACTCTTAATCTATTGGGTTTGAGTCTGGAACACCCCAGAACTTGACATATATAGGAAAGCCCTGGCGGAGATTATTAGTCTGGACAAGAAACTCCAGATTCCCTGGCTAAGGAAGGTAAAGGCCTTGTGCGAGTTCCTTAAGATGGACGAGGTATGGTTGTATCCGGATAAAACTACAAAGGGCACAATAGCAATATTGAAACATACTTATTAGGAAAATAGGCTGAAACGAATATGCGAAGACCAAAATTGTGGGGTCCTAACAGATATGTTCGTGAGTCATAAAAACGACCCTCAATTTGAGCCATTCCTAGACAGAATACAACCACCCCAGGCCAAATCGCAGTATATAAAGTTTAGGCTTGGCACTCTACCCTTTAATTCCTTTACTTCCTCATGGGTTAAAAATGGTGCTATAAATCCCAATTGTCCTTTCTGCCTGCAGACAGAGGAATCTATAAATCATGTATTATTCTTTTGCCCCATTTATACAACACCTTGTAAGAAATGGATTGTTCCAATATGCAAGCTGCTGGGTATTATCAATTACTGGGAAGCTTCCAGAATCCTTAGATATGACACCAAGGAGAAAATTGGCTTCAGTGTGTTCAGCATCTTACTATGGGCATGGAGAATAAGAGTTAATAACTTTGTGACCCCTTAGGAGAAAACCCTTCTCCCTTTGGGCTAGGACGATTAAGTATAGATGCACTGTCACCCTCAAAGCCTCTTGGATGACATTTTATTTTTTACTTTGAGTAGTGGAGTGGTTTAAGGGAAGTATTGGTCTTAAACGTTGTATTATCTTAAATTATGGTCTTAATATAAGCCATTTGACCTGTTTTAATTATTCTGTTAGGCTCAGTTACTTAATATTTAATATTGGTTGTAAAAATTATGTACATGATGCATGAACTCTTATGGTTACAAAGCTGAAATAAAGTATTGAATTGAAAAATTGAATAGTAAACACACAACCCACAGGTGTGTGTATCTCCGCCTCAAAACACCCTAGCAGTTTAATATTATGTGTAAGGCATTTGCTCCCAGGTTTGTCTACCACTGTGCAGTCAAACCAATAAACAATTTACGATGGACAGACTCATTAAGGTGTGCCAATTATCGTTGGCTCCTTCCTCCCTAAATAGTGACCCCACAATCATGTAGCATGAAGCCCCATACGCATAATGCTACTGTTTTGGTCCCTACATTTTGACATCTACTGCACATTTATGAGGTAGAAATGGTTTTTATTATGTTTCAGTTCTTGGTACCAGTTTATAGCGATATTTACAAGATATTAGAGCTCTTATAATTTCCTGCTTGACTGGAGGACCTAGACAGCAGAACTGACCCTTTTTAGCCAACATGTAGGTCCTTTTAGACGTTTTTGCTGCTATTGGTTTTACTTGTCCAAATGGAAGGATGGATTGATAATGTGGGCGCTCATTTAACATTAACTCAATCCTCCACAATGTTCTTGCGTTTTGTAATATTATGTATTTTGACTTATTTTTACCATGTATTGTACTGTATTGCATGTTGCACTTTCATGGTAATTCGACCGAAATAAAGTCTATTGATTGATTGACTCACTAAGTAGCTCTCTGAGGCCTGAGTGATGGTAAATAGATGGTGGTAGCTGGAAGTAAGGTGACTAATGGGCGTCCAAGGAGGTGGAGGGCTACAGGCTGCACCAAGTTCTGGCTTGGCCGCCTCTGCTGATACCCCTGCTCAGCCCACCCCCAACAGGGAGCACCCTACCGGGTTCATCCTTGTCGCGGGAAGCAGGAGTTCAACTTTGTCGCCTAATTTTTCTCCTTGCATATTGCGCTCCTGGGGGGTTTGCCTGCTTTATGTTATATATGGTGTTACACTTTTCTTTTCCTTTTTTTTTTCTTTTTATTATTTTTTTTTTTTTTACAACATTTATTCCCCTAAACCCTTCCCCCCCCCCTGCACAGGACATGAAAAAAGCAAAAAAAATACAATCAAGTTTCGAATTTCTGGGACATTTCTGTATCTCAGGTTACAATCTTTTGGCCTAGCATATTATAATGGGTAACCAAGAGCATCAATCAAAAACAGCTGGAAAAGAAAAACCGTGAAGGAGGATCAAAATAAATATAACCCCATAGATACAGCGTAGTTAATATTCCTGATTTACATTGCACACCCGCCTAGGAACCCTATGGAAGTTCTGTGTTTCCCGCCACCCTATTCTTCCAGTCTGTTATTGGTTTCCAGATCTGAAGACCAAGGGATCTGACCTTCTTCCCTTTTCTGGCATATAACGCTTTTTCCATGTTATATATATACGAAAGCCTAGCCAACCATTGCTGCATAGTGGGGGGGAGCTTATCTCGCCATGCCGAAGCTATGCATAGACGAAATACTGCCATGGCTACAAACAGAAATTTCTCCAACTGTGGTTGCTCTCGAGTCCCATCCAATCCCATTAATATTATTTCGGGTGTCATCGTTAACTTACAATTCAGCGATCTATCTAGAAACCCTTCAATTTATTTTATCAGAGGAACCAGGTTGGGGCATTCGCCAAACATGTGCACTGGTCTCCCTCCTGGTTATCGCATCTTGGGCATGTTATCCCATGCGTACCCCCCCACTGTGCAATTCTGGCTGGGGTGTAGTATAGGTTGTACAGGGTCTTATAGTGCTGGGCTTGCAATGATGAAGAGCGGAGAACCTCCTGTCCCATCTCCAATGACTTCTCAAAGATCCCCTCCGTAATCCCTAGCGTATCCATCCATTTTGCTTCGAATTTACTCAAGTCATCTCCCCTGTGTGCAATAAGTTCGGTGTTACACTTTTCATTGTTTTCTTTATTTTTCCCCTCATTATTTTGCACTGCTAAAGGAGCAGATGTGCTAAAGGTGCAGAGGTGCAGTGGGCCTGGCACGCAACTGCCTCCAGTGACCACCGTCAGCCCGCTGACCCTCCTGAACTCACCAGGTGTCGGGTTTCAGAGTATCGATGTGCGGTCAGTGAGAGGTTGGGATATGCAGTCAGGAACATGTAGTGTCAAGCGAATGAGGCTGGTGCTCACAGAGTCACGATCCTAGCGCCTTCTGTTCTCCCGTTATGCCATTCGTCCGGTGACCTCTGTACATGGGAGCCAGCGGCCCAGTCGAGCCGCACCTCGCCTCCGCTCACTCCGAGTCAAGCCACATCCCCAGGGGACCTGCTACCCAACAAAACACTCTCTAATACCTATCTTTTGTTATCTATCCATCGACCTTTCTGCTCATCATTTCTTTCCTGTCTGTGGCTCAGTTTTTGTCTCCTGCTTTTTTCCCTTTTATACCTTCTTGTATGTTATACTGCTTCTTCATTTGATTTCTTCTGTTCTCCTTCTTCAGTTCTCATACATCCTCATCTTTCCTTCTCTGTCTCTGACTCATATTCTCTCTTCTCCTTGGTGCCATTGTTACTCATTTTCATAATTTCTCCTCAGTGGCGGGCTTGTCAATATGGAAATTAAGAGGTTTTTAAACAGACTTGTGTTCTCTCTGAGGCGCCGAGGAGCTAGGTCAGAATTACCCCTATGTCTGCTTCTGCCTCACTTTTCCTGGCCTTGCAAGTTACATGGCATTCCAGGCAGTTAACCTATTATGTAACAGTCCAGGCTTCTTTCAATTTTGTCTGCAAGTTCTCAACATAACTTGTCAGTTCCATTCAACTTCTTTAAAAGCTTTACATTTTCAATGTTGTCGACTAGTTTTTCACATAAGCTGCCAATAGGATCTCACGTAACATCAAATTAATCATTTGCTTAAACATTAAATTCATTTTAAATATTTCTCTGTAGTTTAATCCAGGACAAACGGGTTCCATTTTCTACGTCTACATGGCTGCAGTTGAGCAATGTGCCCCTATATAATGAACAAAAGCTCATCTTCACACCAACGTCTTACCAAATGATGGCCAGTGGGGTCACCTATTGTTTAAGTGTGACCTAGTTCTCCTGTTGCATAAGCACTATTGTCATGAGATGATCATTTTACCATTCTGAGTGACACCAACAGCTACTTTTCACCAACAGCGCATCAAGATATTACAGTGTGCAGTGTAATCTTTAATCCATTCACAATAACAACCAAGGAAACAGAAATACACATTTTAGTCCATAAACCTACTCCTAAATGTATTTCCTCACAGAAAGTGAGGGAAGGGTGTCTTGAGGTATTTATCTACGGAGCTAAGAAGTTTGTTTCCATTACTGAGATCAGTTCTAAATAGAATGGAGGCAAGAAGTAACTTCTCACCTAAATTAAACTATGTAATTAGTCAGGATTCTCATTTAAAGCATGGGCGGGCCACGTATCATCACCACCACTGACCTAGATGAAAGGGCTGCACATTTATTCCTGTTTTGAGGCTCAGCTGAGCATACACTCTACCATTATGGACACTTTGGGCCTGATTTATATTTAGGCAGACGGACGGCCAAACTGCCATGGGGACGGAGTAAATGGCGAGGCCACCCTCATAATTTATTAATGATCTCTAAGCAAGCGGTCATTCATAAAAGGCATTGGCAGGAACTGCCGTCATGGCAGTTCCTGTCCATGTATTTTACGGTTTTCTGCAGGCTGTGTCAGAGGGACGCATCCCTGCAGCAAACCGTATTCTTTTTTGTTTTCAAAACATAATACAGAATTGGGATTTACCATGGGAGGCTTCTCCCATGGCACAGGGAGCATTATAATGGTTTTACTGTTTTTTGGGCAGTAAGGAACAGTAAAAAATGACTACATGGCTAGCCATCCAAATTGGGCGGGTGCTCATATAGCTGGTTCTCTGATATCTCTTAGGGCCATCAGAGAAGTTTGGCCACAGGGGAGACAGAGCAGTATCTAAATTGACCCAAACTTAAGGACCACACAAAATTACATTTGGCAGGCGGACCACTATATTGTCCGGGAGGGTATTCCATAAATTAGGCCCTTTGTTATGAAACAATGAGGAGCAAACCCTCTGGCACAGCCACCAAATATGTATCTGTCATATTAATAACACCACTGTTTTTGCGTCTTACTTATTGGTACTTAACAAATTGGTAAAATTCAACCTGTTTGTCTTTATTCATATAAATTATAGAGTCATAAACACGTCTTTTGATTAGCTCTCCATGTTGTCACTAAGCTTTCCAAGTCAATGGATTGTAGGGTGAGAGGTGTGGCGCTGCGGCTAGGGCGACTGACTCCGGAATCTGGGGATCACGGTTCGATCCCCGGCACCGGTGGCAGATTAGCCCAGCACCATGTGACTCTGGGCAATAGCTTGCTTAATCTTCCCGACGGCCCCCAGCGCCTAGAGACCCTTACGGGTGATTGTGCGCTTTACAAATGTGGATTATTATTATTATAGTGAGCGTAAAAATATTAGGAGATAGCTTCTTATGATCTCTTAACACTGCAGTCATTGCAAGCATATCCCAATTTCCCTGTATTCCTGACCAACATGACCACCCCCATGAGCAAGAAAACGTTTTTTATTTTATGAATGAGGATCAGTCCAAGAAATCATTTTGTAACGAGAACATTTAATAGTAGTAATTGGGCCAGTCTGCGCCTGTTTGTAATTTTATCAAGGAGTGGACGAAATAAGAGTTTTGCACAGAATTAACTTGTGAGTCTTTTCACTGCAATGACCAGCTTCTCATCAAACCAGTGGGCAGTGTAAGGAAGATGTACTAATAAACAATTCTACTAGTTTCCATCTGGGTGCCCATCTTAAGTACCCAACTCCCTCACAGCTCATACCCCCCCCCACCCTAAGACGGACCTATCCGTGTATAGGAGTTTCACCCAATTCCGGAAGGCAATCCCAAATCCCCTCCCCTGCAGCACCTCCAATAAATAGTGCTAATCTATGGTATCAATGATTCAGAAAAGGGGGTGGTGATGGACAGAGCATCTGAGTTAATCAGAACACTCATACCCAGTCAACAGATCAGGGCTTGATTGATCACCGTTTTTTAGCTCACTGCACCATCCCAGTTCAGAACCCCCCCCTTTTTGAATCGTTTTAGCCACCACAAGCGTGGAAGGGTATACTCAGATGTGAGTCCCTTGCTCACTGCACCATCAGGATTCAAGCAAGCCGGGCCGAAGACGGCTGCAATGCCAGAAACCGGTCCCCGGAAGCTTGTTTCCTTTCCAGTAAAGAATTGGCTTGGTAGTTTGGTCTGCCCTGTTCCCATGATGCACTGGGCCATGGACAGACTAATTTGCATGTAGCCAGGTTCTGAACTGGGATGGTGCAGTGAGCTAAAAAACGGTGATGGATCAAGCCCTGATCTTTTGACTGGGTATGAGTGTTCTGCTTAATTCAGATACTCTGTCCATCACCACCCCCCTTTTTGAATCGTTTTAGCCACCACAAGTGTGGAAGGGTATACTCAGATGCGAGTCCCTTGCTCACTGCACCATCAGGATTCAAGCAAGCCGGGCCGAAGACGGTTGCAATGCCAGAAACCGGTCCCCGGAAGCTTGTTTCCTTTCCAGTAAAGAATTGACTTGGTAGTTTGGTCTGCCCTGTTCCCATGATGCACTGGGCCAGGGACAGACTAATTTGCATGTAGCCAGGTTCTGAACTGGGATGGTGCAGTGAGCTAAAAAACGGTGATGGATCAAGCCCTGATCTTTTGACTGGGTATGAGTGTTCTGCTTAATTCAGATACTCTGTCCATCACCACCCCCCCCCTTTTTGAATCGTTTTAGCCACCACAAGTGTGGAAGGGTATACTCAGATGTGAGTCCCTTGCTCACTGCACCATCAGGATTCAAGCAAGCCGGGCCGAAGACGGCTGCAATGCCAGAAACCGGTCCCCGGAAGCTTGTTTCCTTTCCAGTAAAGAATTGGCTTGGTAGTTTGGTCTGCCCTGTTCCCATGATGCACTGGGCCAGGGACAGACTAATTTGCATGTAGCCAGGTTCTGAACTGGGATGGTGCAGTGAGCTAAAAAACGGTGATGGATCAAGCCCTGATATTTTGACTGGGTATGAGTGTTCTGCTTAATTCAGATACTCTGTCCATCACCACCCCCCTTTTTGAATCGTTTTAATCTATGGTATCAAGCACTGTTTCTTAGTGCCATATCACAGTCTTGCTTGTGGTTTCATGCAATACATGGGTCAGCCTACGAAGAGAAAAGCCAGTATCGCACACAGGAATTAAACTGCATTGATCCTTGTGCACTTGTTCCCGTATCACCTCCCGCAACCTGGTTGCCAATAATTTAGAAAGTACCTTGATATTGGAATTTATTATAATAAAGGGTCTATAAAAGGTGGGATTCTCTGCATTCCCAGCTGGATTCAACATGGAACTGATCATTTCCTTGTACATAGTGACGGGAAGGACCCCCACATACTGTGCCTCCAGGAGGACAGCCAAAGCTGCACAGGCGCATGGTCAGGAAGGAATCTACTTAAATGGACCACTGAGCACAGCATCTTTGTTCTGACCCCGGCCGCCAGCAGGCGATCCAGGCAGCTATATGTATTAAGCATCAATAAGTGACAGATGTACTCTTTTGTCTGTGGGTGTAGAAACAGCTAACTGTTTAAGAACCCCAGATTTTGATTTACCTCTGATAGAGATCTAGTCATATGAGGTTTCCACCCCAGTCAAGGAGGGTGCCAATCTCTGCCTCCGTCCAAGACATAGTTGAAATCATCTGCCCAGATAATCGGAGAGTCCGCACTACCCGCCAACAGCCCTTGTACTATTCCAAAGAATCCCTGTTATCCCACTGGGTGCATAAGTATTCAGAATTGAAAGATCTTTACGATCAAATGTGTCCTGTAGCAACAGGTAGTGGCCCTCTATGTAAGCTTCACTGTAGGTAAGATTAAATGACAAGCTGGATGCAATCTACATAGCCACCCCTCTGGCATACGAGGAATGTGTAGCCAAATAGAGTTGCCCTCTTCACATTTTAGCCAATCCATAGACTCATTCCACATCAGATGGGTCTCCTGTAAACATGCAATGTGGACCTGATTGCGCTTCAGAAATCAATGGAGTCTATATCGCTTAGTGTATTGCTGCAAGCCCAGGACATTCGAGGTCACTATGTTGTTACAGTTAGCCATAAGGTAGTACCCTTCAGGCCCCGGACCCCTGACCGGTTAACATGTAGAGAGTTGATCCTACTGTCAGCCCCCCTACTCACCTTGCTGTAACCTGTAGCACACTATGCACCATAACGATAACCCAAACTACATGCTGAACTTGAGGCACAACCTCCAAGAATATTCCCACCCGTACCTCCTTGGAAAAACACGACAACAAACCATTGTGTTGAAAGCAACTCTAAAAACTCCCCAATTAAACAAAGTCTACCACAGAAATGGGAGTAACTCCCCGGAGCCCCGCTGCATCAAGTATATGCTTCAGCCATGATCATAGATGCCTGTGGAAACTCACACAGGCTACAGAAAATGTCAAACATAGCTGTCTCTGCACTCGCATTGTGTGCCCCCTCCATACAACACCCGCACCAAAAAATTACCGAGGACACATGTTCCCCATATTAAGCCTGTGTGTCACCCATCTCTATGTCCAGTGTTGGGGTAATTGGCCCCTCCTCCTCTTCCAACCAGGAGACCATGGTGTCCAGCGCCATAGTGCCATCCTACTAAATCACGACTCTCTGGATTCCAGAGTCACCATCTGCACTGCTATCCCGCTGCTCCATGTCTCCTTGGTCCTTCCAATCACGACTGCATTAACCCCCTCCTCCGTTGCTGGGGCCTTTTCTCCAGAATATTTTCAAACATCTTCAGGCAAATCAAAACAATGGGACTTTTCCTTCGAGATCATTTGAGATCACACGTAGTCTAGCTGGATACAACAGCATGTGTTTGAGGCCCATGTCCTTCAACTTTTTCTTGAGCCCCAGAAATTATTTTCTGTCCCTTGTACTCTCTGGGTGTAGTGTGGATAAATGGGAATCCTGTGATTTTCAAAATGGGAAGGATCAGTATTTCTAGCTGCACATAGGATACAGTATCTATCTTAGTAGTTCAGCACCGGAGCATTGATTTTTTAATTATTTTATTTTATTTTACGGAGTTTTATATAGCGCGAACTTGACCCAATGGTATCGGGTATAATTATTGCCTGTGGCGCCACTCCAGGACGCAGTGGGGGCACCAACACCCTGTGAGCCCTCTTAAAAACAAAGAAGGCAGACAAACCAGTAGGCTGCAGTGAGTCTCGGACCCACCGTTCCATAAATTGGCCATCGAGCCCCTCTCAGCTTGTTTGGAGAACCCCCAGCAGGAAGACATTTTCGCGACTAGACTTCCCCTCCATATCCTCAGCCTGTGCGCCCAGGACCCCAATTTTGGATGTCAAGTTAGTCACCCATTTTTTCAGGGTGGCAACCTCCACCATAGGCTCATCAATAGACACCTCCGCCTCATTCACCTTCCGCAAATCTGCACAGAGGAGATTTATCTAAATGTAACAGTGTTCAATCTTCCACCCCAAATGCCACTCTTGACCCCTGGATAGCCACTAGGATGTCCAAAAGGGATGGCTCCTCTGAGGGCGGCTCCAGCACAAGATCATTGTGGGCGCCCCCTTGACGAGTCTGTCTCTGCAGGGAAACAGCCATCACATCGCATCCGTTACAACGTATGCGATTACAACGCGGTCATTACAATGACCGCTTTGTTACATCCCAGTACCATTACAATGCAAGTCATTACACTGACTTGCTCTAGGGAGCACGCTAAACTAAGGAATAGTATAATTTACTATTCCAACACCTTCCCTACAGTTGCACACACTGGAGTTGGAATAGTAAATTATACTATTCCTAAGTCCAGCATGCTCCCTAGAGCAAGTTGTTGTAACGACTTGCATTGTAATGGTACTGCGATGTAACAACGTGGTTGTTGTAACGATTGCATTGCAAACGCATGCCCTGTAAAAGGCTATGTTTGTCTCTGCAACATTGGCATCTGGGTGGTGTAGTTATCCATCATGTTTACTTGAGTTTTAACAAGTGGTTTCCCATTCTCCATGATAAAGGCAGCACAAGGACCACCTCAGTCTCCTCTGGGAGCTTCCAAGGGGGGCTGGAGGGAGCCCGTCTCTCTGAGCACAGCTGCTGCTGTGCCTCCCAGCGCTATTCCAGTGTTGCACTAGGTTGCTGATCAGGGTCCTCAGGCCCCAGGAGGGATAGTCAGCAAGATGCAGCTTACAGGTCCTCAGACGATCATCACGTCATGATGGGCCCCCTGACCACTTCCATTCAGTTCTCTGACAAAGGGGGGGCTGCCTCCCGCCCCCTAGCACGGTAGTCCTCTCAATGGCCAGGTCGGTGTGTTTCAAGGCTCATACCTCTAGTCTCCAGGTCCACCTCAAAGCACCCCTGATCACCAATTCTTCTCCCGAGACCTCCGGGCAGCACCTTCCCGCCTACCCCCATCTGCCAAATCCAGGAAGCCCCACCTTGCTTAGTGCACCAAGGCTGCTCTGCAACACACGGCCAGCACCAAATGATCGCCGTGCTCTCCTCCTTGCGACAGGGCAAGCCAGTAAATCACCGCCTCTTAGGAAGCCAATTGGGCCGCTTCCTCAGGACCGATCTTCATGCCAATGACCCTGTGCCCCATTAAATCATCCACGACCTAGGGCGGCCGGCTCCCTGGGCAGCTGGGGAAGAAGTGGGGGAGGGCCCCAGCCTAGACTCGGAACTGCTGCTTCTCACAGATCGTGATCCACAGGTTTTTCTTGCAGATAATGTGGCCTCCTGGCACAGCAGCTGCCCGCCACAGGAGATGAGTCTGGCCCGCAGCCTCTGGGGACCACAGGCCGCTGTAAATTCACTGCTCCACATGCAGCCGGCAGGCCCATCCAGGTTTGGTACCTGGCCCGCCATGCTGGTACCCAAGAATCAGGAAAAGGAGGTCACGGGGGCAGTGATCAACCCCTGGCTCCAGCATCCAAAATGCGCCCGTCATCATGCGGCTTTCTGCAGGATAATGCAGGATATCTTCAGGCCACTCACCGACATATCCTGTTGGTTATCTTGCGTGGCCATGCCCCCAAATGCTATTAGTTTTAATAATAACGCAATTAAATCATTTGAAACTTTTGGTGGCTTCAGCGATCTATTGGGAAATCATTTGTTATGTTAGTCCATGATCTAGTGGTCAAAGTGATCTGTGGGAAAACTAACCACCCCTTTTCCAGCGCTTCTAATTGGCATCTTTCATGCACCGGAAACAGCAGCAATAAATGCACACAGAAAATGTAATACAATAAAATAGAACACAAACTTTATTGTCACTATCAAAGGGCTGAAAAAAGAGCATGCAGAACGTGCAAAATAACAACTAGCAGGAATTCAGTCACTTCTTTATTGTCTGCTGATCTTTCAACCTTGAAAATTACAAAATATTCGAAAAGTCACTAGTCACAGTTGTTCAAAACCTAGTATACAGTTAAAAATTATAGAATAAAAAAAACAACAATAATTTGGTTGACGGGCCTCTCTTCCTTCCTGTCCTGTCCGGAAGCAAAATAATGCACACACCTTGGTATTCGCAGGTGTTAGCTGTTCCGCCTGGTGTACCAACAGACTCGTTGGTGAACCTAACACACAGTGGCACAGTATATATACTACAGTACAAATCATTTTTGGCTATTCCTTAAGGTTGATTTTTTTTCCCACTGAATTGTGTTACAGCTCGAGTCCTGTCTTTGCTTCTTTACAACTTGTCTTCCTGTAACTATCCATTGCTTAAAGAAATAAACCCTCGTCGAAAAACCTTCGGAAGTGGCATGGGTCGCCTCCAGCCTGATTTGAGGAAGCAAGTGGAGACGATGTGAAACATGTTATAATGCATTTCCTGTAATAAAAGGATCTTCTTAAATCCATAGGCAGTAGCAGAGTTCAGAACACTGTCTTGAAGTCCGTCTTCCATGTCTTTTAGTAAATAATACATTCCTAAAAACGTTTTGATTTTAAAAAAAATCAAAAAAATTCAGGTTGTGTCTTTTGATAATGCAAAATACAACACGTTAAATTGACACGTCATGCATTTTCGACAATATAAATGCAATCAAATAGAAAATAATGTACCAGACACCCTCAAGTACTCATGAGGTAGTATATGAGGGGGAATACTGTAGGAAAGCAGAAACACAAAAAAAACGTCAGTCTCCATCACCTTGTGCATACATAGGGTCCTCTCATATACAGCAGTAAGAAATAACCTAGGCAACTACTGTTCATATTTCAAAATATTTCTATTTTACTTCACCTATCACATTTAATTCTGGCGTAGGTGAAACATAATGAGTTACTATCTTGTCCTCGGTCTTTTCGGTACAAATGGCCTCATACTGAAAAAAATAAGACTTTCATTTCTTCGCTCAGAATGGAAAATACTTTTTTTAAAGTTTCTAACATCACAAATTCTCTTTGTCTCACGAGTACTTTGTAATTATAAAAATATTTCGAGGTTTACAAAATAGGGCAGTCGTACATCCAATGCGGACGAGGTCAACAGTGTATAATGTAACCTTACAACAGAATTGCAGCAAGCTCCAACCTATTGATTAGTGATGCAGTTCTTATGATGAAAGAAACTAAATATGCAATGCAAGTGTGGGTGTGGCCTTAAATTTCATATTGCAGATTTTTTTAATTTAGAAGCGTGCCGTACAACTGGGCCTTAGTAAGGCTGTCCTTTCGGGTTAGGCCAATACTTCCAGTCCTTTGGAACTGCTGAGATTTGTTGTGGTAAGATGGGTGAGGTCCTTGCTCCATGGAAGACTGGTGCACTTCAGAGGTTTCTAAAGGACCCTGATTCAAGGATTCGGCAGAACTATTTGGACTCACGTCCACGTACTCCCTTTTCATACCCGGGCTAGAGCTATCGGTGCTTTTGCCGCACATCTGCATCGGAACCCTTTCACCCTTCTGCTCCCTGGATTCTTTTGATTTAAAGGAGGACATCATCTCTTGCTTGCAACTGGCAGTGATGTCAATGTTCAGTCCAGAGTCTGTTCTCAAGAAACAGGAATCAACTATTCGGTTTTCACATCCCTCCTCCCCTTCTGAGAAGCTGTCTTGCTTATAGCTGACATACATTGGGCTCATCCTACTTTCTAACTGCTTCACAGGGCTACTTCCAAAATACTGCTCCGAGAAACTGCATGGTGACAGTCTGCCGGCATTTCTGAAGGCATAGGCACCCACATCATCTACGCTCAGTTGCCTCCACTGGGTAGGAAGGTCATCCTCTGATAGGTGAGCACTCCGGCTGTCACTGCGGATGATTTGAGAACCTAGTGCCTGTGGTGAACTCATTCCAGAAAAATGGAAAGGTTCATCCACATAGGAAGCGGCCCGAACAAAGCTGGGAGCAGTTTGGGGTTCATGGCCATGTTCCATGTGTTGCATAGATTTTGACTTCACAAATCTAGGGCTGGCTGAATGTTCATAGCCTGCGGTTGACTTTCTTTCAAAAATGTCATCCCTGCTACCCAAATATATTGCTTGCTGAGAGGCTGTGAGAGTGCTAGCTTGGTTGTTCTCCTTTTCTTCAGAAGTTACACTGAAACTGGAGTAGGAGCTGGAAGTTTGCAAAGAAGTAACATATTCATTGAAGGCTTCGTGGGAGAAGCTCGAATGAAACCCGTCTTCTTCTGCAGTGCTGTCTGTGGAGTTTTGTGACCTTAAGAAGCCTTCATCCTTGACTTGCATGTCAAAACTTTGCCGCCTCTCCCTTCTCCGCTCTTCAGGGCAATACAGGGCAGTATCACTGCAGTAGATGTCAGACTTGAATTGCTGTCTTTGGCCAAGCTTCTCTTCGGGTTCCTGGTTACCGTGTCCATAACTGAGATCTCTCATAGACACACTTGACAGATGAGAAGTCAAGCTGGTGGGATCTGGTTTCTCCAACACCTTGGCAATGACGCAAGTGGGAATGCTGTCCGCGTAGGATGTATGACATGGGACATTGAGGCTGCATCCATGCTTTTCCATGTGAAGGCTTACTCTATCCTGGAAGTCAGGTGGCAGCTGAAAAGAAACAGATAAGAAAAGTTTAAGCCCATTCAAGCTCAGTGGACAGAAATAAGTACAAAATCCAGAATCTTAACAAAGCATAAACCTTTTCTACAAATTTTCGCTCGGCTGCAGCCACTTCATTGTATCATTCTTAAAACCAGATAAAAGCAATCCCGCATGTACAGTTTAATACCTGAATTATAAGACTTATTTTTCTACTCCATTGAACCTAATCATTTTTGCGACTCAAGATATCCGTAAGCCATGTTTTCAAAACATTTCTCACATTCTGAACAACTTGGAAAATGAATTCAGTTTAGGACTTGAATGGTTTTATGGTGAGGCTTTCCATTAAGCTATTTGCAAATGTTTTTGTATTTTAAATCAGGTGGACTTTATCACAGTTACATTATTTAAACAATGATTGTATTTTTGAGGAACATGCATTACAACAAACGTGTCGTTTTTCTAATGTAATACACGGATTTCTTTAAAACCAGTTTGTTGCCAATATTTGGCCCTTGAAGTAGACTGATACTGATAAAACTACATTAGTGTAGTGTGAACATAGAGTGTATTTTACAAAATTCTGGTTCGTCCGTGATGCTCTTCTACATCAATAGGTCATACTTTACTGGGTCCCCTCACTTCCAACAGCTTGCCGCTAGCACATAGAAAAGGTTCTAGCCCACAAATGGAGCCATAACGGATGATGCAGTGATCTGAATGCATTCATCGATTAGGAAAACATGTATTGGAGATAAATGATCAGTTTATTTCTTGCCTTGTTATGACTACCTCGTAATAGATTATTAGACCTTGAATACAAAGTGAAGATTTCCATATTTGTAGTGTGTTCTCTTGTTTTTTTTCCTGGAGATTATTTGTATCTGCTCTGATTTAAGGCATGGTAAGCAAGCCTCAGACACATCTACTCTGTTATAATGACCTATGCGTCTATTTCCTGTGCATGCCAAGGTACAGTTGATCTGTCACTATGCTGTGTTAGGACATAAGGCTGAAACAGGAAGCAGTTAAATATGAATAACTAGCCCACCGCAAGGCAGCAGCAGTAGTACACCCTGCTATGTTAAAACTATGCCTGTCCTTTGCATAACAATGGGGTAACCCAACAATAACCTGAAGGACATGGGTAAATTGTGATACACAACCACAGTGATCCAATTGGAGAGACCAACAGAAAGGACAAATGTAAACAAATTGGCTTACCCTAATTTCATTTATCAAACCAGCCTTCTCCATCTTGAGGTAGGGTGTGAGATATTGCTTATATCAGTGCGAAACAGTGTATATAACAATATCAGTTCTTATTACAGACAAGGAAGTAAATGTGTGAATGTTTTATAAGCAGATTATCAGTATAAATACATTATTTTATCATGATCGCTCCAGACAGAAAAATAAGAGAAAGAAGGTGTGCAAAAAGAATGCCTTTGTGTGAAATTTCAATAGAGAACGAAAGGAGGAAATAGACCTCATACATATATAACAATCATTACAGGGAAGCCTGTCAGTTACATTTATTGTACAGCATAAATGTGATCTCATTGAAAAAGGGTAATTGGCTCAATTATAATAGCCCCTTTATGGACCAAGTATCCAATCCAGGGTTCATAATGTCGATGTTTTGACCTGGCGAAAGGTAGGAGGACCAGTTTAAGCCTCACCAGCGGGTCTTCATCAGGACAGAATATCGGGGGAGCAACCTATCGGAAAAAGGACAATTTGCCCAACTTCATTAAAACCAATTAAAAAGTGTGTGTGACAGCCCCTTCTCCATCCTAAGGTATGTGCATTCTCACCTGAAATTATGAATCGTTCGGTAAGGGATCTGCAGAAATTGTTTAAATGACAAAGGCCAACCGGCTCCTATTCTGTAGCGAATCTAATAAGAACCCTAAGAATGCACAGAAATGGACCCACTAATAATCGTGGTATCCTAGCCCCTGAGGCAGCCTGCCAAACATTTTAGAACATAGCTCACCTTGTGTAAAATGGCTTTGGAGAAGAACTTAAATATATGTTCACACAGTGAAAAGAGCAGAAAGGGCCCTATTAATGTCTTGCTTCATAGGCCCAAAGTCACAAACTGGCTACAAATTCCAAACACGGGACAATTAATTCACTGAATTATCCCCGTTGATAAGGATCACGCGCAAACGTAGATGGAGGCCTGGATAAATTAAATTAGGATTAGCCAATTTGTTTAGCTTTGTCCTTTCTGTTGGAAACTGTGATTGTGGCACATGATACTGAGGTTAGATCATCCCAAGACTGAACAGTGGACCTAATAACTCATGCAAATGGTCCTAGTTCTAAGAATTCTAAAAATCCAATAGATACCTCTCATAGGAAAATGTTAATGGTTTGTTACCAACTAGCTCTATTAAAAAGGGAGCCAATGCTTGACTTTCTGGCTACTCTGCTATTTTCACAGTAATGTAACTAGGGGTTCTTGAATGACTCTGAAGTAGGTTGCACTAAAACAAATGGCGGTGAGAGGAGCTGAAATTCTGGAGAGACAAACACGAACTCTTAATTTTTGGTTTATACTTTAAATGGCCCTTAGAGGTATTTTGCTTCTCAGTGCCATGCACCATGGCTAGAAAAACACTTTGTGGTGTAAGGTTGTTGTGTGTGGGGAAATTTCCAATAATGGAATAGGGGACCTAAGAAATGGAAAACTTGAAATAACTTACAAAACCAAATATTTTACACACTGGAACTTCAGAAAAATAACAGATTCAATTAGAATGACAGGATCCCTGCCTGCCAAAAAATCATCCTCCCTGTCAAAGGAAGATCTGAAGGTATATTATTACTTTTGACTTAACACTCTGGTCCCAAGACATGGTCCTGAGAGCTCGGAGATGGTCAGCTCTTTGAAGAGGTTTACATGAACATTTGGATGTTGTTCTTTGTGAATGATCACGCTTCTAAGGAGTCGACTTCTGGGACCCTAGATGCTATGGGGCTGCAAAGGTTCCTGGAGCCTAAGGCACCTGCTACCTGATAGCCAGAGGTACACTATTACAGTAAGCCTTTCACAAGATCTACATTTGCAAAACTGCTTTTCCAAAAGCTTTTTTTGAAAACTGCCACTTCAAATGTGCAACACTTTCAGCATTGAACGGGTGGATGACGTGTATCATTGCTGTCCAACGCTTTTCAAGCTTTAACCTTGGTTGCTGTTTTTATGTGCCCAGAGCACTTTGCCATAGCTATACGTGCACCACTGTCTCTGTGAACAAAAGCATCTAGGTTAAACACTGCCTTTAACAGCTGAAATTTCTATTTGCCTATGTGTCTAGTTCATTGAGGCTTTGAATTATCCATATCTGATTGCAAAATCAGCTCTATGGACTTATCTTCCTGGCCTATGTGCTCAGCTCTGAGCTGTGAGCTCTTTTGATCCTTTGAGTGAGGTGCATGATGATGTCCCTGTGAATACATCGTTACTGAGCGTTCATGAAAAAGCCTTTGTAAGGGTAGGGTAACTATTCAGAATCGAAATTCTAGACATTCACAATAATAGTGTTGCAATTTGCTTAGAGGAAGAGGTACCCCACTCTCAAAGTTCCTCCAAGAACTGGAATAAATTTAAGTGCAATAGCGAGTTTCCACTTCATAACTTAAGTTCCCTCTCTGACTCTCTCTCTTTTTCTAGTTGTACACTTTTTTAGGTCGAGCCTAGCGTGGCGCATTCGCTGCTCTGCGAGACATGGTGTATCTGGAAAGTGTGGGTGGAAAATCTCCCAAGTTTCCTATTGGCTTCTGCTACTGCCCTTCTGCAAAGCCTCCTTTTGTTTAGTGGCTACCGTAAATTAGTCCTGCCTTTTGCAATTTTGGACCCTCCCAGGTGATTGCCCCAGTTACTGTGGCAGTACTCAGTTTTTCATAAATGTTTATGCCTACGGACTCTCTTTTCCTTTACCTTTGCTGGGGTTTACGAAGGCATTGATAATCCCTCCTGTCTGCCTGTTTATGGCTCCCCCCTCCCTCCTCACACTTGGAGCCCTCCCTCACCCTCCAAGCACACACACATAGCTGTGGGTTTCTCATGGCAGAGACCTCGCCCTGCGAATCCCCCCTCCAGCACTCCCCGCCCCCCCCTGCCTGCCTCCGTTTACTCCAGCAGCGGTGGCACGTGGAGTTGATTAACCCTTTCTTTCCTCCTTGTTATTAATGGATAACAGTTAAAACAAGGGCGGAGTCACCGCTCTGATGAAGCAGACCCTCTAGTTGTGAATTGTGGTGCACGTTCTTACAATTATTCTTTAGTGATGTTTTTGTTGACTATAGAGTTGCTTCAAATGCGGACAGGACAGGAGCTTAGAGTAAATATTCGAAGCGTGTCTTTAAATGTAATAGAACGCTTCGGACTAAAATGCACACAGCTGTGTTTCAACCCTGGTGTACCTTTACAGCTAGTGAACTTACTAGACTGCATGCAATTGATGTGCCTATCGGCAGCGTTCCTCTTGTCCACTGTGTGTGTGTGTGTGTATGTGACAGAACCTTTTGTTAACTCAGAAGAATGCCACTGCTCTTTCTTTTGTTCAGGTAAGGCCGTTTTAATACTCTATTTTATTGCATACAGAATTGTACGGTTTGTATTTAATTATAGTGCTCTGTAGTTGCATGCTACTGCATTACAGTGAATGATACCTCGTTGAACGATTCACTGTGCTGTGCTGTGTGAAGTCTGTTGTGGATCCCTCATTGTGTTTATGAACAATACATTTAGAAACAGCATGTGTGACCTCATGTCACTGCAACCCGCCCGTTGTCAGCTCACTAAACACAAATTTCAATACAAGGCGTTTACGGCCGGACATTGCCTTGTTTGACCCTTTTTTTTTTAACATATTTAAAGCATTTACATGAGAGCAAGACTGCCATTTGTGCACTTCGTAAATAATGTGACTTCCATTGTTTGTTACTGGCACTTACTTGACAGATTAAATGTGAGTATGTTTGCTGTTGCTCCAGGGAGCCCATTTTCATGTTCTTTCTTTTTATCTCTGGCGTATGTTACCTTCGGGTGAGGTTAGCGCCTAGCAAAACTTAAAAACAATCTAATTTGTTCTTACTCTTTTTGTGTGGTTCTTGATTGTATCCATCTTCCCCGTGTGGCTTTTTCACATCTCAGTCCCCTTTCTCATGTTCCCACTGATGACGCCATTTATCAGGTGCTTCTTGATTTGAGCTTTGTGCTTTGTTTCTCTGTGAGCCCTTTTGATTTGTGCTTCATCTCTTTAGAAATGGGCCATGTGAATCTTAACGTGTCGTTACTCTTTGTAATTTTGCTATGTTTCCATGTCCTAAATATATTATTACTGGGCCTCAGTTACCTTCACCTCATCTACAACAAGTGGTTCCACACTGTGCTCCTTCTTTATTTCTGCAAACTGTTACTTTACATATTTTCTGGGCTCTGGACTCATTTTAGGGTTTCGTTTGTGTAAACATTTTCTATCACAAAGTGCTAATTTCTTCAAAGTGGCTCTGGACCTTGCAAACTTTTCTACTGGGGTCGCCTAGACTTTGTGTCTCTTTCTGTTCTGCTTTGGATTATGTATATATTTCCGGTTTGTTTTGGGGTTGTGTCTATTTATTTATTTATTTATTTTTAAGAACTTGTAGAGCGCGACTGACACCATTACAGGCATCCTGGCGCTAATAGAATCCAAACCCAGATAGAAAAACAAAGCAGTAGGGTAAACCAATGGAGAGAGGTTAGCCAGGGAAAAGCCAGGTTTTTACCTTTTTCCTAAACTGCAGAAGTTCATTAGTGGCCCTAATCTCGAGGGGGAGAGGGTTCCAGAGTCTGACGGCAGTCACCTGAAAGGATCTACCACCAGCTCTGCCCTTCCTAAATCTAGGAACGACTACCAGTTTAGCATCCGATGAACGGAGGTGTCTGGAGGGAGTGTACCAGACAAACTTGGACCTTAAAGGGGCTGGGCCGCATCCGTGGAGAGCCCTGAACACTATACAGAGGGCTTTAAATTGGATCCTTTGTCTAAGAGGAAGCCAATGTAATTGTGCCAGGGCGAAAGGTCCGTGAGATCTCCTAGGCAGCCCCAATGCCAATTTAGCCGCCGCAGATTGGACCCTTTGGAGTCTGTCCAGTAGATACTCAGGGGACCCGAGCAGGAGGGCGTTACAATAGTCCAACCTGCTCAAGATGGTACATCTAACCACTTGTGCACGGGCATGGAGGGGTAAGAGGGGCAGAACCTTCCTGAGTGAGCGAAGGATGGCAAAACAGCCGGCCAATGTTTTCTGTACGTGAGTGTCCATACTGAGCCAGTGGTTCAGCATGACTCCTAGGCTGCGGACGAAGTCCGCAGGCCGAACGGTGGAGCCGGATTCCGGGGGCCAGAAATTGTTGGGAAACGGACGAGGGATCCTTGTTCCAGCACTAAAGAGCACTTCAGTTTTCCCGGCATTAAACTGAAGCGAGTTAGCCTTCAACCAGCTTGCCGTAGTCCTTAAGCAGTTATGTAGGACCTCCACAGAGATAGATTCCTCTCCTTCCAAGGAGAGGATCATCTGCGTGTCATCGGCATAGTTAACAATTCGAATTCGATGTATGGGTTGTGCATGTTATAGCACTCTCGTAACTCTTAAAGCTGATTTGCATTTCCGCTTTCTATCCATGCTGAGCGTGATTTTATATTGTGTATAGTGTGCTGTGCGCTCTGTCTATTCTGTGTTTGCTTCTTGTGTTTGTTTCTAGCTTGTATCGTCCTTCCCACCAGTGGTTACGGATTCCTGGCTGTTCTGAATGAACTACTGTTTCTGTGAAAACTTCATTAATTACCAACAACTTGTGGTAAAATCTGGTCAGAAATCTCTCTTTCCAGAGGTCTGTATTACCCAGCTTCGTACCTTAGGGTGCACTTTTAGTGCTGCTAATCTCCATAATGTTTTGGTCCTGGTCAGAAACCACTCCAATAGGGAGTCTGTAAAATGATCACCCATTTCTATAGTATTTCACTAATAGTCTTGTGCTGGTTTTAGTGATCAATCAAAAATATCATGTGATTTGGGGCAAGTGACTTTATCTCCACATGCCTCAAGATGTAAATAATGTCTAATGCAAATATTCATAAAACAGCTATACATTGTTCAGTCTAGTATGGCCCCAATTCCATAATCACCTGGTTTCCTGTCGAAGCTCCTTGTTAACATTTACCTTGTGAGCAACACTGACAGCTACAACCTAGGTACCATATAAACGCAGATGAAATCCAGATACACTCCAGGGTACGCAAGCAAACATATATTCAGTAGCACATCATCACTGTAGCACCCAGGATAATGTGCTGCATGGCTAAATGCTTAAAAGATTCCAAAGGTGAGACCTATTGGCTATGCCAAAGCTTGTTTTATCTTAGTGTATTTTAAGGGAGGCGTAGCCTCTCTTCTGCATGTACTGGAGTTTGCCAGTAGTGTTCGACCTGAATTCTTTCTCAATGCTCCACAGGTGTCAGACTTAGCTCCAGATCCCATGAAGACAGAGGAATTCTATGGGGCTCAGAAGGCCTTTTTAGATCTTTAAGAGCAGAATGATGGACTCTTGAGTGGTCAAGACCAGCGTATTTTCATTCCATTTATGTGCATTTGTCCCTTAATAACCACATGCTATCTAATAGTGTAAACTTGCAAGAAATTCTTAACAGTGAGAAATTGAAATTTTCAACAGTGACCCATGTCTTCTTTAACTTAGAGTCTGCTTGGATAAGTAGATTCATATGGCAATGTGCCTGCAGCTGTTGGGGATCAGTGTATTCCGCTAAACGAGAAAGACTGATATTTAAAGAAGTGAACTCTCTGATTTGAGGGCGCCATTGCTTGTATTGTTATAGACAATACTTGTATACTTATTGGTTATAGTTTGGAAATAAGTGAAGAGAGCATGCATCTCTCCAGTGTACCGTATTGTTCTGGCGTTATTGGAATGGGGAGAGACAGAAAAAAAGTATTAATGTTGTACATTACAATTCTCTGTTGCCAGTGACGTCAGGAATCGTGGCCTTTACAGGAGTTGCTATCTACAGTCCCTATCCCTGCATGACTTACTAAATCTCTTAACTGTTCCCTTGTTGTTTAGCCCTGATCAGAATGACTGGCTTTAAAAAGCACGGGCGCATCTTGAATTAAAAAAAAAAAGTATTTATTATTTTGCTTTTGTTGGCGCTTTGGATATAGTTTGTACAAATTATAGCAGTAAACTACTTTATCTACCTTCTACTCCAGTGTGTTTGTCAATTTATGGAGACATTTCTGAAAATATAATTTTACTGGCATTGCCTTTTTATACAGGTACGATTAATAAAAAGTTGACTATTTCGCTGAAGTATTTCCAAAATATCCATAAGTAAAAAACAAGTCAGTGAAGGGTGCACATTGGAGATCGTTCACATGCGCTTCTTTGCCATTATTAGTTTCACCACTTGGATACTTGTATTCCACTTGTTGAAATGGAGTCTGTAGATCATTTAAGTCACTGATGCTGCATTGCCAGTGGTTTGCAGGCCGAACCTATCGCCTTAAATTCTGAGGGAGTCTCATTTTTTGGTCAAGAAGCAGAACATATGCAAATGAGCAATTACCACAGAATCAATTTTGTATTGCACTTCTTTGCAGCTTTAGCAGATTCATGTCACTGATAACAGCTGTGTTGTAATTCTTCAAGTAAATAGTGCTAATTTTATCGACCTCAGAAGGATGAAAGGCTGAGTAAACACACTGGGATTAGTAAGTGTGAACACATTTAAACGCATGGCATTTCAGAGGAGGTATTCGTTCACCAAGCCAGCATAAACGTTTGCACAAAATTGCATTCAGATACAAATCACATTTACCTCGCACCTTAAAGAAAACACATTGCCAAAAGTGGAAAATAATCCTAATATCCTAAAAAGTATGGCCAGTTGCACTAAAACCAGGGGCCTATGGCAGACGTCCAAAGGGTTTGTTGCTCTGTTACATTCCTGATTTCTCATTGCATTGACATAGTCTAGTAAAAGACAGAAAATATCTTGCTACCTTTATATTGTTGGTGATGTTCGCAGAATGTGGCGTTCAAAGCATGAATCAGACAGTGGGCCCCAACTCATTTTTTCCACAAGTGAAAAAGAAATACGGTGGTAAATGCATGCCCTCTTTGATCAAAGATTGCTCTCTCAGTCTCAAAGACACACGCCTAGTGCTGTCAGGACACAATGTTTCATTTTTTTTGTTGGTGATGTTTGTGCTTAAAATACATTTTAATGATCCTCAAAGAATCATGAGAGCTTGGAGGTTCCCCTTTTCATGGCGATTTTTTAAAGATCTAAGCTCCATGAAACCTTCAGTTTTCAATCATTATTCCCTGAGATTCAACAGAGGTTTGTTTACAATATGCAGAGGTGACTACAAACAATTAAAGTTCTCATTAAATGTCAGCGTGACATGTCTGAAGTTATTTTGTGGCCACCCAAGCGAATTTATATCTCTGCGTGCATGTTGCCTGAGTTGTGAAAAAGGGGCCCGTAAATTGCAAATGGCTGACTTCTCTGGTCCCAGTTATGCTTGCAAATTAAAGCTCATTGAGAAATTTGAGACCCTTCTCTTCCAGGGGCTTAAAACTACCGGCTAAAAAGAAGAACAGCTAATGTATGGTCATGAGAAATGTTCTTATTCTATAGCACTTGACACTGCAGATGTAGTTTATTCATATCTTGTTGGTCAACGCATGGTATGTGCCCTAAATGCACAAACAAACCAGTTCAATCAATGTAGCATGCTCTCAATAATCAAGATGTTATATTGTTTCAATGCACCATGCAAAATGGCCATATATGAAGCGACTCTGACTTGGACAATGGATGGTGGCCTAAAGGGGGGTGAACGCAAAAGGTGGTGCAATAAACATTTGACAGATGGGTACATTTTCGAATTGTAGAACTCGAAGAACTAACAAAATGGTGCATTGCATACATTTTTGTTATATTGCCTAACTCACTCCAATAATGAGAAGTGCATTAAGATGAGCAATTGTGATTGGTTGTACTCGAGATTTAACATTTTTCCTACGTTAGTCAGTTGCTACTTATCTGTAATGTTTATACTCTCCCGCCAAAGAGAGTCATCTCGAGGCTTATCAGGTCAACATTTGAGGAGACCACATTTTAGCTCATTTAGTCACAGCATGCGCCACAACCTATCCGTGTTCCCCAGCCCAATACACCTGCATTTCTCTACATAGCCCTGTTAGCGACCCACAAAATTGAAATAGTATTGTAGTACATTTGTTAACATTACCTCAGAAAGTTTATGGGCACTGTGGTATGCTTTGCTGCTCTGAAGCAGCTGAGAAGCTAGATTGCAGTCCTTTCTATAGAGCTCCTACAAAAAAACAAAAACAGAAAAAGGACTGTTTTTTAGTGCTTCAAGCTAAGCTAACGTTTTAATAAAATGTTTTAGGTGGTGCTCTTGTACCTTACATTGCACGAGTCTTTTATGTTTTAGTACATGCCTTAATTTTAATGCAAAAACATTATTTTCAGATTGTATGCAGAGAAGTTGACACCTCCTCCATCATACATTTAATGAGTGGGTTTGTAAAGAATTATACGTTTGCCTCTCAGAATGTTTTTTTCTTTAGAAAGTGAACCGTTTTGCAGGAGCTAACTGTAATATATTAAAGCGCAGAATAATCCATCTTTCTTTAATATGGCAGAGTACTTACCACATAAATTCTCAGCACCATAGGGTGAATAAAGCTGGGGTCAGATATCTTAGCCATTTGGCTTATGTGTGGACTTGGTTTCTAAACTATTGTTCAGACTCCTTTGGGAATGTAAGCCTACGTGTAAAGGCCGTAACACAGAAATCCTTCCATTACAAATGCTGACCTATTTTTTATTAAAAGTATACATGCAAACTCATTCAGTCAGAAAAGTGGTACATTTAGTAAGATATCTATACTTTTACTTTTCTTGAGCACAACGTATCCTAGGAAAGTATTCAGAGAAGGGCATCCGAAATGCTACAGCGGTAGGTAAGAATGTAGAGTTTGCTTAATTAAAATCATATGCAATTATACGATAAAACACATAAATCAACACGTCATGCACACCTAAAATGACATTTTTCATTTAAAATAAATAACATTAGTATAAGCACCAATTTGACTTGCAGAATAGTTTCGAGGCTCCTTGTAGTTTGCAAGAAGCCCACCTTTGTTGTAATAACCAATTTTCGGATTATTTGAATTTCAGATGTATTGCCCCACTCGTAATGAGTGAGGAGGGGATAGCTGCGAATCACATTTTTAACGAACTGGTTTCAGTGATTTACCAGTAATTAACTGCATTTTGTGTGCATCTTCAACGTACATATATGTTGGATAACGAGCACATCAGAAACAAGTTTTTAGGGCAAGTGAATTACTTTTTTTTCTTTCAATTTTTAAAACCTCTAATGAAAAATACTTCAACAATCATTCAATATTCCATCTGAAATAACCTAAAAAGATAAATATAAGTGCTGCTCAGGTGGGATATCGACTTTAAGCTTGCCTTTGTCCATGCACAACGCCCCCCTGTCTTTTGCCTATGTTCATGCTATAGAAATGCAATATATATACATACAAAGATGTTCTACCCGCTCTCCTCAACTGACAATAGTTAAATATATGATAGACAGAATATTGAAAAATGGATTTTCCAGCAAGAAGTACATCAGACGGGAGACCAATTACGATGTTTTGCGCAGTCTATCACATAGAATGTTTCAGGGTTAACAAGGTAATTCCTGCCACAAATGTGCTGTATGGCAGTAAATGCATGAGAGGAAGGAAACAGCTTTGGTGGACATTCTAAAACTGCTGGTTGCAAGCAATGTTGAAGAGGCGTGCATTGCTGTGTGTTTCTGAGGCAGGGATCAAGATATAATGCTGAATGCGTGGTGTGGGGAGAGACATTCTCTCCGACCCCAGAGACAAGCTCCACAATCAATGTGTTCCTATGACTTTTATCTTGCCATCCCTGAAATGCCAGGAGCGATGTTTCTTAATATACAACGGTTAGTAATTTACATCAGACTGAGATAGAAGTCCCATGCACGTGGTACATACTCCAAACTGCACTCCAAACTGGACGCCAAACTTTTCGCAATTGTGCACGGTCAAGAGCACAGACAAATACTGTGCCACTCTTAGTGCAGTCACACTAACATGTAGCTTATCCTGCTTCTGTTTGAGCATTTGCCAGATAGATGGAACCCACTCCATTTAGCATGTGCTTGATCAGCTGTATCTGCTTCAAGGGGTCCCAAATACCTCTGACAAAGGTTGAAAGGCAGCCTGCTGGTCGGATTCCAGGGATGTCTTTCTCATTTCTGCATGGTAACTGAAGAGGCAGCAGTGTTCTTCCAGGTCTACTTTGCCAGGCTGATAAATCTACAATTGAACTAATTGGTGACTTGGGTGATTGACCACTTCTCGTCAAAGCTCCCTTTAAAGGAGGTGTGGCCGAACCGCGGACCAAGATGGCCACATAGTGTTGGAGCGAGCTCCGCCGCAATCCCCAGGAAATACAGCCATCCCTGAGCCCACACGCCAAAATGCAGAACTGCGGCAGCATGAATACACTCCCCTAGTCACCCTGGCTGCAGTGACGCCACTCTGTATGGTATCGGAGGTCCGGAACCGTTGCGCCTCCGAGGTCCGTAGTGAGGCCTGCAACACACTGCCAAGCTGTGGACTCGATTGAAGCTCGAGCACCGTCTGGTGCCGTGGGCGGTGCTCCCTTAACTCTGGCGCGAAGGATCTCCATCGGGAACGGATGGAGTGGCTACACAACCCCAAGGCTTGTTGTACCTCGACTGGCACAGGCACCATGGAGCGGCCAGGATTTAGGTAGGTTGTCCCATCGGCAGGAGGTATGCCCACCCGCCCACCGGCCCGTGATCCAGGTCCCCATAGCGGAGGTGTGACATGCTGATCATACCTTTGCACCTGTTGGGAGACGAAACCCTTTTCTGTGAGTCCCCAGTTGAAGCGCGTACCCCACGTTGTGAACATCGCAACCTGAAAGGCTCTGCTGACACCTGCTAGGCGGCGCCCTTGTGGGCGACCGCGTTTGACTGAAGCAGGAGTATTATCTTCGGCACGGATTGGCACTCGGTAGGTGTACTTGCGGAATGACTGGATCAATTTCACCAGGTCAACCATGACACCATTTCCTTGTGGCCCCTTTCCAAGGCCATGGGCAGGGGGATCCAAAACAGCGGAAATTAAACTTAGAAATGGCTGGCGGCAGCACTGATTCTACGAGCATGTCACGAGGATGGCCAGTCCGGAACTGAAACGAGAAACACTATAAAAATGAAGCCGAGAGATATAACGGTCTCACCTCTCTCCCCACAGCAACCCGAAAATTGGAACTGGGCAGAAACAACACTCTTCCGTCCGGACGAAGAAGCCGGACCCTGTTTCTTTAACTGGGCTGAGTTTGCGGAAGGCCCTGCCCCCTGGAACGCCACAGAGTCAGACTCGCTAAAACCAGGAAGCGAGGAGAGGGAGGTGTGTCCTACACCCGAAGTAGAACGCGAAGGCGGAGAAGTTGCCGAGCTGAACAAGAGGAGACCGCTGAAGGAGAAAGCGAGCGGAGAAGATCCCAATCGCCGTACGACAGAACCAGGAGGCCAACGACACGGCGCATCGCCCAGCCACGCTTCAGGAGAAGCGTGGCTCACTCAGGTATGGGCGCGCATCTCGGGTTGGGCGGGGAAGAAGGGTTTTAAACCCCCGTAACTATCCCGGCAAGAAACTCAGTCACTCCCCTTTCCCGAGCACTACCAGCACGGAGTACCTGCCTGCTTGTTTGCTTATTGTTTGGTTTTGGGCAATGTGTGACTCCTCACTACCCTTCCCTTCCACTGATTATATTGGGACCACCGACTGAAACCAAGTCTTTTGTCTTTTCATTTTCCACATACTCCTGACCGGCGACTGGCCCCGTGAGCACCCTGGAGTGAAGAGAAGAGGAAAATCCCTACTGAGAGGGCGCCTATCCCCCGACAAGGAACAAGAAACCACCCAACCTTATTATAGACACAGCCCAAGGCGGAAAAAACTGTTAAAACCAATAAAATCTGGGTTAACAGCACTTAAAGTCTCCAAGAGTTCCTCTAAACAGTTAACAGAGCACCACAATGACAGAGGGAGGAGATCATACTACAGCCTCACCACAACCCCCCACACAAGGCACTGAGGCACTCCTGGTAGAACTTAAGGCGGGCTTTAGGGCACTGGATACTCGCTTCGACGTGCTTGACAAACGGCTGGACAAAATGGGGGCCAGACTGGTTCAGCATGATAAGAGACTTGACACCGCTGAAGGCAGAATCTCAGACTTGGAGGATGGCTCGGCCAAGGCTACTAAGCGGTTGGAGATGATGGAAGGCCTCCTAAAGAATATCGCCATAAAGAACGAGGACCTTGAAGCCAGGGGGAGACGCAATAACATTCTCATTATGGGAGTGCCTGAGTCAATGAATACAGGTCGACTGGATGGTTTTGTAAAAAGCCTTTCAATTGATTTATTTGGGGGGTAATCCTTCATTGCTACCTTTGTTGTGGAAAGGGAGCACAGGTTCCTCGGTCAATGACCTAACCCTGGCTATCCACCCCGGCCCATCATGACACGGCTTCTGAACTTTAAGGACAGGGACACTGCCTTGTGGATGGCACAAGAAAGGGGGTCGCTGGACTAGCAGGATTCCTCCATCTCCCTGTACCCTGAATTCACAGCAACGGTTCAAGAGGCCCGTCGAAAATTCGCAACAATCAAAATCACACTATGCAAGGCTGGACTAACATACGGAATGTTATACCCAGGCCGACTGAAGGTGGATGTAGACGGCAGGTTAAGGATTTTTTGATACACCGGCGGATGCACAAGAATTCCTCAGAATCGAAGCAAACACCAGGCTGCCAAGAAAATCACCCACGCCAGAGCATTCTCCCCGGATGCCGGACTCCGGCTCCAGTATGAAACTGTTTTCTGTGAGCTGAAAGACTCTGCCATTGCAACACTTTGATAAGTATTAAGTGGATTTACTTAATATTTCCATTTTTCTGCCGATCGTTACAGTATTGGACTCTGGGCACTGGCTGTGCTGAACTCATTTTTATTACATGTTTAAGTTTCCGGGGATAAGGCGGAGCGTTGCCTCTCCCCCAATGCATTTGCCCATTTCTTGGTATGTTCACACTTGGTAACAGTGATTTTTGCTCTAGACTTCTATTGGGATTTGGGATTTCCCCTAGGTCGAGAATGAGGAGATGGGTGGGTGGGTGGCATGCAGGTGTTTCTTTAGTTGTATGGTATTATCTGCTCCTGACACGATTGGTTCACTATTACGTACCATGTGCTATTATTTACATATTCATGCAATTTGTAGCTATGACCACTTGTGATGATGGTGGGTTGGCTCTCCACAGTCTCAGACATTAATTTCCTTACATGGAATGTGCGGGATTTGAACAATACCAGCAAGGGGAAACGTGTTAAATTATATGCAGCGCCATAAGGCCGACATTGTGTTTTTACAGGAAACCAATTTGTCTCCCACCTCACCTAACACATTTGCCTCCAGCTGGGGTGTGCAATGCTACTTCGCGAACTACAGTACTTATTCCAGGGGAACTGCCATTCTTATACATAAACGGTTGCCCTTCCAACTATACAACGCACATAACAATAGGGCAGGCCGCTTCACTTTAGTGACTGGAAAACTTATGGGTTGTAACATTGCTCTAATGTGTGTCTATGCGCCAAATGTGGATGACCCAGAGGTTTTCCACTCTCTGCAGGCCCTGTTGCTTCCCTTAGGCGCTGATTACATTTGTTTGGGGGTGACTTCAACCTTCTTCTGCGGCCAGAAATAGACAGTATGGCATATTCCCCAGCCGTAAAGCCCTGAGCCCTCCGGGTACTTGGTGACATTTGCGACTCTTTTGGACTGGTGATTATATGGCATGCATGTAGCCCGACCGAAAATGCATACATTCATTATTTGGCACCACACGACACTTGCCATGCATATCCGACTCCCTAGACCAGAGGGTAGTGAAAGACAGTGGAGGTTCCCGGGGCAGGCTCTAAACGATGCAGTATCCTCTGCAGAAATTCGGGAATCAATAGCGACATACTTTGATCTAAATGTGGGTTCGGTTAGTAAATGGGCGACCGTGTAGGAGGCATTCAAGGCGTACATAAGGGGGGAATGCATTCCAAACACACTGGGGGACTAAAGTCATTGAGAGGCACCATTGCTCGCATAGAGGACCGATTAAAGGTATTAGACGAAGAACAACTCAAACACCCAGACCCGGCTAATCAGGTCAGTCACCTGTTGCTACTGACAGCATTCAGGGAAGCTGCTGAAAGCGAAACACATTTTCTGGGGAAATATGCCACTGCCAGGCGGTATGGTGAGGGGGGATAGACCGGTACGCAGACTGGCGCAACTGTTGAGGCCTTGCTTGGAGAAAGCTTACATTACATTTATCCGTGCCGACAACGGGCAAGTTCACACAGACACAGCTGAGTTCAGGAATGAGTTCCTTCGGTACTACACCAGTTTATATACCACACGCATGATGCATGATGACGAAGACTGCAGGGCCTACTTGAATGAGATAGCTATGGAATGGCTAGAAGACTATATGCAGAAGTTCTTAGCAGAGCCATTTTCCAAAGAGGAAATAGCTAGCGCCTTAGAGGCCTTAAATGGTACTACGGCACCAGGGCTTGATGGCTTCACAGGCATATTTTACAAGCACTACAAAAATATACTTGCCCCAAACCTCCTTGAGGTATATAATGAAGCCCTGGAAAATAAATAATTACCTCCCACACTCCGTGAGGCAGTAATTGTCAGGCTTCCCAAACCTGGCAAGGACCCAATGAGCTGTGCTCTTATAGGCCGCTATCGCTTTTGAATTTGGACTATACATTTTGGCTAAAAGTATTGCGTTGAGACTGGCGTTACTCTTAGACAGCCTCATATCCCCGGTGCAGTCTGGCTTCGTTCCCCACAGATCCACAGCGCTAAATTTGCACACATTGTTTGCAGTGTTGCACAAAATTATGCAAGAGGTGCTGGAAGCTGCAGTCCTGCTAGATTCCTAAAAGGCATTCGACTCCTTAGAATGGCCTTTCATATGTGCCATGATGAGGAAACTAGGCATCCCTAAGGGATTTATTGACCTCACTGGTTTGCTTTACACCTTTCTGCAAGACTCCGCTTGAATGGCACGCTATCCACCCTGTTCGCTCTCACATGTGGCACTAGACAGGGATGCCCTTTATCTCCTTTACATTTCATACTGGCCCTTGACCCTCTGGTTCAACATTTTCAGGAAAACACCTTCACAGAGACATCCAGTTCAATACGGGCCCTCTCCTCATCTCGCTATAACCGGACGACATTGTACTATATTTCCGCCGCCCGCAAGACAATTTAGACCCCCTTATCAGAGAGATTCTTCACTTTGGTGGATATTCGGGACTGGGTATAAATTGGAACAAGTCCGAGCTACTCCCTTTAACGGTGGGAACCGCCGAAAGGGACTGCGAATTCCCGTTGCAATGGTGCCACGACTCGGTTAGATATCTGGTATCCAGATACATAGCAACGAGGAACAAATGGCCTGAATTATGGTTCAGCTATACCACAACCTTGAGGCTCAGATTGAACTTTGGATAAGGATCCCGCTCTCCATGTCCAGTAGAATTGTGCTGATGAAGATGATAGTTCTTCCGAAGTTCCTATACATTTTCCACAACATCCCCATCCCACTCCCAGACAGATTTTTTCAGACCCTCAGATCACACCTTATCAGGCTAGCATGGGGTGGCAAAAGACCTAGAATACGATGGGAAATCATGACTCTGCCATATGAAAGGGGGGGTTGGGTCCCCGGATTTTAGAATGTATTACCTAGTGGCACAGGGCAGCTTTACTCATTCATGGTATCATCCAGGTACCCATGGCTCGCTATTACAGAAGAGAAATTAGTTCTGCGAGTGCTTCGATCTCACTCCATGATAAAGTTTGGCGACCTGTTCCAGGGTAGGCATGTATTTGATAGTACTCGAGGGGGCATGGGAGCCGGATCAACCATGATGGATCAGTTTGTTTTCAGGAGGGTTCGCAGGGCACTGCGTGCCAAAATATCGGAACACCCACTAGAACCGCAGTCTGTCGCGCCTTTAACTATTTTAATATCTAACTCTGACGGGAGTCAAGTGATTTCAAGGTTATACAAGGCCAACTTGACTCTGGTCCAGAGCCACAACACCAAGATTCGAGCAGCCTGGGAGTGAGACCTGGGGCACTCCATCCTGGATGACCAGTGGGCTTTCTGCTGGTCACAGATTAGGGAGATCTCCCTTAACAGTAGGCATAAACTGAAACATTTTAAATATCTATGGCGGCCAAGCTTCACGCTATTGGCCCGGCCTCACAATTGCCGGAAATGTGGAAACCCATACGCTGATTTTTCCCATCTGATGTGGACTTGCCCCAAGATTGGGGAGTTCTGGACAGCCATTTTCAGAATAATATTCCGGATGGCATTGTTGGAAATATACCTCACCCCTGAGGTTGCACTCCTGGCATATGCATACAATATGCCAAAGAAACTACGCAAGTTCATTGCGCTGGTGCTGCTCTTGGCCAAGAGCGAGATGGCTAATAGATGGGGCAGCAGAATTCTCCCTACAACAGATGCATGACTTGCTAGTCTTACTTTTTGCAACACAAACTGTAAACTGTACGCCACATTGCTCCCACCCAGGTCCCAACCGAATGATATATGGGGTCAGCTCAAGACATACTTGCAGAACTTGGAGTCCGTCACCCCTAGCCACACACCTGATGGAATAGTTCCGACCATAGTTGGATGAAATGTAAGATGTAATACAGAGACTTCAGGCTAATAATGAGGATGAGGTCATGGACATTGTAGGATGATGTGTCAAAGGAAGACTATCACGTAATGGTCAGAAATTGTATATTTTATTTAGCTCTACTGCATATTCTGTATGTGACTTGGCAGGGTGGTACCATACTGTTAAAATGTTTGTGAATGAACAACTTGAAGATGACATTTTGATATGTATATGTCGGAAAATGATAAATAAAGTGTTAAAAAGCTATCTTTTAAGAACACAAATTGTAGGCTACCTACTGAATATTATACATGGCTCAGGAGGAGAGGCTGCCTTGATGCTTCCACTGGTTTAGGGCTGTTTAGTAAGGCCATTTCCTATATGAATACTTTGAAAAAATTACCCTTTTTGTATGCCTCCTATTTTTCTGCCTTAACGACTCTGTGCTTTACCACTGCTAAACAGTAGTAATGGATATCTTTTCCCCCCATAAAATGTGCTTTACTGTGGAACTCTCTGTTCGGACCATTTAACCGGTATATTAATTTACTGTAATTGGTGCCTAAAATGCAAGGTAATGTAAGGGTAGGGAAATTCTATTTTTATATATTCATAAGCCACTCTTCAAGTTTGCCTTGTCAGGTTGCAGGGAAGGGTGTCAATATATAAAATAAGGCACACTACATATTGGGGTTAGTTTGCTCTCTCAGTCAAATGAAATCCCAAATCTATTTGACTGTGTATTCTTTGCCAGACTTTTCCCTGAAAAGGCCTAGATGGGATTAAAATCTTTATTTCCTATCTCTATCTGGGTAAATGTTGTGTGACGAGGGGGACCCGGATGCGGGGCCCCCTGGCCTGCCTTTTAATGTGTCTCCTCTCTTTGTGCAGCACACGGAGTCCTGGAAAACCCCCAACGTCAGCAGTTGCCGGCCCGGGTTGAAAACACTGCATCCCTGCACCTTTAAGTGGGCGGAGCCGGACTTGGGACACACCCCCGGCACAGAGGTAAAACCCATCCCTGAATCCACACAGGTGTGCGAGACACCCGGAGGAGGCAGAGGAGACTGGTGGCGAGAGTGGAGCGAGAGCGAAGCAGAGTGGGATTTGAGCGAACAGGAAGATCGGAGGACGGAGGAGGAGTACAAGCAGGAAGATCGGAGGACGGAGGAAGAGTACCCGCAGGAGGAGCGGAGGTCGGAGGAACCGAGGGCAGAGACGCCGAGGTCGGAGAAGCTGGGAGACCGTGACGGCAGCTACTACATCAAGCCAGGAGGCCAACGGGATAACGCATCGCCCAGCCACACTTCCCGCGAAGTGTGGCTTGACCAGGTACGGTCCAGATTCAGCGGGTGGGCGGGCATTAGAAGGAGCAAGCCACCCTGAGGTCACGCACATCCCACCTTCGGCACAAACCCCCCCCCCTCACTGACCCCCGACACTCGTTCAGGGTATTGGAGTGCACGTGTGAAGTCCTCACCCCTTTTTCCCTTCACCGAGTCCTAGGTTAAGGACAGACTGACTCAGACTTGTTATTTTTCCTTTGCCGGTATCGAGAGGCTATCGAGACGGCGGAGAGACGGCCTACAACTCCCAGGAGGCAGTGGGAACGGCGGCCGGGAGCAGGAAAAACCACGACGGAGGAAACGGAAACACCACTCCCTTTCTACAGAGTGCCTGTTCAAAAACAAAGACTGTATAAAACAATAAAAGCATCCTTACCCAGAGTTCCTGTGTCGGTCAACCTTTTTGACAAACCTCCCGAAACCCCACAAGTGGTGGAGAATGCGGGCAGTTTAGAAGACTCCATCCGGGACACAACGATGGATGAGATGATACAGGCACTCGTGAAAGGCCAAGAGCAACTAGCGTGGGCAGTGGAACAACAACTCGCCGCCGCCCAATTGGACCGGGACACCTTTCGCAACACGGTAGTGTCGCAGCTGGAGGGTATGCGGGTTACAGGCGACCCAGCCGGCGTTCATGCACGAGAGAGTCGCCCCCCCAACCCCACCGGGCATTTCGCTGCAGAAATACATCACCGGCGAGGATCCGGATGCGTTCTTAACAAACTTTGAGAGGGTGGCATTGGCGTGTGGATGGCCCGTGGAGAAATGGGCATTTTTTTTGGCTCCCTTGTTGTGCGGTGAGGCACAAGCGGCCTATCAGGTTGCCAACGGAAACGGCCAGACGCCGTATGGACTGATCAAAACCATTATCCTAGACCATCTGGGTTTGGACGCGGAGGCGTATCGGGTACGCTTCCGTAAAGAAAGGGGGCAAGCTGGTGACAACCCTAAAACCTTGTTCTTCCGCCTGAAGACAGCCGCAGACAAGTGGCTTACCCCGACAACAAGCACCAAAGAGCAGATCATGGACAGGATTTACCTGGAGCAATACCTCAAAGCCCTCCCCTACGGGACACAACGATGGCTCCGCCAACACTCCAACCTGTCCACCGCCCAGGCAATGGAAATGGCGGCCACGTATGCCCGTGCGCAGCCAAGGCTACATAACACTGAACCAGAAAAACCGATCAAACCTCCTCCTAGGCCAGATCGATGGATGAGAGCACCCCCTGGGCTACCCATCCCACCTCCCAGACCGCTGGCAGCAGAACAACCCCCCTTCCGGGGTCCGCAGTGTTTTGACTGTGGGATGTGGGGGCACATAGCTCGTCTCTGCCCCCAGAAACGGGCCCCGGGAGAACCCATGGACATCAACTACTTGCCCAAGGCAGTCATGTATTCGGCGGAGCTAGGCGGAGCATACCACGTGAGTGTTACTGTCAATGGGATGCTGGTTAGGGCTCTCCTAGATTCGGGGTGCAAGCAGTAAATGTAAATGTAAATGTAGTTGAGTCCGTGATCCAGGGTTGCTTCGTGAAGCCCCTTCAGGTAATGCCGGACGCAGTAGTGTTTATAAAATGTGTGCACGGTGATGTGAAGGAATACCCGGTAGCTTATCTCCCCATTGGAGTAGAGGGAAAAGACACGATGGTTGTGAAAGTGGGGGTTCTGAACTCCCTTCCCGAACATCTGATCTTGGGTACAGACAATCCCCATTTTCTTGACCTCTTCAAAGACCGTATGCAATGGGAGGGTAGAGACAATGCAGCCGTTTCTACGCTACTATCTACGGGTCCCTGGGAGGGCGATAGGTCTTTCCGCTTTGCGCAGGCCAACGATACATCTCTGTTCAATGCCTGGGAACAAGCCCACAGCGATCCAAACACCACGCCTAACAGATATCCGCGCTTTTTGATTAAAGACGACCTCCTATACCGACAAGCCAACCAGGAGGATCCCATGCAGTTGCTGGTGCCAACCTGTTTTCGAGAACAGATTATGTTCTATGCCCATACCCATTTACTAGCAGGGCATATCTGGAGTGAAAAAACAACTCAAAATGTGCTCCGGAACTTTTATTGGCCTGGAATATACCACGATATCAAAGTGCACTGTCAGTCTTGTGACCTTTGTCAGAGGAAAAACACCCAGAGACATCCAGCGGTACCACTGCAACCTCTGCCTGTAATCGGAACCCCTTTCGAGAGAGTGGGCATGGACCTGATCGGTCCGTTGCCACCGACCAAAAGGGGGTACAAATACGCTCTAGTCATAGTGGACTACGCCACCCGTTTCCCGGAGGCATTTCCCCTGAAGACACCAACCTCTCGAAACATAGCGGATAAATTCATGGAGTTGTTCTCACGCGTGGGGTTTCCCAAAGAAATCCTAACGGACCAAGGGACCCCGTTCATGTCTAAGGTCATGAAGGAAGTATGCCAGCTGCTAGGACTTCACCAGATCAAGACCTCGGTGTATCATCCCCAGACGGATGGTCTGGTAGAGCGATACAACGGAACACTAAAAGCCATACTAAAGAAAATGCTGTCCGTGAACAACACTGATTGGGACTCACTACTGCCTCTGGCCCTTTATGTCATCCGCGGTCAGAGACAAAGCAGTCTAGGGTGCTCGGCGTTTGAGATGCTGTATGGAAGACAACCCAGGAGTCTCCTAGACATGACTAAAGAAGTCTGGGAGACAGAACAGACGGGAGAAACCCGAAACCTGTTGGAATACAGCACGAACCTGAAGAACAAACTGGGAAAAATCAGAGAACTCGCTTTTACCAACCTCGAAGAAAGCCAAAGACAACAACAGGTTCATTATAATAAAGGAAAGAGATGGAGAACGCTCCTTGTGGGTGACTGGGCCCTGGTACTGCTGCCCTCGACTGCCAAGAAATTCCAAAACGAATGGCAGGGCCCCTATGAAGTCATAGAGACCATCGGGAAGACCACCTATCGCCTACGACTCAATGGGAGGAAAACCCAAATATTTCACATAAACCCTTTAAAGAAATGGCTGGGACCGAAACCGGTGGCGGCCCACCTGGTAACCCCGATTGAGACTTCCACGAAGACCACTCTTGGGGATCTGGTGATTAACGACGAGCTGTATCTGAACGAGCAGGAGGGATTACAAAACACCCTACGCCCGTTTGCCCCTATCTTTTCCGACCGTCCCGGCATGACCACACTAGCAGAGCACCGGATCGAGACTCCCGTCGGAACCACTGTCAAACAACGTCCATACCGGATACCCGCTGCCAAGAGGGAAGCTAAAGGGAGAGAAGTAGACGAGATGCTGAAAATGGGCGTAATCAGACCGTCCAGGAGTGAGTGGTCCTCGCCCATAGTAATGGTGCCAAAACCGGACGGCAGTAGCCGGTTCTGTATGGACTTCCGGGCCTTAAACGCGGTATCCTCGTTCGACTCGTATCCGATCCCTCGGATCGATGAACTCATCGAAAAACTGGGGGAGGCCAAATACATAAGCACCCTAGACCTGACCAAAGGGTACTGGCAGGTACCCTTACGAGAAGAAGACCGAAAGAAGACAGCCTTCGCTACGCCGGACGGACTGTACGAGTTCAATGTCCTGCCCTTTGGCCTACATGGTGCCCCGGCCACCTTCCAGAGATTGATGAATCGGGTCTTAAGGGGGCACCACCGATACAGCTCAGCCTACCTTGACGACATCATCATTTTTAGTCCGTCTTGGGAAGAACACCTGCAACACCTACGGATCGTGCTTCAACAACTAAAAGACGCTGGACTCCACGTAAACTCGAAGAAATCCAGGATCGGATTCCAGAAGGTCAAATACCTAGGTTATCTCCTGGGACACGGGGCCATGGAGCCTCAAATTGAAAAAGTGAGGGCTATTGCTGACACCCCTTTTCCCAAAAACACCAAAGACATGCGGGCCTTCTTGGGTCTAGTGGGCTACTATCGGAGGTTCATTCCAGCGTTTTCAGATGTGGCTGCCCCGCTGACGGACACGTTAAAGAAACAGCAGAAAAGGGTGGATTACCACAGTCCCTCTCCTGCCATGTGGAACGCCTTCCAAACACTCAAAAAAGCCATCACAACGAGCCCGGTGTTGACATCCCCGGATTTTACAAAGCCCTTCATCCTGCATACTGATGCCTCAGACTTCGGCATCGGGCCGTTTTGTTTCAGGACACGGGGGTGGGTGGTGAAAAGCCCATCCTCTACATCAGCAGAAAGCTATTCCCAAGAGAGGTTCGATATCCGACCATCGAAAAAGAGTGCCTTGCCATACGTTGGGCGATTGACAAACTGAGGTATTACCTGGAGGGGCGTCCGTTCGTGTTATACACCGACCACGCCCCCCTTTTATGGATGAGCAGAAACATCTCCAACAATCCAAGGGTCATGAGGTGGTTCCTGGCCCTGCAGCCCTTTCGTTTCCAGGTCCGCCACAGGAAGGGGTCTGACAATGTCAATGCGGACTTCCTGTCCAGGTTTCCTCTCCCCGATCGGGAGAATCCCAGGGGGGAGGTGTGTGACGAGGGGGACCCGGATGCGGGGCCCCCTGGCCTGCCTTTTAATGTGTCTCCTCTCTTTGTGCAGCACACGGAGTCCTGGAAAACCCCCGACGTCAGCAGTTGCCGGCCCGGGTTGAAAACACTGCATCCCTGCACCTTTAAGTGGGCGGAGCCGGACTTGGGACACACCCCCGGCACAGAGGTAAAACCCATCCCTGAATCCACACAGGTGTGCGAGACACCCGAAGGAGGCGGAGGAGACTGGTGGCGAGAGTGGAGCGAGAGCGAAGCAGAGTGGGATTTGCGCGAACAGGAAGATCGGAGGACGGAGGAGGAGTACAAGCAGGAAGATCGGAGGACGGAGGAAGAGTACCCGCAGGAGGAGCGGAGGTCGGAGGAACCGAGGGCAGAGACGCCGAGGTCGGAGAAGCTGGGAGACCGTGACGGCAGCTACTACATCAAGCCAGGAGGCCAACGGGATAACGCATCGCCCAGCCACACTTCCCGCGAAGTGTGGCTTGACCAGGTACGGTCCAGATTCAGCGGGTGGGCAGGCATTAGAAGGAGCAAGCCACCCTGAGGTCACGCACATCCCACCCTCGGCACAAAACCCCCCCCCCTCACTGACCCCCGACACTCGTTCAGGGTATTGGAGTGCACGTGTGAAGTCCTCACCCCTTTTTCCCTTCACCGAGTCCTAGGTTAAGGACAGACTGACTCAGACTTGTTATTTTTCCTTTGCCGGTATCGAGAGGCTATCGAGACGGCGGAGAGACGGCCTACAACTCCCAGGAGGCAGTGGGAACGGCGGCTGGGAGCAGGAAAAACCACGACGGAGGAAACGGAAACACCACTCCCTTTCTACAGAGTGCCTGTTCAAAAACGAAGACTGTATAAAACAATAAAAGCATCCTTACCCAGAGTTCCTGTGTCGGTCAACCTTTTTGACAAACCTCCCGAAACCCCACATGTTAAAACAATGCTTCAAAGTTATTTCTTCCTTTATTGTCAAAATCTGATCAAAAACTGAAATCAGGTTTTTGATAGCTTGATTCAAAAAGTAACGTTATAAAAATGAACTTTGTGCTGCCAGAGCCAAAAGTGGCCTAAAGCAGTGTTGCTACTCAGCCCCTCCAGAGCTACTAGAGGCATCCTTGCTGGGAGAAGTAAGGACTCTAGCTAAGAGGAAAATAGCCTATCTCTGATCGCAGGGAAGTAACTGCTCACAAATTAGCAGGCAGTATTAATTATCTAGGATGTGATAAGAACAATTGGAAGAAAAAAGGGTAACTTTAGCACCACCAATTTTGACTTGGACTTGCTAAGGAGGGATTCTTCTCCTCATTTCCAAGGCCCTGCTAGACAGTTGGGCTCCAGCAACAGCAGGGAAGAAAACCAGTTTCACCCTGTCAGATGGAAAGAAAGCCTATCTAAATAGGGGTGTGGCTAAGGAACTAAAGTCAGGCCTGCCTGTTGGCAGATGGATTCCGCCATATTAAAACAGGGGCTCCAGTGTAAATTCTAGCTAGGCAAAGAAGAAGTGCTGCAAAAGGAGGTGGAGGACTCAAAAAAAATAGTTAGGACTGGATGCAGATTTTTTTCCAATAACCAGCTGAGGCACAGGATAAATCTAGTACCTCAGCCATAACCTCCTGGGAACATTCATGGACCTTGGAAGAATCCACCTAAAGGAGAAGGCCCTGTTTGAAGAAGACTCCACTCTCCTGCTGGAAGAAGAGGACTCTCTGGAGTACTCAAAGGATGCTGAATTCTGCCGACACAAAGGAGCTGAAACTGCTCTCTAAGTTTCAAGTGGTTAGCCTCCTGTTTGCCTGCTTTGGTGACACAAAAAGCTGAAGGGCTTCTAATGCCAAGTGGGCCCAGCTGACCACAGAGGACTGGCCTGACTAGTTAAGGGTGGCAGAACCGACTAGAAGGAACTATCCAAGCAATTGTAGAAAAGTGGGTCGTAGTCATTTTTTCATTGGGCTGGGACACAGTGCTGATGCTTGCCCAGGAAGGTCATCCCTAAGAGGGCAAGTGAACCAGCTTTGAACTGCTTGGAGATTTTGTTGTGTTGGAAACTGGTTTAGCTGGACCTCATGGCAAAGGTATCCTTCCTTGTGGAGACAGAAAAAAATTAAGTTGTCACAGTAACACAGTGACAACACCATAAAAAGATTTCACACCAGTTTAGAAGAATATATTATGATTTTATAAATAAAATAAGACCAAAATGACAAACCGTCAATGAGTAGAAGTCAAGATATGAATTTTAGCAGATTAAATATAAAAATAGCGCTTAGAAGCAATTAATGCCTATCTGGGATATTTGGTCATGCTGGGCCGGAGCAAAGTGAAGAGTTCAGGCCAACAGCAATGGAGCATGGGCTGAATAAAGGAACCATGCTTGGCCCACTGAACAAAATACCTTGTTGCAACAGGGAGATGCAGGGTGGAGGTGAGCGAAGTGTTGATGTCGATCCCCCAGTTCAGTTGATGCATCATTAATCTCCACACAATGATGGTGATGGCTGGGTCTGAAGACTACCAATGGACCAGGCACAGGAGGTGGGACTTTGATATCCCTAAGTCTCAAAACAGGAGCCAAGACAGCGAGCCCTTGGAGATCATTCTGGGTTCAAGCAAGTGTCCAGTTCTTCCTCAGCAGGGCCAGAGGGTAGCAGGCAGGAAGGCAGCATAGCAGAAACTCAGTTTTTCTAGAACAGCAGTCCAGTGGAGTGGCAGTCCTTGTAGCAGCACAGCAGCCCATCATGGCAGAGTTTATTTACAGTCCAAGAAGTATCTGATTTGGGGGGGGGTCAGTGACCCAGTACTGATACCCAGTTGTGCCTTTGAAGTGGAACTGACTTCGAATAGGGACTTTGAAGTGCACAGAAGTACTCCCTTCCCAGTCCTGGCTCCATACTCAGTACTGTGGGGTAGGCAACACTTTGGGTGGGGACAGGACACTGCCCATTCAGGTGTAAGTGCCAGTGCCTCCTTCCCATCCTACCCTTCCTTTGTATGTGGCTGTCTAGAGGGAATATATAAAGGCCAGCTGTCACCCACTCCAGACATGGAGTGGAGACAGGCTACAGAGTGCACAGGTCCAAATATTTCACACTGTTAACACTGTTTAATGTGAGGCTTGACAAACACTAGGACTGAGTGGTTGTTATTCCACCTCATTCCTTTTTTATCCACTAGCCTTCAATTCCTCTTACCCACACTTTTAAAGGGTCTTTTTACCTTCTTCTTTTTCTCTCTTTCTCTCTGTTCCTCCAGGTCAAATATGATGATAAGAAATAAACCCTGATTCCCCAGAAAATGAATGACAGTGCCGTCCTCCTGCAACTACCTGCAATAATTAAGCACTGAAATAGTATTAAGTCATCTATGGTGTCAGATCCAGTGGGTAATTGAGGAAATAGATTGTTTGACTCTATGGTGTATACTAGGGCAATGTTTGTGCTACCTAGTCATGATAATGGTTATTTTACAATCAACATCAGCAAGCAGATCCGAACAGTCAAGGGAGAGGAGTTGGCCTAACGACTAGGGCGCTCGACCTCGGACCTGGGGATTTGGGTTCGAGTCTCGGTAACAACGCCAGAAAACCTCCTGTGATTCTGGGCAAATCACTTAATCTCCCCGTGCCTCAAATGAATGTGTGTCTGTCCTCCTATAACGTAACTGGTGCTATGTAAAGCGCTCTGATACCTGATTCAGTTCGGGTCTAGTTTGCGCTATATAAAAGTTCTCAATTGGGGTTTAGCGCAATTCCCAAGGATCTTGGCGAGGAAGAGAAACATTGACAAAAGTGTCAGGGACATGCACAGCTCATTTCATGTCAATTACGTGGATCGAAATATCATTTTTTTGGGCTTGTGTCTGGAATAGTAGTAATTTTTGATAGTGGGATTGAAAACACATACTATAAAAATTACTTAATTGTAACCGTGTTATAGTTGGGCAATAATGCCACAGGTTGCAGTGCCTAAAAAATGTGGCTTTAAAGAAATTGCTTGAATAGTGGTACAGTTAGCAAAATAATTTCAGTTTTTGAAGCGCCTACACAGTTTGGTATTACAAAGTGCAGCTTCGAAGATCCTCCATTTACAAGGGTGGATTACCCATAAAAACAAAAGAAATTACATTTCCATAGGTGCACATCGCACTACGCTTCTAGCTATTGAGGAAAGTGACCTCCTTGGAGGGGCTACATTTTGGCTCCACTAGAAGCACCTTTAGGGGGTGATAACAACTTTACATTTTATGCCTCATGCCGCCATGGATGTGCTCACAGATTGCACCTTGTTTGGAGGTCTGTCCCCTTGGGACACTGTCCAAACAACTGAGGAGGGCCTAAGCAAAATTAGTAGGGCACCTGCAGTTAAGGGCTGTGCAACTCTCACAGAAGCCCAGAGGCAATATCTCAAATGCCAGAGGAGCTTCTTCAGAATATCTCCAGTGAGTGGCGGTGAGATAGCCTCTTTAAGTGTTCACCCAGCAGTGTAATACGCCATCCAACCGCATTCTGCAATTCCCACAAAGGGTGCTCTCCCACCCCTACTGCCTGCAAAAATTCCCACAGGGTCACACAAAATGTTAATTTAGCTATAGAGTTTTTGGAGTGTGAAGGAGACTGCTGTAACAATGTCATGCCCACTCATAAGGACTATAAACAGAGGTTTATTCAAGATATGTTGTACACCTCAGCCTCCGTCCATCAGCTTCTCCTTTCTCTTTAACCCCTCTCATATTAAAATGTTAATATTCCCTCCTTGGAATCTTACATGAGTGGTTCTAATTTATGTAGAACATAAACAGATGATTTTAAGTGATAGAAGCTGTGAAGGAAGGATACCACACATCTCCCTCTCAAAAGCAAGAAAGAATACAGTAGGCTACAATTCTGACATTTACCTAACTTCCTTAGAGAATATTTAACTAAATTACTAAATGTACACATTTATGTAACACACTGTTATCATTTTAGATGCTAATACATTGCATTGCATGTACAATATGCACAGCCTGAAAAACAACAAAACACTTAAACATAGTCACCTAAATAACCTGGTCTGTAGAGCACCTTTTGCCACTTCTAACACTGTTTTCAATATGGCCACCATTTTCTGTTGAGCCAACAACATCACCATTACTTTTTTCTCTCACCACTTCTTCCAACTTTGCAACCCTATTGAGGTTCCATACCGTATGGTCTTCTGTTCTGATTGCATTTTTCAAAGACCTTAATTACCTTCACCGGAGGTAGAAACTTAGAACACTGGAAGATAACCCTTTGGGAGGATATCTTATCCGTACAATTTCACCCCATTGCACTTCTGTCTTCTTGACTGCTGTACACACTTCAAATCACTTTTTATTTTCAATCATTTTCTTAAATTCAATAGATTTTTTTCATATCTCACACTAACCCCACCCTGGGTGTGTGATGTATTCCTATAGGTTCTGTATCGATCCCCCTATTCCTGACCCTATTCTGGTTAACAAGTTAACTAGCAGCCATCCCGTGATGCAGAAAGCCCCCATGATGCAGGAACCGTTATCTGATTAAGCCACACTACGGCACAGGAACGTGTTATCTGATTAGGTCATAACGCTTGCCATCTAATTAGACAAGCGATATTCCTCCAGCCCCTGATAAGGCATACGGAGTTCTCAAAACAAATCAAACCTATGACAGACCTGGGAAAAACCCTGCGGCCATTGTTTTGATTTCACCGAGAACTTCAGCAAAAGAATGTGCTAACGACCAGGTCGTATGACATCCTTATTGACGTATCTATGTCCATCCTTACGTCAATCTCGGCACCTTAAAGGTATAAATATTACCGATATTGCCCTATGCAAACACACGCGGTGGTGACGAGATCGGAGCAGCCAGACTTGCCGAAGCCCAGAGCAGAGCAGACCCCGCTGGCGCAGCCCCTCCTTCCTGACGCGCTGAGAACGAGACGCTGCTTTCTCCTGCCAAGAAATCCAGCTCCGGCGCTTCCGGGTAGCCCTCGCAGGCAGCCTGGAATATCGAGACCAGAGACGAGAGATACCATCCCTCATTAATCCTAGACTCCAGGTACAGAACTGAATAACCCCTCACAGAGAATTCTTGAGTCAGTCACTTGGCAAAACAAACTTAACTTAAACTGCTACTTTCTACTCCCGCCCACGTATTAGGATTAGGTCAGGTACATCTGGGGTAGGCGTAGTTAGAAACACCAGTTGAGTACGATTAGTCAAATGTATATGTGTATGTATCTATTTTATCCATTTTAAACCATCATATGGCTTAGAAACCATATCAATGTTTTTACAGTATTATTTTATACTTCTGCTTTTAATGTATGCACTTTACTTAACCATAAGTATTGCAATAATATCGATCCATTTCTCTTGTATGAGAAAAGAGACTGATCAATAAATAACATCTTTTATTGAACACGCCCGTCTCTTCCTTTTCTCTACAATCTGGTGAGACTAAGAATGCACGTACTGACTGAGTAAAATAAGTAGTCTTTTGTTTTCACACGACTCTAGAGATACACTCTTGATTAGGGGAGAGCAAAGTTGTCATGTTCTATGGTTGTCAGAAACTAAATCCCTTCTTGTCTATCCAGGGAGGTTCAACTCCTCCTTGCCTAGTCGAGAAAGTTTCTAGTGAACTCTGAGCTAGCTGGCAAACCCAAAACTTTAAGTCTAATATCGACAGTAGTAGACCTAGTTAACGTCTGGTCTAGGCCTATACTATTGAAGGTATTATTCCAATGCGCAGAGCCTATTGGGATAATAGGAACTACACTACATGGCGCCCAACGTGTTTGGATGGGCGATAAAACTAACGTAAGACATTTAGAGTAACTCAGTCGTGCTTTTTCACTCAGACCCCTTTTTCCCATAATACTCCAAAGACGTCTGGAGTGGGTGAAAGGTAATATCCGCCAAACCTCGCAGGAGGAAACTCCTATGTATGGTCCTTGGTTTAGTCAACGTTGAAGGATACACTGTTCCAAAATATTGTGCATCTAATCTTTGTTTCCATAAGAACCTGATCTGCAAACAAACAAAATAACCTTCTGGACAGTACAATGTCAGACAATGAAGGAGAAAGAGAGGCAGTTAGAATAGCAACTGAACTCGCAGCAGCTGATAATGCACTGCAAGACGCTGACCCGGAGATAATACTCATCGCGGTCAACACAAGAAAATCTATAACTTTAAAACTTATAGAAAATGGACTGACACCTAGAGGTGGCACGGTCATATTCGTAATTGAGGCACACGAATATCGGCAGACAGAGGTATTCTATTCATGGATACATTTTCCAGCAGCAAATGCTGTAACAAAGGTCTTCCACTATTACAAAACAGAGGAACCTCCTAATGAGTACACTCCTTTCGAGGAGGTGGAAGTACCACTTAAATTTCAAGAGCATCTGCTCTTATTTAATGGCGCCCTAAAACATAATAATCACATCACCAGGCTCGGTCCATTAGGTAGACCAGGAGCAACGTGGCCGGTTCTAGCCGGATACACACCACATCCAGACATCAATGGGATGTCTGCAGCAAACCTTTTAATACAACTAAAACAATTAATAAAAATACATAGACAATTAGTCCAATATGTAATGCGGACTTCAACAATCCAACCAGCAATTAAAATTCCACAGCTGACCCCTCATCAGGGGAACACAAATAAAATTACACCACAGAACATACAGTCCTGCCTAGGTAAAGTACCAGCTAAACGGGAACAAATACCATTCTGGTTAGCACAAAAAATCACCCAAATAGAGGCGGTGTTTCCAGACACCACCCCGTTAGAAAAACACAGGATTCTGACTATCTGTCTTCCAATGGGAATCGCACCACACGTGGAGGACTGTGACACTTGGGGTACAGTCTTTGCTTCCATCTACACAAAAACGCACGGTGTTCCATCCATTTCGGTAATACCAGATGTGCTAAAACAAATTCAAGACGAATACGGTCCAGAACCCGCTTTAACTCTTGGTATGAAATTACTGAAAGACTTCAAGCAGGTCTCGGCTATATTATTAGCCAACATAAAGGGAGAAGCAGCAAACGTGGCGATCCGCCAGAGGTTAAAGGAGACAGATATAGCAGACCAACCAGCTGAAATTGTCAGAATTGTAGAAAAATCCTATGAGGAACTAGGTAGAGATAGTTTAGGTGGAATACCAGTAAAACCACAACTGATTGAAAGTCCTGAAAAAATATTTTTTAATAATAATTCAACATCACAAAAAAAGAGCTGGGATGGAAACAAACAATCCAATCCTAAAGAAAAGAAATTCCAGTCCAGAGGAAGGTCTCCTCGGCGGAGAGAAAAATCTCCGAACCAGAGACACAGGTCACCCCAAAGTGACCCCTCTGGGAAAAGATATAACCTTAGGAATAGGGATAATATAAAGAAGCCTGATAGATATGAAGACATTGATACACGTCCCTCTCAATCTTTTCAGACTTCCTCGCAGAAATCGGAAAGAAGAGGACGATCAGAACAAAGAGAAGAGCACGCCAAGTCCAAAGACAAGGAATCTGCTCATCTAAAAAAGAAACTACAATTTCCAAAAAAGAAGGTAGCCAGTATCAAGGTAGTAAACAATGCAGAGAATACTGAGGACACAACTGAAAAACGGAGAATGGGCTCAGACAATGCTAGACAGCGCAGCAGAAGTGAGCATAGCTCGCAAAGTCCTTATGAATCTTCTGGAGACAGTGGACACGAATGAATATCTTCAAGTGGAAACTGCAGACACCAGAGTTAGCAAACCTCACAAAATATATGAAATAACTTTACGTATAGAAGGGGATAAGACTAGAAAAATAAGGGGACTATTTTGGGATAATCTCTCCAAGGGCTATGACATCCTTCTAGCTGAAAAAGACTGGCCACCAGAGTTTGTCAGGGAGTGCCCTCATGGCGAAGAAATAATTATGCCTGCCTTCTCAAATCATATCCCAATTCATAAAAAATACACACTTGCCAGAAAGTGGGCAGTAGCTCAAGCTCCTGCTTTATATAAAAATCATGTAGGATGGGATGAGGACTCTCCTCCTCACAAAATCCAGTTAAAATCACAACCTACTGCACAAAGACAGTACCCAATTAAGCAAGAAGCTAAAAAACAGGTAAAAGAAATCCTAGATCAATTAGAATACCAGGGGGTGATTGAAACTTGCACCTCACAAATGAACAACCCTTTGTTTCCGGTCTCCAAACCAGACAATTCATATCGTCTAGTTTTGGATTACCGACACCTTAACACATGTTGCAAAACTTTTGCAGTGCAAAACTCACACAGTGCTGCACTAATGAATAACATAGTGCGCAAAAAATACAAAACAACATTAGACATCTCTAATGGATTCTTTTGTCAAAATATAGCACCAGAGAGCAGATATTTGTCTGCGTTCTCAATAAATGGCACTCAAAAACAATTCTGTCGGTTAGCCCAGGGGTACAAGAATAGCCCAGGGGTATTCTCAGCGAGAGTAACAGAGTTACTACAAACATATGATGACAAAGCATTATCTTATGTCGATGACATATACCTAACAGATGATGACTTGGATACTCACTTGAAGAGAGTGAACACCATAATACTTGGGTTCCCAGCAGAGGGTTACAAATTCAACTTTAAAAAATCTAGAATTGCCCATCTAACAGTCCTGTTCTTAGGATATGAATTATCAAGTGAAGGCAAAAGCCTGGCTGACAATTTCCTAGAGAAATGTGCCGTACTCCAAGCACCTAGAACACTAAAAAACTTACAGTCAATTCTAGGCTTCCTAAATTTCGGAAGAACATACATTGCAAATTACGCAGAAAGGGTCAAACCCCTTTATGATCTAATAAAACCAGATTTTAAAAGAACCAATTGGACTCAAATACACACAGAAATGTTGAGATCCTTACAAACAGACATGTTAATTAAAACAAAATTAGAAACACGTGATAACACACGCAATCTTGTGATTCGAGTCATCCCAGGAAGATGCGGATGTGACCTCTAATGAGGGAGAAAAGGTACCAATTGCATTCAAATCACACTTGTACACAGAAGCTGAAAAGAAATTCAGCATTAAAGAAAACATTGTTCATGCAGTTCAAACCGTAATAGCTAGAGAAAAAGATCAAGCGGACGGTAGACACATCACAGTCAGAACAGCGGAATCAGCCTTTGAGGCATTAACAACACCGTGTAATTTACCAACAACAACATTGAATCCGGAATGGATACAATGGGTGAATTCAATTACAACGGACAAAGTATACTACTACTTTGATCCAGAACTAAAGGAATTGAAAAATCTAGAATATGAAAGAACATTCCCTCTGCCTATCGACATTCTGCCCTTACGACAATACGCTTGTGTAATCTATACAGACGGACATGCTCAACCCTCCGTTTGGGGAGAACAAGCATACAACCCAACATGTGAGATTACAAAAGAAGTGTGGCGCGGAGGTAAACTAAGACCTCTATTAACAAAAACACACTCAGTAGAAACTAATTCAGAACAACAGACTGAAATAATGGCATTGAAAATGGCGCTAGATAATGCGGATCTCGAATTCCCGACACTCATACTGTCCGATTCATATTACTGCGTCAAATCATATAACAACGATTTGCAGACATGGATTCAAAACGGTTACAAAGATGACACAGATGCAACAATAAAGCAGAAACTGCTTTGGGAACAAATAGCTCTTTTACAAAAAGAACTACCAAAGACTCACGTGACACACTCACTGAGTCATCAGCGTGATGGCGTTCACGTTGCAGGGAATTCATTGGCTGAGACAGCCACAGCGGTAGCAACTAAATCGGCTTCCGTAGCTCCAAAAAAGCGTACAGTGAAGTATATTGACGGTGAAACAGTGCTGGCGGTGAAAACGTCATCAAAAGGCGACTGCTCAGCGCTACCGATCAACTATCCACTCAATTATACATACATAATCGATGCAAACTCCGTCCCTTTTGCTCGAATCCCTGGAGTGGGGGATAGAGTGATTCCAAACATGGACAGGAGAACCTTGTTAATAGCAAACGCACATATGGGCGAGGGTCTCAGACACCTCAAACTAAAAGATTCTCTGGAAGAATTACAATCAAGGTACTGGTGGCCAGGCATGAGCCTGCATCATACCATGTTTGTAAAGAACTGCCCAAACTGTAACAGAAATCGCAGTGGTGAGAGAAACGGTGTAATACCGTGTGGTTTCACTCCAGAAAAAATCAACAGTAAAAAGCAAAGCGTCCGATTAACATATACAGGCTAGTTTCCACTTATAATGTAGATCACCAGCACTCGGCTGACGTCTGGACTGTTATACAAAGATTTGCGAGTCTAAATGGCATATACGTTAGAAGCATGCTACGTTTGACCATTGTTTTCACTCTAGCCCTCCAGCCTGAGGGGAAACATGGCCAAATGAGCATAGCACAGCGGGACTCTTCTCACTTCCTTCCTGAGGGATACGGGATGGTGTAAAGAAAAAACCAAGGCATAAAGCTATCTATAACAGAAAGGATATTAGGTTCGGGGGCTGGGTGGGTCAAACATCTAATAAGTGTCCAACGTAGTCTAAATAAACTGCCAAGAAATTCTCTGAAGGGATTCAGTCCGTACGAATTATTATTTGGAACTAGGATGTTAGTCTTAGACCTCGACAGTCAGACTTCAGTGGTGAAGGAAAAATGCTTTGATATCAAAGATCGTTTGGCTATTTTGCAGGACTTAAACGAAACAAGAAAAGACCTGAGCAACATAAAGTTGAAACAGCAGCCAACAACCACTGAAGAACCACCACCTGTCCCAGCAAGACCTGTCTGGATTCCAAAAGTCGGGGATCTAGTCAGAGAAAAGATCGCGGTAAAGAAGGAATTTGGGCCTTCTTACAGAAAAGCAGTTCCTGTCTTGTCTATCAACGGGACAAGATCAGTTGTACTACCGCCGCTTGCTGGTAAAAAGGAGAACCGAGTTGTATCCATCGACCTGGTAAAACCACAATCATGTGGCCGATAACAAATAGTAGGCCAAGTGGACTCCCGAAAAGTAGTAGAACACCAAGATTTGCTACAAACACAGAGGTTCAATCTAAGAGGCTAATCACATTCGAAACGCCTACAGAACTACAACAAGGACTATGCAACAATGCAATGGAACTTAGACCTCTGAAAACCCAAATAAAAACATTTAGCAGAGACACACCAATCTATAATGAAGTAACAAACGACTATGCAAGAAACAGTAATCCTGAAGCAATTGGAACAATTGACAGAACTGCATCCGGCTACTTCATAAACTTCGATGATTCCTCTGAAGGCTTCACTGAATCAAAAACACAGCCATCAACAAAAACCTTTAAAGATAAAGCTAAAGAACTTTTGAAACAACTGAAAGAAACATATCTGATTTCTCCATGGATTGAATTTTGGGTGGGTTTTGGTGCATTTATCCTCATACTTTGGCTCATCATGGTACTAACTTTGGGACGCTTCATTGAGGGAAAATATGCTAAAATGGACACAGCAAGTCAGAAAATCAACTTGATCCTCAAACCACACACATCTTCACACGTCGAGAAAAGAGAACTTTCTTCAGTCAACTTCACAGCCAATCCTATACCGGGTGGGGTAGCATGGGACAACACTGACTACGAAATTTATGGTCCGGTTGAAATCCTGAAATATCCACACCAAATTAAGATCTCGTTGAGTGACTTTGTAAAACCAAGCTCATTTGCTGATGATTGGGACTTTGAAAGTATAAATAATATGATGTCTGACTTAGTGATGTCTGCTAAATTTACCAAACATGATTATTTGCAGGGTTCGACAAATTATGATAGTATGTACTGTTATAACCACTATGGTAACCATTTTCTACATAGATCTGCACAACCTAGAAATGTTTTAAATTATAATCAATGGGAACATTGTACAACCCCTCCAAAAGGAAGCTCAAGAACAGTTTATGACAAATATTCATACTTTTCAGGTTTTAACACAAGTAATGCTGAAACATTTTATTTCAAATTGTCAAATAAGACAGGGACAAAGACCATGATAACAAACACAAAATTGATATATTCAGACTCATTCTTTGAACAAATGAATACTTTTGGTTTTGATTATTGGGACAAAAACGTTGAAGTAAAGAGTGTTTGGGGTACAAAAGAATGGCAAGTACAGGGTATAGAATCGTTGTTTAGAGCCTGCATGATCCCAGAACAAATTATATTTTTAAATGACACTGTTCAACAAACTACCTGTCTTGGCCTAGCCAAAATCAAAGACTTAAATAAACCGTCTATTCCAAAACCAACAATGAACAGCAATAGCTCTACAGATGAAGAGATAGATGTAAATTATGTATTAAACCAAAACAGAACACATCCTGATTGGAAAAAGTGGTTGATCTGGCCCACAGATACTAATAACTGTCAAGACAGATACCTGAACAAAACACAGGGGTTCAAAATGACCAGGCCAGACCCTAGATATTCCCAAAGACAACACCCAGGAATAATAACCACCTGCAGTGTGGGCAAATTATGCCTTCAATGGCTACAAACTTCCACACTGGCAGAAATTAAGCAACACCTAACTTTACTTACTGATGGTGCTGACTTGCGTGATTTCATTATGGGACCGCGCAAACAGCGTCAGAAACGTTTCATAGCAGCCTCTGTATATGCAGCATACAACGAGGCCTGGAAGGTGACTGTTAGACGGGGACCCAGAGGGTCGGCCGAATACTGGGGGAGAGGCCTCCGATGAGGGCCGTCTCCGGCGATCGTACAGACAAGTCACTTCCCTCCCCACAGATAGACACCACACAAGGATGAGATCAACACTCTTTATATAGGGTTCTTCCGGCAAGGTTATCAGCGGTACAGGAGATTCAGGACTCGAGGGTCCTCTCAATTCTAGTCTCTGTAGGGAAAGGGGTAGCGGGACAGTCTTGGTACCGGGTCGGTACAGAGGGTGGTAAGAGAGAATCTCACAATCCTCGAGCTTAGGAGTCTGCAAGGTTGGGCCGCGGCAGCGCCAGCCGGCTAAGATGAAGGTCGACAACGAAGGGGCCGCGGCAGCGCCAGCAGGCCAAGGTGATGGTTCAAGTACAGAGGGCCGCGGCAGTGCCAGCAGGCTAAGGCGATGGTTTGATGGGCAGAGGGCCGCGGCAGCGCCAGCAGGCCAAGGTGGTAGTCCACGTTGCAGAGGGCCGCGGCAGCGCCAGCAGGCCAAGGTGGTAGTTCACGTTGCAGAGGGCTGCGGCAGCGCCAGCAGGCCAAGATGATGGTTTCACGAGGGTGGGCCGCGGCAGCGCCAGCAGGCCAAGACGAAGTGTTCACAGGGCAGGGCTGCGGCAGCGCCAGCAGTCCGTCAAGGATGAGTTCTTCTCGGTGTCTCTCGACTCCAGGATACAACTGCCCTCCTGGTCTGGGGCTTCCCCAGTTATAGGTCTGGTTCCCTTTGATGTCCGGACCCTCGCGCCTTGAGGTCGGGAGGTCCGGAATGAGGGGGTCCCGACACCCAGCAGGGGGTTGGAGCCAGCGCCCAGGGAGGCCGGGGGTGATCGACACTCGGCGGAGGAGAGCCGTTGACGCCTTCTTCTTTCATTGACCTGCCAAGTGGTCTCTTTACCTCCTGCGTGGAGGTTGGTGCCGCGATGTCGGGGCCGGGCCAGGCCCAGGGTTGGGGTCGAGTCGAGGCCATGCGGCCTCGTGCTGTAGTGTCCAAAGATGGCGGCTGGGCCGGGGCCATGGTGCTGACGGGGACCAGGGCCAGCCGGTACGGGAGGGTTCAGGAGCTGGCGTCCCGTTGTGGACGGGTTGTGGGTTGCCTCGGGGGGATGCCGGGGTGGCTCTTGCTGGGGATTCAGGGAGAGCCGGGGTCCGGGCCCCGTTGTGCGGAGGGGGGACGGCCCAGCCACGCGGCCTGTCCAACATGCGTCCCCCCCAGCTGAAGGCAGGGAGAGTCAGCCATCCTCTTGGGGGCTCTCCTCGCCGAGGCGGAAAAAGCGTGACAGGCCGTCTGCGTTGGCGTGGTCCTGGCCTGGACGATGCTCCACAGTGAAGTCCATCCCCTGTAGGGAGATGGACCAGCGCAACAGTTTCGGGTTCTCCCCCCGCATCTGCATCAGCCATTGCAGGGGTCGGTGGTCTGTCTGCACCCGAAAGGGGGTGCCGAAGAGGTAGGGCCGGAGCTTCTCGAGGGCCCATACTACGGCGAAGGCCTCCCTCTCGATGGTGCTCCAGCGCTGTTCCCGGGTCAGCAGGCGTCGGCTGATGAATGCCACTGGCTGATCGACTCCCTCGGTGTTGAGTTGGGAGAGGACGGCCCCCACGCCATGATCGGAGGCGTCCGTCTGCACGATGAATTCCCGGCCGTAGTCGGGAGCTTGGAGCACGGGGGCAGTGCACATGGCGGCCTTCAGCTTCTCGAAGGCCGATTGGCAGTCCGGAGTCCAGTTGATCGTTTTGGGGCTCTTCTTGGATGTGAGCTCCGTGAGGGGCCCCACGATGCTGCCATAGTCCTTCACAAACCGCCAGTAGTACCCGGTGAGCCCCAGGAAGGCCCGGACCTCGGTTTGGGTCGTAGGGGGTTGCCAGGCCTGGATGGCAGCGATCTTGAGCTGGAGGGGGGCCACCAGACCGCTTCCCACCTGGTGTCCTAGGTAGGTCACGGACCCTTGGCCCACCTGACATTTGCTGGCCTTGAGGGTGAGCCCGGCCTGCTGGAGGGCGTGTAGAACTTTCCGCAGGTGGCGGAGGTGGTCGGTCCAGTGGTGACTGTACACAGCGATGTCGTCCAGGTAGGTGGCGCTGAATCCTTCGAGGCCAGCCAGTACCTGGTTCACGAGTCGTTGAAATGTTGCCGGAGCGTTTTTCATGCCGAATGGCATCACCCTGAAGTGGTAGTGACCATCCGGGGTAGAGAAGGCGGATTGTTCTTGGGCCCTGGGGGTGAGGCCGATTTGCCAGTAGCCCGCTGTTAAATCGAAGATGCTCAGGTAGCGGGCGGCCCCCATACGGTCAATTAGCTCATCTGCCCGGGGGATAGGGTGAGCATCGGTCCTGGTAACGGCATTCAGTCCCCGGTAGTCCACACAGAACCGGAGCTCAGGGGCAACGCCCGGGGCGGCAGCCTTGGGGACCAGGACGACGGGGCTGGCCCAGGGGCTGTCCGAGGGTTCGATCACTCCCAGTGTTAGCATCTTGGACACCTCGGTCTGGATGCAGGCGCGCACCCGATCTGGTACGCGGTACGCCCTGTGGCGAATAGGGGGGCTGTCCCCGGTGTCCACATCGTGAAGGCACCAGGGGGTGACCCCAGGGGTGAGAGAGAACAAGGATGCGAATCGTGTCAGGAGAGCTTGACAGTCTTGACGTTGCTCCGGGGCCAAGGCCTCGGAGAGTCTGACCCCTTCCACGGAGCCATCCTGCTCGAGGGTCCTCAGCAGGTCCGGAAGGGGCTCGGAGTCTTCTTCCGTCCCATTATCGGTAGCCATCAGGAGGCTGAGTTCTGAACGTACAAAATGGGGCTTGAGTCTGTTGGCGTGGAGGACCCGTAGGGGGTTCCGGGAAGTTTCCATGTCGATTAAGTAGGTGACGGGCCCCTTGCGTTCGATCACCTTGAAGGGCCCGGACCATTTGTCCTGTAGAGCACAGGGTTCAACCGGGGACATCACCCAGACCTGCTGTCCCGGCTCGAACTCGAGGGAGGAGGCGTGCTGGTCATACCATTTCTTCATGTCTTCCTGACTGGCTTCAAGGTTGACTTTGGCGATCTCCCTGAATCGCCGGGTCTGGTTGCGAAGGGCCAAGAGGTATTTGTACACATCCGGGGGAGTTTTCTGGGGGGGCCTCTCCCAACCTTCTTTGACTAGGCTGAGGGGACCCCGGACGGGGTGCCCGTACAGGAGTTCAAATGGGCTGAAGCCTAGGGATTTTTGAGGGACCTCTCGGTAGGCGAACAGGAGGCACGGGAGTAGCACGTCCCACTGGCGACGGAGGGGCTCTTCTAGGCCCATGATCATTCCTTTGAGAGTGCGGTTAAACCGCTCGACCAATCCATTTCCTTGTGGGTGATAGGGGGTCGTGAATTTGTAGGTGACCCCGCACTGTTGCCAGAGAGACTTCATGTATTTCGAGATGAAGTTCGTGCCCCTGTCGCTGACGACCTCCCGGGGAAAGCCCACCCGGGAGAAGATCCCCATCAGGGCTCGGCCTACCACAGGCGCCGTCACGGTTCGAAGAGGGATAGCCTCGGGATAGCGGGTGGCGTGGTCCACCAGGACCAGGATGAACCGGTGTCCTTGGGCGGTTCGGGGGTCCAGGGGCCCCACAATGTCTATTCCCACCCGTTCGAACGGGGTGGTGACGACGGGAAAAGGCTGCAAGGGTGCTTTGGTTTTTCGGCCACTTTTTCCGCTGGCCTGGCAGGTGGGGCAGGCCCTGCAGTGGTTGGTGACATCTTTTCGCATTCAGGGCCAGTAAAAGTGGGTCACCAGGCGGTCGTACGTTTTGTCCTGTCCCAGGTGTCCGGCAAGGGGTATATCGTGGGCTAAGTTCAAGAGGAAATCTCTGAAGCGGAGGGGCACCACCAGCACCCGACTGGCCCCCAGTTCTGCAATCCTTTGCTCACTGTAGAGCAGGTCATTGTCCCAGTAGATCCAGTGGGCCCCCGAGGTGTCCCCTGCGCTCTGGGCAAGGGCTTGCTGCCGGAGTCCCTCGAGGGAGGGACAGGTTCTTTGTTCTTGTTGGAATTGTTCCTGGGTGGGGCCCCCCTCTTGACGCCACTGGGCCAGGTCGGGGAGGTCCGGGAGCTGACCGGGTCCTTCTTCGGTTTGGGCCGGGAGACTTGCTTCTGGGGTGGCCTCCTCCGGGACAATCGCGGGAGGAGGCTCCGGCCACTCGGGTTCTTCTGGACTGGGGACGGCACGGGCGGTCATGGACCGGGTCGTAGCACAGACCCATTCGGGGAGGCCCAGCATCCCCAGGTGCTCTCTCCGTTCGACTGCTGCCCAGGGAGAACTTTCGAGATCGTTCCCCAGGAGGCAATCCACGGGGGCATCATCGCGGACAGTTACTTTCAGCATCCCTGATACTCCTCCCCATTCGAAGGGGACGTAGGCCATTTGACATAGACTTTCTGAGTTGTCGGCCGACCGGACAGGGCAAAGAATGTTCGGCAAGATCTGGTCCGGGGCCACCAGATGACAGCGGACCGCGGTCACACTGGCCCCGGTGTCGCGGAGGGCTTCCGCCCGGCGGCCATTAATGTTGACCCACTGGCTGTACTTCTGCGTGTTGGCGGGAAGGGGGGCCCGAGGGATCAGGTCTCGCTCCCCTAAGCAAACCAGGGACATGGCGGCCGGTTCCCACTCAGGCTGGTCGTTTTCGTACTCTTCTTGGTCTTCTGGGTGCTGCTCTTCCCCCAGGGCTGCAGCAGCGACCTGGCGGGTTAAAGGGTTTGGGTTCTTTGGGCAATTGGGATCATTTGCGTAGTGGCCGGGTCACTGGCATCGGTGGCAAGTGATGTTGGCTCGGAAGCCGGGTCGCAGCGGGGGGTTTCCCCTGCCGGCCGGGGGCGGGGTGTTGCTGGCGGGAGTCACCGGGCCGGTGTCCCTACCCCGGCCCTGGCCTCCTCCTCCACGGGGGCGATGGGGCCCTTGGGCAGTTCTGTGCGCTTCGCTGGGTCCGTTTCGGCCAACTCGGGTGCTTTCCCATCGGTCAGCTTCGGCGGCGAGTTGCCGAGGTTCCGTTAGTTTACTGTCCAGGAGGTGCTGCCTGAGTTCGATGAAGCAGTTGTTAGAAAGGTGCTCCCACACAACAAGGTCAAAGAGCTGTTCGTAGGTGGTCATGTTGCTGCCCTTGATCCACCCCTCGAAGGCCCGGCTAAAGAAGTTCACGTATTCCACCCAAGTTGTACCCGGGATCCGTTTGCAGTCGCGGAACCGCTGGCGGTACATCTCGGGTGTGAGTCCGTATCGAGTGAGGAGGGCGGCCTTCATGTGGTCGTAGGATGTCATCAGATGGTCCGGGAGTTGCAGCAGGGCGTCTCGCCCTTCGTTGACAAACCTCCCCCATAACCCGGCTCCCCAGTCGCTTCGGGGAATCCGGTGGGAGGTCATGGCTACTTCGTACGCTTTGAACCATTGCTGGATGTCATCGTTCTTGTAGTACTCTCTGACGACATCTTTGGGTATGTGGACCTTGGGGTCTGTAGGGGCAGGAGTGTTCGTGCGCTCGGGGACCCCGAGTTCCTTGTTCTGCTTCCGAATCTCTAGTTCTTTGAGGTTGCGCTCATGTTCGTAGGTTAGCTTCTTTTCTTCTAGCTCTCTCTGCCTTTGTTTCTCTTCTCGCTCCTCTCGGAGCCGTAAGTGTTCCAACGTTATTTTTTGTTCCGCCAATTTGAGCTCTCCATCTAAGCGAAGTCGTGCCAGTTCTAATTCATGGAGCCTGCTTTTTTCCCGTTCCCGGACCTCTTCTGGGGAGAGACCCGATCTTCTTTCTTCCGTCGGCGTGGGGCTTGTTTCGGGTGTCTCGTGGCTTTGTGTTTGGGGTACGGTCGTACCCGTCTCCGCCCAAGATTCCAGGGCTTGTTTGAAGTCCTCTTTCGTGCTCAGTCCTGTGGTTGAAATGCCTAATTCCATGCAAAATTGTTTCAGTTCTCTGTGGTTGTATTCTTCCAGCTTTTCCATCTGGAATTTTTCAGTTGCTCCGCTCTCTTTTGTTGTCATGGTGGTTGTGTGTCGTGGGGCGAGTGACCCTCTGTACGGTTATGCGTAGGTTCGGATCGCGCCGCTGGCCACCAATGTTAGACGGGGACCCAGAGGGTCGGCCAAATACTGGGGGAGAGGCCTCCGATGAGGGCCGTCTCCGGCGATCGTACAGACAAGTCACTTCCCTCCCCACAGATAGACACCACACAAGGATGAGATCAACACTCTTTATATAGGGTTCTTGCGGCAAGGTTATCAGCGGTACAGGAGATTCAGGACTCAAGGGTCCTCTCAATTCTAGTCTCTGTAGGGAAAGGGGTAGCGGGACAGTCTTGGTACCGGGTCGGTACAGAGGGTGGTAAGAGAGAAGCTCACAATCCTCGAGCTTAGGAGTCTGCAAGGTTGGGCCGCGGCAGCGCCAGCCGGCTAAGATGAAGGTCGACAACGAAGGGGCCGCGGCAGCGCCAGCAGGCCAAGGTGATGGTTCAAGTACAGAGGGCCGCGGCAGCGCCAGCAGGCTAAGGCGATGGTTCGATGGGCAGAGGGCCGCGGCAGCGCCAGCAGGCCAAGGTGGTAGTCCACGTTGCAGAGGGCCGCGGCAGCACCAGCAGGCCAAGGTGGTAGTTCACGTTGCAGAGGGCCGCGGCAGCGCCAGCAGGCCAAGATGATGGTTTCACGAGGGTGGGCCGCGGCAGCGCCAGCAGGCCAAGACGAAGTGTTCACAGGGCAGGGCTGCGGCAGCGCCAGCAGTCCGTCAAGGATGAGTTCTTCTCGGTGTCTCTCGACTCCAGGCTACAACTGCCCTCCTGGTCTGGGGCTTCCCCAGTTATAGGTCTGGTTCCCTTTGATGTCCGGACCCTCGCGCCTTGAGGTCGGGAGGTCCGGAATGAGGGGGTCCCGACACCCAGCAGGTGGTTGGAGCCAGCGCCCAGGGAGGCCGGGGGTGATCGACACCCGGCGGAGGAGAGCCGTTGACGCCTTCTTCTTTCATTGACCTGCCAAGTGGTCTCTTTACCTCCTGCGTGGAGGTTGGTGCCGCGATGTCGGGGCCGGGCCAGGCCCAGGGTTGGGGTCGAGTCGAGGCCATGCGGCCTCGTGCTGTAGTGTCCAAAGATGGTGGCTGGGCCGGGGCCATGGTGCTGACGGGGACCAGGGCCAGCCGGTACGGGAGGGTTCAGGAGCTGGCGTCCCGTTGTGGACGGGTTGTGGGTTGCCTCGGGGGGATGCCGGGGTGGCTCTTGCTGGGGATTCAGGGAGAGCCGGGGTCCGGGCCCCGTTGTGCGGAGGGGGGACGGCCCAGCCACGCGGCCTGTCCAACAGTGACTCAAATTGAGACAGCAGAAAGAATACGGGAAATTGACCGTATTAATTTGGAAAAATCACTTTCTGTAGTGGACAATGGGTTAATGACTCTGTCCTCCAGAATTTTTTCTCTGGACAGCATTGTGTCTTCAGCAATCGACATATTATCACAAGACTTACTGTTGTTACAACACGGTCAGTCCCAATTGCGTTCTATTGTACAGCTTGGCTGGACGTTACAAAATCTGCGTTCAGGCTATGTGCCTTGGCGTTTAATCAACACAACGTCACTATTCAATATCTTTAACCTTACTGATAAACAAATCAGTATGGCACAAAAGGGTGCTGATTATACAATCCTGAGCATTGAGAAACTCGAGAGATTACCAGTGACAATGTCAGAACGACCTGTCAGTGAATGGATAATACATGGGATAATTAATATTCCAATATCAACCTTCAGGTTTCAATACTGCCAAAAATATATACAGGCTGGCATGTACGAAAAATTGGGAAAAGGGTACATTAAAACAACATGGAACTTGCCCTATACACATGCATGTGTCAGTAATAAAGGACAGAAAGTGTTTCTTAGTGGCAATAATTGTGCGATGTCACTGAGCGGTACACTTCTGTGTAATGGAATTAGTTTGCATGGAGCCTGTGAAGGGAACTCAAATAACCTTTCATGTCACCAGCTAGGCGCACCTGCAACAGAGATAGAACCATTCTTTCAAAGACTCTATAATGGGAGTTACGTTCTAATTGTGGACCGCAGATGCTGTATTCTTATGCCCGGGACTCCTTATCTCGTAACTACGACTGCGAAGGTCAAGTGCTGTGGACGCTTATTGTTCCCCAGCTCCCTTCCAGACAGGGAGGCAAGGGCATGGCCCAACTTGAAAATTACTTCTATTCGAATAGATACTTTAAGCAGAATGAAAACAGTGCTTCTTCAGACGCCGACCAGGCTCACGTCATCAAAAGAAACGTATGATCTCCTAGTCGCAAGGACGACTGCAGAGATTCACTCATTGTTATCAACTAATTCCCCCATACATTTCGCAGAAATCCTGAATGAAATCTTAAATATTTCTGATACCAGTGGAGTCTCAAAAGTATTTAAGACAGTATTTTCGATGGCATTAACACCATTCAAAGCCATACTGGGTATTTTTCCAGATTTCGTCCATTCGATTTTTGGCGGACTTCCCCTCATTTTGGGACTATTTGCAGGAATCCTATTCCTAGTCCTCATATTTCGTTATGGCAAACCATGTCACAGACAAAACACCTGCGACAAGGGAAGAAACAATCCTAGCCATTGGATACCGGGACCGGATATCAAAAATCCTGGGACTATCCCGGCTTAGAGACCTGAACATGACTTGGTTTCTTTCATTTCGACCAATGTGGCAACGATGTGTTTTACCTGTATTAAGGTGCTTGCTATGCGGAGAAGAATGCGTGTTAGACACCTGTCTGACGCTACAATCAGATGCGCCAATGGATGCAGAAACATTGTTGAGTCCAATAAAGGCTCATGCTTTGTGCTGCCCTCAACGGCTACCAATCCTGATGACGGCATTCGTGGAAGCTTCACCACTACGATTAAGGGGTAGTGAAGTTCAAGATGAAAGCAGCATTGATCAGGTACGACCTTCTGTCAGCAATTCTAATCAAAACGTCAATGGAGACAATCATGCGCACGAATGCATGGTTACATCCTTTTCCGAGTTAGTGGAACTCTCCCAGGAAGCTGTTGACAGCTTTTTCGACAGTCTAAATGATATGATGTTCTCACCAGAGCAGAAATAGAGACTTTTGAGCAAGCTCGCACACGGCGTTCCCTGAATTTGGCCTTCAACTAGAATAGCAAAATACCATGAACAATTTTCCCTCCAGTTCACGGGCAGCAATTTTTTTCAGCAGCCCCAAAATATTTTTACGAATTTTTTGGGACACTTATTTTCTGCTTAAAGTAAGAAGAAAACAAGTTACTTACCTGTAACTTTGGTTCCCCAGTATTGGTAACTTTCATAGATTCCCATGCTTTGTATCATTCCCCGTCGTCGGAATGGGAGCCTCGGTAGTATAAAAACCATAGAAACAAAAGAGAAACCTAGGCCTAGGCCTCATCTCATTTTGTATTCTATCCACCTCCTTTTGTAAAAAGAGACCAAACTTTTGCCAGGACCAATCAGAGCAGCCTCACCCTCTAGAACCTTCCTGAGAGAGCTCAGAGCCTCAGATTTTCGTAGCCGTTGTGCAAACCGCCACAAACTCTGTAAAAAGACTGAGCTTTCCCAGGGGAGGCGGGCGGGCGCATGGGAATCTATGAAAGTTACCAATACTGGGGAACCAAAGTTACAGGTAAGTAACTTGTTTTCTTGCCCCAGTATTGGAACTTTCATAGATTCCCATGCTTTGTATCAGAATAGCTAGCAGTACAGCACCATGAACACATTTTGTAAATACATGGCATCACATAACCATAGAAAAATACATAAAGTACAGTAAAAAACAAACAAAATGTGCTCACCAGGATGGAGGGATCGTAGGGAAAGCTCACCTCTCAATGAAACAGATTACGCAGGACTGCCTGACCAACAGCCGCATCATCTCGTCCTGCAGATTCCAGGCAGTAGTGTTTTGTGAAGGTATGAGTACTGCTCCACGTTGCTGCCCTGCAGATGTCCTTAATGGCAACTCCCGAAAAGAGAGCCACAGATGAAGCCACCGACCTCGTGGAATGTGCACGGACTCTGCCGTCCAGCGGCTTGCCCGCTTCCTGATGACAGAATTGAATCGCACTGGAGATCCAGCGGGAAATGCCAGTCTTTGCCAAAGGCAACCCCTTACGAGGTGCACTGTAGGATACAAACAACTGAGTAGACTTCCGAAAGGGACGTGTGCGCTCCAAGTAAAACTTTAAGCACCGTTGAATGTCCAAAGAATGGAGCGTACGCTCCGCAGGTGTAGAAGGATGTGGAAAGAAGGTTTTCAGAATCACCGGTTCATTCAAGTGGAACTCAGATGGCACTTTCGGGATGAATTTGGGATTAGTCCGAAGAACCAGACCTTGTTTTGTAAATTGCAGGAATGGATGCACTATGGAGAGTGCCTGAAGCTCACTCACTCGTCTAGCCGATGTTAGAGCTAAGAGGAGGGCTAGTTTCCAGGAGAGGAACTTTAAGTCTGCCTTGTGAACCGGCTCGAACGGAGCTTTCATGAGTTGAGCCAAGACAAGGTTGAGCTGCCACACTGGTGGAGGAGGACGAACTGGCGGATACATCCGGAATAGGCCCTTCAAGAATTGTTTAACCACCCTAGAGGACCATAAGGAAGGACCTGCCGAACTGCGTCGAAACCTTGATATGGCCGCTAGATGCACCTTTACTGATGAATGTGCCAAACCAGACTTAGCCAGAGATAGCAAATACGGCAGCAACTGATGAGGTTGGGAAGTGTAAGGATGGAGACCTTCCCGTTGACACCACAAGCAGAATCTCTTCCATTTTGCCGTGTACGTCTTGTTGGTACTTGGTGCTCTGGCATGAGCCAAGACCTCTCTGCATTCCTGAGACAAAGCTAGATGACTGAATTCTCTGTGTTCAGGAGCCACGCCGTCAAGTGGAGGGATCTCGGATCCGGGTGGAAAACCTGTCCCTGACTCCTGGACAAGAGGGACGGAATGGGCCTCAAGTGAATTGGAGGAGCTTGGGAGAGCCGCAGCAGTTCTGTGTACCAGAATTGTCTGGGCCACGCTGGAGCAATTAGAATCATCCTGCAGGGTTCCGCCTTCATTTTCTTGAGAACTCGAGGAATGAGGGGAATGGGAGGAAAAGCGTAAAAGAACGCGCTGTACCAGGCCATCGAAAGAGCGTTCCCTAGGGACCCCCGATGGTGAACCTTGCTTGCGTAGAACCGGCATTTGGCGTTCTCCGGCGAAGCAAAGAGGTCGATGGTCGGCGTCCCCCAAACTGAGAACACTCCGTCGAGAATGGATTGATTCAACTCCCACTCGTGAGTCACTTCCGTCTGGCGACTCAAGGCGTCCGCCTTGACATTGAGAGTTCCCGCCAAGTGCTCGGCTCTCAGAGTGATGTTGTTGTGAATCGCGAAATCCCAAATCCGTTGAGCTTCTGCAGACAGAGTCTGCGATTTGGTGCCTCCTTGTTTGTTTACATAGTGCATGGCCGTCGTATTGTCCGTCCGGACCAGCACTGAGCGATTGCCCACTCTGGGCAGAAAAGCTTGCAAGGCCAACCGAATGGCTGTCAGCTCCAGGAAATTGATATGGCACTGCCGCTGTCCTGGACTCCAATGGCCACTGACTTGAAGCTCTCGGAGCACTGCACCCCAGCCTTCCAACGAGGCGTCCGTGGTCATCACCATGGGTGAAGGAGAAATCCTGAACGTGAGGCCTTGGGCGAGATTGCTTTTCTGAAGCCACCATTCGCTCGCTGTTCTCATTGCTGATGTTACGACAACCCTGTCGTTGACCGACCCCTCTGCTTGGCGCCATTGCTTGTCCAGCTCCTCCTGTAGAGGACGCATCCTTAGCCTGCAATGCGGTACTAATGGTATGCAGGAGGACATCGATCCGAGAAGGGATTTGTATTGGCGGACCGATAGGACCTTGCTGCGGCAGAGTAGTTGAGCCGAAACCATCAATTTTTGTTGTCGCTCTTCCGAGGGACGAGCCGTACAATGCGTGGTGTCCAGCACGGACCCCAGGAATCTGGCAGTTTTGGAAGGCAGGAGGACTGACTTGTGTTCGTTCAACTGAAGGCCCAGGCAGCGGAACAAATGGAGGCAAGTAGACACGGCTTGCGAAGCGTCCTGGAAAGATGGTGCCTTGACGAGCCAGTCGTCCAAGTAAGGGAAAACTTCGAGAGATTGTCGTCGAAGGAAAGCTGCCACCGGTGCCAATACTTTGGTGAACACTCTCGGTGCCGATCGAAGGCCGAATGGAAGCACTTTGAACTGGAAATGGCTCTTTCCCACTGTAAAGCGAAGGTATTGTCTGTGAGCTGGGTGTATTGGAATATGGAAATATGCGTCTTCTAAATCCAGCGACGCCAAGTAGTCGCCTGGATTTAAGAGAGGAAGAATTTCCTGGAGAGTGACCATCCTGAAGGAGAGCTTTACGAGATAGGTGTTGAGCTCCCGAAGATCGAGGATGGGACGCCAAGTGTCTTTCGTCTTCCGCACTAGGAAGAATCTTGAATAGAACCCCCGGCCCCTCTGAGAGAGCGGGACCGGTTCTATTGCTCCTTTGAGGAACAACTGGTGGGCTTCTAGATGTAGTAATCCTAGATGTCCTGAGCGGATGGCGCCCGGAGCTCGTGTTGGAGGAAAGTTGTGAAACTCCAACGTATGGCCACTCTTCACGATGTTGAGGACCCATTGGTCCGATGTTATTGACATCCAACTGTCCAGACAAAGGGATATCCTGCCCCCCACTGATGTGATCGGGAGGGGAGGAACAGCAGGTAGAGCCGGGAGGCCGCTATTGTCGTTTGGTGTTGTCACGGCCTTGTCGCTGTTGACGGCCTCGCGGAGGGTTGCGAGAGAAAGATGCTGATTGCCCTTGTCGCTGATTCGAGTAATGGGGTTTATATGACTGGGAAGACTGCGAGGAAAAACGTTGTTGGTTTCCTCTGTAAGATGTAAATCCTCTCCCTCGTGCGCCCCTAAAGGGGACCTTGCGATAGGTGAGAGAGCCCAAGGACTTTGCTGTGTCTGTGTCCTTCTTGATATTCTGTAGGGTATCATCCACATGCTTCCCGAACAGCATCTCCCCATCAAAAGGGAGGTCTAGGACTCTGTTCTGGACCTCCTGACGAAACCAGGTGGCCTTCAGCCAACCCTGACGCCGTAAGACGGCGGAGCCGGCCAAGGCCCGGAAGGCCGTGGAAGCAATGTCCATTGCGCAGTCAATCACTTCTGCTGACGATTTCTCTCCTTCCGCCAGCACCTTCTTGGCGTCCTCCTTAGTGGGCTCAGGTAATAGGTCCACGAAGGGTTCCATGTCGCACCACATCTGGCGGTCGTAACGGCCTAAGATGGCAAGGGCATTCGCCGCTCGAACCAGTAAGCTGGCCATAGAGGAAAACCGTTTTCCAACATTATCCAGACGTCTGCCGTCTTTGTCCGGAGGAGTGGTCAACGGTGTGGACGGATTCTTTGACTTGCTTTGTGCCGCCTGAGAAATCACCGAGTCAGGCTTTGGCTGACCAATAAGGCAAGCTGGACTGCCTTCAGGAGCTTTATATTTCTTCTCCAGCCTGGGGAGGACTGGAATCACCGTGGCAGGACTCTGCATGATCTTCATGCCCTCCTCCCATACATGCTCTATAATGGGAATAGATTTGACAGAGCGTTGGTGTTGTTCCTTAAAGTCATACAGGAAACATTCCGATTCCTCTCTTGAAATAGGTAGGCCAAACCTCTTAGCAGCCCGTTCCATCAGATGATGAAAACCCCCTATATCCACCGGAGGGGAGATGGAAGTGTCACGACCAGCAGCATTTGGGTCTTGCGGGTCATTGTCCCCCTGATCCGGGTCAGGGTCCTGTAAAGGATCCATCAAGGGATCCACTGGAACAACCTCCTCATCCGAAGAGGTATCCTGATGGGCATCGGGCAGGGGTACGGGATCTGGTGTGGGAACCCGGGCCAAAGGTGTCACTGGCGGTGGTGTGGAGGGTACCACCGGAACACTAGTAGCCGGCTGCACTTGCGGCTGTGGTGGAAGTGGAAAAAATGTAGTCTGTCCAGAAGGGTCTGACGGAAATCTTTTACGATAATCCTGAAGCATGTCCTGAAGATCCGAAATGAGAGAGGAGGGCATGGCTACCATGCGTTGTCCCAAACTCGGCGGATGTCGGTCTTCCACAACATAAGGATGTAGTTGTTGGCCACCTGCCTGGTCGAAATACTCCTCCGTGTCCGTCTCCTGCAACTTTACGTTCAAGTCCGAGGGACTATAGGCAGGTCCATAAGTGTCCTGAAACTCATCCTCGTCAGACTCATCATTTAACAGCATTGTCGGTAGATGGGAAGAGACTCGTCGCGGAGACGTCATCTCCGGCGTGATTTTCATTCTCCGAACTGGAAAATGCACTTTTTGGACCGTCGACGGTCTCGTCGACGACGCCGTCGTCGTCGGAGCATCAGTTAATGTAACCGTCGACGGCTCCACAGCCTTCGTCGACACAATCTTCGTCGTCGATGGGACCACCGTCGACGGTCTCGTCGACGAACTCGTCGTCATTATCATCGTCGTCGACGTGGAAGCCGTCGTCGTCGACGTCGTCGATGTAGTCTTCGTCGTCGTTGCGGCCGTCGATAGCGGCCTGCTAGTCGTCGTCGACGTGGAAGCCATCATCGTCGACGAGCTCGGAACCTTGAACGTCGACGAAGTCGCCGTCGTGGACACCGCTACCGTCGACGAGCCCGTCGACGGAGCCACAGAAACAGCGGGAACTTTAGCCAAAGTCACAGTCGTCGACGTACCTGGTGTTCTCGTCGTCGACGGACGCTGTTTTTTCTCCGGCCCAGATCCTGAAGTGCCAGTAGAGTGTTTATCACTGGGCTTGATCTTTTTGGACGGAGGAGAAAGGATCACCACCTCCTTTTTGTCCTTTAAGGCTGGCACCACTGCTGTAGCCTGTCCCTGCCTCTCCTTTACACTTTCGTGAGGAGATTGAAGGGGACCAGCCCTCTCAGACCTGTCAGAGATCTTGTGAGGGGCTTTAAGAGGGGGCTCAGATGTCGAAGAACCAGGGGGAGACCTACCCCTCTTCTTTGATCTTTGCGAGGAAGCAGCAGACACGGAATCCTCCTCATCCGAAGAGAGCACCTCCTTGCGTGTCTTCATCTTCTGAAGCCAGGTAAGTAGCCGGCCTTCTCTGTCCCGAAGAGTCTTGTTCGAGAAAGTCCTGCAGATCTTGCAGTCTGTGGCCTTGTGGTCAGGATATAAGCAATAAATGCAATTATCATGCTTATCCTCCACAAAAAGACGTTTTTTGCCACAAGAGGCACAGGACCTGAATAAGGCCTTCTTCTCCTTGTCAGACATGACGAATTGAAGCAGAAACTTGAAGAAATAAGTAGAAAAACAGTGAAAACTGAGCAGAGCTCAGTGGAGACTCCCTAGCACAACGTGCGGTAGAAAAATCTGAGGCTCTGAGCTCTCTCAGGAAGGTTCTAGAGGGTGAGGCTGCTCTGATTGGTCCTGGCAAAAGTTTGGTCTCTTTTTACAAAAGGAGGTGGATAGAATACAAAATGAGATGAGGCCTAGGCCTAGGTTTCTCTTTTGTTTCTATGGTTTTTATACTACCGAGGCTCCCATTCCGACGACGGGGAATGATACAAAGCATGGGAATCTATGAAAGTTCCAATACTGGGGCAACTATTCTTAGAGAACTAAAATTTCTATTTTTAGATACTTTATAGACATTAGCTGCCCGCTGGTATGTTCATAATTATTTTATTCTGTGATGGAATGGTCTCAAACCTTTTTTCTGTATTAAGAGCCATTTCATGTGTAGATTCTCATATACAAATTAGTGATAATGTATAGATATGCGTGATTACTTTAGCATTATTCTACGGCTTGAGTGCATATATTACATGTGACTGTTTTTTCCGTATATTTGATAATTTCAAAATGCATTTTATGTATTTTGGGGTGGTAAGGTATACACGATACTCTACAGTATGTTTTACTATGCATAGATTCGTAAATATGTCCATAGTTAGCGTGGAGTGGGTGTGATGTATTCCTATAGGTTCTGTATCGATCCCCCTATTCCTGACCCTATTCTGGTTAACAAGTTAACTAGCAGCCATCCCGTGATGCAGAAAGCCCCCATGATGCAGGAACCGTTATCTGATTAAGCCACACTACGGCACAGGAACGTGTTATCTGATTAGGTCATAACGCTTGCCATCTAATTAGACAAGCGATATTCCTCCAGCCCCTGATAAGGCATACGGAGTTCTCAAAACAAATCAAACCTATGACAGACCTGGGAAAAACCCTGCGGCCATTGTTTTGATTTCACCGAGAACTTCAGCAAAAGAATGTGCTAACGACCAGGTCGTATGACATCCTTATTGACGTATCTATGTCCATCCTTACGTTAATCTCGGCACCTTAAAGGTATAAATATTACCGATATTGCCCTATGCAAACACACGCGGTGGTGACGAGATCGGAGCAGCCAGACTTGCCGAAGCCCAGAGCAGAGCAGACCCCGCTGGCGCAGCCCCGCCTTCCTGACGCGCTGAGAACGAGACGCTGCTTTCTCCTGCCGAGAAATCCAGCTCCGGCGCTTCCGGGTAGCCCTCGCAGGCAGCCTGGAATATCGAGACCAGAGACGAGAGATACCATCCCTCATTCATCCTATACTCCAGGTACAGAACTGAATAACCCCTCACAGAGAATTCTTGAGTCAGTCACTTGGCAAAACAAACTTAACTTAAACTGCTACTTTCTACTCCCGCCCACGTATTAGGCTTAGGTCAGGTACATCTGGGGTAGGCGTAGTTAGAAACACCAGTTGAGTACGATTAGTCAAATGTATATGTGTATGTATCTATTTTATCCATTTTAAACCATCATATGGCTTAGAAACCATATCAATGTTTTTACAGTATTATTTTATACTTCTGCTTTTAATGTATGCACTTTACTTAACCATAAGTATTGCAATAATATCGATCCATTTCTCTTGTATGAGAAAAGAGACTGATCAATAAATAACATCTTTTATTGAACACGCCCGTCTCTTCCTTTTCTCTACAATCTGGTGAGACTAAGAATGCACGTACTGACTGAGTAAAATAAGTCGTCTTTTGTTTTCACACGACTCTAGAGATACACTCTTGATTAGGGGAGAGCAAAGTTGTCATGTTCTATGGTTGTCAGAAACTAAATCCCTTCTTGTCTATCCAGGGAGGTTCAACTCCTCCTTGCCTAGTCGAGAAAGTTTCTAGGAACTTTGAGCTAGCTGGCAAACCCCAAACTTTAAGTCTAATATCGACAGTAGTAGACCTAGTTAACGTCTGGTCTAGGCCTATACTATTGAAGGTATTATTCCAATGCGCAGAACCTATTGGGATAATAGGAACTACACTACAGGTGTTATCAAGCATCCAGAAAGGACACACCAAGGTGCACGCTTTTCTTTTGTGAAACAATTCAAAATGTGTTTTTCCTGTCATATTATATGGAATAAGCCTATAGTTCCCACACCCCTTGTTAACTATTGATCAATGAATAGTTCCTTTCAAGACCCAATTGAACCTTTCTCTCATTATGTTGGATTCTGGGTGGCCCAGAGCTGTTTTCCTGTGTATACTCACTAAGATATTTGTCCATTTCTCTAGAAACAAATTGAACTCTATTATCAGAAAGAAGAGTAGGAGGAAACCCTTCCTGTTCAAAGATGTGTTCCAGAAACCTTACTACAACTTTTGTTATAATGGAGTTGGTTATATTTTAGCCCATCTTGAACACATGTCCATCAATACAATGACATGCTTGTCAACACTTGATATTTTAGTTGGAATCATGATACCTATGGCTACCTCTTTGTAAGGTTCTTTGGGTTGTTTTCTAGGACTCATGAGTTACACTCTGGGTTTTGCTTTTTGCGCACACCAAACATCCCCTCACAGTTCTTTCAATTTGAAAGTCCATCACCTGCCACTAATACATTTGTCTTTATCTTTCTTTCATTCTAGAGATGCCGGGATGACTGTCATGTGCAAACTCCATTAGATGGTGTCTCAAGAGGCCACGGCGGAATCAGTCTTGTACATAATAATATACTATTCTGATATGCAAGCTCACTCCTTATTCTTCAAAATGCTTTCAAAGATTCATCCAACTTCGAACCCCTTCTTCCAATCTTCTTTGATTCCTTTGAATACCACCTGTAGATTCTCATCACTTCCTAGTTCTCTATTCCACTCATCCTCTTTGATTATACTACCCCTGATCAGACATAACACATAGTCATCACTCTCACTTATTTCTCCATCATCTTCTAACTTATCTATTGAGGTGTTCTGTCTATTAGGCGTGGAAAACTTTCTGCTAAACTATTTTTGGCATCAAGTACATAATCTACACTGAAACAGAACTCTTGAAGGGAGACCACCCATTTTCTTATCCTAGAGGATATGATATCAGTGCCTTTCAGCGGTTTCTGTTTTTTTTTAACCTGGGAATCACACCCCCAAACAAATTTCCTCAACTTTGATATAGCCCAAAAGACAGTGAGGGCTTCTTTTACAACTATGGAATAGTTGAGTTTTGCTCCCTTTAAACTTCTAGATATAAACAGAATGGTTTGTTCAACACCATCCCTCACATATGACATGATGATCGTGTCTTGACCGGGTTAAAAAAGCAGCTGCCTTGGATAGATAATATTTTACTAGTGTGAATTCTTTTTCCTATTCAAAACTCTAGGAAAAAGAAATTCCTTTTTTAACAATAGCCTCCTGTTTCATATTTTTTTCTGTGAATTTTGCAATGAATTTACAGTAGTATTCTGACATACCAGAGAATGTGACTACCTCATCCTTATTGGTGAAGCCATGTTGTTTATAGTATCAGCCAACTCCTTCCTGGGTTCAATCCTTGATGCTGTGAGTTTGTGACAAAGTAATTGATCTCTGCAAGATGGAATTTACATTTTTTTCTCTCTTAATTTTCCCAAGACTTTTCTTACTCGTAGATCATGTTCTTCTATAACACAACTAAAAACGTAAATGTCTTCTTGGTAGATTTTTACACCTTGTGTCCTTTTCAATATTCCTTCCATCATCCTCTGAAAGACTGCAGTGGCAGAAATCAATCCAAATGGCACCCTGAGAAATTTAAACATTCCAAATGGTGTAATGAAAGCTATTAGGTCTTGTGAATCTGAATGTGACCTCACCTGGTGATACGCAGAGGTGAGGTCAATGGACGAAAAGTATTTAGCGCCATCTAACAATGGAAAGGTTGGGTAATGGGTAATGATCCACAATGACACACTTATTTAGTTCATTTAAATCAATACACAATGTAGCTGCTCCATTAGATTTATGTGCCATGACTACTAGAGCAAGGCATTCAGTGGCTTTAACCTCTTCTATAATTCCATTCTCTTTTCATTTGTTTAACTCCTACTGCATTTTTCCTTTCACCTTTATTGGAACACCTCTTTCTTTGATCACCACTGGTATAGCTCCCTGTTTTAGCCTTATTTTCATACCCTTTCAGAAACCCATCTCTTCCACAAATACCTCTGCGATACGTTTACCTGGCACAATTAATTCTCATTCTCAATTTCTCCTATCATTTTTCTTAGGCTCACAGCGAGAGAATAACTAAGATCTAAGTAAACCATGAGTTCTTTTTGGTAAAGCCCCTCTTAAAGAAACCTATCTTTTCCCTACAATATACCTATCTTTAAAATGTATGCAACCCAAAATGTAAGCCATCAGTTTGATAGGTTTCCCTCGATATCCCTTTGGACGGATGTCTGGTTTGTGAAGAACAGCTTTATTTTTTTAATTACTCAGATATACTTCAATGGGAATCTGTGTGACTTTAGCTTCAGAGTCAAACAACATTTCTACTGGCACATTCTCTATTTGAACTCTGTCTCAAAAGGACCACTGTCACCCACCTCCATGACTTGTAACACAATTTCCACTTAATCACTCTCTTCTTGATCTGTTATCTCTTGGAGTTTCTTCTTCAAGTTACCACTTCTGAAACATTTAGACACATGACCTTTGCACCTACTCTTTTTATATGCTGCCTTCCACCCAATGCACTCTCTATTGCCACATGTCTGTATTCTCAACACCTAGAACATGTGCACTGAAAGTTCTTGTCATGTTTGTCATTTAACCATCATCGTTTTCTTTCCGTTCCTCTTTTGTGTCTCTAATGTTTCCCTTTCTTAGAAGATTGAACTATAAATACATGTGCTTCTTTACTATTATTAACTTCCCCTTTTTTAACTCACCCACACACGTTTGACTGTGCTCACATGTTTTTGCTATTGTGAGCATCTCGTTAAGAGTTGGGTTATCTTTCTGTTAACAGGGTTCATTTCCCTATCTATATTGCATCCCAATATGAATTGGTCCCTTAATCGTTCTTAGCAATTTCCCCCAAATTACAAGTTGAAGCAAATTTTCTTAGCACAGTTATGTACTCTTCTACATTCTCATCCATTCTTTGCACTCGCTTGCCAAAATGGTATCTCTCTAATACTATAGATGCCTTTGACAAGAAATGTAAATCAGACTTGACATATTTCATATTCATTCAAATCAGTTGTTTCCTCTATTACTAAATCGGGTAAATGTTCAAAAATGTCCTGACCTTCTGGGCCTAAGTTATGTAATAGTAAGGATGTTTTACATTTCACACTAAGTGAAGTTCCACATACACGTGCATAAGGAGCAAAAAACGTTTTCTATTCTCACCACTTTAAGGGTGGTTCCCCTTAATGCATCAGAAAAAATGGAAAAGGGGATACATTTTACATGTTTAAGTAAATGCCTCTTTACAACTGATATCCAAGATATACCTGCAAATAAAATAAGTTAATACTCTACACTATGGCTACCAAAGAGACTGTTTAAGGTTGTTGTTCCTTTGTGCTGGCAAACCATCCAATGATGTCATCCCAAAAAGTTGGTGTTGTCCCAGAATGCAACTCTTGAAGTGTTGCTGTTCCAGCCTGTGCAAAACACCTATACGATTCAGAGAAGGCTGTTCCAGGACTGATGTGGCTTTTTTTAAGATAGTCAAAACGCCTAAGAAATCGAGTTATTGCTGCACAAAACGGCATTTTGAAGTTTGAATAACTTTCCTAGGCCGAGATAACCAATGCGACTTTGTTGCAGTACAAAACATCATTGCAGATGCTGTACTGGTTAATGTTTCCTTATTTCAAATGTCAGCTCCTTGCAATCCCAACTTTAAATGGCCACTCACATCACATGTCTAAACAAGCCACTCACAGCAAGCTACTCCAGAATTTTCTTCCGCACAGGACTTTGCACAGGGGTAGCTGAGTATTCAACCGAAGAAGGCAGGAAGTATTATTAGTGCTTTTGCAAAGCCAAAAATGCTCAAGTCAATTGTTATTTGTTAATTGTATTTAAGGGTGGAGCAAGCGTTCTCTGTTTTACCCATGAGAGCATGTTGGAGGTAGCGCGAATGCACTCTGTCCCACTTATGACCTTTAGATGAGAGTGTGTTACGGGCTTCCAACAGCTGTATGGGCTTCTTTAATGTCATTCAATTTAATTTTAGATACTTTCTAGTGTGACAGTAGTGAGTTTTGCATGTTCCTTTCTCACTTTTCGGCTTTAGATTAGAGCGTATCACTCACATGCCCCAACAGCCATACGGGTTTCCAACATCTATACAGGCTTGATTAATGGCACTCAATTTAACTATATAAGCATGCTAGTTTCACAGCACCTCTAATTTGTGCGCTCGGTCGGCTCTGTGCTATAGATCTCGCACATTGGCAGCCACACCGCCCTCACACTTGCAGCAGCGCTTGAGCGATTAACTTGCATGTCGCGAAGGGGTGCAGAACGCAGTTTTTTTGTTAGTATGTGATATGTTCAGTTTTTAGTAGATTAAGACTGAGGTAGCTGGATTCGCTGACACGTGTTCACCAATGTCCCCAAAACACGCTCCAACAGCTAAAATAGAGAGATTCTTACTTACAGATCACGTTTTTTCTCTCCAAGCCGTTGAGGTGTTAAGCACGTTGTTTCCACCCGCTGCCAATGTAACGATGCAATGCCCAGTCATAAGGACTATAAAGGGAAGTTTAGTCAAGATACGTTGCATACCTCAGCCTCCTTTCTTCAGCTTCTCCTTTCTCCTTTACCCCTGTCATATTCAAATCTTAACATTCCCCCTATGGACCCTTACATGAGTAGTTCTAATATATGTAGAGCTTTAACAGATGGTTCTAATTGATAGAAGCTTTGAAGGAAGGATACCATATCTGCCTTCCGTCAGATGAGAGTAAAGAAAAGTATGTATGTGTGTTATGATGAAGAGTGCATTTTGATGGTGGTTGGTGGGGAACTGTATGGAATATTGAGAGGGACACTGCAGTAGTATTGAAATCAACTATTTGATTTCTGAGACCGAGAGTCCTGGATTCATAGTATTTTGTAAATAAATGAAGTGATGTCATGTAGGGTACATTTGCATATCACAAAACCTTGTAGTTGAAACATCACTCATTTTTGTTTAGATGTGCTTCAATTGTTTAAATGTGTGCACATTAGTTATCCTAGTATTTGAACATTGTGTATAACTGTACATTTTAGTTATGTGGCTATGGAATTTGTGGAATTTACTCACTAGCTATCAGTTTATAATGTTGTGAGTTAATCTGGTGTGAGGTTAGGACTTGCCTCATTTTTATGCTATACAGATATTTTATTCATGTTTGTTAATTTAACGTTTTTGACCTGAATTAAAGGTTTTTGATCACTGAGCAATACTGGTTGATGCAGTTCTAATATGCTGGAGGAGAAGGTTGGAATATGTGTGAACAATTCTTAAAAAGATACTTATATGAAGAATCCTATTAGGACTATTTTAAGGCAGGGTTACATGAACAATAGAACTTAGCTGTGGATGAGAATGTAGTCAAATATTCAAAGAGGAAGGATGATTACTCTGGGTGAAGATAGAAAGTGTGTACCATATTTCGTATGAGTGGCTCCTGTAATGCTGTGTGTTTGTGCAGATGGAGAGCAGGGGGCTGCTGTGAGAGATTTCACTGACAGATTCACTTTGCTTGATATACAATGTTGCTGTATTTGAGGGTAATGTTGACTACCGTATCATGTATTTTAAATGTCTTGGAAGCTTACGTGTGACTTGCTACATGAATGGTAATCCAAGGTAGATACTGACACAAGTGATTGTTGCAGAACATTATATGAATGTGTTGAATACATATGGGAGGTGGTCGTGATACCTCTTGTTGATTGTAGCTGTGCCGTTTACCTCCATTCTGATTCTGTGGGAGGTGTAGACTTTTGGAGTCCAATGAGTATATCAAGGTTGTGCTATACTATTAGTGCAAGAAGTGCATTATGATGATGGAGCAGACTGCATTCAACTACATACATGGTCTGATATTACTTGGTAAGATTTGTGGTATTTGACACCTTTTGTTTGTGCTATACTATAAGTGCAGGAAGTGCAATCGGATGGTGGAGCAGATTGCAATCAACTACATACATGGTCTGATATTACTTGGTGATATTTGTGGTGTTTAGCACGCTTTGCTTGTGTTTAATGATGCTAGAGACCTTAGTATGTGATGGAGGAAGTGCATGATTACAGTCTGTGAGTGTCCGCCCATTTTAGCATAGGTATAAGTGGCAAGTTAAGGGCAATGAAAGTGGTAACTCTGTGATAAGTCAGATGTTGCCAATGATGTGCACTATCTGCTGAATGGGATGGTCATCTATATTATAATACAAAGATGAAATAAGTATCACTAACAGTAATGAAAATGTAGGTGCAAAAACATTGACAATGTAACTTCTAAGTTGAGAACACACCAAAAACAAAAGAATAAAATAAATCATAGTGTAATGTGTTGTTGGAAAAAGTTAACTAGTCTGCCCATTGTGAAACCCAACACACTTTGTAAGACTGTAACCTTGCATTGGACTTCCAAAGTGGACTAAAGGCTACATTGTTTTGTCTTAACGCTTGTGTGTCTCTGATGTTATTTTGGAGAATTTTAGCTCAGTTGTAAACTCAATTGCAACATAAACATGGCCTTTCTGGCCAGATCTGCTGGCATGTTACTTATGTAGCATAAACGCTGATCATTCTTAACATGGCATAAAAAACTATTTTGACAATACAACTCAAATTTGCATTTTGTACATGTCTAGATAAACAACACTGAAACTGTGAAAAGTTGAAGTACCAGCACCATAAAAGTATGCTTGGATTTGTAGAAATCTAGGTACAAGGAGTTTGACATGTTTATTAACTGATTACCTTATTACTTTGAAAAAGTCGATGCAAAATAACACAAATTGTTAATTTATAAAGTAGTATGTCTTTGTAGCAAAGGAGTCTTACACACGATTGTGCAAATATTAAAGATGAAACTATGCATTTCTATTGCATTCATTGTATTGCACCTCAGCAAATGAAAAACGGGTGCAAATTAAAATTGTTATATTATATAGAACTGAACCTTTCATCATAAATGCTTGATATTATTAGAGTCTTAGATTTCCTGTAATTATTTTATTATAATGATTTTTAAGAATAGTTTGCATGTATGTATTCATTAAATTGTGGTAGTAGCCATAATTAGAGTTGGACATTTCCATGCAATATTCACTGATAAACGTTGCAATTATTTCCTCACATGGTATGCTTGATTTATTGCATTATGCCTGAACTTAATTAGGAGTTTATTTTACTAAATAAGAAGGGCTGACTTTAAAATGCATAAAATGCCTTTCTTTCTTAGGCTGCATTGTTTCAGAGCCTGCTGATGGACCTTTGTTAAGTTTCCTCAAATGTTGCTTCATTTTTCCCGCTTTATACGCAACATTTTTTAATCAATAGCCGTTTTTTCCGTAGTGAGTGAATTGATGGAAACTTGACCCTTAGACCAACAAAGTAAATATGCTCTTTGTCAACTAACCTAAGACGATGGAATGGACAGTCGTTTCTCATGTGGGAAAGTACGTTGGAATATCAATTTTGTACCTGATGAGCTGAAGAATGGTCACATGATAATCAGGCCATTGTATGGTGACCATTGATGTCACAGATGGACAAGTTGGAGTATAGAAAGTGACTTTTCTAGGACGCGGAAGCCTCCATTTTGCACTTAATTTCCTCAATCCTGCCTACCTGATTACCTTTTCATGCCTTTGCCTTTTCCCCCTTGCTGATGAACTTGCTTGCTGGACAAGCTGGAGCTGTCTGGTGAGAGACCAGACTTGAATTATTGTGATTATAGCACCATTCCCCTTGCTAATGCACTTTTCCTTAGTGGACTTTAACTTGACCCCTTTGCCCATGCTAAGAGAACTTTATTGAACCATGGTCCTGCCTTTGTTGGTGATAGGAAACCCCAACCTAAACCATCCTCATACAATGTGCTGTAAGTCTCATGACCAAACTGCTTAAAATGTTACTTATATGCTTTGATTTTGGATCTTTAATACAATAACAAATGTATCTAAAATGTGTCTACATCTTTTATTATAAGCAACTTAATGTTCTTTACATAGAAGCTGTGCTTATAATGATTTGATTTCTAATGCATGATAGAGAGAGCCATGGTCTGAGAGTAGTGTATTTAAATTTGGTCACTAATTTATGAGTTTGCTACTAATTATTGGTTCTCATTGTGTGGCCAACAGTTTAACATCCTGATTGCTCACCTTTCACTACGATGAAGCAAAGGCCATCGGAGGCCTCTGTTGGTGAAGTATAGAATCTGAGGGAAGTAACTAAGGTAGGGTATTCGTTGTTGGGCCCAGAACACAACTTGCTTCGGCTGCAACAATGTTATGGGTGTATTTTAATTACATTTTCACATAAAGAGTATACCTTGTGTTCATGATTATTTGCCACTGCCCTTCACTGTGTATCTTTTACAGGGAGGAGGGAGAACATTTTTAATATAACCTTTATTAATTGTATATGTCTCTGCTTGATCAGCCACTACATGACTAACAGCAGACCAACAGTGTGTTGTGCATGTCAACTTCGAAAATGTAATAAAATTAGTCAATAATCTCTTTGCTAGTAACTCAGATTTAATCTATTTACATAGTATAAATATATCAACATGATTCTCCTCAATCAACTTGGATTACGATGGAGTCCCTTGGGGCATCTCATATATTCAGTGCAAGCAGGTTGATCCATATATTCTAACGAACTAAGAAGTGGAAACTGTTTGACTCCTAGGGGATATTTACTGCAAGGCAGAGCAGCACGCAGAGTTGCTGTGCTGCTTTGCATGTAAGGCAGACAGCAGCAATGTTGCATATCACGAAAGATATGGCGCATATCTTGTGTCTCCTAGCGTTTTCCCATTGTATGCTGCCTAGCACCAAAGCAGGCACCCTTGTACCAGGACGCCTGTGATACAGACATTATTGTTTTTGTTAAGGAAGGGATACCTTCCTGCACACGCACAATCCTTAAAGGCATTTTCATCGTTTTGCGTGAGCTGAAAAATGCAGCACGCATAGAAAGAGGAAGTAACAACGAAAAATGTAGATATTACTACTTGTTATGTATGGTTCAGGGGGTCATAGCATTTTGGCACAATCACAGCTTCACTCACCTTAGTAAATCTGGTATTGAGGCAAAATCCATGGGTGGTTTCATGGGAGCATCCATGCTCCACCCATGGAACGCCTCCCTGATTTACATGGCTTTGTAAATTACAATTAAAACTTTGTGTCGTGACTGCGCCAAAAAAGTGGTGCAACTACTATGCAAAATGTTAGTAATTCTAGACCCTGCTTGGGTTTTCCTCTTCTTTAGGTGCTGAGAATTCCTACCCCAAAGACCTCTGCCAAAACAGAGCATGTTGATCTCTACTGGCACAGTGCTTAATTTGTAAAATATTAAGTGCCAGGACCCTAATCAGGAGGCGACTGCAGCTGCCCCACCCATTGCCCCTATCATTGCTGGCAATGATGGTACCAAAACAACTAATAACCATTTCTCTTGCATGCAAGTGTTACAGATCAGATTAGTCCAGGTCCCCAAAGCTAATGGAATGGCTTGGGAGTCAGGTGTATTTATTTCTAATGTATATTGTATTAATAAACAACTGGTGTTCTGCTCATCTATAAATAAGATGAGTAGCACCACCGTGTGGCAGACTGTCATATGTGTGTTATTTACAATTAGGTGCCGAGCACCGGAAACCAATTAGGTGTGGGTGCCGAGCACCGAAAACCACAGACACAAATTAGGCACTGCAAGCAGAGCATCCAGCTTGAGCCTATTGTGACCTCCTGCAGGATTGAGCTACGGCTATGAAACACCTTCACCCTTATCTGAAACCACTGTCCTCCATAGAATTCAAGTTCCACAACACCGAACTCGTGTGAACCACTAATGGATGCAGCAGAGTGCATGTGCTGAGGTAATATCCTCTGACCTCCACTCAAAGTGCCCCAAGCTAATTCTGCATTTATGTATGTATGAGGCAGTGGTGTAGTTAGACCTATTGATGCCTGGGGTGATCCCTGAGTTTGCCGCCCGGTGCCGGTAAGAGAAGAGCGGTGGGGGTGGCGGTCGACAAACGACTTGTTCCTGGGGGTGGGAGGGACAGACGACTTGTTCTCGGGGGTGGTAGTCAACAAATGACTTGCTCACCTCCATTGCCCCCAAAAGGAGTGCCCCAGCTATGCCAATGGTATACTTATACAGCGTGAATCTAGTCAGTTAGTTGAGCACAGTAAAAAGGTTTGAGTTAATTAGGGTCTTCTCTGTTCTTTGGCCATTGTAACATTTTGTTGGACTTCTCACACTGAAATAATGTATTGTTGTGTTTTAACATGGTAGTGGGATGTGAAACACCTTTGTGATTTTTATGTTTTCATGTAGATGCCTGTTTTTTTACTTTAAAATAGCATAAAGAGAATGCAGTCCAAAGGGTAGATTTGCTAACATGCCATGCCATGCCACGCAGGGTAGCAAGCAAAGTTGTTGTGCTGCTTTTAGGGTTGCCACCTTTCCAATAGAAAAATAACGCCAATTAGGTGTTGTTATAAGAGTCTGCAAAGGCCTGGACATGATACTAAATAGGACTTTAAATGGACAATTAAAATACCTGTGGTGCCGATAGAAAACCAGTCAGGTGGCAACTCTAGCTGCGTTACGTGAAAGACATTTAGTAGAAATGCGCCATCCATACTCAGATATGGCCCATTTCTGCTGTCTACTAGCACGGGCACACTGAATGCTGACTAGCACCAACACAGACACCTCTGCACTATGGTGCAAGAGTGCCTGATTTAAAGACAGTATTATTATCGCGCAGAAAGGGATACCTTTCTGCACAAAAACAATAATTAGAGGCATTTTCCTGTTTCTATGTGTCCTGCAGACACATAGAAATAAGGAAGTAACGAGGAGAAATAAAGATATTTTTCCTCGTAACACCTGATTCAGAGAATCGTAGAATTTTGCCACAATACCAGGTTTACTCACCTTTATACATCTGCGATTGCATCAAAATACCTGGTCTGATGCTTGGAAATGCCCATGCTCCACTCATGGAATGCCTGCCGGCTGGACGCATAGTAACACAAGGAGTGCCAAGTGGTGTCTTGCGTTACTTCTTGGGAATAATCCCATGTAGAGGCATGCAAATCTGATTTGCTTGGCTTTGTAAATTCAAGAATTAGATCAATCACAATGCAGAATGTTAGTTAATCCGGCCCAAAGTTTATTTCTCTGTGATACTGCTTCTGTGGCTTTTGCTGTAGAATTTGTTACAGAGCTTGGAGTTGTGTTTAGAGATCACTATCCTGGGTATACATTTTTCTAGCAATTGTGACCATTTCTTCAACACCTATATGGTCTGTTCTGTTATAAAGTTCATAGATGTGCCGTAAGTGAGCACACGCTAGGTGGCCACCATGGGGTTAGTGGTAGCCGGAAAAGCAATGTGAAGTATGACAGTGCACTACCCTTTATTTAGTTCAAAAGAATTTATTAGAATTTGAGGCAGTAAATAAATAGTTAGACATAATAACAAGTTATACAGGTGATGAATATCAATAAAGAATAATATATCATGAAGGCTAAGTTACAAATAATTAATTGGATAAATTGCATATAAATATTGAAGAAAACAAAGATACAGTACCGGAATAATAAAAAGCATCAACAGTATCACCATGCAATAAAGAGAGGAGAGCTAGCAAGAGAAAGGAGAAAAGGAGAAAGAGAAGAGAAAGGAAAAGAGGAAGAAAGCGGGGAAAGAAGAGAAAGGAAAGAAAGAATAGAGAAACGAACTCCTGTAGGGCTCCACAAAACAAGACACACAAGACACACTTAATCAGGCAACACAAAGGGATATTGAGCAACCAAACCTTCCGATGCTAAGTCCACATATGCATCTAAAGCTCTCCAAACATTACTAAAAATTGAAGGAGAGAGATGGGCCTCATCAACTGAAGTATGTGCACTTCTCAAAAAGGAAACCCATGCCCACCAGGTGTGATATGAGACTGAGGAAAAAGACTTCCATTCCATAAGAATCACTTTGACAGCAACAGTAAGTAAAAGATCCATGAGTTTTAATTCTAAGGAATCTAAAGGCAACGGGATTGGAGAGGCCAAAGGACCCAGTATAATCATGGGAAAAAACATATGTGGAAAAGTACCAGCCGATAAACCACAACTCCAGCACAGGTCGTCTTCCTTTAGAGACAGGGAATACAATCGAACTGGAGTCCAATGAAGGAGATTGATAGAAAAGAACTTAGACTGCATTAAAGAAGGAGCAATTTTGTTACGCAAAGACATCTTCCCAATTAACTGCCAAGAATCTGGTGAAATATGTTCTGTAAGATCAGGAGCAAAATGGCGCAACCATTTGTGTTGGGTAACCGTATGCTGAACAGAAGTAGTGGCAGATAAAAATGTATAGATTTTGGAAGCTACATGACCAGATCTAATCCACAAATGAAATAAGGTAACAGTAGGTGAATTGGGAACCAATCGTAATTTAGCAAGGGCAACTTTAATTTTTAGAAATATGTAGAAGTCTAAGTTAGTGAGAGAGAATTGTTGAGCTAAGGAGGAGAAGGGTAACGGATCATTATTTGCATCATGAAGATGACGCACAAGCGATATTCCCTTAGTAGCCCAATAAGACATCAGCTTGTGATCAATAACAATTTTAATCTTAGAATTACGCCAAATTGAGGACCATCGTGATTTGTGAAGAAGAGTAGCAACTCTTTTGTCGACCATCCGGACTGCTGCAATGGTATCTAAAATGATCGAACGAGAAAACGGAATAGATAAAGTAGAAGTGGTTAAAAACGAAGAAGGTGGCAAAGGAGCAGAAAGCTCTTGTTCAATGAACATCCAGGAGGCATATGATCAGGATCCAAAGAAAACCAAAGAGCTCCTTGAGAGGCTAAAAAAGCAACTTGATATTTCTCCCAATCAGGGAAATTGCAGCCCCCCATATCATAAGGTTTTCTCAAGAATTTGTAAGCAATTCTAGCTCGCTTGTCATTCCAGAGAAATTTAGAGGTAATGACAATCATCTCATGAAAAAAGGAAGAGGATAATTTCACCGGGAGCATAGCTGATACAAAATTAATGATAGGTGTTATCATCATTTTCAAAGTTTGGAGACGACCCCACCACGAAATATGTTTCGGAGACCAGGTGTCCAGAAGACGACGCACTTTGATTATAGTCTGGGCTTCATTATACGCTACAGTATCATAAAAGGTACTACAAAACCAAATCCCTAAATATTTAAGCTGTTTAGATTGCCACTTAAAACCTGCAGAACCCATGTGTGCTGGGAAGCAATAAGCATTTAAGGGAAACATCTCAGTTTTGTCTCTATTAAGGGTATAACCCGAAACTTTAGAAAAAAGAGAAATGGTAGCGGTAATGACAGGAATGGCCAATACTATGTCATTAGAAAAAATAAGAACATCGTCTGCATAGGCAGCTGTCTTCATACAATGGGAGCCGAAATTAAAGCCTTTAATGTCAATCAATCTGAGGAGCGGGTCAATAGATAATAAAAACAAAAGCGGGGATAAAGGACAGCCTTGTCTGGTGCCTTGGCGAAGGTTAAAAAAAGACGATGTAGCCCCATTAACTCTATAGTTGGCTCTAGGTTGAGCATAGAGGGACATAACCATGTGAACAAAAGAGTCCCCAAGGTTATGCGCGCATAGAACAGCACGTAGAAAAGGCCAAGAGACCTTGTCAAAGGCCTTTTCGGCATCAAGGGCCAAAGCTGCAGCCGGAAGACTAGAACGTTTAGCTGAACTCAGAATATGACAGAAGGTACGAATGTTATCCCTGGCGAGTCTACCCTTGACAAATCCCGTCTGAGAAGGATGGACAAGCTTAGGAATATATGTCTCCAAACGCCTGGCTAAAATCTTGGCAAAAATCTTAGCCTCCATATTAAGAAGGGAAATAGGACGAAAATTCTTGAGATCGGAATGATCCTTACCCTCTTTAGGGATCACCACAATAGTGGCATCAGCTGCCGAACCCGAAACAGACCCCCCTTGAATAAAGGCATCAAAAACTGACTTAAGACGAGGAACAACAGAGGGAAGAAAGGTCTTATAAAACAAAATGGGGAAACCATCCGGACCGGGAGCTTTCCCAGACCGCGTGGCTTTGATTGCAGCAATAATTTCCTCAGAGGTAATCGAACCACCCAATTTACTACTATCCTCCACAGACACAGATTGAATAGGAATCGTCTTAAAAAATTCTTGACATTGGGAAAAAGATGCCTGATTGGTGGGAGTATAGAGCTTACTGTAAAAATCTCGGAATACATCAAGAATCTCTGTGGTCTGAAATTTTTTAATACCCGAGCTATCATTGATAGAGGAAATCTGAGAGGATTGAAAAGAAGACTCCTGAAACTTCAACGTAGCCGCCAAAATTTTACCTGCTCGGTTTTTTAAAAGTAGCCGTTTAGATTTCTGAGCCTGTATACCTATATAAGCTCGCTTAGTAACAATAGTGTTGTAGGAATACTTTAAATTCTTAATGGACTGTAAACATTTGTTGTCTTTAGAGTTGCGATAGAGAGATTCTTGCTTTTTGATTTCATCCGCTAAATCAGCAAGTTCCTTTTTGAGGGTAGCATTTCTAGTCGCCATACGCTTAATAATGTGACCACGAAGAGTGCATTTAAAAGCATCCCACAAGACTATTGGAGAAGAAACGGAGCCTTCATTGTCAGTGAAAAAGGTATCAATTTCTTTGGAAATGGCCAATATTTGAGAGTCATCATGCAAAAGCTCAGTATTTAATTTCCAAGAACGAGGACGCGATTTAGGAGCAAAGGACAAAAGTGTAAAGGAAACAGCCGCATGATCAGAGACAAGAATAGGATGAATGTACGGGGAAGAGGAAGACTGCACAAGAGACGAATGAACCAAAAGATTGTCAACACGAGAGAAACTAGAATGGGGAGAGGAAAAAAAGGAAAAGTCACTACCAGTAGGATTATGAAGATGCCAAATATCTTGGAGATGAGTCAAGGAACACATATTCGTCATCTGCTTATGAGCTTTAGGGGGACGGAAGTTAAATGCAGAACTTCTATCTAACAAGGGATCCATTGGTAAATTAAAATCTCCACACACAATTAAATTACCTTTATGCGGTGTGTCAGCTAATGTTTTAGTAATTGTTCGCCAAAAGGAGGGATCATCAATGTTTGGAGCATAGATATTCATAACATAAAGATCATCTGTACCATCCGAGAACTTGGATAGTAACCATCTGCCCTCCGAATCATGTTCAGTAGATAACACAGATAGACCAGAATTCTTAGAAATTAACGATATCACCTCATTCTTTTTGCCCAAGGCCTCCGAACAGACAACGTCAAGAACCCAATCCTTCTTCAAAAACAAGGCCTCCTTGGAGCAGACTTTCGTTTCTTGTAAAAGAATCAAATCTGAAGATAAGGATTTACAGTAGTCAAGAATTTTTGATCTGTTCACCGGATGATTCAATCCTCTAACATTAAGGGACAACACATTCAAGCCCGGCATATTCCTACCAGGAAAGATAAATCATAGTACGTAGATAACAGGAAGGAGAGACCAACAACAACAGAAGACCACCAACGTCTTATGACAGACAACACAAGAGGAGAACACCAACAAGAAATTCGTGAAGAGAAGTAAGAAGGGAAAAAGGAGAAAAATTAAAGAACTGGGGGAAGATTGAAGAAGAGAGAGATAAAGAAAGAGAAGAGAGAGAGAAGGAAAAGAGAAGGAGGAATAGAGGCACCAGAAAGGAATAGAGAGAAAAAAAGAAAAAGACCCACCAGGGAAGGTCTATAAAGGACCAAGCTCATATGTGGGGAAACATTGAAGCGGGAGGGAAGAGGGATGCCGGGACGTAGATAATAATAAAAGTAGCAACGCTAAACCAGACAGACAGGAAAGAAAGAGGCCAGAAAAGGATTGGGTAACCATAGCGATGGAAGAACTCAGAGTGGGATAGAAGAAAAGAAAAGCTGTAACAAGCCTCTAAATCAAAACATATCCAGGAGTATAAGGGTGCATCCTATAATAAGCTAAAGATCTAATGAAGAATTATGAGCAGCAGAAGTGCTAAGAGAATGCAAACAACAAAGTGAACAAGCAAAATATCTCTAAGGATTAAACAACCATCTCATATAGATAGCATATATACAATATATGCAAACTGGAAGTCTGAGAAATAGTAAAGGAGAAAACATCATAAATAAAGGGAAAAACATACTGAAACTTCATATATAGGCATAAAAATTAGTAATATAAGAAACATAGCAATATGCAGAATGAATGTTGTAATAGCAAAATTGTAATAGCAAAGCATCATGAATCAATATAAAACACAGTAGCAAGACATAGAGGGTCATCAGAGATAATGAGTAAGGCATGGAGAAAAAACGCACAGTAAGGTCAAAAATAAATAATACATAAGGTATCGGAAAGAATGAGAGTATTGCAGAAAACTAACCAAAACAACGCAATGTAGAACGAACAAAAGACAATGGAACAAACCATGCTAAGTAAAAAGAATAAAACGACCAAGAGATATACGACGAGCACCAATAAAAATCTGTTGTGGTACAAGAAACAAGAGAACCGAACGAAGCAGAAGTAATTAAGACATACGAAAGGTATATATCAGCGACAAGGGAAAAGGAGGTGGATTAAACATTCTCAATTCGAAGAATAATAGAAAGAAAGAAAGAGAAAACAGAAAGACTAATTACACAAAGAAACAAAGGACCAATGACACAGGTCGGATGAACGAAACGCAATCAGAACAACCAGGGAAGAAGAGCCTACCAAGGCCAATGCAGTAATATAACTCGGAGAGGAAAACCAAACGGACATAAAATACAAAATGAACAACAAACTTCTGACCAACTACAGAGAAACTACGGGGGGAGCCATAGTCAACATGTAACACTAAACAGTGACACATGTGTGACGGAAAAATGTAAAATCACAGAAGAAACATAAAAAGAGTCAAGAACCAGAAGGAACTGGATCAGGCGACAAATCCATCTGTGATTCAGATTGATTATCAAGAAAAGAGGAAAGATCAGCAGGTTCATCAAAAATTCTGTAGCGGCCCTTGAAGGTGATACGAAATTTGGAAGGCCCAGCAAAAGAAAATGGAATGTTCATGTCCAACAAACGCTTCCGCAGATTGAGGAAACCCTTTCTACGAATCACAGTATCTCTCGCAAAGTCTTGCGAAATAGAAATGTGATGGCCCTCCCAAGTCACAGATTTGACCTTCCTCATGTGCGCCAAAATTTGCTCTGAATGTTGGTGACGCAATGGCTTGAAGATTACTGCTCTTGGACTTGTAGAAGATTTAGACCTGAAGGAGGGGCACGATGAGCCCTCTCAATCTCAAAGTCTCTCAGAAATGAAATCTGCAAGGTAGAAGGAAGCCATTGGGAGATAAAGTCAATCATCGAAGAAGCTGACTTCTCTGCATCTTCAGGAAGGCCAAAAATTTGCAGGTTACTTCTCCTGTTACTGTCCTCCTGCTCCGTAAGGTCTCTCCTCAAATTTGCCATTGAACGATCCATTTGTTGGAGAGACCGTGAGTGTTGGTGCATAGTATCTTCCACACCACTAATGCGAGTTTCAGCAGCAGTAACCCTAACACCTAATGCCTTAAAATCATTCCTGAGAGCCGCCACCTCAGCTTGTAAAAGGTCAGTATTAGTTTTAGTAGATTGAGCGATATCATGGACTGCATTGAGACGCGACAAAATAGTATCTAATGTGGCAGCTAAGTCCTTCTGGCAAGATTCCGGAGTAGGGGAATGCTGCTTGGACCTCTTAAGAGCCCCGTTAGAGTCCTTGGCATTAGAAGAAACACCCATGTTGTCCGCCATAAGCACAACCTACGTTGAAAAACACCACACAGACATCCAGTAACCTCGTAATCAGGTTGACCAGAAAATCAATCCATAGTAGGAAAAAAAAAAACATATGCAAAACATCAGGAAGTCCACTAAGAAATAGATGAGGCACATCAAGCAGGGAAAATCATGAAAAATAACTGCCAGCAGTATAGAAAACCGCACAGTCAATAGTGATAATAATTAATATTGAAGATATCAGGAAATATCACCTCACTGCAGTAGAAAACAATGGCTCCCAGAATGTGTCACTGCACCTGAGGTAGCTTGCACGAGCGACGCCACACCGGAGACAAAATGGCGGCCGCACGACAAAAGCAGTGAACGGAGCTTCAAAGGAGCTGAAAGGAAGGCTCCCGCTATTTGCAGTGGCAGAAATGCATCTCCTTACAATCCTGGCGCATTCCGATGCATTTTGCGCCGTTCGGGAACAAAAGCGATGCTGACATGATTCCCAAAGACGTCTCGGCAACCGCTGTCCTCCCGGAGCTCAAGTGCCGACCGCCATCTCAGAGCGGTGCGCAAGCCACGCCCCCGACAGTGCACTACCCTTAAAAGTCTGGGAAAGAAAGTGTGCCTGCAGCACGCCATCACTGCCGCCACAACCAGAGTGGCTCAATCCACAACATCGAGGTCATCCAGGTCACCAGTTGGAAGCCATGTGGGTGGTGCTGTCCATAAGGCACCTGCCAAAAATCACTCTCCACCTTCAAGAAATCAAAGGAGCAGGAACGACATGTCGCTTTCTTCAAACACCAGAGTTCAAGAAAATTTAATAGACACTACACCCTGACCAGGAAAGCCTTACAGTTATTTTTCCCTACTTCGGGGAACAATGAGTGCCTATACTCCACGTTCTTTTTGTTTTGTAACATTTATATGCTTTTAATGAAAAAAAAAATGCATGATTATTGCCTTTGTTTATAAATATATGAGGCTCATATTAGACTTGAATTTGAATTCGCAAAGAGCTATTAGATTTTCAATTATTCTTGCAAAGAATATGCCTGAAACTTTGATTACACAAACCTGCAAAATCTGGACTTGCGAAAAGCCTGCCAGGGCTTACAGCTCTTAGGCCCACATGCATCATTGTGTCTTTTTGCATTTCTTAATTTGCGAAAAATAAGGAATCGCAAATTAAGAAATGCAAAATGATATGCATCAATATTTTCGGTATTCTTTTGGGATTCGGTAAAAATCGCAATTTTTACCGAATCCCAAAGAAATACCGATTTCTTAACTTAATTTTCGCAATTCCCATTGATTCCTATGGGCCAAAAGGCCCATAGGAGTCAATGGAATATGCGAGTGGCACTTAGAAAATTTCATGGGTGCAGGGGGGGGTCCAAAGGACCCCCCCATGCACCCCTGAAATGTATTTTTCGCATCATGTTGCACACACACATGTCCTAAGGACATGTGTGTCCGTAACATGAATGTTGAAAAAAAAACATTTTACACATTTTACACACTTTTCCCAAATTTACCGAGTGGTTCAACCACTCGGTAAATGTGGCACCCTATTTGCGAATTTTCACTTTTTTAAAAAATGATGCATTGCTTTTAAGAAATCGCACATCTGCGACTTCTTAAAAGCACCCGCAATTTTAGAATTCGCACACATGTTACGAATTCTAAAATTGCTTCATGCATCCCAAAAAGCACTTTTGCATTCGCAAACGGCCGATTTTAAGGAAACGCACCGTTTGCGAATACAAAAATGCTTGATGCATGTGGGCCACAGAGTTGTATCGACACTGTGTCTGAAGCAGCATCGAGCCCTGCAGCTATTCAGGAAATACTGGGCATGTAGATGGAATCGTGAGACATCAAAGAAGGGAATTGCTATATGACACTGTGTGTGTATCTCAGTTGCACTGAATTGCATTTCCTTTACTCCACAACTATTTTAGTTTGATCAGGCAGTTGGTCAATAAACAAACATTTCTTGATGTCGAACTAGCAAACGCTTCTTTTTAATCCCTGGTGTGTAGATGTTAAAATGTCTAATTTTCAACAATTGTGGCTCTCCTGAGGTGGAATTCCAGATACTTTCTTGGTACTTGTTTATAAATTATAACATTAGACTAAATGGTTCTCCTGGAAACCTGTATTCTGAGGAAAAGTAGTTAGAGTAATATATGTCAATCATTTATAAAACATGGATGTGACATCAATTATCGGATACAGAACATTTAGCTGAAAAGTGTGATACAATTCCCATGTACCACTACTTAAATCCTCATAAAAAACAGGGACCGGAGCTCAATGCGGTAACTGAAGGACAGTGGAATACACATAAGAATGTATTCCCAAGCACATTGAAAATATTTTTCGTCTTGCATTCCCTCCCTTCATAAGAAGCAATGGCGAAGGATTTTGACTGACTGTCCTTAATATGTACGCCCACTGTGCAACCTCCCAATCTGTTATCCTAAGAAAATAACACCACAATTTGTTTGTAGTACCAGAAAATAGGTTCTTCAGTATAGGAGACCCTCAGTCATAAATGATCACAAGGTGCCCCACAGTCTGTATGTCCCTGCTATGCCGTGTGAGCTAATCATTTAGCGTTAACAACCATTGTATTTGATTTAGCTACATTATTTCTCACTCACTTTGCTTTTATTTTTCACTGCTTCTCTCTCTCTCTGGTGGCCACACACACCCACACATTCTCTTTCTTTCTCTCTCTCTAGCTTCTTTTTCTGTTGTTTATTATTTTAAATGAATGTAACTCTGGTAACAATGTTCCACTTGAAAGCTAATATGCTCAATTGATCAATTCAGCCTAGAAAAACCCCCCAAACGAACTGATATATAGCAGCAAAGGAAGTTCTTAAATCCTTAATAAAAAATAAACAGTAGTCGTTTTGCAAGAAAATGCCTTGATTTCAAAGTCCATGCCCTGAATGCCACATTGTCATTCGTCAATATTCGCCTTATCACCCAAACAATGCATCACTATAATTTTTTCTATTATTTTAGCTTGCCTACAACAGACTTAGGGCCTCATTTTGACCCTGGTGGAGGTCTTCTGGTCCCACCTGGCAGATATTCATGCCCTGTTTAGAGCTCCGCACCTGCATAGTGGGCTTTAAAAGATGCTTCTGTAGCAGGGACTCCCTGTTCAACACTGAAAGTTTGCTGAGCAGGCACCATGCTTTAAGCAACTGCTCAGCAAACGTTTTTGTTCAAAGAAAACAAACTCCCAAAGCGGGAGTTCTCTCCGCACAAAAAAGAAATGTCCCTGACATGCAGAGAATGGAGCCTCAGCAATAGTCTAGTGCCACTGAATGCGATAACATTTAGGTTTCCAAAGAATTAAGTCCAAAGCTGGCGTAACATTTCTTCAGCTATGAAGCAGACAGGGATGAATTCTTTAGAGGGTAATGCAGGAAATCCTCTTATCTTCACCTGTGTCAGGCAGTTCTCTTTTGAGAGTGGGTCAAGCAGGAACATTTGTCTTTTAATCGTATTTAGTTTTTCACATATATTAATATTAAACAGTCAAATGCACAGTGGTTGGTCTCAATTCAATGTATGCCCGAAGAGAAGTGAAAGAGAAGTAAGTACACATATCTTGTTCGTTTAGATAATCATTATGTAATTTTCATATTCGTTGCTTTACTTATGTCTGTTATTAGGAATATGATTTTCTTTCCTTTTTCCTATGCTTATTGTTCTCTTTCTGGTAGTAGGTGGTCCTTTACTAATTTTCATTCAAGCCATTTATATATTCAGCTTCATCATTACACTTGCTGATAAAGTTGATAAAGTCTATTTATTGGTTCCATGTTATTACATCTTCTTCTACTTTTCAATCTGTATGTAAATTTCTCATTCTATAATCTCCTGCATTTTCATCCTATAATCTCCTGCATTTGACCACTCAAGTATGTCCTTTATCTACAACTGTATTTTGGGTCAACCATCAGACATGTCCATGTCATGTGTATAAAAGTAGCATTCTCAGCACAACATCTCAGGCATCTACTTTTTAATATATTTTGCTACAGATCAATGGGGTTACATATACTTTGTGTAAAGAAGTTACACGTATTAATCTAAATCATGAGATGTTAGATACTTCACATGTATTTTCCAGGGTATTTTCTATTCTCTTCACGAGTGATTTCCAGGGTATATTTCTAGTCTCTATTTGTCAGGTGAGGTTCACAGTTTCTGCCCCATTTTTCTCTCATCTTTAATTTTCTGTTTCAGTCATTTGGAAGTGATCACCTTCTATAATGTTGTCAAAGGTCATTCTTCCTGGTCTAATTCTCCCTGGGCTGATAAAACATCAGAATGCCAAGTAACCTATGCAAAATAGGAGCCTATTTTAAAACCAATGACACTGATCCTATTCAATGCATTTAGTTCAATAAAGCACGTAAATATTATGACTTTCTATAAAAATAAAATGAAACATAGACATATAATAACATCCAGCAATACAATCATAAGAAAATAGTTTGACTAAAACCACTAAATTATTTCCCCACAATCTTACGAAGTTTAACAGAGGCTGCAATGTACCTATACACTGTGTGGTACACCATTTCAGTTTGTAGCAGCTGGAGATTTAGCAGGGCAGGTCTACATTGCCTAATATTTAAGTTCCTGAGCAGAGGGACAAGTATTGCTTTTCTAGGTCAATTATACAGGCCCTAAAAAAAGAAAAAGTGTATCTGCAACTGGTCAGAATTCGAATCGCATGAGCAGTCTGTGAGATCCTTATCGCAAAAGGCTGTAGATGGATAAGCAACTAATAGGTTGGACATATTGAAGCAAAGCCTTACCAATCTGCTGCATAGTGGGAATAATGAGTAGGTACCGTTCTATGTGTCTGTCCTTTACTAGCATACCATGTGACCTCACAAACCGCTTACCACTCTCCCCCCTCTCTCTTGTGGGCCATTAATTATTTGTTAACAATTAGTTTTATATGCTTGGATATACCTTAGGCATTACTAAAAAGTTCTTGTTGCCCAATCGAGTGAAGCTGGGTCTTAACATATTTCAGCCACTGGATGTCACCAGGCTTGTCTAACTTGAAGTAGCAATTTAGGACTGCTTTCGTCATTGCTATAGGACTGCTTTAGTCATTGTTGTTTCAGGTCGACACCAAATGGAGACCCATAACATAGTGGGAGTTACTTTAACAATGTCTCTCAACTGAGTTCGCCTTAGTTTTTCATGGCATATAGATGCGGGTACACTACCAGGTAATTGCAATCATTTGTGTAAAGAAATATTTTCAGCAATTTACAATGATACCGGGTCCTGAATTCCCAGATGTCTGCCACATGTATAACTTCTGTAATATATCTAGCCATATATATGTTAAGCAATACACCCATAGGGGAGGACCCCATTTTTGTAGCAAAAGTTTGGATAGAGGCCTCACTTTGCGCGAATTGGGTACAACCAACCTTGCCACTGTGTTTCCAGCCACACTTGCAGTCGAAGGGTAGCCGAAGATACGTAAAGGGGTTCCCTGTCTATAAGCTGTTACCTTGCAACTGGAATGTTCTCACATTCTCTTTGGGCTGACCAAAAATCGTGGTGAAAGACTTTGATTTATTTGTCTGTAGCCCCAGAGCACTCATAAGCCCCTCAAACTCCTCTAGCAGTCTCTGGAGGCCCAGGCCTGTTCTTGACATGAGCACACAGTAATCCACATACATTAATAATAATACCATATTTTATTTATTCCCAAATATAGAAACATCTAATTTTGAATGAGAACTAGACCCGAACCGAATCAGGTATCAGAGCGCTTTACATAGCACCAGTCACGTTACATGAGGACGGACACACAATCATTTTAGGCACGGGGAGATTAAGTGATTTGCCCAGAATCACAGGAGGTTTTGGCGTTGTTACCGAGACTCGAACCCAGATTCCCAGGTCCGAGGTCGACCGCCCTAGCCATTAGGCCAACTCCTCTCCCAATCTTTTCAATCTGTATGTAAAGTTCTCATTCTATAATCTCCTGCCTTTTCATCCTATAATCTCCTGCATTTGACCACTCAAGTATGTCCTTTATCTACAACTGTATTTTGGGTCTTATTTGTTCATTGTATTGCTTTGCACCTACATGCATTTGTTTCCCATTTGGGTTCTGGCGTTGGCCTAACATGCATTGTTTGAGGTCTAAAGATATCATGTTCCCCACTGCATTGTTTACTGTGTCCACAAAACGTGTCCAGAAGTTGTCGACCATCCGACATGTCCATGTCATGTGTACAAGAGTAGCATTCTCAACAGAACATCTCTGACATTTACTTTTTAATATATTTTGCTACAGATCAATGGGGTTACATATACTTTGTGTAAAGAAGTTATATGTATTAATCTAAATCATGAGTTGTTAGATACTTCACATGTATTTCCCAGGGTATTTTCTATTCTCTTCACGAGTGATTTCCAGGGTATATTTCTATTCTCTATTTGTCAGGTGAGGTTCACAGTTTCTGCCCCATTTTTCTCTCATCTTTAATTTTCTGTTTCAGTCATTTGGAAGTGATCACCTTCTAGGTTCCCTGTCTATAAGCTGTTATCTTGCAACTGGAATGTTCTCACATTCTCTTTGGGCTGACCAAACATCGTGGTGAAAGACTTTGATTTATTTGTCTGTAGCCCCAGAGCACTCATAAGCCCCTCAAACTCCTCTAGCAGTCTCTGGAGGCCCAGGCCTGTTCTTGACATGAGCACACAGTAATCCACATACATTAATAATAATACCATATTTTATTTATTCCCAAATATAGAAACATCTAATTTCGAATGAGAAGGCTGGAGCTATTCTAAATTCATTTGAATCCATAGTATATTCTGTTTGATGCACTTGTACTGCCCCCGTGAATCAATCTAAGGATATTACCCAATTTGTAGCTTGCAAATTCAAATTCCTTCACATTTACAGAATGTTTTAAAATGTTCAATTGTACATTTTGCTTCTTTATTTATAAACACTTCCTAACGCCTACCGGTGTGAGACGAACATGGAGAAATATCTTTATTTCTCCTCGGTTTTCCTCTTTCTATCTGTGATGCATTCTGCAGAACTCGTAGAAAGAGAAGAACACCTCTTAAGGATTGTTTATGTACAGGAAGAGTCCATTTTCTGCACAAAACCAATCCTGCCAACAAAACAGGCACCCTTACACCACGGGTGCCTGCGTTGGCACTAGCCTGCCGAAACGGCACCAGCACAGGGGGAAAGGACAGGAATGTACTGTATAGCATAAATACGATGCTTTCTGCCCTTTCACTGCGGCGGTAAGGCAGCACAGCAAGATGACATGCTGCGCTCCCCCACACCAAATACCCAAAAAGTAGGCCTGACTTTTTAACACAGGAGAATTCTTGAGTGTGTGAATGTTGAAACAAGGATTTATACATAAGCGGCAGTCAAAAGGTAAATAGGAAGTTCTAGAATTAAATAGTTTTGATATGTCTAATTGAATTAAAAGTTTGCATGTAACATGTGTTTTCTTGGTTACTCTGGCCTGGGTATTAACTGGGGCAAATCAGAAATATTCCCCATTACTCCATGCACTAAGAAATGGAATTGTGAATTACCTCTGGAGTGGTGTGCAGATTCGGCAAAATACTTGGGTATCCACATTCACACAGATACAGAAGAGATTATTCGATTGAACTATGGTCCGGCGGTGCATAAACTCGAGGAGCAAGTTGAAAAATGGCTGTGACTTCCCCTCTTGCTCGCTGGTCTAGTAGCACTGATAAAAATGATTGTGCTTCAGAGATTGTTGTACCTGTTTAACAGCATCCTATCCCACTCACCAATAGTTTTTTTAACATGTTACGCTCCCAACTGATTAGACTAATATGGGGTAGAAAGAGACCTAGGGTTAGTTGGGACACCATGACCCTGCCATATGACAGAGGGGGATTCAGTGTACCTAATCTTCAGGTATATTACCTGGTAGCATAGTGTAGTCTTGTACACTCTGGGTATCATCCGGATTCCTTATACCAGACCTGAGGCTGATCTGGTTTTGCCCACACCCCTGAACACAATATCACCACGGGGATTACCACGAGACCCCTGTGATATTCAAACGGTATCAACCACCAGTTAGGCATGGCAGAAATTGGTACAAGTTACTCGTACACCTGCATTATATTCCCCCGTGATTCCAATATTAAATAACCCGTGCATCCCCATTACGCAAGAGAAGCTGGTACAGCGCACGTTACTTAAATACTCAATAAGCAAATTCAGAGACCTTTTCACCGGAGGCCATGTCTTTTTCAGCACAGAAGAGGGCAGATTCAGTCAGGCTACATTTTGGACCATTTTATCCTTAACCGGGTTTGCTGTGAGCTTCAGGCAGAGATTGTTGGGTTCCCCTTGGAGTCCGCACTTTTTAGCCCGCTAACCACAGTAATTATGGCCCCAGGGGGTGAACACTTAATCTAAAAAATGTATTGTGCGTGTATGGCACTTGTTCCCAGCATAGATAACAGGATTCGGGAGGCTTGGGAGTGCGATTTAGGACATGAAATTCAAGACTCACACTGGACTTTCTGCTGCACCCAAATTAAATACTTTTCTTTAAATAGTCGACACAAACTACTGCATTTCAAATTTCTGTGTTTATATGTCCTCGGAAAAATACACAACATTGACCAAGAAAGGCTGCACTGCTGTAAATGTGGAGCTCCACATGCTGATTTCGCGCACCTTAACTGGAACTGCGTTGAAATTGTAGGGGAGCATTCAGACTGCCTAATCAAATCCTTCCATCACAACATGTGTTCTTCAATAGTGAACTACCAAGCTTCCATCCAGGCATCCACACCTACCTCAAAATAGAACGTTGTCTCACTTCATGCCCCACCACTGCTGCAGGAATGCACATCTCCCCGTCAGCACCCGTACATTGGCCATTTGGTGCCTCCTAGACCTCTACTGCACCTATTATATACCATTCATGTGATGTGAAAGCACACCAGATCTTTCTAGGTGTGGTGGATTTCAGCAGGTGCAGAAGGCAACACCCACTTCTTCCACTAGCCTTGCTGTTGCTCTTTGTAATGCAAGGTAGGGGCATAATGGTAAACAACATTTACAACGCAACTTTTACAACGCACTACCATTACAACGCATTTTTTACAACGCAAAAACTTTTACAACGCATACCATTACAACGCATGTTTTTACAACGCAAGTACTTTTACAACGCATGCCATTACAACGTAAGTATTGGTAAGTATACAATTATATTTAATATTTTATATGTTTGGTTTTTTTTTACGTTTTCAGCTTTTGGGTAAAGGGGTATTTTTAGGGTTTAGGGTCAGTTTTCAGTTTTTGGGTAAAGGGGTATTTTTAGGGTTCAGGGTCAGTTTTCAGTTTTTGGGTAAAGGGGTATTTTTAGGGTTCAGGGTCAGTTTTCAGTTTTTGGGTAAAGGGGTATTTTTAGGGTTCAGGGTCAGTTTTCAGTTTTTGGGTAAAGGGGTATTTTTAGGGTTCAGGGTCAGTTTTCAGTTTTTGGGTAAAGGGGTATTTTTAGGGTTCAGGGTCAGTTTTCAGTTTTTGGGTAAAAGGGTATTTTTAGGGTTCAGGGTCAGTTTTCAGTTTTTGGGTAAAGGGGTATTTTTAGGGTTCAGGGTCAGTTTTCAGTTTTTGGGTAAAAGGGTATTTTTAGGGTTCAGGGTCAGTTTTCAGTTTTTGGGTAAAGGGGTATTTTTAGGGTTCAGGGTCAGTTTTTAGTTTTTGGGTACAGGTGTATTTTTAGGGTTCAGGGACAGTTTTGGGTTTATGAGATACAGTGTTTTTTTTGGGTTCAGGGACAGTTTTGGGTTTTTGGGGTACAGGGGTATTTTTAGGTTTCTGGGTTAATTTGGGTTTTGGGGGTACAGGGGTACAGGGTAAAAAAATTAAATTAAATAAATTAAATTAAATTAAATTATATTAATTACAATTAATTTAAAAAAAATATATTATATACTTACCAATACTTACGTTGTAATGGCATGCGTTGTAAAAGTACTTGCGTTGTAAAAACATGCGTTGTAATGGTATGCGTTGTAAAAGTTTTTGCGTTGTAAAAAATGCGTTGTAACGGTATGCGTTGTAAAAGTATGCGTTGTAACATCATAGATCCGGGCATAATACAGGCAACTGTAGCCCTTGTGGCGCAGGAGGCCTCCATCACTTCACGGTGCCCCATACCTTCAGGGGACCGCCTTTAACACCAAAGACCATGAATATCTGTGAGATTTGGAAGACTCAAGGACTCAAGGGGCCCTCATCACATTCTGCTTGGGGGCCCCATGATTGTGCATTATGCCACAGCTGAAAGCACTGTTGGATCGTTTTTTAGGATTGTCTGTCACAATATTTATGATAGATGATATGTATGTATATTATATTCTGTCACACAGCTAGTAGGGTTGATTTACTGTACCTTGGGTGAGATCTGGAAATTAAATTGGTGGCAATTGGGGTTTTATGTTCCTGTTGGAAATCTGAAGAATCTTATAGGATACCTTTTAAGCCTGCTGATTCTGAGCTGAGAATAGTTTTGCATTAGCAATAAAGGTATATATGGCTGAATGACAACCAAACTCATGGTCTGCTGCCCACAATCATAGCATTAGGCACCCAGCCCAACTCACAAAAGCACACTCCTGTCTGCCCTATGTGGACCATTCACCACATGACATCGGATGGATATGATCACTGCATGAGCAAATTTCTGATGGACCCTAAGGCTGCTTTATCCTAGTCAAGCTCACATGGCCGACCTCCAAAATTTTGTGATTCTGCTGTGCTTAACAAAAGCCGGGATCCCTGGAGTGGGACCCAAGAGACACATAGGAAAGGAGAAAAACGATGACTGTTTGGGAGTAGGTGGAAATCAACCTTAGTGTTATATTTAAGGGATGGGCCTCCAACATGCCAATAATGGGCTCGCCAAAGCATATTGTACAGTCATCGAGGTCTATCCATGATAAAGGGCTGGATGGGCAGCAGGATGGGAGGAGATGAGGGGTTGCCTGATTTAAAAGAGATCTAGCCAGTCACTCTGGGTCAAACATTGTGGGAGGCGGATTTTCTTGACATTTCCCTTTCTCTTCTACATGCCAATGTACTCGGTTCTTTAAAAGGATTTAAATGGAAGGGATTAGGGTGGTTGGTCATTGAGCAAGGCACATCACTAAATCTGGAAGGTGGTCCTCTGCTAGTGAATCAGAGGCCATAGCCTCCAATGACCTGAAGGGATCAGCGGGCTACCCCACCAAGATCTAAATAGGCCTCAGAACCTGTCCTGGGGAAGATGAAAATGTGCAGCCTGACTGAGCTGTCATACACTCTCTTTTCAGGTGGTCGTTACATGCAAGGTGCTCTGCCAATTTTGACTACATTGTTAGTGCCAAAGTTGTAGAAGTCGTGGTATGCACAGAAATAGACCCAGTTTTTGTGCTCTAAGGCAAAAGAAAAAATATGTTTTGGACTATAAAATATGAAAGCTGAAACTCAGTTTGAGGAAAAATCATCGTGATCAATTACTTATTAGGAAATCAGAGTGAATGGCAAAAACACATTTCTTCATGTTTTTAACAAAGGATTTTCGTGCAGTGAGATAGTTCTTTTTCCCCAACGCTTTTTATTCATTTTATGAATAAGGAACAACGTGCAGCACTCCGCATACAGCACATTCCTAATGTCCTGTGTGATAGAGTACCATTAACAACCATTGTGTACTTGTCATTCAGGCCGCACACCTCGAGAAGAGTTCCATCACATGCCCTACACCTTCTGACACTTTTGTGGGCACTCCTTCATTTATACACAAACGCCTTCTCCCTGGAGCAACAAAGTGAGAGTATTGTTATTAAAATCTGTACCAGACTCATAAAATTAAATATGAGCACATGAGCGGCCTTACATCTTGGCAACTGCTACACAATCTGTTTTTCAATTGTTGCCCAGAACAAAGAGATTTGAAAAGAGCTTTCGCTCTTGCTGCCAGAGTAATACTTCAGAGAAGAGCTGGAGGTTAATGCATATGCTAACGTCTGGAAGAAGTAATTGCTTGGGATGCTGACTGGTGTTCACTCCTGACTTGTAGATGTCGTGGTTGACAAAGTTAGATTGATTGATGAGACATCCAAACATGCCTCCTGCATTTCGATTGTTGCTGCTGTGATTGTCCTTCTGTCTTGTGAAAAGTGCCACTGGGTTGCTTGTGCTGTGGCAACTTTAAACCTCATGCATATTGAATGTGTTTCTGAATGGTGCTATTAATTTCCGTTTGCAGCAAAAAACAGGCTGTGTTGAAGCTGAGTAAGGGGGCTGCTCCTGAAGTGCACTTGGATCCATAGCACAGAAACCTGCAGCAGTTTTAGAAAAAGTGTGTGTGGGTCGAGACGTTTTGTGTCACGTGTCGGTGTTTGTGCGTGGCCTTGTGAGTGGTTTACTTTCAATATATTTTAAGTGTTGTCTCTGTGGAAATGCCATGGTCTTACTGTTTGATACCTGGTTCTAGGTATCATTTACATATTTTTTTAAAGTGATGATCTGTGTGTATGAAATGAGGGCTGGCTAACCCAACAGTGTACCTTGTGCTTCTCTCCTGCCAATCTGTGAAACATAAACACACATCCTTCATGTGTGCTGAAGTCACAAGTATGTACATTGTTTGTTGGCATGGGTAATATTAGCAGGGGTCTGGTCTTCCTTCTGGCAGGTTGTGAAACGACTATCACTGTACAGCTGTTTATTTGTGGATTAAGGGATTTTTTTAACACTGCTGTATGTGAATGTGTTGTCTTCCTAACATGCTGCCTTGTGTACATAAACATAGTGGGAAAAAGTGTGCTAATTAGTGGGAAAGGGTGTGCAACAACATAATCCAGATTCTTCACTGCTGCTGTGCATTAGGAAAACATACATCTATTCAATGTGTTGGGATGGCGTTGGCCTACACAGTTCTAATCCTCGTTGTTCCACATTGCCTGTTTTAATAGTTTCTATGTGTACCTGCATGTCTTTCTCTACCACAAGCAGAAAGGAGCACACATTATCAATCTCCGTTCTGAGAATGCCACACTTCACACGTGCCTCTTCCCTGCTGACATGTAAAGAAAAGATACATACAGGGATCTTGCAGGTTGAGTATATTTATGCTTTTATTTTATTGTAGCACTTTATGTTTATTATAGTGTTCTATTATAGTGCTGTATGTTGCCCTATTTTTGACCCACTGCGAGCGGCGACTGGATGATTCCAAAGGTGGTGAGGCCGAAAGTTCCAATCCGAGAGGAGCGCGTGAGCAAGCACAGAGAAATGAAGGACGATGGTGAAGAAAAATCACTTACATTAAAATATATATATTTATTAAAATTATGCATTTTATAGCACACACTCCTAAATGCCAATAGTAAGCATGCCATGCCATCGGTCTCCAACATCCCATAAGAAGTTGCAAAACAAACCCAATAAATTAGCTGTTGAAACCGGTGAAAAAGTGGTGTGAAGACAACCTGAGAGACAGCTCAAGCTCTCTCTGAAGCACAAGGACAGGGCTTTGTAAGAGATGAACCGGACGAGTGACTGCATACACCAAATGGCTTGCATCCTCATGTGAATGTTTTCCTCCTTATCAAAGTCACCCAATCACTCCCAATAAGCCACATCTATGACAAAACACTTCCTAAAGCCCCATGAAAGAAAATATCAGCGTTCTATTAAAAAATAAATAAATATTCGGAGACCCAAGGCAGTTTATACAAATGTGGGGCACGCAAGGACTTGTATAAAAATGATATTAGCTCAGCCTGGGCACAAAACAGAGGCCAGGGTTCGATATTAGTGGACACTTGGACCTAGCCACATCACTGAGCATGACTGGCCCATTGGTGGTCTAAGATGGTTTGTTCATTCACCAGTCATTATGTGCCCACGAGGCCAGGCTGCATTCTGCTGCACTCCACTCCTTGAGTCATGTCCTCCAGAACTAGCTGTTGTGGACTAACTCCCTAGGCACACTCATTCCCATATAAACACCACTTCCCTTGTGAATTATATGGAAAAAAAAGAATAAATACATAACTAACGCTGTCATGCAATACCTGGGCCAAAGAAATGTTCTCATGGATCTAACACAACAGCACAGGAGTACATGGTGCCACCTCCAAACTCCAAGAGGAATGCCAACAATTCGATGAACCACTAAAACCAGCTGCCATCACAGAAGATGAAAATTGGCTTGCAATTTGCTCCGATATCTTGAATTTCCATCATGCTGTAATAAACCCCAAAGTTAATCTATTTTGATTGATGTGTCAGTTTGTTCCTGTTCGGACTTCGAATTCAAAGATTACAATTCTAGTGCAGCTGATCACAGTATCTCTCGGGTCTCTAGTAGGGGTGGGTGGAATTTGCGTAGTCGCGCTACGCAAAGCTCCGCAAAACTGAAAAAAATCTCTGCGAGCACACAGAGTTCCACTAACACGCGGAATGGTTTGTTCCTCCAGTTCGCGATGCTTTTTTCCTATTTGCAAACATGCATATTGAAAGCGCGAACAAGCAAAAAATTCCACGAAGCACAGAATTTTTAGCAATTCCGTGTTTTCTGCGGAATGCAAAATTACCGCCAAGGCCTAGTCTCTAGGTCATTCATACAAAAAACACGGGGGCACACGTTGCATGGTGGAGGCCACTGCACTGCATTATCGGGGCAGGCTAACCACTTAAGACTGTTATAGCACACACACCTCCCGTTGAATCATCATCAAACTAAATTTAATCTGGAATGGAAAAACATGAACAGCAAAGTAAATTAATGACAGTTGGCTCATATTTGCCGGTCTGCAAATGCAGTCGTCTATTAACTTTGTTGTCTCCGTTTTTGGAAACTGGCGTAAGAAATTAAATGGGGTTGGGTCAAAGCAGAGAACCATTGATGATAATAAATAATAATATGATTTATAAAGCGCCTGGTTACTTCAGCTGAAGTGTCCCTGCACTATGATTTCATTCTCAGGTACAGAACCTATGAAGCACACTCCAATTCATAATTGGCCTTTAAGTCTGTCTGAAAAGCTCAGCTTTTGAAAGGCTATTTCATTGCTTTCCTGTCTAAGTGACAAAGGGAGGGTGTTCCACATTTTGAATGCTAACAAACTAAAAGAGCATCCTCCCATGCATGATTTTTTTTTTCACAGTAAAAATAATGGCTAAAGAAGCCCCTGCAGACCTGAGACTTCTGTCGGTTAAACAAGGTTTGACAAGAGAGTGCAGATAACAAGGCTCTTTCCCATTTCGGATTCTGTGACAGTAACACATAGCTTTAAAGGACACTCTCTTACCCAGTAACAACCATTTGGCGAGAGCTGTACTCATAGGCGAATGCCTCGGGAGGTTAAGCAGCAGACAAGCTGCCGCATTCTGCACCATCTGGAGTCTCAGTAATCTGAATCGTGAGAGTCCTAGATACAGCAAATTGTAACAGTCCAGTCGGGACATTACCAGAGCCTGGACTACTAACTTTCTAGCAGCTTCCCGTAGCAGTTCCGGGATCATTTTCAGGGTTTTCAGAACCCGTCGAATGAAAGTCTTTCATCAAACCAGATGCCAAAATTCCTAACTTCTGACTTGGGGTTAGGGTGTGGCCTGAGTGAATCTGGCACCAAGCAGAGGACCAGACTGATGGTTCATTCCCTAGAATAAGAACCTCTGTTTTTCCAGCATTCAGTTTAAGACAGCTATGGTCCATCCACTCAACCAGTTCTGACAAACAGGATCATTACAGAGCTGCAGTAGCTCCTTCTTCATAAATCAGAGTGATAATAAGCTGCGTATCATCAGCATACGACACAATGATAAAGCTGCAATGCTCGATGATATCAGCTAGGGGGCACATATGAAGATTAAATAAAGTGGGGCTCAGTGCTGAGCCCTGTGGCACCCCATTCCGCTGCAAAAAAAACGTAGATAGAAAAGGCTTTTGAGCCAACTTGAAAGTGCGGTTCTGTAGGAAAGATGCTAGCCACTGCAAAGCTTTAACTCAGATGCCATAGTTCCACATCCATTCGAGTAGAAGGCTGCAAAACATGGTGTTGAAGGCTGCACTGAGATCGAGCATTATCAGTGCTGCAGTGTTACCCCTGTCCACAACTTGCCTGAGGGATTCAGAGGCTAGCAGCACCGCAGATTCTGTGTTGAACTGAACGCGGAAACCTGACTAGGTCTCATGAAGCAGTTCTCTAGCCTCAATGAAGCTCAATGGCTTTTTACTTCTATACTTCTCAGCCACTTTAGAAAAGAAGAGGAGCAGGGAAATGAACATAAAATGTTTCAGTTTCGTATGATACAGTAGAGGCTTTTTAAAAGTGGTACTATGGTAGCATGTTTCCAGCTCATGGGAACCTGTCCTAGCTCAAAGAAGTTGTTAAGTAGGTCACGAAGCATTGGCGATATTGCCTTCAACCTTCCTTCCAAGATAATGGGCGAGGCAGGGTCGGATGGTGAAGCTAGATTTAACCTCTGTCAACAGAGAAAGTAGATCCTCTGTGGTTAGGAGATTAAACTCGAAAGTCCTATCCAAGCAGAAGATGGTTCACACCAGACTTGAAAACACAGGACATCTCTAACTGCACCCGGGAAAGTAGCATAAATAGAGGAGACATTGTCAGAGAAAAACTGAGCATTCAAGTTACAGCCATCTACTAAGGGAATAATAGACAATAAGGAGAGTGACTTCCCAATAGAAAATAATTCCCGAGAGGAGTTTTGAGCTTGTTCAATTTTTTCCGCTTAGAAATGGCGGTGCGTAGCCCTGATCTGCATGTGGTATTCTATCAAGGCCCCACAATAATTATCTTTATCATTAGGGCTGAAATGTGTGCACCAAACACGTTCTAAGCATCTGCAGGTCTTTTTTTAACATAAGTAACTCCTCAATAAACCATTCTGCCGAAGGTTTAGTGCGTTTTACCATGTGGTCTATAGTGGGTGCAATTTCATCAAATGCCCCTGTTAGCAGCCGCTCCAGTTGAGCATTGGCTGCATCTGCATAGTCGCTCAAGATAGGGCGGTTCTCTGCCAACACCTCTGTGAAGACGTCAGGGGTAAGCTTAGCTCATTTCCGTATCTTGACCTGCTTGCCTGGTTTAATGTTTGCAATGGTGTAGTCAGAGAGACCTGACAAGGTATGACACAATGGTCAGACCATAACAGAGGAATGGGAGAATCCACTGTCAGTCTGGTTGAGTTAGGAAAAATGGGATCCAGCGCATGTCCCAATCTATGTGTAGGGGCATGCACCACCTGAGTAAATTGAAAAGCTTCCAGGTCTGCGAGCAGCTGTCAGGCACGTTTCGTTTTCAAGGTGAAGATTGAGATCACCTATGATTATGAAGTTGGCATATCGTAAAGAGAGCGGAGGCAAGATATCTGCTAAGGCGGTTGTGAAATTGGAACCGTATCCGTGAGGCGATAGATCAGAAGCCCCTCTATGGTAAAGATATTTGATAGAGCGAGAGTGAAAGAGGCTACTTCACTACTTACAAGTGTTATCTCTGCAAAAGTACAAGGGATAGTTTATTTAACAATAATAGCTATCCTGCCTCCCCTTTGTGTCTGTCTACCTAGCCTACCTATCATATAGCCTTGGGGGATAGCGGTGAGTACATCAAGTGCCGAGCATTCTGTTAACCATGCCTCAGATAAGAAAATAGTGTCTGGCTAATGGCCAATCAAGAAGTCAAACAGCTCTAACTTATTCTTAATTAAAGAGCAGAAATTGAACGAGTAGCACCATGCCACAAAAAGGGATGGCAAAATCTCACTGCCCCTTAGTGCCACTGTCATAGGAGCCATAAGCGTAAACCCACACTTTCCACAACTCAATATCTCTAACGATAAGTCCAGTGAGTGACAGCCATCTCTTGAAAGAGGAGGAGTCAGTTGCAATAGCTCCAAAGAGGTGTAGTGCCTGAAGGATGACCCCAAAGGAGGTGGGGTCCTGGCCCCTTGCACCATTTAGGTGCGGACGGATGCTGATGGGCTTGCCTAAGGTGCACTTTTGTCATGACAGTGGCGCTCATGATGCACAAGTCCATGCCAATATCGGCTATTTATGTATAATATTGGGTAACACCTAAACTGCTAACCTACAATATTGCGGCAAATCAACCAGGAAGTGAGGCAGGTAAAGAAGAGCTTTCTTCACACAAACAGCCCCTAAGAGACATCAGTGGACCGGAAAGCGTAACAGCGCAAAGTTAAAAGTAAGCAGTAATCCATATTAAATCAGTTTCCCACAATAAAAGCTTAACAAGTGAGGAGTTTGCCTGAGCTGAGACTGCGTGTCCACGCCGACATCGGCTTTTTATGTGTAATATTGGGTAGGATCTAAAACGCTAACCCACAATATGGCAGCAAATCAACCATGAAGTACTGTATTCAAAGAAGAGCTTTCTCCTCACTAACAGCTCCTAAGAGACTGCAGCAGAACGGAAAGTGTGAAGGCACAATGTTAAAAGTAAACAATAATCTGAATTAAATCAGTTTCACACAACAAAAGTAATAATTTTAAAAAGTCAGGAGCTTGCCTGAGCTAAGACTGCTGTCTTTCCCCAAAAGTGGCACAGGCACTAGTTAAAAAAAAGGGAAAACGTGTCTGAAAGTCAGTTTTTGTATGTCCCCAACGCCCTAACTGCCAGTTGGCCCTGCCCACTGCAGCATTTTCAAAAGTGTCATAGTGCAGTTGTTGGTATATGAGGTGACATAATGTGCAAAATAACGATGGGTTGGGATGCAGCCCCAAGTAATTACCTGTGGCTGAGATTAATCCATGCATCTCATCCATCACTTTTTTGTGTACTTCATGTATCACGCTAAATTGGACAGGTATGCCCATATGTGGGTCCCTTGCACACTGTGTCACAGTAACCAAGCTGCACCCGGCTGATGAGCCCATAACTAGGGCGAAACTGGTCCTAGGTCGCTTGTGTTCCGGTTCAAGGAGGACCTGGCATGGCTGTTTGGCAGGACTGTTCCGACTGAAGCAGGGTTAAGACTAATTTCCATATAGCTGAGTCCAAACTGAGGTGACATGTTGTGTAAAATAATGATGGATTGGGATGCGGCCCTGAGTCATCACCAGTGGCTGAGATTAATTCAAGCATTCCAGCAATCACTTTTTTGTGTACTTTAGTTGTTGATATATGTAGTACGAGAGATGTTTAAATTGGTCGTGTTTGTCTTATGGTGCTTTGGGTATGTCTCTTATGTATCCTCCTGCTCCTTTGTTGTACAATCTGTGGTTCTTCTGCGTTCTTCTGACACTTTTTATTTCTTTTTTTATGCAGTTGATTTGTGTAGGGCTCTCTTGGCAGTGCTTAATTTGTAGAAGACTAAGTGCTGGGGCCCAAAGTTTTGCTCAAAAGTCACTGGCTGGTGCTATTGAATGTCAGTGTGCCAAATTCCAAGACTGTGTTGCCTGGATTCCTCCTTATGCCTCTTTAATGCACCACCAGACGCTTCCTACCTCTTTATCTAAGGTTGTTGTTATCACTGCTTTCTCTCTCTTGATCTGGGCCACAGTCTAATGAGGAAAAGTAAGTGCCAGTCCCCTAAATTGAATGCCATGGGCCAAACCTGCAACCACCGGCTCAAATTTGGCACTGGCTTTAGTGAAGTTCACATAGCTGCAGGTGTTTACAGGTGAGGAAATTTAAAATCCAAATCCAAGCAAGTGGGATCCTGTTTAGTCATGATTCCCACTGTGTGATGCAAACTTGACCAGTTCAGTTCCAGGTATTTCCTTATACTTCTGTCAGCTCTCAAATTTGGGAATGGGGCATACCACAGCTTAGCGCTATTTGCCCCGTGCTGTGGAACTACTTGAAGGCAGCTTGGTTAAAATACTTGAAATGTACTTTTTTGATGATTATTCAAGCACTTGTGGAGCATAGGATCCTCTGTGGCCCAGAGAACCATGAACTTAATCCCAATGCCCGCAGGGAGCCTTTGGAGTGATTTATGAGATGAGTTTTTACTTTGGTGCTTCCAAAGATTCGGGTACATTCTGGCCACCTTGTTTTGTAACCTTTGCAGGATACCAGTCAATGTCTTTGATTGCAGCCAGTTTCTTTGGAAGGTCAATAGAGAAAATAATGTACTAGTTTTTGGATTCCATCTTGTAGAAAGACAAACGTGTAGCCAGGTTTCTGTGTGTTACATGTATGGTCGGAAACCAGCTACAAATCAAAGGAATGATATATATGCTATGACGGTATTATCAAGTTGACTTTGAAGTGCATGTGTACACAATATAAGACTCGATTTTTGAATATCACATAAACATATCACAGCCACAGTTTTAGTGCCAGGAAACTATATTTTGCTTGAGAAAATCACATTGCTCCAGTGCTCCTTTAAAATACACTGTCAATCTTGTCTACTACTTTGAAAGGCCTCCACTAAATAAGCATGGATGATGAGGCAGGCAAAATATCACTTTTATCCTCTGATAGACTGATAAATGCCCATTTTACAGGTATTGTTGTAATTTGTCACTATAAACACATAGCACCCCAGGACTGCATCTTATCTTGCCTCATTGAAGCAGCATCCCTGCCTTTATAACTATCTATTCCAAGCTGGAAAATAATAAACCTATGTTGACAAGGGCTCCTGTCAATCCCAGAATGACTTCACACACTCACCTTACACAGAGAACCTACAAAAGCAAAATAGTTGCTTTAATAAGAATGTAATGAGAATCATGATGTAGGAAGAAAGCATGAAAATCCATCCCTTTCTCCTTTAGTAGATACCCTAAACCAATGACAACTCACAGATACTTTATAAAACGTAGTGAGGATACGTTTTATCTGAGCACAAACTGTTACACATTACTACCTCAACAAATCTACTTTCATAATATTGTAGTATGTATGTATATGCTGTTCCATACGTAAACCTAGCTTAAAGACAGCAGAGCTCTGTACAAGACAAGCATAGAGTCAGCAAGTGTTAGGAGAGATATCTGGGTTGTAGACAGTTAATGCATTGTGATATAGTGGTCTTTAAAGACATGTATATTCAGTCTTCCCTAAATTGGAGCAGCATTAGAGCAGTCCTAGTAAGTAAGTGAGTAAAGATTTATAAAGCGCTCGATTACCGATGCATCTTGGCGCTAAGGTAGCAGAGTATGAGAAACTCGGAGAAAAGAGGTTGTTACTGGGTGGGAAAGAGCCAGGTTTTCAAAGAGGCTCGGAAATGTGTATGAACCGATAAGGATCTGATATTAAGTGGCAACTTGTTCCATTGTTTCGGAGCTAGATGAGAGATGTCCTGATGTACAACGGGATGCTGTTCCAGATCTTGAATTCACAGATGGAGCAGGCCCATTTCCTGTTTTTTTCCTTTTTTACATGTCTTAGCCTGGAGTCTGGTTGTGTTCTGGCTGCAGGCATTCCGAGAACTACACTTATCAGCAATGTAGGTGGGGTGCTGGTCATGATAGCTTCGTAAATGATGCTGCTTATTTGGAAGATGATGAGGGACGCAAATAGTGTTCATGAGCCGCTGATGAGATGTGCTGTGGCGTGTAGGATGCCCTTAAGTGGAGTCTGATATGCCATGGGGCAGGCTGTTACCACCATCCAGATGCAAGAGCATTAGGGATTGAACAACTGTACTGAAGTAGCTTTGTGGAAGAAACAGTTTCACTTCCTTTATAAGAGAGAGCTGGAACAAGGCTGTCTTTGTTTGAACTGTAATGTATTCCTTGAGGGTGAGGTTGGTGTCCCAGGTGAATGCAAGTAACGTGCTCCCCCCCAAGTACTGCCCTATTTACAAACAAGGACAGGCAATACTGCAAGTCAAAAATGTTGTTTCACCACAATATTCTCTTCACTGTAGATTACTGTGCTGTCGCTAGGCATTGTGTTTAAGTTCATAAAAGTTTACGTAAGAGGCCAGATTGTATGCATAGCTCTGGTGACTAAGCATCGCAACTTTACTTTTCTGCCGACTGATTAGTGAAAGACCAACATTTGCACCAAAAAAAGTACCATTAGCACTAAATGGTTTGTGCAAATGCTGGTGTACAAATGCCTGATGTTCACGGCAAAATAGCTCTGTCATTGGTGACAAGCATTCTTTTCAGTTATATGTCACCACGTCATATTTCGACCTACTATCGCCCAATACCAACCTACAGAATATCACCTCCACTATATCCCCTACCCCTGTATCCTCGAGCTATGTGCATATAGATAAGTATAGATTTACTAGTCTTAACTCCAGTTACTTACAATCATCCACTTACCGTGACAATACAGCGGTAGGCGATAGAGTGGAGGCAATATTTATGTCACGCAAGACTTTGGCCTACAATAGAGTGACTCTAACTATGTAACTAGGCTCTTCTAAAATCATGAATCCATCCACACCTATTTTAACACATCTCCATGTAGAATAAATTACGACGTCATTTAGAAAGGCAGTACGCTTTGATGTTTTGTGTACCTTTACTGTAGAACGTGATGCTGTCAGCAAAGTTTCCTAAAGAGCAGGTTGTCCTAGCTCTTAGCAGACAATTACTGAGTGTCTGTTTCCGCCGACAGCGAAGTGGAAAGTACCATTCTTAGAGAAGTCAAAATAACGTCTGAAATCAATTGAGAGACTGTGTAACCGCGCAACTCCGACAACCCAGCAGTGACTATTCGGGTGTAAATGTTCTGCACCGAGTCAGCGCCTTTGACATCCTGTCTCGTGCTCACATATATCGTTTCAGGAATTAATCGCGCTCGCGTGCACCTCAACGGCTGCATTTCTCACAAGTGCCTACAAGGCTGTTCCCCCGGGCGTAAATTGAGAACATTTGCTGCAGCGAAACCTGCTCAGAGACAGACGGGCCCACCCCGAACATCACTACTACAAAAACATACAATAAAGCAAGCGTAATTAATGGTTGAATTTCGCAGTTAGATGCACCGTCGAAATAAAAAATGAGTTGGAAAATATAAGTTGATCTGTTTAATGCGCTCAATTAACTTGCATTGCCGCGCAGGACGTATTCTAAAGCGAATTATCTCTTGAATGTATGGCACATTTACTGTTAACTACCAGTTGTAAATATACTGCAATCTCTCAATGTCATGTTAAATAATCTCTTCCGTTCACGCTGAGTTTGAGGCCGCAAGGAACACATGATGGTGACCTAGCTGCACATAGACAAAAGCATCCCCGAGTCAATCGTAAAAGCAGACGATGTCAAAACAGAGACCAGCATTCGCCTACCTACCCCTAGGCACATCAACTTTGGACATAAAAGATGACATGCTAAAAAACAACGTCCACCAAACAGCAGGTTTACAACACCAACCAGAGCAGTGGAAATAAAAAGTCCCCATAAAAGACCTTACAACACTAACCTACACATAGCTAAAACCCTCTCTATTCCTGTGCAGCCGATGAAACTTAGCGCAGACAAAGGAACATCTGGGGCAGCCAAAACAAACGAAAGCACTTAATAAGTACTGGGTTCATAAGTCTTATGAACCCAGTACAGGATTTGTATTATACCCAGGCACAATGAAATTCCTGTGCCTTCACATACAGGCAAGCTCTTAAGCTCACCAATTGAAAATCTAAATTGTCGTGAAAGACACCTGCTAACATTTCACGTTGAATCCATCACTAAACACATATGGTCCATCTACTTTGCATCTACCATTCATACCAAGTACATCCTACTCCTGGATTCCCCCATCATGGAACATCCATATAAAGTGATACGCAAGAGCTTCACACACAACAGGCATCAGAGACGCAACGGCAGGACACAAGCCACAGAAGACAACATCTGTGACACCAGCTCCACAGGCAGTGACAAGCAGCAGAGCGCACCCACAAAGGACCTGGACCAGACAGGTAGAAACTACAGTAATGCCTTTCTCCATCTAAGATGATGTGCGATGTGCTCATTGTGCCACATGAGATACAGACTGGCGTACCATTTTGGCATTAAGAAGAGTCCCTGAGGGGATGACATATGCAAATAATTATGTGTCACAGTGCAACGCAAAGTCTGGTACAACTGAAAATCAAATACCACTTGACAAGATTGTGTCAGTGAAGACACGATTTCTTCCTAAATAGGTACAGTGGATGGCCACTGACACAGAACCACAAACATTTAGTACTCTGGAATAGGAAGATTTGAACTTAGAGAACACATTGAGGATTCATCAAAGTAGGTTTCCACAATGTGTGTTTACAAATGTTTGTCTCAAACAGAAAGGAACAGGACCAAAGGGGTAAAAGGAAATGGTGAGACAGTGGTGTTTGCCAAAGTCACAATAACTTATAACACAGAATGTGCATTACAGACCTTCCTAAGGGGGTCCACTTTTAGTGTTTGACATTTGAGGCACATATCTGATTGGGTGGGTTGATGGGTGAAAGTGTTTACTGCACTGCTAAGTCCATACATGTGGCATCCCCCGCCGTGAGGGTCCCTTGGAGGCCACAGTGCCTACACACCATGTGCCTGTGCATCTGTACAGATGTTCACTTTTTTTAACACACTTTATTGATGACTTTGTCATACCACATAGAATAAAGGATATTCAACAGAGACAGTCTTTTCATTTTTCTATACATAAGGTACCCTATAAGTGTCATATATAGATTCTGCACAGTTGACACTGTGTGACATAGAAATTGAGGAACCTGATCTCTATCAGCATTATTGGTAGTAAAACAGTAGATTTTCCAACATAAGCATCATCAATATAAAGCTGTGCATATTTACTGATAACAGCACGAAACCTGTGCAGGCATGCCCCCCCTCCCCGTCCCTCCCACCCTGACTCCTGGTCGTTCTTACTTCAGTGATCTTAACGATCAAGGTAACTCCCTATAGACACAATACTCCAAGGGCTGACGTGTTCCTGGGCTGGAAAGCGTTAGTCTGGGCCTCAGGGCCTAGGGACAAGGGGCCTCATGGCATCCCTGTGCATTATGGGGTCTGGGCGACCTGTGGGGGCGACAAGTCAAGCAATTCCAGTTCAGGCAGCATAGCCTCCCAGTCCATTGAATTTTATTATATGTGTACTAAGCTGAGACACATAGTTTATCTCATTCCAGGTATAACCTAAAGGAACTTCAACAACAGACATGGGACTGTCACATCCAACTTAGATGGAGCTCCAGGAACACAACATAGGTGTTTGGTAACTCATGACTACATTACCTATAATACTCCTTAGCATACACATATGACTGGGCTGTGTCACTATTAAGTTATTCATACTGTGTCACAGATGGCACCACCAGAGTCTCTTCCATTGGCCATTTCACCTTAGGCATGCATAATATGTCTTTGAGCAAGTTGTTTATGAAGGTTTACTGGTTTCCTACTGGTCGCTTACAACCTGTATTTAACACCATGACCGCGGTGCGAATTACGCCACGGTGCTGGAGAATTAATGAGTGGGCGGGGTTCTGACGGCCCCCGGATGTCCTTTGTACACGCCCACTGTGACATTGGATGGCCGGGGGCCATCCGACGCATGGAACGGGTTAAAATCATTGTTCCCATTTGTCTCAATCTTAACCTAAAATGAATGCACTACCCAACTTCACTCACGGGCATAAACACACTACCACCATTGAAAAAAGTAATCAAAATAAAAGATCTGTAGAGTAAGTAAATTAAAAAAAAAAATAATCATGCTCCAAATTAACTCGCAGAACAATAAATAGATAGCAGTGATATACATTTGAAATCTCCAGTTCCCACAAAGATAGAATTAAGTTTTGCAAGCAGTCACCTTTTCTCATAACTGATGCACACACATTTAAATTACATTGATTATCATTTAAACACAATTCAGTGAAGGTTGATTCAGCTGCCATTTTTTTTGATATACACGTTTTCTTACATGTCATCACTTCATTAATTTATACAATACTATGAAGTCAAAACTCACATTATAAAAAATGTAGGGTTGAAAATTGCCATGGGCTGCAGCCTGAGTGATTGCCGATACCTGAGACTTTTGCAAATGTTCTACCAATCAATTTTGTATTTTACTGTGTAACATAACTGCAACTGAAATGCCCAGATGTGGGTCCTTGTCAGGTGTGCAAAACTGATCAAACTACACCTCAGTGGTAGGTTAAATAAAGTCGAAATTGGTTTGGGGTTGCTTATATTTCTGTCTAAAAGGGATCTGCAGTTTGTGTATACTGTGCCTATTAGAACTGGACAAAGTCTGATTTGCATATAGTTGGTTAGTCTGGAGATGCATAGTGGGAAAAACAAAACGCCTCGGAATGTGGCCCATGTGAGAGCAAGTGTATGAAACTCTTGAAAATATTCCACCCATTAGATTTGTGTCTTAGAGTAAAACACTGAGTGACGGGTCTCTGGTTAGCAGTGGTTTGCACACTGTCCAACCAAGGACCCTCACTCTTGTCAGGGTAAGTTACACCCTCAGAATAACCTGTGTTCACTCCCTTAGTAGTCATCAGGCCGGTGTGGCATCGGTTCCTTACTGTCAGTACAGGTTGTTGGCACGTCGGTGCTTGGACGTTACAAGGCACAGGGGAGGTGATGCAGCATTTTCAGCAAGGCATTGGTTGCGCCGGCAGTGATGGGTTCGATGAAGCATTGAGAGTCAAGCCACGTGACATTGATTACGCAGTGTCGATGCCACACCAGGCGTCCACCGGTGTGGTGGTGCAGCTGGAGTCGGGTGCCACAGACTTTGGTGATGCAGTACTTGATATTCTCTCTCTTGTGGTCCTATGGAGGGGCTGCTGTGGCGTCGTGGCCTGCGTTGCAAGTCGCAGTCATTTTTTTGCGCGGGGACCATGGATCCGGTGCAGGCAGCAGCGCGGTGTGGAAGAGCGGGGCTAGCTCCACAGTCACACTTGAAGTCAATATGCTGGTTAATTCTTGTTGAACACAGCCAACTCACTTCCAAGGGCCAAGGGACTGGATTTGGAACCACTTGGCAGAGTAGAGCTCTTGACAGGAAATCCTAGGTGCTGCAGAAGAATTCTTTGATGGTGTATCAAAGGAAGAAGAAGAAGGACTTGGAGCTCATAAAGGTCCAGTGCCCATGCTCCAGAGATTAAACTCAAATCGAAAAATGAGGTCAGTGTTCCTGACAGAAAAAGGAAAGGAGAGTTTAGGTACTGGAACAAATAAAGTGGACAGTCAGCAAGACTGTTTCTTGTTGCCCTCACTGATCCCTTGGGATGCCGTGCTTCATCATCGGGTGGGTGCTCCTTGTCGGGTCAGAGCTGCAATGCCCTACGGGTCCCCTGAAGAGTCACTTTGGTGGAGATCTTTCAGTTTTTATCACCATTAAAGGCTGATAATGAAGCATGACATCCCCAGGGATGTGTGAGGGCACCAAGAAATAGTTTTGTTGACTGTCCCCTTTATTTTGGACAGTACCTAGACTCACTCTTTCCTTTTTCTGTAAGGGAACAGCGACACAATATTTTGGTTTGATGGCCCTGAGACTTCCAACAGGAGGCAAGCTCAATTCAATTCCTTGGAGAACCCTAGAAAGCAGGATGCAGAGAGCAAAGTCTAGTCCTCTCACTCCCAAGACAGAAGCAGCAGGCCAACACAGCAAAGCAAGCAGCAAAGTGGAAGTCCCTCCAGGCAGCACAACTGCTCTTCTTCTTGGCAGAATGTCCTCAGTTCAGAAGTGTTTCGAGTATATTGGGTCAGAGTTCCAGTACTTATACCCTCTGGTCCACAAGCAAATGTTCTATTCCAAATCTTCCACTGGAATCCTTCCAGGGAAGCAACAGTTTATTCCCCACAGGGTCACCCTACTACATGCAGCCTCAGAAGGGAAGTTCCACAAGGTGCAAACTAAAGAAATATTCAGTTCCAGTTAGTTATCTTCTGCTCTTCCAAATAGGCAACTTTTTTCTCAGCTTCAATGCCTTCTGTACCCTCCAAATCCTCCAAGATATTTTACATGAGCAAGCAGGCTTTCCTAGCACAATCTGAGCCCATTTTGCCCTCTGAATCAGCAGAAAGCTGGCACAATCGGATATGGGGGAAAAAACAGGAGCAGAAGTACAATACATTGCTGAAGACACCCATTCCTCTACTTAGGCAGATAGGAATTTTACAGTACAGTAGCACACAGAGACATATTTTATCCTCTCCATTTCCAGACTGAGTCTCACTTTGCAGTATACCAAGCAGAATATTTTGAAAAGTGAAGCAGACAGCTATTGAGAGTGAGGCCAAACCAACCCCAATGACCAACCCCAATCCCTCAGCCAGTATTTCAACAATGTGATGTACATATTTTCCTGGAATATGCTGTCCATTGAACTAGCTGAGTTCTACCCACAACACACATTATTTCCCCAGCTTGGCTATGTTGAGCTATCTCCTCACCTTCCATGAGTGAGAACCAGGCTCAGGGCTTTTGTAGTAACTGGCTCTAATGATCCTGGAGGGAGATGCTAATTTTACATTTTCAAACAGAAATGTTTTCCATCCGACTGTGGCTATTTGAGTAGCCTATGGAACGGACATCCTCACAAAAGGATGAAGTTGTGTGACTCCAGACAGATATCAGGACAGAGCTCAGGTAGAACATATTTAATGTTCCAAAACTGGTAGAAGCACAATAGGTGGTATAATGTAACACCTTTCAAGTCTGTATGTCAGATTACCTATAAACCTATAAGGTGCAAATTTGATTTTGATGACAATTCCTGATTAAAAGTTAGAGATTTTAGGTTTTAATAGTTTGTACATTAGAGCTATGTCCTGTAGCGTCCGAGTCTTAGGAAAAACTTGCAGTTTAAAACCACATTATTTTCAGGAGGTGATGGGAAAATACACCCTTCACTTCCACTCTCCATATATGTTCTGTAAAATCATGCAGGAGTCCTCCGCAAGCAGTTGTCTGATCAGAGAGACAGATATGGCAATTTGGGAATAAAAAATGGTAGTCCATTTGAACAGACTACATGTAACAGGGTCCTGTTTAGTAAGTCACAGCCACTTGAGAGAAAGAACAGCAAATATGTACAGCACAAATTCATGGGGCCAATGCAAAATGATATGTTTACTACAACAAAATATAGTGAGAGACCACATGCATCAAATCACTGGGCTCTTTAGGATAGGGCGTGTCTAATGGAATAATAGCATGTTTTTGTTTTTAAAGTTTTTTTAAATATGAGCTGATATAACCTATTTCCGGAAGTGTCAGTGGCTGCAAAAGAGATTCCCGATATCCCTTCTCTCTTGAAAGTAGAGCAATCAATTCTGATTTCAGTTTCTCTACTGCATACATACATATAAGGGAATGGTCACACTGAGAATGAGTTTGAAAATAAAAGAAGCTAGTTGACTGCAGATCCAGGATCACCAATTCCTTATCAGGTGTGGGAAAACAACATATAAAGGCATACATCCAAACCAGGTTAGGATTAAAATGTGCACAATAAATATTTTTTCAAACTGTGTTGGTCACCAATTAAAATGATAAGGCTGTGGTTTCCTGATTTGTATAAAGGCTTAAATTGCACGTTAACTTCTGGTTCCTATGCTTTTGAGGCTTTTGGAAAACTAGCTAATTTTCTTATGAGGTACTGGGACATATGGGCTGGTCCTAGTATGAGTTCAAATAGCTCTCCTATGTTGATCTTATTACATTATGGTTAGAACAGGCTTCTTTACTAAAGGGAGTGCATTTTAAAGATTTTGGAATTAGAACACATATATGAAAAAATACAGTATAAGTTCAATGGCATAAAGTAATAGAAGTGAGAGATAGAAAATGCCCCTGTTTTCTCTTTTACCTTTCTATCACTTTTTTAAGAGTGGTGCCTCTTTTGTCTTAAATATTCAGAAGCCCAATTAATAGCGCCATCAATGTTCCTAGACATCAGCCAAATTCCAAAAATGATAAGTGTTCAGAAACTGCAAAAGGGTGGGCAACAAAGATGTTCACCTGTTTGTAGCTCGGGAAGATCAATTATGAACGATGTGTCAGATAAGGAAATACCCAGTGGCCAGCATTAGAAAGCAGGTTGCGGATGGTTAATCTGAGACCTTAACTCCAAAAATACTGATTGAATATCAACCTCTTCTAAGGAGCAGTAATGAGGAAGCTCCAAGCTCTGATAGTTTGTTTCTGAAATATAAGGGGCTATGCCTGCATTATACAGGAGCTTGAAGAACTTCATTTGTGGACTTTTTGCTGGAAACCTGTTGTGATGGGCCTGATCAATTCCCAGATACCTTATGTGAACTTGTGTAAGCATTAGGAGTATTAGTTCAGGGGAGATAGAACCTATCTGAAATAACAATCACAATCCTTGTCAGTGTGAACCACTCCAGTCACTAACTAAGGCTATGCTCAACCCTGTGGTAGCTTGGTATACAACAGTGAGGCTTAACTTAGAGGCAGTGTGTAAAGTATTTATACAGTACTCAAAGGGGCATATTTACTTAGATTTAGCACCGTGTTTGCATCACAAAAGTGAGACAAATCAACAAAAAATCATTTTTTTTTACTAATTTACTTTCCATTGCAAAACTTCCTTTGTGCTGGAAAATCACTAGAAAGTAGAGCACTGCAGTGAATAGTGCTGCTTTGAATTGCTTAGCACCATGGGTATGTTCCATTTATGGTGCATGGGCGTTCCCATACAACCAACCAAGGTCTTTGATGCAGAACCCTATTTAACTAGAAAAGTACACAGGGGTTTGTGTATAAAAATTGTGCAAACTTCAACCAGGTGCTATCACAGAGAAATTATTTCTCCCTTGTTTTCTGACTTTGCATGTATGCTGAACTGGACAACACACAGACAAGGTGGAAAAAGCTTTAAAGTTAGTCTAAGCATAGTATTTTGCACTAAAAGGGTATCCTTCCAGTACAAAAACCTATGCTAGACTCATGCAGACAACCTTGCACTATGGTGCAAAGGTGTGCATGTGGTACATGTTAGCACATTTGGGTGACATTGCTATGGAGAGGGGAGGAGAGTGCCATATTTCTTTAAATTTCTTTTATTTATTTTTATTTATTTAAAGAGTTTTATATAGCGCTGGCTAGACCCAAAGTTATCAGAGTGCTTTACATGAGAATCAGCAATGTAACATAAAAGATCAACAAATTACACAATACATCAAAAAATAGGCAATACAATTAGGAGAGGAGAGAAAGGAGAGAGAAAAGTAGTGGAGGGGGCAGGGGAGGTGAGAAAGGGAGAATAAGGGAAGAGACAAAAAGGAGAGACGAAAGGAAGTCTGTCTAAAGACCGACTGGGTAGGTGACGACCAAGGAAGGAACCCATGGCCCATCTCCCCTATACCTAAACCAAGTATCTCCATCAGGCATCAGACAAAATAGTTTAGTCTCAATACATTGAGAGAGTAGAGAAGGAGAGACATAAATAGAGGGAGGATGCGGGAAGAGACGACAGGAGAGACGAAAGGAAGTCTGTCTAAAGACCGACTGGGTACGTGACGTCCAAGGGAGGAATCCCCGGCCTGTCTCCCCTATAGCTAAACCAGGTAGCTCCATTGGGCATCAGACAACATAGTTCAGTCTCAATACATTGAGAGAGGAGAGAAGGAGAGACATAAATAGAGGGAGGATGCGGGAAGAGACGACAGGAGAGATGAAAGGAAGTCTGTCTAAAGACCGACTGGGTAGGTGACGTCCAAGGAGGGAATCCCCGGCCTGTCTCCACTATAGCTAAACCAGGTAGCTCCATCGGGCATCAGACAAAATAGCTAGATCTCAATTGACAAGGGAAAATTCACAGATAAACAGGGTGGGGACTAAGGGCCAGGACAGGTGAGGGCAAAGGTCAGTAGCAGGAAAGTGGAGAAGAGTAGAGCGGAGAGGGGTAGGGGTAAGGGAGGAGGGAGATAAGGTCAGGAGAGACGCAGGAGGGTTTGTTGCAGCCGTCATTTTAGGCAGGTACAGGCAGTATTTCAGGAGCAATCACTGTGTGGGGTGACTGCATCGCAGCTTTGTTGTCTCTCGTGTCCCTGTAGGCTCTGAAAACTCACTGTATACCACTGATTTTTGGGCTCGAATCTTTTCACGCAATGCAGCATTTGCGGGTGCTGCACTGTGCAGCATTATAATTTAGTAAATCTTGGCCAAGGGGTAACAAGGTGAAAGCGCAGCACAAGAAAAATTCCAATTTAGAAAAATAGAGAATATTTTAATGAATAAAATGGCACCAACGTGACTAACATCAAATCTGTAGAACCGGAGATAATAATTTAAAATATTTGAGTTAAAATAGTGCAAACATACAAAACAGCAACCATGGGAATCTGGTCATGCTAGAAAAGAGGTAGCCCACAAGATCCACTGCTAGCGCACTACAGGGCCTCCCCCCGCTATGCTGCTGTTTTAATTTCCGCTTTCGGGTGCAGAATGCCCATAACGCTATAGCTGATGACAGCTACTGGCATACAAGGCCCAGTTTTAATGGACAATGGCCTGATCGACAGACATAATTTGGAAATAGGCAGTTAATCCAGTGTTAGTCTAGCGATTGACATTGAAAAAGCTGAAGCTGCTCGATGCAGAGTGCTCCGGACTATAAGGCCCAGCTCAGCTCAGATGGCCGAATTTTGGAAACGAGTGGGGGAGCGCCACGTGTCTAGTTGTGGTAAGTGAGGTTCTCTGCTGTGAGGAGTCGGGCAGGGCGTTCTTCTACTGCCTGCCCCAGGGACCCTGGACAGGCTGCCCTAGGCAGAGTTCCCCACACAGCGATACATGTGGTTTAATGGAGTAGCGCTGAAAGATATTGCCTGCCTGATCTAAAAGACCCTGTTTCATATACTGAGCAGTGTTCCGTAAAAGCACTTTAGTACTGCAGAACTAACATGAGGCAAATTCATTATCAGGGGGCAATAATTACTGTGATGGGGTCATCGCCTCTCCTTTAAAAGTAAAAAAATGTACCACGCAGGCACGCCTCACTGCAGCCCATAAAGAGAAAAATCTGGTACACAGAGGCAGCTTGCATAGTATGAATATGAGGAAAACTGCCTCGATGGACACTCTAGAGCCTCCCACCCAACAAGGAGAAAAAAGTGGGATTTTATTAAGTGTTTCTTCCAATCCACGGCAGAGGGGTAGGGAGCTGCCTCTGCCGGGGACCATTAGCCCTATTGCACAGTATCTGGTGGCAGCTCCATGGAGGAAGGGGAAGGAGACGACAGTTTAGGAGTATGGAAAGGATGGTTAAAGGGCTAAAGGAATACCACGCTATTTGCAAGGAATCAAAAGGGTAGCGCTAAGACTCCCGGGTCACAACAGTCTTTCCAGGGTTCTATAACTGCATTAACATGTGGGGAAGAATCTAGGGCTATTCTTGATCAGCCTCCCACTTTGCCCCTAGCAAGTGGTTCTTCGAATGTATCAAGTCAGGTCTTGGAACAGTCTTCTTCTTTGCAGCAAACTAGTTCTCAGGGAATCAAGGGAGCACAGCTTTTAGATCTGATGAAAGAAGAGGGGTATCACCGCTTTCTGTAGTCAATCTCTGGCACTGTCTCGACCACCGGGCTTATAAGATCTATTAATTTGAATCAACCAAAATTGCACCAGTCTCTTTTAGAGACTATTTTGACAGAAGTTTGTCATTTTAAGTCAATCCGAGCCCAAGAATTTGACACACTGTATCAAAGGATAAATTAAATCGAGGACATTGTGCTGTAAATACCACGGCGATTCAAGGATGTTGAACAAAGTGCTTCAGATCTCACGGATCACTCCTTCACCTTGAATAAGGACATAAGCAATAAAAAAAAGCTACTGGATTTGCAGAATAAGATCAACGAGATGGCAAACTATGCCAGGAGATCCAACCTGCGCTTCCTGGGGGTGCCGGGAGGAGAAGAAAATTCAAGGAGGCACCAGAATACTCTCCAGTTTATGGAATCCCTGACCAAACATGTACTCTCGAAGACGCCCTGTCAGATCTCCGCATCAAGAAGACCCATTGGATCCCCACTCAGCGTCCTGCTAACTTTAGGTTTCCTCGCACCATCATTGTAAATTTTGCAGACTACCGTATAAAGGAACATATTCACTCAATAGATCTTCAGAAAAGAACATGTACGAAGGCTGACAAGGTGCTAATTTGAGTTTTGTCAGACTGCTGGAGCCCAGACCTCCATTGCCCAACAGTTGAAACTGAAAGTTCTGTTTAAAGGTCAATTATCTGTGTGCACCACCCGAAAAAAGGTGCATGGTTTCCTGCACAAAGTACAATGTTGATCCTGTTTTCTTTCACTACTGTGTTTTTCTTGCTTAATTTATTTTTGACTTTCTTTAACTTTTGTGAGGGAGGAAGTTCTGGAGTGTTGCCAAGTGCAGCAACATAGACCGGATAAGAAGCAAGAGGTGCCAGAGAGTATGCTGGCCAATTCTCCCTCTCAGAGTTGTTTTGAGTGGGAAGACGTGACACGAGGGTTGCAATGTGGAAGAAAAAGAGCACATACACTAGGAAGATCATTGCCCTAAGTGCATGGAAAGCTGGAGGGTCATGCCAGTTCAGAGATTTGCCCTGATAAGGGTGTCGGGTAGAGGCTGTGAGATTTTTTTTTTAATGATTCCAGATTGGTAGGTTAATCAGGGAAATTAATGCAGGAAACAGCAAGATTATTTAATGGTGTATAACGTTAGGATAATATTTTGTAATACCAATGGTGTTCTATACAAGTAGAAATGTGGAGCCATTATATTTAATCCGGAAATATTTTTTAAACAGGAGAACCATCTTAAAGATAATAGCCCAAAGCTCTTCATCCCTAAGAAACAGTCACATGCATATTTTGTATCTGCTGGGGTAGCCATGCATGGGGATGGCAATATATTTTACTAGGACCATTGATTGGCAAGTGGGCAAGGTGATAAGGGATAGACATGGGAGGAGGATTAGGTTAAAGGTGTTAGTTCAAGACCTTTCCCTGAATCTTGTGAATTACTATGGTCCAATATTGGATGATGTGAGCGCTTTAACAGGCCTGCATGATCTGGTAATGGGGGCAGAAGGGACTATGATTTTTGGGGGAGATTTCAACTTTATTCAAGATCTGGGGTTAGATACCTCCAATAGGACCAAAAAGCAGCTAAAACCTAAAACAGCCCTGGCTCTTGCCACAATTAAGTGCATTGACAATTCTTGGCAAGTGGATCACCCAGGTATGGCACAGTATACATGTTTCACTCGACAATTTCACACCGCATGTCAACTTGATATTTTTTTGTATTTTACTAACACAGACTTTTTGAACTAACACATATAGTTGGCCAATGCCTTTTCAACCCTGGGTGGCAGTTTGATAAATCTCTCTTGGGGGATCAGGAATATTAGACAGCAATGAATATATTTATTAGGGAATTTCTTAAGGATAAACCGCAGTTCGGACCCAGTATTTTCAGTCTGGGAGGCCTTTAAAGTCACTTTATGTGTCCGCTTGATTGCATACACATCAAACCAGAATAAAATGCGCAGTGCTAAAATATGGGTGTTACAATTTGCAGTCGATTCTGCTCTGAGAGTTCTAGTAACAGAAGATGGAAAGGCCGGGCTAAAAGAGCGGCTCATATTGGCTCAGCGTAACATCAGGGACTTTCTTTATTTTAGAGGAGATTAATCACTCTAGGACCTTCCAGCAAAAACAGTGCAAGGACAGTAAGCTAATAGGAAGATTTCTTGCCTGTTCATCTCAGGTCAAGCAGGGTACACAACACATTGCTAAACTTGAAAACCCCGCTGCTCATGTAGTTATTATTATTATTATTATTTGACGATTTGTAGAGCGCCTGGTGACCCGAAGGCATCCCCGCGCTGTAATGGTTGTGATATCCAGAGGAGAGGGAAGGTAGGGGAGGGGACGTTATTTGTTGAGACAGGTAATAATGAAATTGTAGAAGTGTTCCTGTGTTCCTGAAACATTATAGGAATATATATGAGAGGGCCCATCAAGTCCCCATATCTAGTCTAAAGCAATATTTTTGTTCAATTCGACCCCCTCAACTATCTGACTACCAAAAACATAACTTGTTAGAACGTATTTCGGTAAAGGAGGTGGCAGCTGCTCTTCAGAAGATGCACAATGCCAAAGCATGTAGTAGCAATGGAATACCAACAAAGGTCTATAAGGTGTTTGCGAAAGACTTGCTTCTATTCTTGACTGATTTATTAATTTTTTTTAGGGAAGGTAGGGATATTCCGTCTAATTTCAAGGAATCGGTCATAGTTAACTTTCTTAAAAAGACAATCCCCCCTTGAATGTGAATTCATACCGTCCAATAAGTCTCCTTAATGCAGACTATCAATTGTTCACCAAGGTATGGGCATCATGAGTTATCATTCTAGGCCAATCAGCGGTTTGTAAGGATCAGAATGGTTTCTTGCCTAACAGGTTGAAGGCTGCGGACACAATTTGTTTTGAGCTAAGCTGTAGACAATTTTTTTTTTTTAGTTGTCAAGAAGGTGCAGCAATTGTGATGCTAGAACCCGAGAAAGCATTTGATCTGGTTAAATCGGCAAATTTGGGTTTCTAGATCCTATCACTAAAATGCTCCAGAATCTATATCAAGATGCGGAGGCAAGAATCATTATAAATACAAAGATAGGTGGCTTGGTTAAAATTAATAGAGGCACTTGCCAGGGATGCCCGATGCCACCTATGCTTTTTACTCTCTTTATTGAACCACTGGCAGTTGATTACATAGCGCAACATCCATCACCCCTCTTTTAGAAGGGATGTCTGAAATCAAACCTTTTCCGGATGATATCATTCTTAATCTAAAAGTAGATTGGTTTAATATTGAGGGGACTATAAACATAGTTCAAGAGTATACAAGATCATCCACGGCAAAACAGAGCCCCTCTCATTTAACACCCTACCTGCTGTATTGCTTTTAGATATTCAACCTCTTTATAATTCCCAGCATCCAATGTGCTATTTAGGTGATTTGTAACAAACAAGTATTCTGAATTATTTCAGTTGAACTTTAAAACGATGCTTGGCAAGGTGAGAACTTTATTAGCAAGGTGGGCTCTTCTCCCTTTGACATTGATTGGCAGGGTTTCTCTAATTACATCTTACCTTTATTTCTATCTCTTTTTCTAACCTCTCCGTTAAACTACATAAGGCATTTTCTAAGGAATTAGATTCCCTCATTACCAAATTTGTGTGGAATGGTAAATCCCCAATGGTTAAATATTCGATTCTCTAGCTAGGCAAGAACCAGGGCAGCAAATCTTAGGTTTACATCTACCCAAGCCAGTTCTCAAATTATGGAACTCTCAGGAGTTCAGGGTAATGGGGGCTTTTAATGTCAGAAACAATTTGATAACTTGAGAAGAATTGGAGCAGCGCTTGGGGATAGTTTGTCATTGCTATTGGCTCTGGTGTTTATTTACCAGCCCCTTGCACCACCCATTAAGGGAGAAACGAATGGCCCAGAGATCCTGGTTCTGGATATGAATCCCTAGAGTGCTAGATGAACTTAGCTCAAGGCTCTGGACCTTTCAAGTCTCGTATAAACAGTTAAGGGAGGGAGTGTGAGCATATGTTCCTCCTTTCCAAAGAGTATATGCTGGTCATTAGGGTAATTCCTTATTTAAATACAACACAGTAATCCAGGTTGATTTGAGTGAGAATAGTTCTTTTTATTAACCACTTGATTAATTCCATTTCACTCATTTTTAGATTTTCACAGAATGAGTTATTAGAGAAAGAGAAAAGCCAACCCGTGTTTTGCCCTATGTGGCAAGTTGAGTCAGGGCTTTCTCAAGGCTGTGATGGAAGAGAAAGAAGAAGGTGTCAATTATAGAGTATAAGGCTCCAGGAAAAAGGACACCAACCAAGTGTTGAAGTGAAGGAGAAGGAGAGAAAGTGCTTTTATGGGGTTTAACATGTTATTTAATAAGTGCCTTTATTAAAGATTCAAAAAGAGTTACCTTAAGCCAAACGTGTGTAAAAAGAGTGTAAAGAGAACAGACCAGGCTTTGTATGTGCATGCTTTTTACTTTAGAAGGAAAAGAGCAATGAGGAGAAAGGAAAGGGAGAGAACAGGACAAACTAGTGCTGGCAAAGATGTATTAACAACATTGTGGATATCAACAGGATATTGTAGTGAAAGTGATTTAAGAGTATTAATGGAAATAGTGTGATATTGGTCTTATCGCGCTATTGATGTGATCTTCCATAAGGGTCTTGACATGCAGTATTGAGTGGGTTCATGCAAGGTCAGGTCATGCCTTATATGAACGGAGACTAAGTTAGTTGATAAGTGTACAATACCTAGTCATTTCGTTCCGGCATCATGGTGTCTGACGATTAGTCTGTACATTTTCACAATTATTTTAGAACAATGTATTTAGACATTAAATTCTGAAAAGACAAACATATTTTTTGCAACAGATTCTGGGTCATCAGATAAAAAGATAGTGCAACTTAGTTCACAGTGCTCAGTCTCATTTCTATCATCCGACCCCCAATAAGTACATAGCGATATTTACCCATTGTGAAATAACAATGCACCATGGTTGGAGAAAAGGTATTACTGTGAGTTTGCATGTGTGTGGTCTGTTTTTGTTGAGAAAGTGGACACATTCACGAAGCAAATGAATGCAACAGTTTGGTGAATGACTAATTGAAAGCATGGTAGTGCATATTGTTGGTTGTAAAGAAATGGGTCCATTATTGGAGCTGCAGTATCTACAAATACATAGTAGATCTTGATAAAATGTAAGAATGTGTGCATTATAATAGATAAGAGTGCCATTTATATAAAGGTGCAGAATAGCATTTCTTGGGCCGATGAACCTCGTCAAAATGAACAGTACAGATGCATATAAATTATTCAGGAATACACTGTCTGCAGGTTTCTAATTATAAACATCTGCCGCTTATACTAATATACTTATTCCGCTTGTAAAAGTCATAAGATTAACACTTGTAAAAGAGGGGGCAGGAGCAAAGTTGACACCAATATTGGCAAATCTCATACAAACGCTTTTTATATATAAATCCCTGCACTAAGTCTAGGTGACTTGCCGGATTCATTTCTGATCCTTAATCATGTCTCATTCCACAACCTCCGCAAAATCCTTTCCAAACCATTCCTGTTTGTCAATTTCCCTTATCTGAATCGCCCTCCATACTCTGTTCCCACAGACTCTATTTATCGTTTAAACTAACCCTGGGTGAAGCACTACGCTACGCTTGCGGAGTTTGCGAAGTTTTTCGCAACTTCGCACTACGCGAGCTGCACGTAGCACAGTGCGAACATGCGTAGTGCAGCGTAGCGTAGTGCAGCGGTCATTTTTTGCTTGTTCGTGGTCCTGAACGTCATGTTCGCGACCGCGAGCAAGCAAAATGACATCCCGGCAAGATTCTCAACGCGAGGAGGTCAGGTTTCTCATTGTGAGTGGTTGCGCATGCTCGCGACCGCTCTCAATGAGAAACTACCTGTTCGCGTTGAGAAAGCTGCCGCTCGAGTAATAATCTACTCGAGCAGCAGAAAACTACAGCTCACACTGTGCAAGATGCCGTTTTCAATGCTTGCACAGTGCCGGATGCTTGTCCGCACTGTGCAATCATTGAAAACGCATCTTGCACAGTGCGAACATGCTACTACACAGCTCGCGTAGTGCTACGTGAAGTTCGCGTAGTGCGAAGTGCACTTCGCGTAGCGCTACTTCGCGAACTACGCCCACCCTTAGTTTAAACACAGATATGCAATTCTGTCTACAGTTCAGAGACTTAAACCACTCTGGCTAATCTTGTCCTTCAGCCCGGGCTGGGTACGAACTATATAGCTAGTTTTTACGACCGTTTCAGTCATTATTCTCTCAGCAAATAACCTTTAACTGCATCATCTTACTTTTAATTTAATCTCTCCTCAATTATAGTATGTTTCACTTATTTTATCTTGTATTCACTTGAACATGACGGCGCATCTTGAGCACTGTAGATTGTCTCACTTTTTCCAGATTAGCGCGTCTTTCATGCACTTATGCTCGCATTTAAACATGGCTCCCTGCACGTACTGACGGCTACTTTAATCTTCCCAAAGAGGTATGCATTGAACATACTTAATAACATCACAACATATGTTACGCCTATTTGCTCTTTACATTTAACTTTCATCGACCATAGGAAGGTTCTTTGACTTCCCTCAGTATCCACTTCAATATGGCGGCAGCTATTACGCGCTCAAGCTTGTCTTGTTTCCCCTAATCAGTGCCACTATCTCGTGCACATATACTTGCATTGAAAATGGTTACTTGCTCTCATTGCTTGTCATTCTAATTCCTCCTAAAGGGCATGTATTGCACAGAAATAGCACTATGCTGTATATCTTCATTTTATGGCATGACACGGAGGCCAATATTATGCAAATCTCCTTTATTGCGTAGTCTACAAACTCTATTTTGTATCCCCTGACGGTGTCTAGCACCCAAGGATCCTGACTCACTAAGGTCCAATTCCCAGAGAAAAGGGCTAGTCTCCCGCCCACCTTTATAGGGGTATCTGAAGGGTCTTTGGGAGATCTTGCCGGTAGAGAAGGGTCTCGTCTTCCTTTCAGCTCTAAATCCTCTTCCTCTGGATCATTGTCTTTGGGGAAAGAAGGATGACTGGAAGCCATAACCGGACTGAAAGGACCTTCCTCCTCGTCCTCCAAAGGGTCTTGTTGAGCCATTTCCACGGCCGGGGAATCGACCCCGCATCCTCCCGGCCCGGGAAAAAACACCTCTGTTATTGAAAACCCTCTTTATATCCTTCTGAGATTTTTGGATGGAGTTAAAGACTCCTACATATTTGGCCATATCCCTAATGAATTCTTCTCCGAAAAGGAGACCTTGGGAGGAAGCACCACCTTCTTTGTTAGATAGCTCAACTAGTTTGGGATCAATCTTGAGAAGCACACTTTTACGCCTTTCGTTAGAAAGAGCAGTGTTTTCATTGCCCAGGAGGCATATAGCCCTTTGCGCCCATTGTCGCAGTTCCTTCGGGTCGATGGGAGAATGAGAAACATAGGCTCCTTCAGCCATTTCAAACCTCTTGGTCAACGGGCCTGTAATATCCAGCAGTCTATCTTGGCAGGACTTGAGTCCTTTGTCAAGCCCCCTCCTCGAGTCTTTCCCCGTCTTGGCAATAAATGCCACTACTTTACTATCTAGTTCAGGGGTCATGGCTATTTTGTCGGGGAGGGAGGGGCGGGGGCATTCAGATCTGAGGCGGGCCCTGACCTCCTTTGGCATTTCTTTGCGGAGCCAAAAGGACAGATATTCGCCAATATGTTGGGACGGGGTCCACTCTGGAGAGAGTGGATGTTTAATGAGGAGCGGATCAAACATCTGTTCCCCAAAGGGGTCAAGTATTCCCATCTTTGACCCCGAGGCCCCTGATGCCTCACTAGATAAGTTTCTAATTTCGCCTTCTTCTTCATCGGAGTTAAACTCTGAGGAGCAAGACAGGTCAATTTCGTCTTCGACTCCGTCGTCACTATCAATGGGGATAGGAAGGCTAGGGCCTCTAAACTGCCCATCCAGTGTGCCCGAGGCACCAGCATTGTCACCGCCAGAGCGTGAATTCAAAAACATGGGCTTAGAGCTTTTGGCTTTTTTAGCATTTTCAGGTGGATTTGGATAGTTTGTCTTTTTCTCTGGCTCGTTGAGGCCTCAGTAGGATCCCCTCGGGTGGTCATAGGTGGCCAGCCTGATTTTGCCAGGGTTTCTAATTTTTTGTTAATGGTGTCATCAAGGGATCCCATTACCCTATCTATAGTTTTGCTGATAAGGCCCTCCAATTTATCCTCCATGGAGGAAGGAGAAGGGTCAGAAGACATAGCGAAAGGGTGAGCTCCAAAGGGATACCTAGTAAAGGGCAGCAAACTGACAATGCAGGAATGTTGGGGACAAAATGGATGCTATGTAGTCATGACAACAGGTGTGTTAGGTAGGGTCTTTCCTTTAATTCATGGGAGTCTTGTATTAGGCTTGTAGTAGTCCTTTTTCTGTTTTGATTGGTGTATTCTGTGTTAAGAGTTATGCCCCTTAAAGTCCTTCTTCAGTGTTTGTGATTTCCTCCTTTTTTTTTTGTTTTTTTGTTTTTTGTTTTAATTTAGGGCGACACAAGAGGATTGCCAGAGGTCTGCCAGCGTGAGAGGGGAAGCGAGAGGAGACTCGGTAATTCAGCGTGGGAGTGGCCGTGCGAAGAGACGCGGTAAGGTGGGCTTCGTGTGTAACGAAGTTCAGCTCGATTTTATTTTATTTTCGGCATGCGAGGCTTGGTCCCCATGGCAACGCAGCGGGGCTCCATGTAGGAGAGAGGCCGCAGCGCTGCCATGGAGACGCGTGTAGAAGACGCGTGTAGAAGCGGTGAACGCGAGGGCGGCGTTTCAAAAGACGCCCTCGGCTATGAGAACCGCTCGGCTATAAGGGAATTTTAGGGTAAGGGGCCGGTGTCCCGAAGACGCAGGCCCCGCAAGAAAGAGAGAAATAAAGAACCGCTCGGCCTTAAGGAGCCGAGAGGGAGAGAAAGGGAGAGGGAGCGGGTTGGGGGGAAAAAACCTCCGTCCGCCGCCTCCGTCCCAGAACGGAAGGAATCAGTGCAATGCTTCAAAGACCACGATGAGAACGACGAGAAAACACAAGTAGAAGGGCACAGGGTTGCCCAGGGAGAAATAAATAGACGGAAAAGCACAAAGGCACAAGGTAGTCAAAATAAGCTGCTGATTAAGGGGAGGGGAGGAGGAGGGTGACAAAACACACTCAATACAGCCTCCCTCAGCCCAATCCAATACAAATAGAAAGGCACAGACAATTACAGTGCAGAGAGTAAATCTAAGGTACTTATCTTGTGAGCAGCAGCAACAAAGAAGGAAGTCTACTGTGTGTTCATGGACTATATCCTCTCTTGGAATGTTTATTCAAGTTCTAGATCTCTCATTGTTGCTGCTGTGAACTACGCAATAAAGGAGATTTGCATAATCTTAGCCTCCGTGTCTTTAATAAAATCCAGATTTTCTGCCCAGCAGGCTGTGAAAAATCTAAATTTTTACTGTCGACTCACAACCTCTCTTTTGGTCACGCTGTGAGTATACTGTTATGTTGCTTAATTATGTGATGTTGCTTTAACTATGTTCATTCCACATTCTACTCAGAGCGTTCCTATGTGTTGTATTCTAATGTAGTCAGTTACCCCTGACTGCTAACCTGTCTGGCTGTGTACCTGCTCTGCTATTGCATTAAATCCTCTTTCCACTTATTTGATGTGTGACTCATCAATACGACAACTGGCGACGATCGGGATGATTTTTTAAAGCCTGTGTACCGCTTTTAATGGTAACTCTGACCTTCCTTATGGTCGAGACGACAAGTGGAGCAGAGACGACGTTACGATATATTGACAACGCATGGAAGACACTAATTGCTTTAACGCACAACAAAGCCTGGTGAGCGACGCCTTATTTTACTAAGACTGTAATCTTTATCCTTACTTTGGATACATTGGATGCGCTTTCACACCTGCGCTCGAGCGCTTACAGTTGCTCTTCAAAGCGCGCTTCGAATGCGCGTGTCTTCAAGCCTGGAGGTTCTGTCTCCGACTCGCGTTGCATCCTTGTAACGTCATACGTTCGCAGAGAACGTGACGCATCACACGGTGCGTAGCAGCCATTTTGGATTGGGCAGGCCTACTCGTCACACAAAGAAAAAACGGAAGACAGTTTATTTCGTTTAATTGCCTATTTCGACACCCACAAGTCGGATTTTTATCGCGGTCACAGGTAATCGCTGTGTAACACTTTCAAGAATTTCTTCAAATTCTTCACGTTTTGGTGGTGAAGACTGGACAGTGTGAAGAAGGATAGTGTATTTTCATTCACTGAACAATTCCACCATAAACAACTGTACATCTTACGGATAACTTATTTCTGCAATCTTCATTTATATTATTAACTCATTTTTTTGCATTAATTCACATCAACATGAGTCAACAAACATTTTCTTTAAGTAACCCTCAGGAATTCTGGTGTAAAGGCTCTGAACCAACGTTAAAATGGCTAGAATGGAAAGACTATTTTCTCAATTATATTGACACTGTGGATTCCGATGGTAAAATGTCTGCTGATCAAAAGAAACGTATTCTTTTACACTCATTGGGTCCAAAAGGTCTCAAATGTTATAACCAAATGAACAAGCCCATTGTAGGGGGAGGTGATAGTAATGTTTTCACAGTGGCTCTATCCAATTTAGACAAATATTTCTCTCCGAAGGTTTGTATGGGCATTACGCGTTACAAATTTTACCAAAGGAAACAATCTAAAAATGAGTCTGTGGATGACTATGTTGGTGAGTTGAGAAAAATGGGTGATGATTGCGCCTTTGGTGGTTTACTGGAAGATTTAATTCGCGACCAGGTGGTAATGCACGCTAATAATCCTGCAATTCAGGAACGTCTTTGGATGAATGGGGATGCTTGTTTAGAAGATATCCTAGCCTTAGTTCGTAAAGCTGAGTCATCCAGTAGATGTGCGAGTGCTCTAAAATCTGAAAGTGTCAGCAAAGATGTTGTGGCTAAAGTAGATGCAAGTTCAAAAAGAAGTGGTAATTTTAAACAAAAAAGCGAAACATGGGCAAAGCCTAAGTACAATAATGAATCTCCCAAATGTTATAGATGTGGGAGTTTAGAACATTTGGCGTTTGCCAAGTCATGTCCTGCAAAAAAGAGTAAATGCGGTGCTTGTGGACTGTATGGTCACTACACCAAAGCATGTAGAAGGAAGACAAAGACTGTCAAATGTATTCAAGAAGACTTAGTTTCTGATGAGAACACTTCTAGTGATGAGGACCAAGCATCTGACTGTGCTGTAGTTTTGAAAAAGAAATTACTCCTAAACATTAGGGATGGCTGTTTGCTTGTTGACAACAAACCTGAATGTTGGATACACATAGGGGGTGTACGCATCAAGGTCTATGCTGATTCTGGTTCGCCTTATACGATCATAAACGAAGATATATGGCGTAACACATTTATTGACAGAGTTGGTCCAAAACTGTCTCCTCCTGATATTGATCCTGAAGGTTATGATGGTGGCAAAATTGATATAGTTGGTTTTCGTTGGCTGAAATTTGAGTTCAAGAACCGTAGATCATATGGCAAGTTATATGTATCAAAAAAAGGTCCCTCTGTTTTAGGGTGGAAAGACCAAGGGGATTTACACATTATTCTTGACCCCAACTCTGTGGAAAAAGTTTTAGTTATGGATGAGGGCACCAAAACCGGTGAGGAACTGTTAAAAAGATTCCCTGCAGTCTTTACAAAGACAATTGGCAAATTGAAAGACTTCGAACACAAAATAATTTTGAAGGATTCTGCCACACCTAAGATCCATAAGGTTAGAAGTGTGCCAATTGCCCTAAGAAAAGACGTGGCTACGGAACTTGAGAAATTGGTCTCATCCAACATAATTGAACCGATTGAAGCGTCTGCATGGGTTTCCCCTTTGGTGGTCGTGAAACGATCCAATGGTAAATTAAGATTATGTGTGGACCTTCGCCACTTAAATGATAATATAGTGGTAGATCAATTTCCTCTGCCGAAGATCAATGAGATGTTAGCCTTGCTTGACGGGGCTAAATGGTTCACTACAATCGACTTATCATCTGCGTACCATCAGATCCCTTTGTTTAGAGACAGCAGGAAATACACTGCTTTCATAACCCCACAGGGTTGTTACCAATTTAAAAGGATGCCTTTTGGTTTGGCTTCGGCCGCAGCTGTTTTCCAGCGTTTAATGCACAGGTTGTTTTCCACTGTTAAAAACACTAAGTTTTTTCAGGATGACATCCTCATCTTTGGAAAGGAAAGGGCAGATCATGACAATACTTTAAATAAAGTTTTGAGCATCCTTAACGACAAAGGGTTAACTGTTGAATACACCAAATGCACCTTTGCCAGTGATCATGTTACTTACCTAGGGCACGTTATAGATTGTAATGGGATTAAACCAAAACCCAACTTAGTTGATGCTATCAGGTGTGCTCCTTCCCCCAAGGGAAAAGATGATGTCAGATCCTTTATTGGCTTAGCCGAATTTTGTTCAAAATACATTCCCAACTTTGCGACCAGAACTTATAATATAAGACAGCTGTTAAAGAACAAGACAAAGTTTGCTTGGTCAGTAGAATGTGAACAAGATTTTGATGACATCAAAAGTTGTATTGCCAATATTGCTTCTTTAAAAAGTTTTAATCCTGATGCTCATTCTATTATCACCACAGATGCCAGCATTAAAGGTTTGGGTTCGGTTTTGTCCCAAGTTGGTGTGAATGGTAAGGAGCAGATAGTTGCTTATGCTTCCAGATCACTCTCGCCCACAGAAGAAAAATACTCAACCATCGAAAAAGAAACTTTGGCATGTGTATGGGCAGTTAATCACTTTAGAGCTTTTGTATGGGGTACTAAGTTTACTTTGCGCTGTGATCACAAGCCATTACTCAGAGTCCTAACTACTGAAGGTACTGTTAACACTTCAGCGAGAGTTGCCAGACTTGCTATTAAACTGCAAGATTTTTGTTATAAAGTGGAATTCGTACCTGGCAAAGAGAATTGTATAGCCGATTTTCTTTCTAGAATGCCTAAGCAACTCGATGAATGTGAGGATGAATTGTGGAACTCCTTTCAGGTAGCCTATGTACAAGACATGGATGGTGCAGGCATCTTAAAGCAAAAGTGGGTTGATGAATATGTGAAAGATGAAGAGCTTTCATTAGTAAAATCTCATCTAGCTGGCTCCTGGCCGAGGAAAGTTGACTGTAAGCATCCTTTGAAGCCTTTTTGGGATGTTAGATTAGAACTAAGTGTTCAAGATGGCAGCATCTGGTTTAGAGAGAGAGTCATACCTCCGAAGTCTTTGCGGTCCTCCATCATGGCCTTATGCCATGAGGGGCATTTTGGCATAGTTCGTTCTAAACGTACAGTTAAAACCTATTATTGGTGGCCTGGTATGGATACTGAAATCGATGAATTTGTAAGGAACTGTAAAATGTGTCAAACAGCTGACAAATCACTAGTTGTCTGTAAGCCTCCTATGGGCAACATGACTGCACCTAGTTCTCCTTGGGAACATTTAGCCATTGATATCATGGGTCCAGTTGGCAGTGAGCAAAAATACATTTTGGTCTTAATGGACTTATTTTCTAGGTGGCCTTGTGTAAAGGTTGTGAGCAAAGCTGATACTGCTACTGTTTTAAAGTTCTTAGATACATCCTTCACGTTGGAAGGTATTCCTTCAGTTTTACTTAGTGATAATGGTGTCCAATTTACCTCTAATAAGGCTAAAGAGTATTTTGATACACTTGGTATCAAGCACAAGACCACTGCTCTTTATAATCCAAACAGTAATGGTATGGTTGAACGGTTTAACCGTGTCATTAAAAGTACAATTCAAATGTCTGGTAAGAGTAAGGAATGGGAAATTCAAGTTTTAAAGATGGTTTGGTCTTACAGAACCTCTATATGTGAAGCTACTGGTTTTCCTCCTTTTGTACTTATGCGTGGCAGGAATCCACGTACCAAGTTTACTCCAGGATGGTTGTTTAAGTCCAATGTGGTCAATTGGTCTGAAGATGTTGTTAAGGAAAGGAGCCAAGCTTCACATCTTAAAAGCAAAATGTTGTATGACTCGAAGCACAAGGTGAAAGATGTTAGCTTGGTTGTTGGTCAATGGGTAAGGGTCAAGAAACCTGGTAAACCTTCCAAGGAGGAAAGTAGTTTTTATGAACCTATGCAAATTGTCGAAGTTTTAAACAATTCTGTTCGTCTTTCTGATGGACGTGTTTGGAACCTCAAAAGGATTGCTAAATGCCCTCCTCCTCAGGTTATCCCTCCTAGTATAGCGTCTTCTCAGGAGTCTTCTGACTTGTTTGACTTAGAGGATTTGTTTTGTCCTAAAGCTTCCGATGCCTTCCAGACGTCCAACACTTCCAGTTGTCCTGTCTCAGACGTTTCTGGCCAAGTTTCGTCAGATTTGGGTGCTTCTACTTCTTCAAGTTCTGCATGTGATAATGAGGTTCATGCTTTCAGAAACCCTAGGCGTGAGAAAAAGCCTCCCGTATGGTTAGCAGATTACATTTCTGAAAATTTTCCTTTATGATGTTTTTTTTTTCTCTGTTTTGATGGGGGGTGGTGTTGGGCACAAGTTATAACTTTATTTTATATATTGTTCAAAGGGGGATGTGTTATGTTGCTTAATTATGTGATGTTGCTTTAACTATGTTCATTCCACATTCTACTCAGAGCGTTCCTATGTGTTGTATTCTAATGTAGTCAGTTACCCCTGACTGCTAACCTGTCTGGCTGTGTACCTGCTCTGCTATTGCATTAAATCCTCTTTCCACTTATTTGATGTGTGACTCATCAATACGACATATACTTACGGGTCAACTTGGATACATGCTCTATTTAAGATGGCGCTGTTAACTCTACCGCTAAGCTCTACGGATTCCACCAGGGACCACATGAGAGACCACTATTGGACCAACATCCAAGTAAGTAATTGCTGCACCCTTTCTTGGCCTTCTTCTCTCCTCGACCGGACTCGTGCCGTAGGAGCGTTAGATTTAGGATGTCCTGCTGTTATACGCCCTGTTCTCAGTTACACGCTATCACCAAGCGAACAACTTTGCTTTTGCCCCCTCTTCTACAATTGTTAATCTTATGACTTTTACAAGCGGAATAAGTATATCAGTATAAGCGGCAGATGTCTACAATTAGGAACCTGCAGACAGTGCAGTCCTGATTAATTTATATGAACCTGTACTGTTCATTTTGACGAGGTTCATGGGCCCAAAAAATGCTATTCTGCACTTTTATATAAATGGTGCTCTCATCTATAATAATGCACACATTATTACATTTTATAAAGATCTAATATGTATTTGAAGATACTACAACTCGGATAATGAACCCATTTCTTTACAACCGACAATATACACTACCATGCTTTCAATTAGTCTTTCACCAAACTGTCGCATTCATTTACTTCGTGAATGTGTCCACTTTCTCAACAAAAACAGACCACACACATGCAAACTCACAGTAATACCTTTTCTCCAACCATCGTGCATTGTTATTTCACAATGATAAATATCGCTATGTACTTATTGGGGGTCGGATGATAGAATTGAGACTGAGCACTGTGAACTAAGTTGCACTATCTTTTTATCTGATGACCCAGAACCTGTTGCAAAAAATAAGTTTGTCTTTTCAGAATTGGATGTCTAAATACATTGTTTTAAAATAATTGTGAAAATCTACAGACTAATCGTCAGACACCATGATACGAAATGACTAGGTATTGTACACTTAACAACTAACTTAGTCTCCATTCACATAAGGCATGACCTGACCTTGCATGAACCCACTCAATACAGCATATCAAGACCCTTATGGAAGATCAAATAAATAGCGCAATAAGACCAATATCACGCTATTTCCATTAATACTCTTAAATTACTTTCACTGCAATATCCTGTTGATATCCACAATGTTGTTAATATGTTTTTGCCAGCACTAGTTTGTTCTAGTTTCTCCCTTTCCTTTCTCCTCATTCCTATTTTCCTTCTAAAGTAAAAAGCATGCGCATACAAATCCTGGACTGTTCTCTTCATACTCTTTTTACACATGTTGGCCTAAGGTAACTCTTTTTAAATCTTTAATAAAGACACTTATTAAATACAATTTTAAACCCCACAAAAACACTTTCTCTCCTTCTCCTTCATTTCAACACTCGATTGGTGTCCTTTTTCCTGGGAGCCTTGTGCTCTATTATTGACACCTTCTTCTTTCTCTTCCATCACAGCCTTGAGAAAGCCCTGGCTCAACTTGCCACATAGGGCGAAACACGTGTCGGCTGTTCTCTTTGTCTAATATCTCATTCAGTGAAAAACTAAAAATGAGAGAAATCGATTTAATCAAGTGGTGAATAAAAAGAACTATTCTCACTCAAATCAACCTGGATTACTGTGTTGTATTTAAATAGGAAATTACCCTACTGACCAGCATATACTCTTTGGAAAGGAGGAACATATGCTCACACTCCCGCACTTGCGCCGCCGGTGAGTCACTTTTAATAGGGGGAAAAGTGATGCACCGGCAGCGCAAGGGGCTTGTAAATAAGCCCCTCAGTTCTTTGCTGATTCCCAGATACTTGACTGTTAATTTTCAGGAGATGAGTGAGACGACTTAGGCTCTCATTCAGCTTTTAGCAAAAATTGAGCTTACATGGATTTGGCAATTGGTTTACGGCTCTGAGGAGACACTCCGGCTTGACTTCAATTTCTGATTATTTCAACAAATTAGATAATGGAACTGGTTGCAGGTTAACTGTCAGAGAATGGGAACATATTTCTGTTTGTAGGCACAAGTCCCTCAGGGCAGCAATTTGAAACAGATGTTTTTTTTTTCTCAAGATGGATGGCATGCGCCGCACAAAAGGTTCCTGACAATCCCAAATCAGTGTTTTCGCTGGTTGCAAACTGATAAGGGCAATTGGCTACATATTTATTTTCTTTGCCCTAAATTGTTTTCTTTTTGGGATGAACTGTGTCTAGTTCTTAGTGAGTGTTTTTAAACTATGATTACGCCTGAAGCCATGTTAGTCTTATTTGGGGCATCTTTCATTAGCCGGAAACTGAGCATATATGTGCAATATGTCCTGTCAGCTGCCTTAATGATTGCTTGTTCTCTGATACTCCAGTATTGGAGGTGATCTAATACCCCCACTTTTAATATTTGACTAGATAAAATGAGGAGGACAAAGGCTTTTGAGGAGGCATATGCTTGACGGATAGGGAACATCAATAGATTTGCAGCTGTTTGTGCACCGATTGCAGCTCTTGAGATAATATGATGTAGATGTGGACTTTATCATGCTTATTCAGTAGGATATTGCCAAAATGTTATGCGTTTGCAATCTAAACTTTTTTATACACTTTTTAGATAATTCATGTTTTAATTTGAACTTTTGTACTGTAAGCACTTTTAAAGTGCTGATTCTTCAGGATGCAGCTAAAATGTATACATGTGTTTTCTGTGAGGGTCAAAGCAGAGGCTTGCCCTGTCTTCTTTTAATTATTAACGTCGCACTTTATTTCTTGATACCTCATTGCTGCTGAGTTTTGCACAATGTTTCTTGCCAGTCTTTACTAGGGCGACCGGGCCGGACATTTGCTATGCTTCAGATATAAGAAATGGTTATGCTAGGAATCGTCGAGAGAATGTATGATGAATTCGGTTCTCCCCCTATTTTTTTAAGGTTTAATCTCGATGGTTAGTCCTCTACTATGTTACTTTAAGGCTTACAGTTGCTGTTTATAAGGTGAAACATTGTCAAACTGTTGCTAGGCCCGACTGTCATTTATATAATGATATTTTCCTTTCATGACAGATTTATTTTGATTTCCGTTTTTGCACTTTGTTACTTTACAGCTCATTTCTGCTACGTATATTGTGCAGTTCTGAATTTTTGTTTTGTTATGTGTAATTTGACATGCTATTGGGAAAAATGTAATGCATCTGCTCAATCAATTAAAAAAAAAAAAAACATAAAGAATCTGGTCGAGCTAGACCAAGGGTTGGACTGGGAATGTAATCCGGCCCTGGCAATTTAGACGGACCGGCCACGGAGCAGGGATTATGATTGCGCATGGAAAAACACTGCAGCTGCTTTTGTTACTGGGGTGCAAAACTGGCCCCCAACCACGCCGGTATTCTACGGCCAGTCCCGCCCTGGCTTAACCGAGTCACAGTCAAAAAAGTAAAGGCCCACCAGGTTCTTCTTGGTGCAACGTTTACCTTCTGATGGTGTGACCTGAGTACTGAAACCACAATATTTATGGGACACAATATTGAGGAAAGACTATCTCAAATAAAATATTAACATGTAAGTCTAGATTTTCTAAACCTAACTCCACATATGTGTACTCACTCAATATATATATATCTTCAAGGTACGTAGATGAGGAATTAGGAATAGCAAAATCTATATTCTCCATTATGCACTTACCTTTCTCTATTTTGTCCCTCAATATACTGCCTCGATACACTTATATTGCATGATATTGTTGGTGTCGATACTCAGTAGCACAACCTTTCTGAGTTTTCTGGCGAAAAAGTGGTAGTCAATGAGTTTTCAATGGGACAAGCTGTAAGCCGGATCCAAGAAATCACTCGACTTCAACAAGGTAGCCGCTATGCAAGGTCATGGATTCCATTGGTGGCTGCTCATCATCAGGCCTGTTGAAGGCGTTGACGAAGGTTGTTGGCATTGATCAGGTGCCATTCGGTGTTGAGTACGGTGAAGCCGTCAAGGGAGGCCGAATCTGGTGAAGCTCACAGTTAGGCAGGGAGGAGTGCAACCTGACCACAACCAAGGGTTCAGGACTTTTGGGACACTGCTTGGTGGGCAGGACGTTGTCCCCCAAAGTCCAGTTGGGTGACAGGTAAAATGGATAGTAAAGTTGATTTCTTATAGAGAAGGAATTGAATCTTTTAGGAAGATAACTCACACCTTGACAGTGTTAGATTGTTATAAGTCCACTTCTAGCCATTTTTACTTAAATGCAAAAGCTACTTTCCGTTGACTCTTTAAAAACTAAATTGCTTCAAATACAATTTGGCATTTTGCCAACATCAGATTTCCCTCCTATCCAATCTGAGACTCCCAGATTATGTGCTTAAAATTCAGAATTGCAGAAACTGTCCATACTACATATTACAGAAGGTATAGGGGGCAATAGCTATACGTGCCATCTACTACTTCCGGGTCTCAAAACGAGACATAGCTAAGGCGTGGAAAGCCACATCTCCTCCCCAGGTGGAGGTTTAAGGAAAGGGTTGGACTTCTGTATGGGTTTGGAGCTACCTGTATTCAAAGCGAGGGGATACCCACAGAAATACCCCAAAATATGGAAGAGATGGACAGACTATCCGGGTCTGTACCTAGAGCCCCTTACTCCTATAACAACAGATACAGTAGTATTGGGACTCTATTATTGTATAACTTGCAAAGGTTTTAATTACCTATACAATACACCTTAATTAAATACAAAAAGCCTTATTATAATATCTCAGTTTTTTGGCTGTTGTTAATTGTCTTATATTATACATTACTGCTGATTTAGAGAATGCTCAACATATAGAACATGTATTTCTGTCTAGATGTGATTAGATGTCAAGGCTGGGGGAGTCCCAATGAATGCATTCGCTCTAAATCTGATGCAGGAGGGAAGTTAAGAATGTCTTCCATGAGTACAAACGTCACACAGGCTTCTTATTGTGAACTCAAACCACACATTTTCAAGTGTCCCTGTGGGCAGCAGCACAGCTGGTCGCGCTGATGTGCTCGAGAAGGTAGCTCTTTTTGCAATATCTCAGCCTGTGTTGAGTCGATTTGGATGTGTCTTTCTTCTCTCTGATCCTGATAGCACTGTCGAGCCACTAGGAGGGCTTTTATGGGTGACTCCTTACCCCACAATCTAGTTGGCAATTTCCTGATGGTTTCAAATGCATGAATTACAGCTCTGGGTACTGCTGCTTTCTCTTCTTAAGCTGAAGCTCTTTTAAAAGCCTGGACATGCCCTTCTATCCAGGCCTTTGGTCGTGTCTTGAATTGGAGTCTTCTGCCTGCAGCAACTCACAGTTCTCAATATAGGCTACCCTTCCTGGCTACAGTCACCATGCACAGATACCTTCAGCCACTTGCAGGGTGCCTGCAAGTCCAGCAGGAAATTGTGATACCCACTCCTAGGACACTCATACCCAGGACAAGTTCAAAGAAGGCAAATTGGTCTCCCTTCATTCAGGGACCCCAGCAAGTCTACCTTCTACAGGTGCCAAAGAGAGAGGCAGGGATTGATTGTCACTTTCTTTGGAGATACACTTCAACAAAAGTACCAGAAATACAGGTCAAGTGTTGGTCTTTTCACCAGGTGGGCCATCCTTCATCTTCTGCTGCTCCTCTTCTCAAATGTTCTTTGTTAGAGCTTGTCCTCTCTTGCAGGACAAACATTTTGCCTTCCCCCCTCCTGTTTTCCAAACCTGTTTTTGTAAGCTTTTAAGACGTTTGCTAACCAGTGCTAAAGTGTTTGTGCTCTCTCCTGTAAACATGGTAAATTGTCGTACCACTTATTGGAATAATTTATTTATTTGTAAGTCCCAGTAACAATGTACTACATGTATACAGGGTATTTAAAATAAATGCTACTAGTGGGCCTGCAAAATGTATTGTGACACCCTCTTAAGTAGCCCTTTAAGAACAAATCTCAGGCCTGCCATTGCAACCTGTATGTTAGGTTTCAACTTTCATTTCAACCTAGCAAAAGAAACCCATGCCTAAACCTTCCTTTTTAATTCATATAAGTCACCCCTAGGCTAGGCCCCAAACAACCAATAGAGCAGAGTACGTTGTATTTTTAAAAACTGGACTTGTACTTTTAGGTTTTACATGTCCTGGGAGTGAAATCTCACAAATTAATTTTTGCTACTTTGAGGCCTACCTCTCCCATAGGATAATATTGGGTTACCATATTACATTTAGGGGCTGAGTCTCGGTTATGGGACTGACTGACACCCGGTCGACGCTCCTGACCGACTAATTAGGATGTGACTGAACACTGTTCTGTCGTATTCCTAAACTTACCAATGGGAGCATGTATTCCAGCCGGAATGCATGCTCCCATTGTATAATAGTAAGTGCAGTTCATCCCTGCAACCCGTGGCAGACACCTCAAGGTGCCTGGTGCCTGCCACTGGGTGCAGGGATCAACACGGGGCACCAACTGGAGGCCGTGCACTCAAATGAGTCCTGCTGGAGGCCCCCAAAGTCGAGTTCCGACAGCCTTTCTGTGTCGGATAGGCTGGCACGGAAAGGCTGCCGAAACCTGACATCGTAATCCCAGGGGCAGAAACAGCCCCCCTGGGATTAGTGGCCGCATTCTGTCTGACGGACGGGCTTGGAACCCAGTCAGAATGACCATTCAAATTCCTTTCCGACAGCCTCAATTGGAATGAGGGGCTCGGAAAGGAGTCAGACCGGCATATTATGATGCAGTCAGAAATGCTCTGACAGATGGTCAGAGCCATTTCCGACTGCATCGTAATCAGGCCTTTAATACGTGATACCCTTTGTCTGGAAGCAGGTAGGAATGTCATGTTTGGTGTCTGAGGAATTGTAATTTAAAATCCTCTTTCATGGTAAATTCAGATTTAAGTCAAAATTAATTTAGAAATTCCAAACACCTCTGTGGTGGAAAAATCTAGAATCTTCTCCCATTTCAAAGCTAGCACCAGGAGTAAACGTAGGACCCTCTGACCCACTCCCCAGATCACTTTTGGACCGGTGGCAGCCTTAGAAGAAGGACTGCTCTGCTGCAAGAAGGACTTCCCTGCTGCCCTGCTGCCTGAGGAAGGAAAACTGGAGGTGCTTCTTGAACCCAGAACCACCACAGTGACTTCAAGGGCTAACCGACTGGCCTCATGTTCTGAGCTACAGGGGCATAACAATTTCCAGAGACCTGCTCTGCATCTGCCCAAACTCAACTGGACCTGCCAGTGCCCTGATTCTGGCCTCTGGTGGAGTGAGTCATGGTCCCCAAGAAGAGCCCCCTAGGTCCTAGACCCTTTGCTGGCATCAGAGTGTACTCCTACTCGACCAACTATGGATTTCCTCAGAACCGACGCAGCACAATTCAACTCCATGCGCGATGCAGGAGCTCACATCACAGCACCGTGCAGCCCCTGGTCATTGGCATCATTGAAACTGATGCAGCTTGACTCAACTTGATGCAGGACCTCACATCAAGCCCTTGCAACTCCTCATCAGAACAGATGCAAAGCAACACAGCTTGACGCAAGACCTCACATCATGCCTTTACATCAGAACCGATGCAGCCTGATGCAACTAGTCGCGGGCCCTCGTATTGCAGTCATTGCAGCTCTTCATCGGAACTGATGCAGTGCTAAGCAACACCCCGCATCAAGGACATAAGATACAATTCGCAGTGGGACTAACCGGGTCCCTGTATCTGGTCTGCACTTCATTGCTCTCAGCCTAAACTTGTGGTTTTCTCCTGGTCCGAAGCGACCTGATAACCACAGTCGGTGCTTTGTGCTTTTAAGTGCTGTACTTACCTTACAACTTTGAAATTGCATAGCTCCGGTTCTACTGATTGGTTTCTTGTCATTTTGGTGTCAAATAATTTATTAGATTTTACTAACTTTTTCTAAATAGATGAGGGATTTTTTCTTGTGTGGTATTTTCACATTATTGCTGCTTCTGTACTACATAAATATACGTTACATAATGCCTCTAAGTTAAGTCTGATTGCTTTTTTACCAAGTTACCAGAGTGATAAGCATATGTTCCTTTAGTAACTGTGGTTCACTGTGACAAGACTTATGGCTGTTGCTTGAGAGGGGCTCACACCCCCTCAACAACAACCCAATTTCTCGTTTTCTTACTTGTGCAAGGATTTATAAATGAAAGTTGAAAGTTTTAGAAGCTGGATGTCTCAATCTGATCCCGAAAAGCCACATCATTTCTTCATTCCAGCTGGCACTTTCAGTAAACTACCCCCAGACTGACCTCCCCTCTTCACAGCATTCCGGGAAGAACAGATATTGCAGCTTGAATGAACACTGCAGCACACTTCTTCTGCCCACCCAAGGTTTGTAGCTTCCCTCAAATCTTCAAAGAAACCCGCCCTGTGGTTACTAGAACTAGCGGTCTTCCTGCACTCCCTTTGTCTCATGTGCCAGTGCTTGCCAGGGAAATGCAGCAAATTAGCTCATGCACATTTCATCACACCTATTTCTCTGCCATGAGAAGGCTAATCTCAGAGGATGAGTCTGTTCTAGGAAGAGTTTTGATCTGCCAGATGCCTAGAAGAGTAATTAACTGACAAAGGAAGGCAGCTCAGAGCATAAATTAGATAGAGCTGGCTCAGTGAAATATGCCAAATTGTATAAGTACATAAACAAAAACATATATAGTACACCTGACTCACGATGTGTGTTTGTAATTCCGAATTTGATATGAAAAGAAAAATCACTACCGTTCCTACCTTGTGCAAATCAAAAGTTATATTTTAGGCATACGTTAGATAACCAATGTATATAAATATTTAAACACTGCAGATCTTACCATGCACCCAAACAGAAAGGGTACATTCATTCCTGAATCCCCAATTGGTTAATAAGGCCATGCCCTATGTGATCTATGTACATGGTGTCACACTGCAACCTGTGTGCATATGCCTAGTGAGTTCAGAAAATGAGTCCCTCTCCAGCCTCTATATGTGTGCACATGTTTGTGAACATGTGTAGTGTGCAGCCCTGTACCCCAGCCATACTAAAAAGGCAACCTTATTTTAAAAGGCAAAGATGAGTTAAAAACCAAAAAACTGGCGATTTCACAGGTTAGAATCTGCTTCCCTGAGCTTTCTGACCCAAGTATTTATTTTCATTAAATGCATCTGCAATGCCAGTACAATTTGTAACATTGCTGCTCTTTTCTCAAATGTCAACATGGCTCTATAATAGAAAAAGTAATACAGCATTCGTAAACCAATGCATTGAAGGAAATATGGAAAGGAATTTTAAATGGCTTCTATTAGAATGGACCAATTCTTTGCTTTGTAGTTGATATGATAGGTGCTCTTGGGCTTGTTCGTCCATTGTCTTTCTTTTTTTGTTAAACACTTATTTTTAATGGTATCTACTAGATTCATGTGTCAATTATCTCTCAATGGTACATTTGGTAATTTTTAAAACAGATTGCAATTTTGATGCAGTAAATTCACCCGTGGCACGGCCCCCACTTAGTGTCTGTTGATCTCGCAGGGGTGCCCCAAGTCCGCACGTCCTTCGTTTGATTTGAGTATGAGACAGAACTGGCTAGGGGGACCCTTGTGTTTACCCACTAGGTATCGGTGCTTAGTTACCGTCAAATGCGCCTGAATCCACTGGTTGTGGTTTGTAACCATGCCACGACCTCTTGCTGGTCAGGGTGTACCGGGAATACCATGTGATAAGAACGAACCAAACTCAAAACTTTCAAACTACTGTCTCAGGGTTAATGTGTTTCTCTAAATTAGCTGTAGGGGGCTCGTGGAGTCTGCCTCCGTGGAGGGGTGGAGGGGTGGAGGAGGCCCATCTGCACCCATCCGGCATCATTGTCTTTCTTTTGTCTTTCTCTTTACCCTACTACCAAAGATAGTTGAAAAATAAAACTTATTTCTACTGATTCATAGAATAGTAGAGAGAATGCAATGAGATCATGATATTTTTAGGAGAGTTACACTGGGGGCTAATTTTTCAGCAGTGACTAATGGTATCTCTAAATTAGAAGACATCATGTTTGCCTTAAGCTGGTGCTGCACTTCATTTACAATTGTATTTTCTCATCTTACATGTTTTAACTGATTTCTTTTTTTTCAATTTGAGAACAGGCTGCCAATTTATAATGTCATATTTACATGTATTGAATCAAGAATGGAATTGTGCAGAGCTAACGGAAAAGAGAAAGCCAAGCTCATGCAACTCAATTTAAGCATACTTGGCCTGTCTAGCATTTAATCTGATTGTCACAGTAGAAGTCATATTTGGTTTAAACTAAATGGCTGGTTATTCTATCATTCCAATCATAGAATAACAATTTGCAGCGTTTCAAAATATGAAAGTCGAATTCAAATTTTACAGCTTTTGAAGATGACCCATACCCATCTGTTTTGCTTGATGTTCAATTGTGAATACTATTATCACCATGTTTTGTGGAATTAGAGAATTAATTTTCTAATTTATCAAACTGCCTACACATGTGTGCCCTCCCTACTCCCCATGAGAATAAGCCAGCAAGATGGGTTCTGGGATAAACACTGATTGTGAACATCTGCAGTGAAGAACTTTTGAAGGTCATGAGTTTCACTCTGAATACTTTCAATGTCGGTAAACTGAGTACCAGTAAATGAGATAATAGTAATACGTTATTGGTGTCGCTTACAGCCTTAAGCTTGCTCAGAATGTGGGCGGAATGGCAACAATGTACAGAACTTCCACCCATAAACCAGGCGGGCCAATAGCTGAGATTTACAAAGTACAAGCACGGGGTGGTGCATTATATGGGGCAGAACTATGGGGGCATTGCAACGCTAGTAGCCTGAACAAGGTAGATAATAATTTCACCCTTCTATGCCTGTATCTGGGCATTAGACCCATTGGGGAAGAGATCTGCCTTAGAGCCGTAACTCTCTGCCGTAGATTGTCATTTATCCCGGAACTGGCCGACTATTGGTCTGAGCTCAAAGAGCTATTGAGCTTCCCGGGTATTCGCAAAATAGCTTGGTTCGCATACATAAACGATGTCTGTAACAGGCTGGGCAAAGCAGGCTTATGGAGTAATCCTGAAGAATAATGCTTTTTAATTTCATGGTCAGAATTGTAAAATTCTTTAGGAGGCATACATTTGACGACATCCAGGAAAGCTCGTCCTCTGGCCGTTTGACAGCCGAATTCTTAAAAATCAAGGACGAGTACATTATGGAACCTTTCCTGGATGATAGCCAACCAATTCAGGCAAGGAAATTATATGTACAATTCAGATTTGGGACTCTACCGCTCCGTACCTTTTTGAACAAATGGTCCAAAACTCTATCTGGAGGATGTCCTGCCTGTAATTATATGGAAGAGACAGATATACATGTCTTCTTATTCTGCCCTGACTATGAATTACCCAGACAGCACTGGCTTATTCAACTCTGCAGGAACCTAGGCTTCGTACATTGTGCAGAGGCATTTAGAGTCCTAAAGTACGATGCTCATGCCTGCAGTGTCCTGGTCGTATCCCGTTTTTGAATTTCAATGCGGCATGTACGATGGATCTTTTTAAACCTGCCATTACGGCCCTGAAAACTTGCATTGTTTGTACTCTTTTTTACTTTTATTCTATGCCTTCCTTTTTAACAGTTTTATGATAATATCTTCTTAAGAAACAAGTTTTAAAACCTCTGACTGCACTGTACTATACATATTCCTGTCCTAGTGACTCCCAGGCAGTTTAATTTGGGAGGATTGAGATATGATTTGCCTAGGCTCACCTCTTGGAAGATTCCAAAATGCACTTTATTATCACCAACTGTGTCAAACTGTATAGTTTTTTTTATTGGGGCTCTTTTTAGCATATTTTCTTTTATATGCATGTACTATTTATGGTTCATTTGTGTATACTCCCTTGGGAGATATTTTTATGAATATATACTTTCATGGTCCATGAGACTGAAATAAAGTTATGGAATGGAATGGTATTGCTTACAAATTCCAGGTGATGAATTACATATGTTAACTGGGAATACATCAGGCATTTACACTAATCTTTTGTACCCGAGGCACTTTTGCATTGAAGAAGAGGCCTCAACCTTTGCTCCTGTGTCATCTCAAGGGGCTATGTTCACTTATGTGTGGTTTCACACAAATAAGGGAACACCACTACCCCTACACCCAATCCATGCTACTGACTCAGGCCTTTGTGGCAAACAGGCAAATATACGAAGTGCATATTTTGAAAGGTGCTATGGGGTCTCAGGGACCCACCCTGGTACTTGCTAGCACCCAGGTTCAGTTACAAACCGTTCCCGCCATTTTCAGAAGACACAGGGACAAAATGAGTACTGAACTTATTCATAGTGAGTGGTAAATGTTTGTGGACAAACATGGGACTAGTCTGAATAATCCAAAACGTTTTACCCACATATCTGTAGAGTTCAACAAGTAGTTGTGGTTGAATCTGTGCATAACTCGTGAATTGGAATTTGAACATCTACACACGCTTGTAAAGGCTTTTACAATGAGGAGCACAAGAGCTGCTGGCAGCAATCCAGCAAGCTGAAAGTAGTCCTCCAGTGCAACCCATCCTACTAAATTAGAAGCTGTTGCTTGGTTGAATTGATGTATGTGTACCAAAAATGATAAGTGTGTATTTGAGATGAAAATATATGCATTTTTAGAATTCATAATTTCCAAAATATATTTAAAGCTGATATTTGAATGATAAATCAGGCAGTATAGGAGATACATATTACTAATATAACATTGGGTCCATGGGCATTGCAGCTATTCCTGTTATGTATTACCCATGTAGAGGACTTTCAAATTGACAAAGTAATTTTCACGTTATGCAACACAATTAATATTTCCATTTTGGGATTATTTTTTATTAAAAATGAGTAGCTCTTATTACTGAAAGGGTTGGAAACCTCTTAGCTAATGCATATTGTAGGGTATGTTTGGTTTATATTAAAAGTTGCTGCATTACTAAAGTGAAACAATTTCTTAATGGTGGCACTATCTCTGAATAACACTCATCCTCATAGTGTATTCAAACTGGCATACAGGCTTGAACATGCAAATCAAAGTTAGACTTTGTAAACACAAGACACACTCCTCTGGATTTGTAGCCTACTGAAACCTTCCCTGGCCCTAGCTGCAACCTGCTCACACATTTTGAGTCTAGAGCTGCATATGAGCCTGAGACCAAACACCCTTCCATAAAGATCAGTGGTGTAAGACCAAATTATTAGGCCCTGGCATTCATTGACTGTGGGCTGAATGGAGCTCCCTTGAAGAGTTAGGGGCCCTCTGGAGAGTTGGGGCCCCCGTACACAGCAGGGGCTTCAGGGACCTGCATTACACCCCTGATAGAGCTACAGGAAGCACTTTGCTTCCAAGGCCTAAACCTTGGCCTTCAGCCTAAAACTTGTACCAAGATTTAATAACTTACTTCTCATTCATTCTAAAAACAATTCATACAATTATGTTGACTTTGTAGAGACAAGCTTACTGAACTCTGGTGACATAGCTTGTTTGTTTTTACTATTGAGACAACACAACATGCTACTTCATAAATTAATCTCAAGGCTTAACACATATGTTAAACACTAAATGCAGGGAATGCTGAGGCTAATGTTGACCCACAGGTGTCTAATAGGTGACTATGCTCCTGTTGCCGTGTCCCGTCTCATATAATTGAAGACTAAGCAATGGTAATGCTGTTGCACAGTTCAACACTATTGTAATAACCTAATCTCTACCTTTACCCTTCGCATCTGTCTCAGATTTCCTTCAGGGCAACGCACACGACTGTCAATTGGCCACATGCCATTATGGTGACTTTCAGTCAGTCCTCAGGCTTGCACTCAGCAGTGCAGAGCATTCTGATATATATTTCACTTTCCCTGTTGTGGGTAGGATTGCCATTGTTTTGCTGTGTCCAGGTCATTAAAGATAGGGAGAAACATTGGAAAGAAGTATTTTTTTCCGTTTAAAAAAATCAATGAACAGCCACAAATACCTGAATTCATCACTTAAAAGGTATTTTGAAGGCCCAAAGCAATTATTTAAGCAAACACAGCAATACTTGCTATATTACAAAATATTACTGATAATCGAACACAAATAATTTTTCGCCTGCCTGCTCTCGTCACAATGGTATCTATATTATGGGTAAATACAGATGCAGGTCACAATTGATTGTGCAACCATCTAAGTATGGCTGAAATACTAGCTTTTATATTTCAGACTGCTGTGATTAAAACGCATGCCATTCTGTGATCAACTGTTTAAATTTGAAATTTGCACTTTACTGTTTTTGTAAGGCTTTTAATGGCTGAACACATACATTTAGAATTCAGATTTCCTACCACTAGTATCTTTCATGTCTGTATTTTTGCTATGGAGAATTACCATCCGGACTTGGACCTCTGTACTCCCCGCCATTTTCTTTTCTTTTTATGACTCACTTCTTCTTCTACGTTTCTCCTCTGCCATTTTAGCGACCTCTGACCTCTCCCCTCTCTGTCCTAGAGACCTTTCTATTGCCTCTCCTGTTGCCTCTGACACACTCCTCGCTGTCTTAATCGTTACTATCTGCTTCCCTCACTCGTTTGTCTAACTTTCCTGCCCTTCTCTGTCCCTCCCCTGGCGCTGTGACTACATCCCCCCTCCGACTGCATTCCCCATCCAACCCCACTTAATGGAACTCTGCTTTTCTGTATATAGAGATAACTCTAATCACTAGTATATACAGTAGACCGTTGTGCTCTCTACCATTCCTATGTGACTTTTAGAGTATATCCATGTGTATCCCTTCCCTACGTATATAGAGATAACTCTAACCACTAGTATATGCAGTAGTCCGCTGTGCTCTCTACCATTCCTATGTGACTCTTAGAGTATATCCATGTGTATCCCCTCCCTATGTATATAGAGATAACTCTAATCACTAGTATATGCTGTAGACCGTTGTGCTCTCCACCATTCCTATGTGACTCTTAGAGTATATCCATGTGTATCCCCTCCCTATGTATATAGAGATAACTCTAATCACTAGCATATGTAGTAGATCTTTGTACTATCTACCATTCCTATGTGACTCTTAGAGTATATCCACTCATATCCCTTCCCTATGTATATAGAGATAACTCTAATCACTAGTATATGCAGTAGTCCGCTGTGCTCTCTACCATTCCTATGTGACTCTTAGAGTATATCCATGTGTATCCCTTCCCTATGTATAAAGAGATAACTCTAATCACTAGTATATGCAGTAGACCTTTGTGCTATCTACCATTCCTTTGTGACTCTTAGAGTATATCCATTTGTATCTCCTTGTGTGACTTTACATCTTGTACATTTGCAATTTTTTTCTGTTTGTATCCTCTATGTAACGCATGTAATCCTAAGTCCTTATGTTTTTCAACTGGTCCTTATGTAAAGCGCTCTGACACCTTCGGGTAAAGTTCGCGCTATATAAAATCGCATAAATAAAATAATAAATAAATGAAATAACTCTCCAGATTTCTACTCAATTTATAATTGTATTTCCATCCATTTTGATGCTGGTCCTTCGTAAGGGTCCCAAAATGAATTATGTGCTATTGCTAAAAAGCGGGGGCTTACAGCACGAATACGTTTCCTGTAGTGATGCATTTCCCGATCCTATAAATAGACATATCTGGCGTGAATCCCAGTGGAGGTAGTTCTCGAGTATGGTTCATGTATCTCTGACAATGACAATCTTGATCTCGCGCTGCTCCTCTCTCAGGAATATGCTGTCGGGGTGGGGGTCCAGCTCTGAAGTTGGTATATCCCTCAGGTGCAGTAAACAATGGAGCTACTGCATCACAAACTTTCCCTTCTTTTTTCATTCTTCCAAATTTATTATGAATATAATTAATGCAATTGTGCCTTACTTAATTTTAGCCACTCTGATCTACAGCACCTTATAAGAACATTCGTTCTTTTAGTCCAACAGATCGATTAAATAGAATGATTTGTGAGGATGATGTCTTAAAGCTATACATTGAAAAAAAAATAGTTTTTTGTGAGAAGAGGTATAAGGAGTAAATATTATCATAAGGTATAGCTAGGCTAATGCCTGATTTATTATTGGCCAGTGAAAAGAATCGGATGAACAGAATGGTCTATGCAATGAGAATTTTTTAAATAAGCTTCAAATCTCTCTTGAAAAAGAATTGGTATATGGTTTTGAAGGGCAATGAATTGAAACTAAAGAGGTTAAGACCGGAAAATGGTGCATTCATATGTTTGAAATGTGCTAGCCTCATGTGTATGCAGAAGGGAGAAATAATTGCTCAGGCATTTACAGAAAACTACGGGCCTCATTTATGAAAAGTGACGCATCGCTGCGTCAAAACAGCGATGCGTCACTTTTCAATTGCGCCCTCCTTGCGACACCAATGATGCATCATATTTACAGTATGACGCATCATTGCGCAAGGAGTTACATATACGTCAGTATTTCTGACGTATCTGTATGGCGCAAAAGTGACGCATTGCTGGAATGTGTCACAAAAGTGACGCACCTCCTGCAATGTGTCCTTTCACATGGGGCAAGCCTCATGTGAAAGGGCCTGCGTCAGTCTTATGCCGGATGTATGACATTACGACGCATGCTTTTACCACGCATGCCTTTACATCGCAGTTTTTACAACGCATGCTGTTAAAACGCATAGCGTTAAGGGGTGCTGGATAGTGAATAGTTTAATTTACTATTCCAACTCCAGTCCCCGTGGATAGTAGGGAAGGTGTTGGATAGTAAATTAAATCTATTCCCTATCCTAGAGCGCCCCCCAGCGCTATGCGTTGTAATGACGTGCATTGTAATAGTTGCGTCGTAAAGGCACTGCGTGGTAAAAGTTGCGTTGAAAAGGATGTTTCCCGTCTTACGCCTGCTGTGAGGCAGGCATAAGAAATTGATGCATTTGCGTCCTAGAAGTAGCGCTGTGAAACCTTATAGATTTCACTGCGTCACTTCTATGACCTTTTCTTGCGTCAGAACGCCCCCTGCGTACATTATACCTGGCGCAGGTATAATGTAGCGCAGTGGTTTACAAAATGACGCATCTACCTAGATGCGTTACTTTGTAAATATGGTGCAACAAGGCACATTTTTTATGCTGCTGGTGCGTCACAAAAAGTGACGCACCGGTGGTGTAAAAGTGAAGCACGGCCTCATAAATAAGGCCCTACATTTTTAAGGATTTTGGTACTCATGACGGTATCAATTGTCTTTATGCTTACATGTCCATGCAAAAGGAAATAGGTTGGCATGAGGTGAGAAGTGTTAAATTCTGATAGAATGAACATTGTTCCCATAAAAAAATCACCATTGATTTGATTGTATATATGAGAAGAACATAATTTAATCGTGTATAAATTGTCATTTTGGTACTGTTACAAACACAAGAAGTAGAGGCAATTATTATGAATTGTTGCTACAAGCATAATCAAAATGGATAAAAGTCCTGATTCATTACACCCTAAAGGTTTACATGAAAAAGAGAATATGATATACTTCCTTTACATCCTGAATTATGCACTTAACTATTTCGTGTTGTTACTAACGGTGCGTTGATTTCATGCACTCCAAGTTATCTATAACTCGCCTCCCAGCATTTACAGTTTTCTCATCAATAATTTCACTGCAAATGTTGCAGTGATATTATCAATGATGCCATAGAAGACATGACTGATGTAATATGTGGGGTAATTAGCAGTTCATGGCGAGGGCGCGAGTTATCGTTACCTTAGTGCACAAGTTATATTTACTCAAGATGATTATAACTAGGGTTCCCGGTGTTTATGGTATTTATTTTTTTAACATTTCCGTCTGTATTTATCCATATTTATTTTTGGGCCATTTTATCTGTATTTATCCATATTTATTTTGTGTTTTGTGTATGAATGAAGTTGTAACACTGTACATTTCCATATTTATTTGACTGATAGACACGCACTCAAACTTTGATGCCTGTCGTGATTTCGCTATTCAAGCTGCCAAATACTACGTAACAATACATTCACTAAATATTAATATTATACCACAAATGTATGTTGACATATTGCACTACTTATAAAAATGTGATCCTGTTTTTTAAATTTTCCATGCTGTACATCTGCTCAGCAATTGGCCTACAATTCACGAAAGAGAGCTCAGTGAGTCTCTTAAAAGAAGCACAATTTTCTGTATTTATCCACTTTCAAAAATAAACGCAGAAAAAAACAGAATGTTTTCTGTCTGTATTTATCGTAAAATTCTGTAAAAACAGAAAACAGGGAGCTTTAATTATAACTATAACTGTTGAATTTCTATAGTTTTATGTGTGTACAATCTGAACCTAACTGCAATTTCTGTGCAATCTTTGTTTTTTTCAGTGGATTTCTATGTTTTTTAAATTTTCTTTCCTATGCTATGATGTTCCTGTAACCTCTGTTTTTTTCAATGAATTTCGATGTTTTTGTAATGCTGTTTTTTTAACTATAATGTCCCTGTAACCTGGGTGTGTGAGTGGTTGTGTGGGTGTGTGGTGGGTGTGTTAGTGCGTGTGTTACTGGCTGTGTGGGTCTGTGAGTGGGTGTGGGAGTGGGTGTGTGAGTAGGTGTGTGAGTTGGTATGTGAGTGGCTGTGTGGGAGTGTAATAGGTTTTGTGGGTCTGTGACAGGGTGTGTGAGTGGCTGTATGTGTGTGAGTGGGTGTGTGAGGGGTGTGTGGGTGTGTAAGTGGGTGTGTGAGTGGGTGTTTGAGGGAGTGTGTGAGTGGTTTTCTGAGTGGGTGTGTGAGCTGCTGTGGGAGTGGTTGTGTGGGTATCTAAGAGGTTGTATGAGTGGGTGCGTGAGTGGTTTTCTGGGTGACCCCTCAATCAGTTCCATGGGGTCAGGGTACCTCTACCCTGACCCCTTCTACCAATTTTAGGTTTTATTTTCCCCGTTGGGAAACAAGTCCTGATGAACAAAGTAGCGGCCACAACTTTCCTCTCAGGGTACGGCCCGCCAATCAGGGCATTGGTAATGGCGAGTGGAATCGGGTATCCGCCCTGTTATGGGGAGGATCTGCCTCTCTAGATACACCTAAATCTTCTTACTTTAATTTCTCCAAAACTACAGGACTGATTTACACCAAATTACAAAATGCAGTCTTTCTGGACAAGATATAGCTTTCTGCCAAATTTGGTGTAATACCATTCAGCAGTTCGGCTGTGTTCATGTCTAAAATCCATATGGAAAATTGCATTGGGAAAAAGAGTTTTGGGATCCCCTTTTTCTTAGCCCCTGCTTGAATGATCACCCAAAAACTTTAAAGGCAGCAGCTGAAGTTACTGGCAAATTAGTTGTGAACTTTTCGTAAATATTTGTCAACCAGGGCTAAAGTTAATAGCAAAACAAAAAAAGATTTTCCTATGGAAACTAGGCCCTAACTATACCTACTGGAGACTGCCAGTAGGTTATATATATATATATATATATATATATAAAGCACTTACTCCGTGGTCCGCGTCTGCTTGCTGAAAGGATTAAAAGCGATGAGCAGCTCTTGGAGATATATATAAAGGAGCGTGTATTTTTTGGCGGCAGCCCAGCCGTCGCGCGGCACCACCCTGTCTAAAGAGCGGGGGGCACACGGCAGGATATATGCCTTGCCGTCTTTGTGGAGCACAGACCGGGGCTTAAAGTGGACGCTGTGAGCGGTGGCCCATCTGTGGGCTTGAAAAGGACAGAACATTAGTGCACCATCAGTGGTTGGATTTGCCGGGACCACAAGTTCCATGATGCCGTGGGACACTTGACTCGCCCATCCTGGGTGTTAAATCGGCATGGTGGGACAGGAACCGGAGCACACCTGCAACCGCGATTGCCTCTGAGGAAGAGGGACACACCCTCGAAATGCGTCAGGCTGGGTCGTGTTTGTGGCTGCCAGATCGAAACTGCCTGCAGCGTGCCACTTGTACTCCGAAATAAAGGCTTGCCACCTTGGTCCTGTGTTCGGGTGCTGCTCAATCTTTGGTGTCTGGCAAAGGAGCGTGTATATACACACATATATATATATATATATATATATATAAACATGTATCTACACACAAGCACACGCACATGTATAAATGTTAAGGGTTAGGGTAAGGCCGTTTTTAGGGTTTGGAGTGGGTAAGGGTAATGGGTGATAAGGGAGTTTTTAGCGTTTGGGGATGGGTAGGGGAATAGAGTGGTAAGGGTGTTTTTTTGGGTAGGAATTGTGTGGTAAAAGAGGCGTGGCAAAGCCATGCGTGAAAAAGGCATTTTTTTGTAATGTCATACAATCCTCCTTTTATGACATCATCAAGCTCAGTGTGGTGATGTAGGTTATTATTGACAGTAAACAGTAAAAGAAACAGAGAGGTTATTGGTGTCATTTCCTGTGGAAATAGGTCAAATAAGCTGTTTTGATTTTATCATATACTCATGTGGTGCCACCACTGAAGGTTCACGTAGATTGGATGTGTAGAGGTAGAAGAAAATTATTTTCTATGCTGTCCCTTTTGGAAGATGCAGTATACATTGTATCAAGGTGTGAGATTTGGCATGAACAGAAACAGAATTAGTTCTTAGAGAAACAGATTTGGGGGATTCATTTTTAAAATAAATATGTTTTGAGTAGAATGAGCTGTTATAACTGTATGTTGATTTGCATTCTTGGTATTGATTATTGTTTATATTTATTATATATATTCCCCGATGAAGGTCACACACCTGAGATTGAAATGGATTGGATTGACTGATGCGCAGTATTTAAGAATATGTTCTTGTGCACAATTGAACAATTGGACAATTATATTTATATATGATTTGAAAGCTATGAGCAGTTTAAACAAGAATGAAAAATTAAAATTTTGATATGGTTAAAGAACTTTAATTAAATTGCACTGGATTTATTAGTAGAATAGAATGCACTCATTTTCACTGGTGAACTATAATGCCTTTTTTTAAATGGTATCAGATGGTTACCTTTTAGAAAAGGATCCTGGAGTGGTTGCTCAGTAGTCACACAAGGTGTTTTTCTACATCCATGCCATCCAAGCACTTGGAATTTTTCTGAGATGTGTAGGTTCTGTTGGAACCATTTGTTTATCAGATATAATTGCAAAGAAGTGGGTATTTGCTTACAGTGTTAATGCAACTATGTGGCCTCTCTTGTAAAATATACAGAGGCCCCACTGTACCTTCTCTAGGGCTTCTGATTGCTGTTAGGTTCTTTTGCTGTTAGACGTCAATGGGCTTAAAACATTTTAAGATGCAGTCAACATCTTGGGACTTTGGGCTTTTGCCTGATACCTTGTGATTTCATTTTTAAGTTTACAGCAAATGTAGGACAATATGAAGAAGCACACCGACCATCGCACATTCAAAAAACTGTATCCAATAACTCATGAAAATGTGCCTTTAGAAAAAACCTTGGAAATTCAATGAAA